>NC_132914.1:107156447-107786447 GCF_047675955.1 Chlorocebus sabaeus
ATTATGGATGGATTGGGTTTTTTCTAATATGACATAATAAACACTAGTGGGTTTTAAGATTGATCTCTAACCAATAGAAATTGTAGCTGACACTCGACATCATCCATCATTTTTATAGCACATTGGTTAAGTCTTCTAAGACTTAACCAACATGAAGAATATGAAGAAATGTCTTCTTTTTCTTTTATGTGCCCTTTCTAGTGGCTTTTACTTGAATCTTATTTTTGTCTTGGTGTTTATGGATCCACAACACTCAGTCCCAGACCACGGAGCTTGGAGTTTCTGGAGGTTAGAACTGACCCAGTACTGAGTTCAGTCGTACTGCTATTGGTCAGTCAAATTCACACTTACTATATAGTTAAATGTTCGTTTTTTTTGTTTTTTTTTTTTAACCCACCTGTGAGGTTTAATGGTTTAGAGCAAGAATCTGGAGGGGATTCAGTTCTGTTCCAGACTCATAAAGAATTCTCCAGAGAGGTCTGTGCCTTGGTTAATCAAGATGAGAACACCATCACTGGTCATGTGCCTCTGGGCCACATGGAGGGCTTAGAGGGCCTTTGAGTAGAGGCCGTCAAAGCTGTTTGCCTGTTTCTACAGTGGAGAACACTGACCCAATGGAGTCCTACGAGCACTGATGGTATTTGCCTAGGATGTCACATCCAGCTTTCTGCAAGCCAAAGTAGCTTAGCCTGAGAAAATGGACACTATTATCCTGATAATATTTGCCTAGGATGTCACATCCAGCTCTCTGCAAGTCAAAGTAGCTTAGCCTGAGAAAATGGACACTATTATCCTGATAGTATTTGCCTAGGATGCCACATCCAGCTCTCTGCAGCCTAAGTAGCTTAGCCTGAGAAAATGGACACTATTATCCTGGACTTAGGCCTTCTTTTCTCTTGATGAATATAACAACTGTCCTCTCATTATATTTTTCTTTTCTTCTTTTTTCTAATATAAAATTGGTTAGTAAATTTGTTTAGTCAAGCATAAAACTTGTTAAGTATCCTTTTCTTCTAATTTAGATTGAGCGGTGGAATTAGGACATCTGTCCAGGGCTGCTGCTAGGGCAGGAGGGTAGCATCCCTGGAGGCAGGGTCAGTCCTCTTCTGCCAGCCTCCTTGCACCAGCCTGGCCAGTTGACATTCACTGTCTTTTGGGGACAGCACAATTCAGGGACTGACTGGATTTCCCTTGGAAGATCGTGGAAAGACATTTCCAGGCTTCCGTGTACCCCTCTGCAGGCAGGGAGGGCCCCTTCAGCTCAGGGCTCTCTGTTTGTAACCCCAGAAGGCAGAGGAGGCTGCCTTTTCTGCCACTGTTCATCTGTAGGCATGAGAGGGGGAGGAGCTGAGTGCCATCCACAGGGCTCCTAAATAACTGTGTGACTTTGGGCAAGTGGCCTCATCTCTCCAGTTTTGTTTCCTTAGCTGAAAGAAATAATGGAGTGAATCTGGAGATAAAGTCTCCAAAGTCCGGGACTCTTAAAATGTCTTGAGAAGAGACATTGTTCCTCATATTGTTCAACAGTAGAGTTGCCAGAGTCATTGTTTGTTGAAGTGTGATTTATGAAGAGAGCGTGACAATTCCTGGCTGTTACCCCACTGAGTGTAAATGGGAAATGATAGCATATTCCATTTGTACTGAAGACTAAGGCACATTTTTGTATTTTTGCACCCACAGGGTTTTCTTCTTTTTTTTTTTTTTTGAGAAGGAGTCTCGCTCAGTCGCCCAGGCTGCAGTGCAGTGGCGCAATCTCGGCTCACTGCAAGCTCTGCCTCCTGGGTTCACGCCATTCTCCTGCCTCAGCCTCCAGAGTAGCTGGGACTACAGGCACCCGCCACCACACCTGGCTAATTTTTTTGTATTTTTAGTAGAGGCGGGGTTTCACCGTGTTAACCAGGATGGTCTCGATCTCCTGACCTCGTGATCCGCCATCTCGGCCTCCCAAAGTGCTGGGATTACAGGTGTGAGCCACCGCGCCCAGCCCCAGAGCCCACAGGGTTTTCAGAGTGCTCAAGCTAACTCTCTTGCAACTGACAGTGTGTTGCTGAGAGAATTTTTGGAAGATAGCTGCTTTGTTTTAATGGTGCTCAGAATTAAATGTGTGCTTGTCATGCATTGAGCAAGAATTGAGCCACTCCTTAGAATTGATACCAGCTACAAAAAGAATATAGCTGCTTTTGAATGTGAGGTTTGTTGGTACAAAAAGTGTGTGAATTTACTTCTGATCAGAGGTGTGAGTATTCATTTGATTGAATTTGGAAGGTGTGGCCTTCTCTCATTTTCTTTTCTTTCTTTCTTTTTTTTCTTTTTTTTTTTTTTGAGATGGCTTCTCGCTCTGTCGCCCAGCCTGGAGTGCAATGGCATGATCTCGGCTCACTGCAACCTCCGCCTCCCGGGTTCAAGCAATTCTCATACCTCAGTCTCCTGAGGAGGTGGGATTACAGGCACCCTGCATTGTGCCCAGCTAATTTTTGTATTTTCCTAGAGATGGGGTTTCGCCATGTTGGCCAGGCTGGTATTGAACTCCTGACCTCAGGTGACCCGACTACTTTGGCCTCCCAAAGTTCTGGGATTACAGGCATGAGCCACCACACCCAGCCCCCCTCTCTCATTTTTTGATGGTCACTTTTGTCCACTTTTTTCTAACCTGTTACTCAGAGCTTGTGTGGGCAAATTAATACCCTGCCCTGATGAATGTTTGGCCTGCAGTATATACACTGTGGTTGCAGTTTGAATTTTTCCCTTCTCTGAAAGATTACGCTTGCCCACCTCAAACAAAATATTCCCTGCCACCTTCAGAGCCTTTCTCCAGATTGTGTAGCAACCACCAAGACACAGTGCCTGTGAAGTGGCCTTTGGTGTGGTGGTCTCAGTGGAGACAGGCAGAGGTGAAAATGGCATGAGAGGGAAGCCAGGTGTTCTATTGTCTTCGGGTGCGTTTGCATGCAAAGTTACCAAGGGCCACAGAGTCATTAGGAGATTAAAATTTAAAACAGGGTATGAACATTGGGTTGAATAACTAAACTGCTTCCAAGAGTGGAAATGCTGGGCCAGGCACGGTGGCTCACACCTGTAATCCCAGCACTTCTGGAGGCGGAGGCGGGCGGATCATGAGGTCAGGAGATCAAGATCCTCTTGGCTAACACGGTGAAACCCCATCTCTACTAAAAATACAAAAAATTAGCTGAATGTGGTGGTGGGCGCCTGTGGTCCCAGCTACTCGGGAGGCTGAGGCAGGAGAATCACTTGAACCCAGGAGGTGGGAGGTGGAGCTTGCAGTGAGCTGAGATCGTGCCACTGCACTCCAGCCTGGGCGACAGTGTGAGACTCCATCTCAAAAAAAAAAAAAAAAAAAAAAAAAGAGTGGAAATGCTGAGGGCAGTACAGGCAGGATTGCTGAAGGAGCAGAGGTAACCCAATGAGGAGCTTGGTAGTTCCTTGAGAGAAAAGCATAGTGCTGTCTTCCCAGAGTGTATGAAGGGTGAGATGGAGCAGACGTAGTCATCCTTCCATCCATCAGAAGAGTCTGTGCCAGAAAACAGTGACTTCCTGTGCCAAGACATCAAGTGACTTAAGCAAACAAGCAACTGAGGATTGAAGGAAAAAGACTATCTCAATTTTCTGGTATTGATGATAAAAGGGGACTGTGGCTTATTAATCAATTGAGTCTGGTTCCTTACCTTCTCCCTGTGACTGTTATCTTGTTTCTGAAGTGTAAGTTGGAGATAGCATTTGGTATAATCCTGTTAGGATTCCTCTGTTTCCATCCATGGGTCATGCTGTCCTAATTATAGACAACTAGTAGGAAAATGGAGCTCTGATCCCTCCTGTTCTGATGGGCTAAAATACACACGTAAACTCATTATACCATCTGGACTAATTTCACTGACCAAATCCCATTAGAAGAAAAGCAAACTATTTGGAAACACAAAATGCAAATAACCACATATGTTCTTTGTAACGTGGCTGACCTGCTGCCGTTCCGGGAGCTTCCTGCATGATGTCCCAACTCACTCCGTGGTCAGAGCAGAAGTCAGGCTGTTGCCCTAGCCAAGGCCAAGAGGAGCTGGGATGTGATGTCCTAGACAAAGGGTAGGGCTGGTCAGGGGTCCCCTGTGAGAAGCAGCGTTTCCCAGGGCAAGCTGCTTTGAAAAAGAATCAGAGCCTTCTGACTGCTCTTGGCTCCTAAATACATTTTTTTTCAGGAGTATGTTGAGTTGAATAACTGAGATTTTGGGCATATTACCAGTACTGCATCTGCCACTGGAATGCTGGGCTACTTTAAAAGGAGTTCCACAAGATGGAATTAACAGCTGGGCTAAAAAAAAAAAAATCTGTTTTTCACATCCTTTCCCCTGCTGCACCAAACCTGCCCAAACATGTGACTCATAGCCATTTTGCAGGCCTAATGGCGTCTCCAAGCAGCTCACCACAGTGATGAGTTCCTGGCCCACCTGGTCTTTTGCAAGGAACAAGATGGTCTGTGCCTCATTGTTCTAAGAATTCCTCGATTGAGATGTGGCTACTTGTGGAGATCCCACCACTGACATCCATGTCCCCAGTTAAGATGACTCAGATAAATGCTCTGACCTGGTTACCACCTCGTGGTGAGCCCTTGGATGTTGGTCATCTTCACTCACTTGTTTGGGACTGCTGTGCAATAAATGTCACCACCTTTGTCCTCAATGCTGGCAGTTTTGTAAAGAAGCCAAGATTGGAGGCTTTCTATGCCTGGGGTGAGGCAAATTGATTAATAACTGTGGGAGGAGGGTGGGGGTGCACAAGCCATCTGTCAGTGCTAGCCGCTTTCTGTGGACAATAGGACCATGATTTCTAAGTGTCCTTCACTAACTTAAGCTGGGGGGAAAAAACTATAAAGGCTGCAGATATAAATCTGAATGGCATATTGTACATGTAGAAATTTGTGGTGTTCACTTTTTATCAGAACTAAATCCGGATTCTGGGGCTGGAGGACAGATAAAGCAGAAGTTGTTAATGGTTACGAAGCAAAGGTAAAAGGAAACTCTTAAAATAAGATTTAATATAGCTATTTAGCTTCTATGCAAATGAGGAATCTGTTCCCATTTTTTTCATGCATCTGTGCCATGGAGATGCTCTGGGGAATGAGAACTGTCTAATGTGTCTCTCACTTGGATTTTTGATTTTGTCTTATTTGACTTTCAGAAAATGGGATAGCATGCCCTGAGGAGGTCTGTAGCTATGCCAAAGAGAAACAATATTGTAGAGAAATGAGTACAGGTACCAGTTGTTCTGGTAGGAATGACAAGCTAGTCATTCCCTTAATTATTAAAAAGAAAAAAAAGAGGAAGAATTAGACTTCACGTGTGTTCAAATATTGTGTAGTAGCTCTTTTCTGTTAAATCAGCTTAATTGTAGTCAGTAGGCTCACAGCCCATTTGCATGACATCAGTGTGCTTAAAACATAGTTGTAATCGTGGAGACGATTGTCGATACAGTCATCTGGCATTTTGTCATCTGGAAAGCTCTGTTTCCTGGCCTTTCAGTCCCACAGTACAGCAGGGCTTGATGGCTTTTTGTGATGGAGCCCAGTGCTGCAGGGTCCTCTGGTGGCCTCTGAATGAGCAAAGAAAGTTTACGTCATGCTCAGCAAGACACATTTAGGAGCACTTGTCCTAGTGCTGAGTGTGTTTTCTGCAGCTTTCAATGTTGGGGCTCCTCACGTGGCATATAGAGAGAATTCTCTGTTAACTGTTATGTTTGATTTTCTAGATGACCATATTCCCCAGTTATCCTTGATAACAGAGCATTTACTCTGGCAGTTACAATAATTTTTGTCAGTGCATGGAATGCCTTTTAAATAGTGACTTGCTGGTTTTCTCTAAAGCTCGTAAGTCTAGAGAACCTTGTGTTCATACCTTTCTCTTCTGCCCAGCAGATGGCTGTCTGAGTCATACTAGTATTACAAGATTACCAGCAGAGGCGGGGTGCAGTGGCTCACGCCTGTAATCCCAGCACTTTGGGAGGCCCAAGTAGGCAGATCACTTGAGGCCAGGATTTTGAGACCAGTGTGGCCAACATGGTGAAACCCCATCTCTACTAAAAATACAAAAATTAACCAGACATGGTAGCACACACCTGTAATCCCAGCTACTCTGGAGGCTGAGTCACGAGAATCACTTGAACCCAGGAGGTGGAGGCTGCAGTGAGCCGAGATCACGCCACTGCACTCCAGCCTGAGCAACAGAGGGAGACTCTGTCTCAAAAAAAAAAAAAGAAAAAAAAATTACCAACAGAAGTACAGGATCCTGGTTTGGGTACCTTAGTTTAATAGAAACCCAGGTGGAAACCTAGATTGCAGGGCATTTGTTTGAGACTGTTTAGCCACAGCAGGGCAAGCAGGAAGATGCAGCCTGTCACTGCTAACTCCTCGGTATTAAAACTGTCAAATATGGGAGGTAACTGCTGATGCATTTTTCAGTTGATAGTTTATATACTTTCTCTGAAGGACCCTAATGATAGTTAACCATTTCTGATTTTTATTTTGCTGGATTGTTTTCTGTTTTTTTGCTTCAGCATTCTTGCTTTTGGTGTGCTTATTTTTGGAGTTTTGATTCCCTGTGTCACTGTTTTCTTTCGCATACACCTCTCAGGTTTACACAGTAAACAACGTGAATGTGATCACCAAAATACGCACAGAACATCTGACCGAGGAGGAAAAAAAGAGATATAAAGGTAATCACCACCACCCTACCACCTCCTGTTTTGTTGTTATTTTTTAAGCCTAGAGGGAACTCTTTGTTGGCTCTGTTTAGTTTAGGGTTAATGTGATTGGGATGTGTTAAACCTAACCCTAACTACTTCTCTTTTTTTTTTGAGACAAGGTCTCGCCCTGTCACCCAGGCTGGAGTGCAGTGGCACGATCTCAGCTCGCTGCAACCTCTGCCTCCCGGGTTCAAGTGATTCTCCTGCCTCAGCCTCCTAAGTAGCTGGAATTACAGGCACCCGCCACCACACCTGGTTAATTTTTTGTATTTTCAGTAGAGACAGGGTTTCTTCATGTAGGCCAGGCTGGTCTCGAACTCCTGACATCAGGTGATACTCACCTGCTTTGGCCTCCCAAAGTGCTGAGATTGCAGGCGTGAGCCACCGTGCCTGGCCCCTAGCTTCTTTTTATAAAAATTTCTGGGCAGGCATGGTAGCTCACGCCTGTAATCCCAACACTTTGGGAGGCCAAGGCGGGCGAATCACCTGAGGTCAGGAGTTCGAGGCCAGCCTGACCAACATGGAGAAACCCCATCTCTACTAAAAAAAATAACAAAATTAGCCAGGTGTGGTGGCACATGCCTGTAATCCCAGCTACTTAGGAGGCTGAGGCAGGAGAATCACTTGAACCTGGCAGGCGGAGGTTGCAGTGAGCCAAGATCACGCCATTGCACTCCAGCCCGGGCAACAAGAGTGAAACTCTGTCTAAAAAAAAAAAATTCCTGGCTGGGCACAATGGCTTACACCTGTAATCCCATAATCCCAATACCTTGGCCGGGCGCGGTGGCTCAAGCCTGTAATCCCAGCACTTTGGGAGGCCGAGACGGGCGGATCACAAGGTCAGGAGATCGAGACCATCCTGGCTAACCCGGTGAAACCCCGTCTCTACTAAAAAAAAAAAATCCCAATACCTTGGGAGGCCAAGGTGGGTAGATCACTTGAGCCCAGGAGTTTGAGACCAGCCTGGCCAATATGGTAAAACCCCATGTCTACTAAAAATACAAAAATTAACTGGGTGTGGTGGCACACTCCTGTCGTCTCAGCTACTGGGGAGGCTGAGGCAGGAGAATCGCTGGAACCTCAGAGGTAGAGGTTGCCGTGAGCCAAGGTAGTCCCACTACACTCCAGCCTGGGCGACAGAGCTAGACTCTGTCTAAAAAAAAAGAAAAAGGAAAAAAAATTTCCTTAGTCTGACTCATTCTTCGAGATGTTTCCCCATAGTTGGCCTCAACTATAATTAAAGCTATTCATGAGGGCTTGTTTGTGTGTTATCAAGAACAATTGTGGAATTCAGCTAAAAAAGGAGATAAGAATATTTGAGAACATTTATCACTGGAATGAGTGATTTAGTCCAAACTATTGTGATGAAAGATTTAGACAGAACTTGGGATCTGAGCAAAAACATTGCATGTGGTTGCCACATCCCAGCCCCATCCCAGCCCCTCCAACTCTATGGCCTTGTGAAATTACTTCTGCTCTGTGCCTTAGTTTCCTCAGCAGTGAAATGCAGGTGATATCCAACCTTCCTTAGAGTTATTGAGAGGATTAGATGAGTTACGACGTGGAAGCCTTTAGAATGGCGCCTGCAGTATGTGGTAAGCATGCAGTAATTGTTCACCAGCACCACCACCACCATTGCCATTACTCCACTTTGACAGGTGAGGGAACCGAGGCCCAAAACACATGGATAGCGAGTGGCCAAGGTGGGGTTGGAATCCAGGTCTGGCTCACTCCAAAATCCAGACTTTTCCCATTATTCTGCTTTAATTATTACAGCTGTTTATCTGGTTTAGAGATCCTCATGAAAAGCACCCAATAAAGGACAACTTAGTTTATGATTATTGTGAATGATTTGATCAGCCAGTCTGTAATTGCATTTCCTAATGAGGTAGCTTGGACCGGAAACTTTAATGAAGATCTTTTTTTATAGCAACAAGTAAGATATAATATTAGACTTTAAACTTCCCCCTTCTCTGTAGCGGACAGGAACCCGCTGGAATCTTTGCTGGGAACTGTGGAACACCAGTTTGGTGCACAAGGGGTAAGTTGAGGCAATGAGCTTTCATTGCAGTTAGATGAAAGGAAACAACTTGTCTATGCCTGGGATGGCATTTACTGGATCCTGAACAGCCCACTCTTTGTAAAGGCCAAAGATACCCCCAAGCTGGAATTTGAGATACTCTTGGAAGAGAATTAGATGAGTGAATCTTTGAAAACAAAGATTTTAGAGGAGGGGTAGTGATTATAGAAATCAGGTGCTTCCCCTCTTATCCATTATAAACGAGGGGACTCTATAGAAATGGAACTTAAAAAGGACTCAGGACTTTATATTGCAACAGAGCACCTTAACAAATATTTCCTTACTCAGTGCTCACAGTAACTATGTGAACTTGGCACAGTGGATGTCTCTGCGGGGCAGAAAAATGACCTTTCCACTGTCAAAGCTAGACAGGGAAACAGCTAGAACTTCAACTCCAAGTCTTCCAAGTCTCATGAACTTTCAGATATTTCTCTTTCTTTCTTTGCTATAATCAGGAGATAAAAATTTAAAGGAGAGTAGAGAAATATTTTGAAATGAAGAAGTCCATTAGACTTGCCATGTAGTTTGGTGATACCCTCATAGATTTTCTTGTTCCATTCAAAAAAGTTAGTGAATAGAACTTCCTGGTCTTAGCTGGTTAACACGTCCACCTCAGACACTGAGTGCCGTAGGCCTTCACTTGTGAACATCGCTTGGCATTTCTGACTCTCCTGAGTTCTGGCTCAGCAGGACCTCACCACGGAATGTGCTACTGCAAACAACCCTACAGCCATCACGCCTGACGAGTACTTCAATGAAGAGTTTGATCTGAAAGACAGGGACATTGGAAGGCCGAAAGAGCTGACGATTAGAACACAGAAGTAAGAGAGGTTCAGCTGCCATTTTCAACCTATGTATGTTTCAGAAATTGTGCTGTTTTATGGTGTTATGTTGAATCATTCCACTGCCCCCCCACCCCCCTTTTTTTACGGGGGAGATGGAGTCTCGCTCTGTTGCCTAGGCTGGAGTGCAGTGGCACGAACTTGGCTCACTGCAACCTCTGCCTCCCAGGTTCAAGCAATTGTCCTGCCTCAGCCTCCTGAATAGCTGGGACTACAGGCACGTGCCACCATGCCCAGCTAATTTTTATATTTTTAGTAGAGACAGGGTTTCCCCATATTGGTCAGGCTGGTCTCGAACTCCTGACCTCATGATCCGCTCGCCTGGGCCTCCCAAAGTGCTGGGATTACAGGCATAAGCCACTGCTCCCGGCCTCCTCTGCCCCTTTTTATAAAAAATAATTTTAAAATTACTTTGCCATGAAAGCCAACAGTAGATTGTTCATGTTATTAGCTCTTTTCCAAATAGAATCGATTGGATGTAAGAATGCCTTTTTTTTTTTTTTTAACTGCTGACCAGCTTCAGCTGATTGAATTCAAATGAAACTGTTTCCACCGCTATCGTTTCTTCATGCTTGCTGTCAATTAAGACTTTGATAGTGGCAGGTTGTCATGCAAGTCACTTGCTTTGATTTCCAGATTTTAGGGTGATGTGAATTCCTCGTCTCCCTAGACATTTGACCTTTAATAGGTCCGAATTAAGAGATGACTGGGCAGAGTGCAGAGTAAGGCTGCTGTTGTCTAGCCTACTGCATAGCAGTAATCTCCTTTTCCCATCTGGTGGAGATGGCCTCAGTCTTTTCTCCGTTGAATTCTGCAGGTTTAAAGCAATGCTGTGGATGTGTGAAGAGTTTCCCCTCTCTCTCGTGGAGCAGGTCATTCCCATCATTGACCTGATGGCTCGAACGAGTGCTCATTTTGCAAGACTGAGAGATTTCATCAAATTGGAATTCCCACCTGGATTTCCTGTCAAAATAGGTAGTGCTAAATAAACTTCAGCAACACTTGGAGGTTCTGCCCATGTTTGTGGGTGGCAGCATGTGGGTGGTGGGATGCTTCAGGGAATTGGAATGCTTTAGGTCAAAGTAGCTTATAGACATAATGGAGGAGGTGAGAGTTCTCCTGTGGTTTAATTTGATTTAAAGAAGTGTTATGATTGGTGGTTCATTTTGCATATCAAAATCAAGAGATCTCCAACCATCATTTCTATTTGCAAATGGTGCTGACAGATGTAAAAAGGCATAAAAACATGACGCAGTCATTGTTTTAACGTCAAACCTTACTTCAATGAGACTTCAAATTAGATAATTATTTGAGGAAGACAGTTGACACCAAGATCCTTTGATACATAAATATGATCTACATCCCAAGCTAGTATGCATAAAGTATGCATAATGCTGTATATATGTGTGTGTGTGTGTATATATATATATCTCATACATACTACTCATGAAGAGTATTAATTTTGGATAGTTGTATGTTCATGATGCTTGAACCCTAGCTCGATCACTTACTCACTGTGATCTAGGAGAAAGTGCATAACCCTCTTTTTTTTTTGAGACGGCGTCTTGCTCTGTTGCCAAGGCTGGAATGCAGTGGCATGATCTTGGCTCACTGCAACCTCCGCCTCCCAGGTTCAAGCAATTTTCCTGCCTCAGCCTCCTAAGTAGCTGGGATTATAGGCATACACCACCATGCCCAGCTAATTTTTGTATTTTTAGTAGAGATGGGCTTTTATCATGTTGGTTAGGCTGGTCTCGAACTCCTAACCTCAGGTTATCAGCCCACCTTGGCCTCCCAAAGTTCTGGGATTACAGGTGTGAGCCACCACGCCCGGCCGAAAATACGTAATTCTCAGTCTCAGTTTTCCCATCTGGGTATTGGGGAGGGTTGTTATGAGGCTTAAATAAAATTATACTTATCAAAGTACTTGGCATAGTAAGCACTTAGTAAATGATAACTATTATTGTTATTCTTAGTAAAGTTTACTTATAAAAGTTTTTATTTTGTTAGAAATTCCCTTGTTTCATGTCTTAAATGCACGGATTACATTTGGAAATGTTAATGGCTGTAGCACTGCCGAAGAATCTGTATCTCAAAATGTGGAAGGGACCCAGGCTGATTCAGGTAAAAAAATAAATTATTTAAAAGTTTAGTTTTGTTATTTAAAAAAAAATTTTTATGGCTGGGCGTGGTGGCTCATGTCTGTAATCCCAGCACTTTGGGAGGCCGAGGCGAGTGGATCACCTGAGATTGGGAGTTCGAGACCAGCGTGACCAACATGGAGAAAACCCGTCTCTACTAAAATACAAAATTAGCCAGGTGTGGTGGCACATGCCTGTAATCCCAGCTACTCGGGAGGCTAAGGCAGGAGAATCGCTTGAACCCGGTTGGGGGTGAGGGGGCGCAGAGGTTGCCGTGAGCTGAGATCGTGCCATTGCACTCCAGCCTGGGCAACAAGAGCAAAACTACATCTCAAAAAAAAAAAAATTTATAATTCAGTCATCATATTCATAATTCACTCTGAAGCTGGAATATCTGAGGGAGTCTGTGTTGGATGAAAGAAAACTTTAGATTTAGTTTAGATTAAGCAAATAAAAACTTGTAGTATATGTATGATCCTAGTTATATTAAAAAGACAGGATGTTCTTAAAAATCAGCTTTATTGAGGTGTAATGTACATACAATAAAATGCTCTCATTTTAAGTGTGACGGTTCAGTGCATTTTTTTTTTTTTTTTCCTCAAATACAGAGTCTCACTCTGTCACCTAGGCTGGAGTGCAGTGGCACGATCTCTGCTCACTGCAGCCTCTACCTCCCAAGCTCAAGCAATTTTCTTGCCTAGTCTCCCAAGTATCTGGGAATACAGGTGTGTGCCACCATGCCTGGCTGATTTTTGTATTTTTATTAGAGACTGGGTTTCACCATGTTGGCTAGGCTGGTCTGGAACTCCTGACCTCAAGTGATCCACCCACCTCAGCCTCCCAAAGTGCTGGTGTGAGCCACCATACCCAGCCACATTTTGACAAATGTATGCATCTATGTAACCACCACCACAGTCAAGATAGACAGCATTTCCATATGCCCCCAAATTTCCTCACGCTCCCTTGCCGTCAATACAATTGATGTTTTTAGATGCAATTGTAAATGGACTTATTTTCTTCTTTCATTTTCCAATTACTAGTATATAGAAATATAATTGAGTTTTGTATTTTGACCTTGAATCTTTTTAAAAAATATTTTTAATCTTTTTTTTTCTTGCACAATTGTGTGGCCAGGATTGACCTTGTTTATCTTGTAACATGGCTGAATTTACTTGTCTTACACTTTTTTCTAGATTTCTTAGAATTTCTTACATATATGGTCATGTTGTCTATTAATAAAGAAAATTTTACTTTTTCCTTTCCAATCTTTAAGCTTTTTATTTCTTTTTCTTGACTTATTGGACTGACTAGGACATCTAGTACAATGTCGAGTAAGAGGGGTAGGAATGGCTATCCTTGTCTTGTTCCTGTTTCTAGGGGAGGAAGGATTGTTATGCCATTAGGTTTGATGTTATCTGTGTAGGTTTTTTGTAAATGTCCCTTATTAATTGAAGGACATTATTCTCTTATATTTCTAGTTTGCTGAGAGTTATTACCATTTTTAAGTATTGATTTTTGTGAGATGCGTTTTCCGCAACTATTGTGATGGTCCTATGTTTCTCCCCTATAGTCTACCAATAGGAAGAATTAAAAGATAGCATTTTAATGTGTATAAATTAAGACTTCAAATAAAAACAATTGAACTCGACAGTAATATACAACTTTACGTTCCCATGTGGCAATAAAGTTGGGTGATACGTGTTCATGAAGTTGTGCAGCTGAGGAACACTCGTGTACTCTTGGCAGGAAGAGGAGATCGGTATAGTTCTTGAAGAAAACATTTGACATTACTGTGTAAACTGAAGATGTGTATGACCTACCAATTCCTAGATGTGTACCTAAAGAAACGTATGCACATGAGCATCTGGAGACCCCAGTACTGGGCAGCAGCATCCACTCATAACAGCAGAAACCTGGAAACAACCCAAATGTCCTGAGATGGTAGAATGTGCTATTGTGCTCTATTAATACAACAGAATAACATATAGTATTGAAAATAAACATTTATAGCTATGTGCGTCAAGACTGTTGAATTTCAAAAGCATAATGTTGAATGAAGAAAATCCAATTTGAAGAATAAATTCCAATGATCCATTTATGTCGAGTTCACAAACAGGCTAATACAAACTGTTAGGATGATATACATGTGGCAAACTCCAGAGAAGAGCTAGGCAGTGTAAACAACTATTCTGAATTATGTATTTACCTCTGGAGAGGAAGAAGGGGATATTGGTAACAAGGGATGTGCCTGTGGTATGTTAGTGATAGTATTCCTTTTTTTTTTTTTTTTTTTTTTTTGAGATGGAATCTCGCTCTGTCGCCCAGGCTGGAGTGGAGTGCAGTGGCGCGATCTTGTCTCACTGCAAGCTCTGCCTCCCGGGTTCACGCCATTCTCCTGCCTCAGCCTCCCGAGTAGCTGGGACTACAGGCGCCCGCCACCACGCCCAGCTAATTTTTTCCTGTATTTTTAGTAGAGATGGGGTTTCACCGTATTAGCCAGGATGGTCTTGATCTCCTGACCTTGTAATCCGCCCACCTCAGCTTCCCAAAGTGCTGGGATTACAGACGTGAGCCACTGTGCCCGGCAGTTATTGATAGTGTTCTGTGTCTTAGGTGAAGGGCACACAGGCATTTGTTTTATTATTATCATTTTTAAGTGTTCAGATATTTTATAGACACTATCTTTTATATATTTACCATGTATCTTCATGCAAAAAGAAGAAACACATTGGTGTGACTGTGCATATGTGTTTAGAGGGAGAAATCTTCACTTTTCATTTCACAGCCTTGTGTATTTTTTATGACTATGTATTCATTTTTTCCACTAACATCAAGGAAAAAGAAAAAAGCTGTATTCTGTCACTTTTTTGTCATGCTTCCTCAGAATCTCTCATATAATAGTAAGCCTTGATTATTATAATTTTGAGCCTTTCTTTTTTTTCTAATGTAAAACATTTTTGCAAAAAATTGGAGTGGAAATGTCATGAACTCAGACACTGGACAGTTGCCTTTTGTGTTTCAGCTTCCCACATCACAAACTTTGAGGTTGATCAATCTGTGTTTGAAATTCCCGAATCTTACTATGTTCAAGACAATGGCAGAAATGTGCATTTGCAAGATGAAGATTACGAGATAATGCAGTTCGCCATCCAGCAAAGTCTGCTTGAGTCCAGCAGGAGCCCGGTGGGTTTATCAGAATAAACGGCAGGGCTTGGGAGGTCTCACCCTCTGGGTTAGCCTCAGCGTTTGGCTAATCTGAAAGACTTATTCTAAATATCAAGTTTGACACATTCATGGTATTTGCATAGGTTGTACTTTGTGCATCTGGTCTTCTTACAAAAGCTTGTTACGTAAGAGATCATCTACATAATCCCAGTCAGCACCATTCACAAGATGTCTTCAGGCAGACTTTCCTTTTCCTCATTTTCATGCACATAGCTTGTAATTCTGTACTTTTCGAGATGTGCTTCATTTTCTAGTACTGAAGCAGTAAATTCCTGCTGAATCACACCATCATATTTTTCCTGAAGGATTACCTATGTGTCTGTAGTCTCAGATGAAGGTCGTGAAGTGGATTTGAATCCCACTCCCTCCACAAACGGTATCATCTCCCTAAACTCTCTCTGGGTCTCTAGTGAAACAGAAAATGAAGGACGGGACAGACCTGTGTAAGCTGTAGGCTGTGTGTGTGTGTGTGTGTGTGTGTGTGTGACTTTTTGTTGCCCAAGTTGGAGTGCAGTGGCTATTCCCCGGCATGATCATATTGTACCCTAAAACTCCTGGGGTCAAGAGATCCTCCCACCTCAGCCTCCCAAGTAGCTGGGACTAAAGTCATGCACCACTGCACCCGGTAGAACAGTTGCCTTTTATTGTCGTATGTGGTTCCCCCTCCATGCCTCACCTACCTGGGACAGTCCAAGTCTTGAGGTCCTCCTCCCCTAACATCAACTCCTTCCATCTCCTTCCTTCTGTGGCTCCTGGCTCTACTAGGCTAGGGTCTGGTCTGCCTACAGCACTGTCTGGTATGTCCTGGGTTCCTGCAGTCCATTTATTTGTTTGTTTCTTTGTTGGTTTATTTTTTGAGACGGAGTCTCTCTCTGTCGCCGAGGCCGGAGTGCAGTGGCGTGATCTCAGCTCACTGCAAGCTCTGCCTCTGGGGTTCATGCCATTCTCCTGCCTCAGCCTCCCAAGTAGCTGGGACTACAGGCACCCACCACCATGCCCGGCTAATTTTTTGTATTTTTAGTACAGACGAGGTTTCACCATGTTAGCCAGGATGGTCTCCGTCTCCTGAACCCATGATCCGCCCTCCTCAGCCTCCCAAAGTGCTGGGATTACAGGCGTCAGCCACCGCGCCTGGCCCATTTATTTGTTATTGGCTTTTTCTTCCATTCTTCATTCAGATTTTGCAGAGTACCTTCTTTGTGCCAGGCTCTGTGCCAGGTGCTGGCAATTCTCTGGGAAGCAGTCCCTGCCTTCACAGGGCTACTGCTTTGAGAATAGTGCTCACACTCCAGCGTTCTCACTGGTTCAAGCTTGTAGCTTTCTGGTTCTATTCCTGAGTCTTAGTGCTTGTGTAATGTGAGTCTACCTCCTCTACTTCCCCCTGCCACCACCATGGCCCCATTCCCAGACCCATTCAGTTTTCCAAGCCAGACCCCAAAGCAAGCATGTTCCCTTTGGGAGGCCTCCTGGGAGAAGACCCCTGGACATCACCATCAGCCTGGTATGCTTTTCCTTTCCCTATGTGAGCTTAGCTCCCCTCGCCAGCTCCCAAGAAGCTTCATAAACCTTGTTGACCATAAGTTTTAACAAGGGGAGTAGCCAAAGTCAAAGACTACCAATATTGAATTATGTCTTCTAATCTTGCCCTAGAAGAATTATTGGCTGGGTGCAGTGGCTCATGCCTATAATCCCAGCACTATGGGAGGCCAAGGTGGGAGGATTGTTTGAGCCCAGGAATTTGAGACCAGCCTGGGCAACATAGTGGGAACCTATCTCTACCAATTTTTTTTTTTTTTTTTTTTTTTTTTTAAATTTTTGAGGCAGAGTCACTCTTTTGCTCAGGCTGGAGTGCAGGGGCACAATATTGGCTCATTGCAGCCTCTGCCTCCCAGGTTCAAGTGATTCTCATGCCTCACCCACCTGAGCAGCTGGGATGACAGGTGGGCACCACCAGACCCAGCTAATTTTTGTATTTTCAGTAGAGACGGGTCTTCACCATGTTGTCCAGGCTGATCTCAAACTCTAGGCCTCAAGTGATCTGCCAGCCTTGGCCTCCCAAAGTGCTGGGATTAGAGGTGTGAGCCACCGTGCCTAGCCTCTACCAAAAATTTTTAAAAGCCAACTATGGTGTTATGCATCTGTATTCCCAACTAGTCAGGAGGCTGAGGTGGGAGGATTTCTTGTGCCCGGGGGTCAAGGCTACAGTGAGCTACGATCACACCACTACCCTTGAGCCTGGACAAGAGAGTGCGACCCTGTCTTTAAAAAAACAAAAACAAAAACCTGCTTTGGTCACTTGAACTTTGCCCAAGGTCAGCTGTGTTTCTGTTTTTCATTGTGTATATCTTCCACGTGGGTTAGCTGTATTTAAGAGATTGATTTTGTGAAAAGGATGAGAAGGCTGTGGCTATGAGTTAGGCTGTGGCATGTTACTAGCTGCCACTTAGGTGTTGTTTTTGAGGTAACCCAAGTCCCTGTTAGTTAGCACTATCGATAATGGTCATGGAAAGACTTTTAATTTGGTTCTTGCTGCCATTGTTTCCTTTCCAGAATGGCACCAGTTTCTCCTAAGACATATTCATGTCTATCATATTTGTCTTTGCCAGGAACTTTCAGGACCAGCTTCGAATGGAGGGATCAGCCAGACAAACACCTATGACGCCCAGTATGAGAGGTGATTGACTGATGTGACTGTGGATTAAACCAGGATGGACACAGGCCTGGACACAGGCGGGCAGACGCGTGGCACTGTGCATTTGGTCCCCAGGCAGATGCATGGTGCCACACACTGGCAGGAAAGACTAGAAAAAGTAGGCCGGGCATGGTGGCTCACGCCTGTAATCCCAGCACTTTGGGAGGCCGAGGTAGGCGGATCACAAGGTCAGGAGATCAAGACCATCCTGGCTAACACGGTGAAACCCCGTCTCTACTTAAAAAAAAAAAATACAAAAAATTAGCTGGGCATGGTGGCGGGCACCTGTAGTCCCAGCTACTCGGGAGGCTGAGGCAGGAGAATGGCAAACCCAGGAGGTAGAGCTTGCAGTGAGCCGAGATCATACCACCGTACTCCAGCCTGGGCGGCGACAAAGCGAGATTCTGTCTCAAAAAAAAAAAAAAAAAAAAAAGACTAGATAAAGTAATTGGCTCTCCTGCTTCCTCTTGTGGCAGTTACTTATTATAATAACTCTGGACTTGATAGCAAGTTTCCAAGAATGGGTGATAGAATTTCTGACTGGTTCACAGGTCAGTGCCATTGGGGGAAAGGTACTGAGTCAGTGTTTTCTGATTGGTTTGATCTTCTGTGAATGATGTATGACCACAGGGCCTAGATGTCCTCAGTGGAAAGTTTACATAATTGTAAAGATAAGGAAGTTTGTGGGAACAGCTGCAGAGATTTAGGGAAAAACTGCGAGGATTCATTTCACGAAGACTTTTTGTATACTTAAGGTGTCTGTGAGAGCCCGTTGATGAAGAACCTGTTTTGCTTTAAAACAGATCCAAGTTCAATTCCCAGCCCTATCACTTACTGGTCGGGTGGTCTTGGGTAGGAGTGTGGGGTTTCTCACCTGTATACAGTACTTACACCCCCAGAGTTATGTGGGATTAAATGGCATCATGCATATTAAATGCCTGGCACAGTATGCCCTTGGTAAGCGGTTAAGAAATGTAGTTACTGCTGCCACCATGATGATAGTAGTGACTCTCCCTTTTTATCTGTTTTCCAACCCAGGGCCATCCAGGAGAGCCTCCTCACCAGCACAGAAGGCCTGTGCCCCAGCGCCCTGAGCGAGACAAGCCGTTTTGATAATGACTTGCAGCTGGCCATGGAGCTCTCTGCCAAAGAGCTGGAGGAACGGGAGCTCCGGCTCCAGGAGGAAGAGGCTGAGCTCCAGCAAGTCTTACAGCTGTCACTCACTGACAAATAGACCTTTTGGCCTGTGGGTCGCACAGAGCAGAGGCTCTGGGATGTCACAGATGCTGTGTCAACCAGGGCCCTGGGGCTGAGGGCCTGCACCTCGTGTGCGTGCAGCCGACAACAGCTGCCCCTTCTTTATGCAGAGGTGCAGAACCAGGGACTCCCGGGCCCATCTAGGCCGCTCCCTGGGGTGGAGAAGGGACCAGGGATTGCAGGCCCCATCTCCAGGCTAAGGGGAGGAGAGCATCATCACTTTCCATTAGCTGTATTGGCTTGCAGGTCACATTTTTACTACCAGCTTTAGACAAAACCCCAATCCCCGCAGGTTTGTAGATCAATTTTTATCAAGGAGTGATAACAAAACAAGTTATTGCAGAGTCAGGGTGCTTGTATATATGAGAGCAGCAGCCGCCTTTGTAAAGTGTGGTCTATGAGAATCGGAGACACATCTTTACTGTTCACCAAAGAAATGGGTAATTTGTGCTGATCTACTCCTTATTTTTACCTTTTTACAGGGTTTCTAGGATATTGTAATTATTCTTCCTTCATCTCTATCTGATTCCATTCCTTCCACACCCAGCTAAAGTTAGAGGAGATACATATAGAATCTATTTTAGATTATTGTTAACTATTTGCATCAAATTAAGATACACAAATGGCCATGGATGTTGCCTTCGCCTTAAACATTACTAATAGTTTCACATCACCTCACTGCATGCATCGAGGGATCTGATTTGAATTTGTAAAGGCAATTCTTTTGAGAGCAGGATTCTCCAGGCTAAATCAAAGGCAGCTAATCCTGTCCCTGAAGGAGCAGCTAGGGGAACCTGAGGCTTGTTCTTGAAGTGGGCAAGCTGGCCAAAATATTGGAACACACAGAACCAAACCAGGTGTGTTCCACACCTGCACGAGTGAAGGATTTCCACATAGACACCTAGGAAGAACCCACTGCATGCCCTAGACTCACTCCAGAGGAAGGATGGATTTGCAACCAGAAAGGGAGCTGAAAACCACGGAGCTCCATGGCTCTTCATTCAAAAGGGAAAATGATGATTCCACGTTGCTTTTCAGAGTTCAAATCAACATCTTTCTGAATAAATCTATTTTTTAACAGAATCTTTTTATTATTTGTAAAAGATATAAAAACAACTATTCCCATCAGTAGCAATACAAGGTTATACATTTTAACCAGATTTTCTCAGGCCTTTTTTGGATACCTTTAGTAGTTAACTCTCTTTTGTCAAACCCTCCTGTAAATAACCATCGCACAACATACAGAAGCCTGGGGAATAGAGCCAAGGGCACTGCTCACTGTGGCCCATGTATTCGTTCCCACAGGCTGCACTGAAATAACCTGGTAAACAGTACCCTCCTCCATTTTGTGTCTGTTTCCTCTGTTGTGCTTCTTTGGGGATAGGAAGACAAACATAACTACTATTCCAGGTAATGTCTGTATCATACAGTTAGTGTTGCCAGTGAAACGTTCCCAGACACAAAGAATTGTGCTTTTAATTCCATGTCACCATTTGCCTTTTTTTTTTTTTTTTCTTGGTCTGACCAAAATTCCTTCCCTGCACAGCAGGCCAGTATAGGCAACACCACATTTGTTTCAAATACGCACTGTGGCATTTTGTTTACTTCGCATTTGCCGTGAGCAAAAACACTTCTTGGAATGGCTGCAGCGAGGCCGTGTCATTGGCTTACAAAGGTGACTCATAGGTAATTTCTGTGTTTGCATTCCACTGCTCTGCTCCCTAAGGTCCTTGACTTTCTCCCCTGGAATTCACTTAAAAAGGGACTGAGCATTGTGTCAACCTGTTGCAGCATTTTTCATATATGTGTTCACTCTAAAAATGCAAATAAAGACGGCTTCCTTAGAGGGTGCTCATACAATATTCCAGTCTTTGAGTCTTTTTTCTTTCCAGTTTTTTCTAGTCACTGGATGTAGTGACCACACTTCCTGTTACGTATGTCAGTAGAACATTAGAATGCCTCACATTGCTCAGTTCATCACCGCAAAGGTGGCATGCTCCTCCCAGCCTTCCTGCCCAGGTTAACAAGCCCCATGCTGCTTGTTTCAAATGGAAACTAAAAGCAAGCCAGTGTTGGGCTGTTCTGACACCGCTGTGTTCCTCCTGGAGGTAAACTGGCTCTTGTAGGGTAAGGGAAGCCCAGCCAACATCAAAGCTCTGCATCAATGCTATCCCTTGAAGCCAAGTGCTTTATGAGGCTATTCCTAGAAGTCCAGATGATAAGGCTTCCAAACTCTTCCTATACCTAAATATGTTGGTATTAAAAACAACAACGGCAGTGGCCAGTACAAACGTGTGGGTTCCAAAAATGAGGCTGTATTTCTGGGAAGATGTAAAGGAGCTGCTTTGCTTTTGGGGGAAAGTAGATATCAATACTTGAAGCTACAAGAACCCTATGAAGAAAAACATTACTCCTTCGGGCCAAGGGGTGCAATGACTATGGATTATTTAAAAACTGAAAAGCTAAGCTTAGGTGGCCCAATATCAGCAGAAAGGTTTTGTTTTTGTTTTTCTGAGACGGAGTTTCGTTCTTGTTGCCCAGGCTGGAGTGCAATGGCGTAATCTCGGCTCACTGCAACCTCCGCCTCCCGGGTTCAAGCAATTCTCCTGCCTCAGCCTCCTGAGAAGGTGGGATTACAGGCGTGTGCCACCATGCCCAGCTTTTTGTATTTTTAATAGAGACAGGGTTTCACCATGTTGGCCAGGCTGCTCTCAAACCCCTGACCTGAGGTGATCCACCCGCCTCGGCCTCCCAAAGTGCTGGGATTACAGGCATGAGCCACCGCGCCCGGCCAGAAACTAATTGAGCAATTTCTGCACGTTAGACACTGCTAGGAACTAGGTTCTAGACACTGCTAGAACTTAGGTTCTATAAACAAGCTTGTCACACTACATAAACGTGGCATGTCAAGGAAGTGGAAGTCTGCTCTAAATAATGACAGGAAAGGGAAACTGTCATAACTGCCAGCTTGGTCACAGTCTCCTGCTGACCTTAAATGACATCAAGGAAGATGAACTGGATATGGAAATTTCCGGTGATTCTGTGGTGCAATGAATGATGGAGTTCAAAGTACCACCTAGACCTCTGTTTAGAAATATATAGGTTTAAGCCTGAGGTCCAGGTGGAAAAAAATACAACATGCTGATATGACTCCACAGCCACTAAATCACAGGCAACACTAGGAGACTTCCTAATCTCAACTTTAGGCCAGGTGCAGTGGCTCATGCCTGTAATCCCAGCACTTTGGGAGGCCGAGGCGGGTGGATCACCTGAGGTCAGGAGTTTGAGACCAGCCTGGCCAACATGGTGAAACCCGATCTCTACTAAAATACAAAAAAATTAGCCGGGCATGGTGGCTCATGCCCGTAATCCCAGCTACTCCGGAGGCTGAGGCAGGAAAATCGCTTGAACCCGGGAGGTGGAGGTGGCAGTGAGCTGAGACCACACCATTGCACTCCAGCCTGGGCAACAGGAACCAAACTCCATCTCGGGGAAAAAAAAAATTTTTTTTCACTTCACAGAGCTGCTTTAAGTGATTAGATCAAATTCAAACACATACCCACATTTCAAACACTTGGGAAATAATTGGTGGAGTAAAACAATATATAGGATTTTACTTTAATTTTAATTGACATTTTGCTCAAAAGCACAGAACAGTGAACATTTCAATGGCTCAATATTACAAGATTACAAACAAAATCCCTAAGTTAAACAGTTACAGTATCCTGCTTCAGTTATTTCACATTAAATGCAGGTTGTTAAAATCAGTGCTGTGCTTGAACACAAGATAAGCATTTCAACTTAATAACAAAATTAAATCTAGCACCTTGAAATAAATATTGACGACCGCTTTATAAGTATGATTATTTCAATAGGAGGAAAAAATCCAGTTCACCAACAGTGCAAACTAATAGCAGCATTTTCAAAGCGGAGATGAAATTTGTGTAAACACACACTGGCGGGCACAGTGGACATGCACTTCTGGCTGGGCCCTCCCCACCCAGGGATGAACAGAGCGCCTGCTGAGCCTTTTACATTCCAAATCTGGAAAGCTGCCTCAAGTTTCAGACCGTGGGCTATACAGACTCAAATGCAGGGCAACGGAGATCAATGTGTTTAAGCAGGATGGGTTCCTTTTTTGTGAGAGGCCAACCTAGTAACATTTCCAGTCCAACCCCAGAGCCTTCCAGGCCAAAGGTGCATGTAGTAACAGGTCTACCTGATGTGACCCTGACTCCAGGGGGAGCACCTGAGTGCAGGGCCGGATGCAGGTAAGGAATGAGGGCCAAGGTTCCCCACAGCTGACACCACTTTGCAACCAGCGCATTCTAGGCCAACTCAGGTGAGATTAAAAAAAAAAAAAAAAAAAAAAATCTGTGATTCTTAACCCACTGTAACCAAATGGCTCTTAAATAGGGAATGTCTACATGGTAAGTCTCCCTCTATTAACATTTTCAAGCATTAATGATGAGTTCTTTCCAGTGTGGTTCTTACAGGCACTCACAAGGTGAATGTTTTCTTTCTCATGAACACTCCATCTTTACACTGACCTTTGGAGCTTTCAGGTCTTACTTTTAACAAGTACAGTCAGATAGAAACACTGAGAAGCAGATTCAGGGGCCAATTATTTGCACTACGGTGTTAGGAAAAAATAATTTCTAGTAGATGTTTTCTTCTAATTCATTTAGCGTTTACCAACTGTCCAGACCAAAGGTCATTTCCAAGTAGGAAAGTTTTGATTCCAACTTCTCCACTGACCCGTGTGCAACACAACTTATCCTATTCCCAAATACTCATTGAAGAACTTGTCTGGCTGTCACCGACGCCGAATGGGCTTGTAGACACAAAATGCCATAAGGATGACAGTCACCAGCAGGATGCTGAAAATGGTTCCCATCAACACTGCAAAGGGAAAACAGGTTACTTCCTAATGGCAGCTCCAGGTTAGGCAATTCATCCACTCACTGCCAATGATTTATCAAACGCCACTTGCTGCCAGGCACTATGTCAGGTGCTTGTGCAAACAGCTGTAAACAGATCCTCTCTCCAGTTGTCTCTTTGTATAGTGGGGGGAGAAACAAACACGTGAGACCATTTCACATATCTTGATATACCGTGAAAAAAACAGTAATGGGCTAGGGATGGAGATGGGGTGGGCAGCAGGAGGTAGGACAGTCAGGAAGCATCCGAGGAGGAGACTCACAAGCTGAGACAGGCCGAGTGTGGTGGCTCATGTCTGTAATCTCAGCACTTTGGGAGGCCTAGGTGGGTGGATCACTTGAGGTCAGGAGTTTGAGACCAGCCTGGCCAATATGGTGAAACCCCATCTCTACTGAAAATACAAAAATTGGCCAGGCATGGTGGCAGGTGTCTATAGTCCCAGCTACTCGGGAGGCTGAGGCAGGAGAATCGCTTGAACCCAGGAGGTGGAGGTTATAGTGAGCCGAGATTGCGCCACTGGGAGACAGAGTGAGACTCCATCTCAAAAAAAAAACCCAAAAAAAGCTGGGACCTTACGAGTGAGGCTTTGCAGGGAGCGTGCTGCAGTCCCAGGGATCAGCTAAGGAAGGGCCTTGAGGCCAGTATAAGCTCAACACATTCAGTGAACAGAAGGGAGGCAACCAGGCAAAGAGTGCAGGAAGAGAGGCAGGAAATCAGGCCAGAGAGGAAGGCTGGGGCCGGTCTGTACAGGGCCTTGGAGACCATGAAGGAAACATGGATTTTAAGTTTAAAGAGAAGCCACTGGGGGGTTGTAGGCAAAGGAATGACATCATCTGATTTAGTTGGGAAAAAAAGATTCCTCTGGCTTTTGTGTGGAGAATTGTCCGATTATAGTGGGGCAAGAGAGCAGGATGCCCAACTATACCTTTAAAGCCATTAATAAAAATCTGGAGATTTAATGAAGTATTTCAGTCTCAAGATGAGTCTCGACAGGGCCTTATGAGCAAAGAGGCAACTAACCCACAAATCTGTTATGTTTGGTCGGGTGTGGGGGCTCATGCCTGTAAACCCAGCACTTTGGGAGGCCGAGGCAGGCGGATCACGAGATCAGGAGTTCGAGACCAGCCTGGCCAATATGGTGAAACCCTGTCTCTACTAAAAATACAAAAAAATTAGCTGGGCATGGTGGCGTGCGCCTGCAGTCCCAGTTACTCAAGAGACCGAGGCAGAAGAATCACTTGAATCCAGAAGGCAGAGGTTGCAGTGAGCCAAGACTATGCCACTGCATTCCAGCATGGGCAATAGAGGGAGACTCCGTCTCAAAAAAAAAAAAAAAAAAAAGAAAAAGAAAAAAATTGTTTTTTTTTTTTTTTTTTTTTGAGACGGAGTCTGGCTCTGTCGCCCAGGCTGGAGTGCAGTGGCCGGATCTCAGCTCACTGCAAGCTCCGCCTCCCGGGTTTACGCCATTCTCCTGCCTCAGCCTCCCGAGTAGCTGGGACTACAGGCGCCGCCACCACGCCCGGCTAGTTTTTTGTATTTTTTAGTAGAGACGGGGTTTCACCGTGTTAGCCAGGATGGTCTCGATCTCCTGACCTCGTGATCCGCCCGTCTCGGCCTCCCAAAGTGCTGGGATTACAGGCTTGAGCCACCGCGCCCGGCCAAAAAATTGTTGTTTTTAAGACTAAATTTCACATCTGAAATTTTCAAGGTGCTCAGGTGAGAAACGGGAACTACAACTGATTACTCAAGTTGAGTCCTGGAGGTACAGGATAAGGACCTGGGCT
The DNA here is from genome assembly GCF_047675955.1 of Chlorocebus sabaeus. Lineage (NCBI taxonomy): Eukaryota > Metazoa > Chordata > Mammalia > Primates > Cercopithecidae > Chlorocebus > Chlorocebus sabaeus. The sequence goes on from NC_132914.1 coordinate 107,182,157, forward strand.
TTAAACTACTTCATAACAAAAAAGAAAAAAAGAAAGAAAAAAAGAAACTAGCATAACCAGCAACCGTTCAGAGGTTTATTCAATAGCAGCAGTGATATGCAATCTTGTTTCTGTGACTATCTCAGTGATCTTGGGAAGCATTCAAAACCAGCAAATGTACACTGACGTGTGTCTGTAGCGATGTGGGCCCATCCCAGGTTTCTGCTGGGGCCTAACCATAGTTGTTTTTCAGTCTCATTACTGTTCCTTTGAAAAACTAAGATTTAGTCAGGCGAGGTGGCTCATGCCTGTAATCCCAGTACTTTGGGAGGCCAAGGCAGGCGGATCACGAGGACAGGAGATTGAGACCATCCTGGCCAACATGGAGAAACCCCGTCTCTACTAAAAATACAAAAATTAGCTGGACATGGTGGCGGGCACCTGTAATCCCAGCTACCCAGGAGGCTGAGGCAGGAGAATTGCTTGAACCCTGGAGGCAGAGGTTGCAGCGAGCCCAGATTGCACCATTGCACTCCAGCCTGGGCGACAGAGTGAGACTCCATCAAAAAACAAAAAAAAACAAAAAAAAAACAAAAAAAAAACAAAAAAAACCCCAAGATTTGATCATAGTTTTACTCAAATCAGTAACTCTGTAGTATCTGTGACACGCCCCCCCAACATACCCTCCACGCTTAAAACAGTTATTATTTTAAAACTGACTATACAGAAAAATCAGGCCAGGTGCAGTGGCTCAGGCCTGCAATTCCAGCACTTTGGGAGACCAAGGCAAGCAGATCACCTGAGGTCGGGAGTTCGAGACCAGCCTGACCAACATGGAGAAATGAAGAAACCCTGTCTCTACTAAAAATACAGAATTAGTCTGGCATGGTGGCACATGTCTGTAATCCCAGCTACTTGGGAGGCTGAGGCAGGAGAATTTCTTGAACCCAGGAGGCGAAGGTTGCAGTGAGCCGAGATCAAGCCACTGTACTCCAGCCTGCGCAACAAGAGCAAAACTCAATCTCAAAAAAAAAAAAAAAAAGAAAAGAAAACTCATCTTTTTTTGGTGAGTGAGGGGGAAGAAGGAAGGAGAAGGTGTCAAAGACAGTATGTCGTAACTTCAAAGGCCAGAAGTAATTTTAAGATCTTTGTCAAACAAAATCTACAACCTACGTGAACTAAATGTCACATCTTAAAATAGCCCTTGTTAACTGAATACCTGCCCTAATTTCCAAAAGTCCTGAATTCTGAGTTTCTATGGTTTGGACTACAATTGGACTTAAAGTTGTCTTATTCCATTTAAATAAACTATTTTCTTGCATCTTGCATTTTGGAAGCACTCTAAAAAATATTTAAAACTCCCAGCCGTGTGCGGCAGCTCAAGCCTGTAATCCCAGCACTTTGAGAGGCCAAGGTGGGTGGATCATGAGATCAGGAGATCGAGACCACTCTGGCTAACATGGTGAAACCTCGTCTCTACTAAATATACAAAAATTAGCTGGGCATTGTGGCGGGCGCCTGTAATCCCAGCTACTTGGGAGGCTGAGGCAGGAGAATCACCCGAACCAGGGAGTCAAGGGTTGCAGTGAGCCAAGATCGCGCCCTTGCACTCCAGCCTGGCGACAGAGCAAGACTTCACCTCAAAAAAAAAAAAAAAAAAATTAATTTAAACTCCCAAAGCAGGAATGCAGAAGATTGGAATTAGGGGATGGAAATCTACCTTTAAAAAATAAAAAAGGCCAGGCGCAGTAGCTCACACTTGTAATGCCAGCACTTTTGGAGGCCAAGATGGGCAGATCACTTGAGATCAAGACTTCGAGACAAGCCTGGCCAACATGGAGAAACCCTGTCTGTACTAAAATTACAAACATTAGCCAGGCACGGTGGTGGGTACCTATAATCCCAGCTACTTGGGAGACTGAGGCAAGAAATCACTTGAACCTAGGAGGTGGAGGTTGCAATGAGCCAAGATCACGCCACTGCACTCTAGATTGAGCGACAGAGTGAGACTCCATATCAAAAAAAATAATAATAAAAGTAAAATTTAAAAAGGAGCTTAAAACCGTGAGTCGTTAGGTACACAGTGGCCATGCATTTGGGTCCTGATCAATTCTCCCACTCGCCATCTTTTCACTTCTCCCTACACTTTGCATGCAGTGACAGATGCCTGAATGGCAGGCCCAGGCAGAACCTTAAAAGAATGTTTTAGGCCTGGCGTGGTGGCTTACACCTGTAATCCCAGCACTTTGGGAGGCCAAAGTGGGCAATTCATGAGGTCAAGAGATCAAGACCATCCTGGCCAACATGGTGAAACCCCATCTCTATTAAAAATACAAAAATTACCTGGGCGTGGTGGCACACGCCTGTGGTCCCAGCTACTGGAGAGACAGAAGCAGGAGAATTTCTTGAACCCGGGAGGCGGAGGTTGCAGTGAGCCAAGACTGCGCCACTGCACTCCAGCCTGGGCAACAAGAGTGAAACTCCGTCTCAAAAAAAATAAATACCTACTGTACAGAACTGTCTAGGACAGCATTTCTCAAACTATCCATGGCAAAGGAGTAGTTTTTATAATTTCTAGTTTAGCACCACTGCACTCCAGCCTGGGTGACAGAGGATACCCTATGGTAAAAGAAAAAAAAATAGGGCTTCAAACCGTACATTTTTCATTAAGTTACTGTGAGGCTCAAATGAATTCACGTATACAAAGTGTGTAGCACAAGACATGGGATGTAGGAAATGCTCAAAAACTTACCATTTTTGCAATAAATATTGGCTCCTCTGGGAAAGAAGAGGGGTGAGGTAAATGATGTGCCTTGTTGTGAGCCTGAGCCCACACAGCCAGCGAGGAGGGGACCCAGACTGATACTCAGGTCTCCGGAATGCAGTTCATTCATGGGCAACTAGTACATATTGAGAGCCTACTGGACACCATGTCTTGTGGGTGATCCACCTGAGATGGGTGGATCACTCGAGGCCAGGAGTTCGGGATCAGCCTGGCCAACACAGTGAAACCCCATCTCTACTAAAAATACAAAAATTAGCCAAGTGTAGTGGGGTGCGCTTATAATTCCAGCTACTCGGCAGGCTGAGGCAGGAGAATTGCTTGAACCTGGGAGGCGAAAGTTCTGGCACATATTGAGCACTTGCTGAGAGGTAAAGCTCAGGCCTTCTGCCCCAGGCTTTTGGAGAGGGAGTCTCGGGGCCCCCTGAGAGGTCTCACCTGCACCCCACGCCCTCACCCATCTCCCCACTCTATCCCCTGTCCGCTCCGTAAGCCCGGCTCCAGCACCCGGAGCGGTGAAAGCTCGGCCACTACCCGCCGCCCGCCAGCTCCAGGACCGCTCACCCAGGTTCTGCCCGCGCAGCACCGCATACGGCCGGCTCCGCTCCAGCGGATCCACGGGGCTCGGGGCCTCTGCATCCCCGACCAGGAGGCTGCAGAGGCCAAAGCACAGCCACGGTAACGCCGGACGCAGCATCTTCCCCAGCCGGGCAGAAGCAGAGAGGCCACTTCCGTCGCAAGCCCTGCCTCTGTCTCCTCCCAGGTCTCTCTGCGTCGCTGCCACCGCCCTTCGGGCGCGCCTCATTGCCATGGTAACTGTGCGTCCTGGTCTAAGTTCCGCTTCTGCCCAAGATTTGTTCCGGATTAACGTTCCTCAATAACTAATGTTTCTCTCGGACAAACTTTCCGTACCGATCAACTTTCCGTCTGTGCCAACGTTCTGCCGCGATTACCGTTCTGCTATGGTTAGCGTTCCCTTATCCATTGGGGTAGAGGTCTTGTAGGTCCATTTGGGGCCTATTGAAGATTTTTTACGAATCCATGCATTTTCTTATTAAACCTTCATTACAGGCCCGGAAAATAGATACTGTGTTTCTGTTGTACAAATGCCACCTTCTCAGGGAGCCCTTGCGCAGACATCCTTTTCTAAAATTGCAACCCTCCTTTTCCCTTAATGTACATTCTCCCTACCTTCGTTCTCTTCCATTCCCCCCATTCACTTTAGACTCATCACCATTTACCTTATACATTTGATGTGTGTTTGATGATTTTCTGAGGACCTGCTCCGCCGTAGCATGTGAAGTCCATGAGCACAGCGATTTTGTTCTTGCTCTCTGCTCCGTCCCAGAGACTAGAAGAGTAGCATATTATATTCAGTAACTGCTGAATACATGAGGGAACTTTTGGCCCAACACTGCACACACAAAGTGGCAGAGCTGGAATTTGACCCAAGCATAGTTTTGAATCTGGAGGCTTTACCACCTCACACATTGCCTCACCTCCTGAAGGCTTGATTTGTAGTGGGATTAGTATCATCTACCTCACAATGGATGTGTAATGCAAATGTCAGAGTCGTGTGAACCAGAGCAACTCCATCTTAAATAGGAGCTGGGTAAAATGAGGCTGAAACCTACTGGGCTGAATTCCCGGATGGTTAAGGCATTCTAAGTCACAGGATGACAGAGGAGGTCAGCACAAAATACAGGTCATAAAGACCTTGCTGATAAAACAGTTTGCAGTAAAGGAGCCGGCTATAACCCACCGAAACCAAAATGGCGACAAGAGTGACCTCTGGTCCTCTTCACTGCTACACTCCCATCAGTGCCATGACAGTTTACAAATGTCATGGCAACATCAGGAAGTTACACTATATGGTCTAAAAGGGGGAAGCATGAATAATCCACCCCTTGTTTAGCATATCATCAAGAAATAACCATAAAAATATCCAACCAACAGCCCTCAGGGCTGCTCTGTCTATGGAGTAGCCATTCTTTTATTCCTTTACTCTCTTAATAAACTTGCTTTCACTTTGCACTGCAGACTTGCCCTAAATTCATTCTTGCGCTAGATCGAAGAACCCTCTCTTGGGGTCTGGATCGGGACCCTTTTCCTGTAACGTATTTCTGGCAACCACAGAAGGAACTATAGTGCAAAAACCTGACCCAATGGCTACCTTTGGGTGTTGGGGTCCTGTAACACTACCAGGTGCTCGCCTGCAAAGGGAAGATGTAATCTGCCATGTTAAAGACACTGTGCACCAACTTCTTCACTCCGTTCTCCATGATCTCCTCTTTCACCTCTGCTATCCTTTTCACCTTGCTGTGCACAGAACTGATGGCAGGCTCTTTCCACTGGTACAGCTTGTCACTCACCAGAGCAAAGCTAAATGGCAGACACAGGAAAGCATCAATGGGAGGCATAGCACAGTGGGCTGGGAGGCAGGCTCTGCAGGCCACTTCTGTTCCAATCCTAGCTCTGCTGCATGACTTGCTTCCGTGTGACTCGTTTTCCCTCTCTGCACAATGGAAAGCATAGTCATAACTACCTCATGAATTGTAAGGATAAAATGATACACGTCTGCAAACTCCTTTGCCCAATATCTGGCACATACTGAGCATTTGCTATAGGTAAGCTACTGACCCCAATCTCTTTTTTTTTTTTTTTTTGAGATGGACTCTTGCTCTGTCACCCAGGCTGGAGTACAGTGGTGTGATCTCGGCTCACTGCATGCTCTGCCTCACAGGTTTAACTGATTCTCCTGCCTCAGCCTTCTGAGTAGCTGGGATTACACGCACACACCACCACGCCCGGCTAATTTTTGTATTTTTAGTAGAGACAGAGTTTCACCATGTTGGCCATGCTGGTCTCGAACTCCTGACCTTGTGATCCTCCTGCCTTGGCCTTCCAAAGTGTTGGGATTACAGGTGTGAGCCACCATACCCGGCCCCCAATTCCATTCTTTAACATTGCCTAACATGGACCCTCATAGATAGGACAGTTTCTCCAGTCATAAAATCCCACTCTAGTGGGTTCACCAGCTTCGTCTGGAGGCTCAGTAACACATCAGCACCTTCCAGTCTAAGGCTGTGTTTGGTGCATTTTCAGAAACACCCACTTGCTTTATCAATAACATTGAAAATGGCAGCTACTCTCTCTCTCTCTTTTTTATTCTAGAGAAAGGGCCTTGCTCTGTTGCCCAGGCTGGAGTGCCGTGGCGCAATCATAGCTCACTACAGCCTCTAACTCCTGAGCTCAAGTTGATCCTCCCACCTCAGCCTCCTGAGTAGCTGGAACTACAGGTGTGTATCACCACGCCCAGCTAATTTATATTATTTTTTTGTAGACCCGGGAGGGGGGCGGTCTCTTTATGTTGCCCAGGCTGGTCTCGAACTCCTGGCCTCAAGCGATTCTCCACCTCAGCCTCCCAAAATGTTGTGGTTACAAGTGTGAGCCACCACACCAGGCTGCAGGAGCCACTCTTTATTGGGAACTTAATACGTGCCAAGTGTTCTACATGCATCATCTCCTTTAATCCTCACAATTGTAGGAGATAGTTACTGTGATTGATTGCATGCATGCGCCATCACGTCCAGCTTAAAGGGTTTGTTTTAAATGCTTTGTTTACTCATTCAGAGTTTATTTATTTAGTCCCTTCTCTCTGCCCTGCTGCTGAGTGATATTAGCAAGTCTAAGATGATGGCTTCCCTCTATGAGCTGACCTTGGGAAGCTGAGACAGAGTGGGCCAAGACTCAGCCCCAGCTGTTCTCCACATTGGCTGTGTAACCACCCAGAGAGATTTCAAAATTGCAGCTCCCCAGTCCCATCCCTGGAGACTATGATTTCGTGAGTCTGGGGAGTTATCCAGATACCTATATATATTTTAAAAGTTCATGGCTGGGCTCAGTGGCTCATGCCTGTAATCCCAGCACTTTGGGAGGCCGAGGTGGGCGGATCACAAGGTCAGAAGGTCGAGATGATCCTAGCCAACATGGTGAAACCCCGTCTCTACTAAAAATATAAAAATTAGCTGGGCATGGTGGTGCATGCCAGCTACACAGGAGGCTGAGGCAGGAGAATCGCTTGAAGCCAGGAGGTGGGGGTTGCAGTAAGCCACTATCGTGCCACTGCACTCCAGCCTGGTTACAGAGCTAGACTACGTCTCAAAAAAAAAAAAAAAAAAAAGTTCCCAGGTGAGACTGGGCACAATGGCTCACGCCTGTAATCCCAGCACCTTGGGAGGCCGACGTGGGTGGATCACTTAAGGCCAGAAGTTCGAGACCAGCCTGACCAACATGGTGAAACCCTATCTCTACTAAAAATACAAAAATTGGTCAGGTGTGGTGGTGTGTACCTGTAATCCCAGCTACTCGGGAGGCTGAGGCAGGAGAATTGCTTGAACCTGGGAGGCGAAGTTTGCAGTGAGCCGAGATTGCACTACTGCACGCCAACCTGGGTCACAGAGCAAGACTCTATCTTTGGGGGAAAAAAAAAAGTTCCCAGCTGATTCTAATGCATAGCCAGGGCTGAGGACCACTGGGAGGCTCCTGAAAGACAGCTCATATTTGACAATAGCAAGTACATTTGAAGAAGAGCATTCTTCATGACCCAGCAATGAAACTCTTACCTATGTGCCCTAGAGAAACTCTTGTACATGTGCCGGAGTTATGGACAAGAATGCTTCTGCAGCATTGCTTGTAAGAGGGAAAGCAAGAAATAACCTAAATGTTCTCAAACAATAAATGGATAAATTGTTGGATTCATACAATGGGATGCTTTGGACCAGGCGCAGTGGCTCATGCCTGTAATCTCAGCACTTTGGGAGGCTGAAGCAGGAGAGTTGCTCAAGCCCAGGAGTTCGAGACCAGCCTGGACAACAGGAAGAAACCCTGTCTTGACTAAAAATACAAAAATTAGCTAGGTGTGGTAGCACATGCCTGTAGAGATGGAGGCCAAGGTGGGAGGATTGCTTGGGCCCCAGAGGTCAAGGCTATGGTAAGCTGTGATTTCACCCCTGCACTCCAGCCTGGGCAACAGAGCAAGACCCTATCTCAAAAAAATAATAAAATAATTTTTAAAATGGGATGCTTTGGAGCAGTGAAAATGAATTAACTAGAGCTGTGCATATCAACATGGAAATAACCTAACATTGAACAAGCAAAGCAAGCTGCAGTGTGATATAAAGTTTAGAGAAATCCAAAGCAACATCATGTACTCACAACTACCTATACATGAATGTGCATAGCAGCACTATTCACATAACCCAAATGTTCATCTATGGATGAATGCATAGGCAAAATGTGGTCTATCCATTCAATAAGATGAGATATTATTCAGCCATAAAAAAGGAACAGAGTACTCATACTGCTATAACATCAATGAACCTTGAAAACATTATGTCTGCTACCTCAAAGAGGCTAGTCACAAAAGGCCACACATATTGTATGACTCTATTTATGTGAAATACCCAGAATAGGTAAATCCATACAGACAGACAGTAGATTTGTGGTTGCAGGGGATACAGGGAGGGAGAAATGGTGAGTGACTACTAATGGGCATGGGGTGTCCTTTTGGGGTGATGAAAATGATCTGGAACTAGATAGAGGTGGTGGTTGCACACCTCTCTGAAATGCCACTGAATTGTTCGTGTTTACAGTGGTTAATTTTGTGTTATATGAATTTTGCCCCAATAAAAAAGTAAAAATTAAGTATTTTTTTACATATGTAGACATATATGTGCTTAGAAATATAAAAACAAGGGAATGACAAATGTCAAATTCAGGATTTTGTTTAGAGATGGAGTCTTGCTATGTTGCTGAGGTTGGAATGCAGTGGCTATTTCACAGGTGCAATCATAACACACTACAGCCACAAACTCCTGGGCTCAAGAGATCCACCAGTCTCAGCCTCCCACAGTGGGACTGCAGGTGCAGCCACTGTGCCGGGCTGCAGGGTGTTTATAAAGGGAAAGGAAAGAGAATGAGAAGAAGGATGTGTTTGCAGGGAGCAAAACTGGATTAGTAATGCTTTATTTCTTAAATTGGATGGTGGTATGTGGGTGTTATATTATTCACAATACATTTTAGTATTTCTATAGCATTTATTTAAAAAGAAAGATTGTCAAGAAAGATGTTGGGGTAAGAGGTAGGAGATCCAAATTTGAGACCTAATCAGCATATATGAGACGAAGCTTTTTTTTTTTTGAGACGGAGTCTCCCTCTCTCACCCAGGCTGGAGTGCAGTGGCACTATCTCTGCTCACTGCAACCTCTACCTCCTGGGTTCAAGCGATTCTCCTGCCTCAGCAGGAGTAGCTGGTATTACAGGCATGCACTGCCACACCCAACTAACTTTGTATTTTTAGTAGAGACAGGGTTTCACCATGCTGGCCAGGCTGATCTCAAACTCCTGACTTCAGGTGATCCACCCACCTCAGCCTCCCAAAGTGTTGGAATTACAGGTGTGAGCCACCGTGCCTGGCAGACAGAAAGGTATTAAATAGAATTGTAACTGCCCAAAGGGTTCACCTTGCCTGCTGCCTAGACAGAGCCAATTCATCAAGACAGGGGAATTACAATAGAGGAAGAGTAATTCACACAGAGCCAGCTGTGCGGGAGACCCGAGTTTTATTATTACTCAAATCAGTCTCCTCTAGCATTCAGGAACGGAACTTTTAAGGACAACTTGGTGGGTTGGGGTAAGCCAGTGTGCCAGGAGTGCTGATTGGTCAGAGATTAAATCAAAGGGAGTCGAAGCTCTCTTCTTGTGCTGAGTCAGTTCCTGGGAGGGGACCACAAGATCAGATGAGTCAGTTTATTGAGCTGATCCATCAAGTGCAGGGTCTGCAAAATATCTCAGGCACTGATCTTAGGAGCAGTTTAGGGAGGATCAGAATCTTGTAGCCTCCAGTTGCATGACTCCTAAACCATAATTTTTAATCTTGTGGCTAACATTAGTCCTACAAAGGCAATCTAGCCCCCAGGCAAGAAGGAGGTCTGCTTTGGGAAAGGGCTGTTACCATCTTTGTTTAAACTATAAACTAACTTTCTCCCAAAGTTAGTTCAGCCTACGCCCAGGAATGAACAAGGACAGCTTGGAGGTTAGAAGCAAGATGGAGTCAGTTAAGTTAGATCTCTTTCATTGTCTCAGTCACAATTTTGCAAAGGTGGTTTCAGAATTCCATAGACAAATACGATAATGCTTGATAATACATTTCAGCCCAGCATCCCAACACATACATGGTACATAAAACACTTTCTCATGTTGGATGTTGCAATGTTCTCCTGGAACAACTCTAGGTCACTGTGACCCACCATTTGGGAAGCTCAATTCTGATTTCTCATGTTCATTCCAGAATGTGCAACATATGACACATCAGCCTTAATGGAATCCAGCCCTCTCCTAAACAGAAAACATGTCTCTGTGTCATGATGAACATGTAAATTTTAAGAATTAAAATCTTTTAGGCCAGGCGCAGTGGCTCACTCCTGTAATCTCAGCACTTTAGGAGGCTGAGGTGGGCTGATCACTTGAGGTCAGGAGTTCAAGACCAGCCTGGCCAACATGGTAAAACCTGTCTCTACAAAAATTAGTCGGGGGTGGTGGTATGCACCTGTAATCCCAGCTACTTGGGAGGCTGAGGCAGGAAAATAGTTTGAATCTGAGAGGTAGAGATTGCAGTGAGCTGAGATTGCGCCACTGCACTCCAGCCTGGGCAACAGAGCCAGACTCCATCTCAAAAAAAAAAAAAGTTTCAGTGCTGCATCAAAGAAAAAAAAGAGGGAATGAAAGCCAGTTTGCACACTTTACCTGTAGTAGGGGAATACTGTGATCATGAAAATGAGTTTGTACTGTCCTCCCTTTGGAAAGAAAGTGCTAATGACCATCCCAGAAATACTCTCCTGACCTTGCTTGGTGACTAAGGCAAGCCTATCACCCCTCCAGGTGGTAGGTTTAATCCTTGAATGAAGAGAGAACTCTCAGTCTCCCTAATCCCCACGACCTTTTTGCTCTAAGAGGCTATAAATTTATGCATTCTATAGAGGGCAAAGCTGCTGGTGCCTAAACAGGGGTGTGAAGAAGCTGAGGATTTTACTGGGTCGGGGAGGATGCGTAAATTTCGGGGGTGTGGTGGTGCGTGCCTATAGTCGCAGCTACTTATTAGGTGGAGGTGGGAGGATCCCTTGAGCCCAGGAGTTCAAGACCAGCCAGGGCAACACAGTAAGACTCCAGTCTCTTAAAAAGAAGAAGAAGAGGAAAGCTGGAAAGAGTCTGGGAGGTAGAAGAGAACTAATGGGAGAGAAGTCATTGATATGGTTTGGCTGTGTCCCCACCCAAATCTCATGTTGAATTGTAGCTCCCATAATTCCCACATGTTGTAGGAGGGACCCGGTGGGAGATAGTGACTAAGTCTTATGAGATCTGATAGTTTTATAAGAGGTTTCCCCTTTTGCTTGGCTCTCATTCGCTCATTGCCCGCCACCATGTAAGACGTGCCTTTCGCTTTTCACCAAGATTGTGAGGCCTCCCCAGCCCTGTGGAACTGTGAGTCCATTAAACCTCTTTTCTTTATAAATGACCTAGTTTCAGATATGCCTTTATTAGCAGCATGAGAACAGACTAATACATCCATCAAGGCTCACTCACAGGCAAGTCTGGATGAGGAGGAGCCCTGGAGTGGCAGGGAAATAAGGATGGAGGGTGAGGTTGAGCCCATGGAACTCTCAGGCTGCTTGCGCTGGACTCACCAAATGGAGATGAAGGTGTCCACCATAAAGTCGGTCTTCAGAGTCCCAATCCACATGCTCTGAATATGAGTGACTTTCTTTTTTCTTTTCTTTTTTCTTTTTTTTTATTGAGACAGAGTCTTGCTCTGTCGCCCAGGCTGGAGTGCAGTGGCACAATCTCAGCTCACTGCAAGCTCCACCTCCAGGTTCACGCCATTCTCCTGCTTCAGCCTCCCGAGTAGCTGGGACTACAGGCGCTAATTTTTTGTATTTTTAGTAGAGACGGGGTTTCACCGTGTTAGCCAGGATGGTCTTGATCTCCCAACCTCGTGATCCGCCCATCTCGGCCTCCCAAAGTGCTGGGATTACAGGCATGAGCCAACGCGCCCAGCCGAATATAAGTGACTTTCACACACTTACACTGGCATCGCAGGTGGGATGGGCCCCATGCCAGCATGGTTAGATTGTTCTTCAAGCTCTGCAGGGAGGATGTGCCTTTCAGCAAAGTTCCTCTGCCTCTTACAGCTCCTGAGGTTCCAGAGCAAAGGTAACACCAAAGGGCTGAGCCTTCAAAGTGAACTGCCCTCATATCCCTTAACTCATGACTAATCCAGGGCCAACAGACATCTTCATGGACCCCTAAAGAACAGTGGCGCCAGGCATTGTGCCTGCAGTGCAGCACAAAGGAGCTGAGCACACAGCCTCTGATTCTCTTATTTAAAATCGCAAGAGGAGAATCTAATCAAGTCCATCCCTGGTCCACTAGGCCATAGTGGGGGCTCAGCAAGGGTTGAGGACCCAAGAGATGCTCTGAGAAGAAAATGGGGGAGAGCTAGCACCCCCAAGGCAAATTAAAACCCAATTATATTAGTTTCTGTAACAAATTACCACTAACTTAGTGGCTTCAACACTAATGTATTCTTTTGCACTTTTGGGGGTTAGATTCCTAAAGTCAGCCTAACAGGGTAAAAATCAAGGGATAAAAGGAAAAAGTATAAATTAAGATCCCAGCTGGGCGCAGTGACTCACGCCTGTAATCCCAGCACTTTGGGAGACCAAGGCAGGTGGATCACTTGAGGTCAGGAGTTTGAGGCCAGCCTGCCCAACATGGCGAAACCCTGTCTTTACTAAAAATACAAAAATTAACCAGGCACAGTGGTGGGCGCCTATAATCCCAGCTACTCGGGAGGTTGAGGTGGGAGAATCATTTGAACCCATGAGGTGGGGATTGCAGTGAGCCAAGATCATGCCATTGCAAATTCCAGCCTGGGTGACAGAGCAAGACTCTGTCTCAAAAAAAAAAAAAAAAAAAAAAAGATCCCAGCACAAATCACTCAGGCAATCACTGTTGAAACTTTTGAGTGTCTTCTAGATATCTCTTTATGTCCACATCTAAACACACAAATAGATATACTGATGTTACAAACGTGGCCACACTCCAGGCTGCAGGCTGTTTTGTAACTTGCTCTTTTTACTCAATAATATGTTATTAATTCTTTCTATGACAGTAAATATATATCTGTGATAAAGACACATCTATGATACACAATCATTTTCAGTGGCTAAAGAGTATCCTAGTGATTGAATATATGAAACTGCCCATTTTGGCAGGTCATGGTGCCTCACGCCTGTAATCCCAGCACTTTGGGACGCCAAGGCAGGCAGATGACTTGAGGCCAGGAGTTCAAGACCAGGCTGGCCAACATGGTGGAAACCTCATCTCTACTAAAAATGCAAAAATTATCCAGTCGTGGTGGTGCATGCCTGTAATCCCAGTTACTTGGGAGGCTGAGGCAGCATACTCACTTGAACCTAGAAGGCAGAGGGTGCAGTGAGCTGAGATCATGCCACTGCACTGCACTTTAGCCTGGGCAACAGAGTGAGACTCTGTCTCCAAAAAAGAAAGAAAGAAAGAAAGAACTGCCCATTTTGTAGGTCATAGCTATAGAATACAGACAATTCCATATGGCTCAAGCTGAGAGGTACATTGTGATAATTTGCCAGCCAGTCTCTGGGATAAATATTTAACTGGAACTTTTGTTCTATTTTCCCAATTATAAACATTTTTGGTAACCCTAATATAGTCCTTACCATGTGCCAACCACTCTTCTAAGTCTATTTTGCTGACATATATTAACTTTTGCAATCCTTACTCTTCTCCACCAAAAAAACGAAAACAAAAACCAACTCTATAAGGAAGGCGCTAGTATTACCTCCACCTAATAGCTGAACAAACTGGCATGAATGAAGCAAGAAGCTTGTCCAAGGCCACATGGTAAACAGCAGCACCAGCTCTGAACGCAGCCATCTGGCTCCACAGCCTCAGCTCTCTTAAATGCTATGGTAAATGGAATTATTTTTCCAATTTCCTTTTCAAATGTTCCTTGCTGGTGTAAAACACACACACACACACACACACACAAAATTAATTTTTATGTGTTGATCTTGTTCCTTGCAACTCTACTGAATTAGTAATAAACTCTAGCCAATAGTTTTCTTGTGAATTTTTCGGGATTCTCCATATATGGGATTGTGCCATCTGTGACTAAAGATAGTTTGACTTCATTCTTTGCCATCTGGATGCCTTTTATTGCTTTTCTTGCCTAATTGCTCTGGCTAGAACTTCCAGTACCATGTTGAACAGCAGCGGTGAAAGCGGGCGTCCTTGTCCTGTTCCTGATCTCAGGGAGAATGAACTCAGGCTGTGCTCCTAACAACTGTGCTCACTGTGTGTCCACCCCACATTCATGTTGCCAGGAATCCCTGCACAAGCTGCTTCTCACACGTAAGGCATTAAGTCTGTAGGACTTCTGGGTCAAAGGTTGTGCACATTTTCTTTCTGAGTTCATTTTCCCAAATCATAAATGCTTGAACCATTTCATGCTTCCATCACCAAAGAAAGAGTGTGCACACCACCTCTTAAGAGGGGCTTGACAAACAAGAGGGTAGTCGTGTGAACTTGGCTGAGACAGTTGAGGGTCTGGTCACCAGGCTGGGAGCACATGGCCTGTAGGATGGTGGCTGTGAGTTTGAAGAAGAGGAGAGACATAGTAGGAGTGTACAGCCATTTGAAGAGGGACACAAGGACTTTAACCGAAGGTGAAAGTTACAGGGGGATAGATTTTAGCTCATTTTCTCAGGAAGAAAAGTAACAGGGCAGTCCCAGAGCAGAACACGCTTTCCTTGTGGTTGCTGCTGGTGATGGTGAGGAAGATGATGAAGATCATTTTCATTTACCGCATCAACTTCCCTTTCTCTCCTGTCCCCTTTCCATCTGCACTTAAACATCATTTCTCTACTAAAAATACAAAATTAGCCAGGCATGGTGGCGCATGCCTGTATTCCCAGCTACTCAGAAGGCTGAGGCAGGAAAATCGCTTAAACCCCAGAGGCGGAGGTTGCGGTGAGCCGAGATCACCCCATTACACTCCAGCCTGGGCAACAAGAGTGAAACTCTGTCTCCAAAATAGGCCCCTTCAATCCCACATTCTCCTACCACCACTCTATGCCTCTCTTCTTTATAGCCAAGTCCTCTGAAAGAGTGAGTCATCATATCCATTTCTGCATCTCCATTCACTCCTCCGCCCACTCCAGTCTGGCTCCCACCCCCATCCCTTCTCTAAAGCCAAGTAAACAACAACGTCATTGTCACTAAATCCAATAGACACACCTCAGACCTGATCTTCCTGGAACTCTCAGCACCAGTTGACACTGTGACCATGCCCCACCTCCCTCACCTCCTTCCCTGAGCTTGCAGGAATCCACCTTTGCCTGACTTTCATTGGATCTCTGTGGCTACGCCTTCTCAGAATCCTTTGGGTTCGGCACTCCCACCCTTTAAAGGTTAGCACTTCTCTGGGGTTAGTTCTCGGCCCTCTTGCTTTCTCATCTACTTCTTATCTTGCTGGTGAGTTGCAGCTTCTTCCATGGTTCTGGTTCACATCTATATGCTGGTGATATAGAAACCTACATCTCAGGCCGGGCGCAGTGGTTCACGCCTGAAATCCCAGCACTTTGGGAGGCTGAGGTGGGAGGATCACCTGAGGCCAGGAGTTCGAGACCAGCCTGCCCAACATGGTGAAACCCCATCTCTACTAAAATTACAAAAATTAGCTGGGTGTGGTGGTGGGCGCCTGTAATCCCAGCTACTGGGGAGGCTGAGGCAGGAGAATCACTTGAGCCCGGGAGGCAGACAGTGAGCCAAGATCGCATGACTGGACTACAGCCTGGTGACAGAGTGAGAATCTGTCTCAAAAAAGAAAGAAACCTACATCTCAGCTCCAGATTCATATATCCAACCACCTATTCAACATCTACATGTGTATGTTCCATGGACACCTCAAACTCAATGCCTTCAGTTCTGACCTCATCTTCCACCCGAAATTGGCCCTTTCTCCTGCATTTCCTATCCCAGCAAGTTATTCCAGCATCCGTCAGTTGTCCAAGCCAGAAACATGGCACACTCCTTGACTCATTCTCTCCCTCTTTCCCCTTCACCCATTCAGTTGCCAAATCCTACTGTTTTACCTTTGTAATATTGCTCAAAGTCATCTACTTCTCTCCTCTGCCTCTATTACCTCCTCAGTCCAGGTCACCATCAGCTTTCCTATCTGGACAACCCAATAGTCTCCTAAATGGTCTCCTTTCCTCCAGTCTCACCCTGTCCCCTCCACTCTCTATACTGCACACTGCATACTTTTTTTTTTTTTGAAACAGAGTCTTACTCTGTCACCCAGGCTAGAGTGCAGTGGCAAGATCTCAGTTCACCGCAACCTCTGCTGCCTGGGTTCAAGTGATTCTCCTGCCTCAGCCTCCCAAGTAGCTGGGATTACAGGCACCTGCCACCATGCTTAGCTAATTTTTGTAGTTTTTAGTAGAAACAGGGTTTCACCATCTTGGCCAGGCTGGTCTTGAACTCCTGACCTCGTGATCCACCCGCCTCAGCCTCCCAAAGTGCTGGGATTATGTGTGTGAGCCATCACTCCTGGCCTACACTGCATACTTTAATGAGAGCATGGACTATGGTGTGAGATGCTTAGGTTCAATCTCAGCTCTACCACTTACCGGCTATAAGATCTTGGACAAGTGACTTAACCTTTCTGAGTCATTGTTTCTTCTTCTGTAATAAGAGTATATTAGGGCCGGGCGTGGTGGCTCGTGCCTGTAATCCCAGCACTTTGGGAGGCCGAGGTGGGTGGATCATTTGAAGTCAGGAGTTCGAGACCGGTTTGGCCAACGTGGTAAGACCCCATCTCTACTAAAACTACAAAAATTAGCTGGGTGTGGTCACGCACGCTTGTAATCCCAGCTACTTAGGAAGCTGAGGTAGGAGAATTGTTTGAACCCAGGAAGCAGAGGTTGCAGTGAGCTGAGATCGTGCCACTCCACTCCAACCTGGGTGATTGAGTGAGACTCCGTCTCCCAAAAAAGATGATATTAGTATTCTATTGGACAGGGTTTCTAGTTTTAAACAACAGAATTTACTCTGCTGAGTTTAAGAAGAAAGATTGTCCAGGAAAGACACATCTACAGAGGCATAGAGTAGATTCATGGTTGCCTGGGTTGAGCAACCATGGGGAGAGAGTGGGAGCGCGGAGTGACTGTTGATGGGTATGAGGACTCTTACTGGGCTGATGAAATGTTCTAAAACTGGATCATGGTGGTGGTTGCACAACTTGGTAAATTTACTAAAAGTCATTGAAATGTGTATTTAAATTGGGTGGTTTTATGACATGTAAGTTATACCTCAATAAAGTTGAGAAAAAATATAGAAAAAAAGAGATTTTTTTTTTAGATAGGGTCTCACTCTGTTGCCTAGGCTGGAGTTCAGTGGCACAAACATGGCTCACTGCAGCCTCAACCTCCCAGGATCAAGTGATCCTCCAACCTCAATCTCCCCAGTAGTTGGAACTACAGGCCTGCATCACCATGCCAATTTTTTTTTTTTTTTTTTTTTAGAGATGGAATCTCACTTTGTTGCTCAGCTGGTCTCAATTGGTCTCAAACTCCTGGGTTCAAGCAGTCCTCCCATCTCAGCCTCCCAAAGTGCTGGGATTACAGGGGTGAACCCCTGCAGCTGGCTGAATAAAGAGATTTTTTGTTTTTGAGACAGAGTCTCGCTGTGCTGCCCGGGCTGGAGTGCAGCGGTATGATCTCAGCTCACTGCAACCTCCGCCTCCCAGGTTCAAGTGATTCTTCTGCCTCAGGCGCCCGAGTAGCTGGGATTACATGCACCCACCACCACGCCTGGCTAATTTTTGTATTTTTAGTAGAGACAGGGTTTCACCATGTTGGCCAGGCTGATCTTGAACTCCTGACCTCAAGTGATCCAGCTGCCTCAGCCTCCCAAAGTGCTGGGGTTACAGGCATGAGCCACTGCACCCAGCCCCCCGCTTTTTAAATTTTTTAAATTGTCTCCATATTTTTATTTATTTCTTATTGTTTTGAGATGAAGTTTTGCTCTCATCACCCAGGGTGGAGTGCAGTGGGGCAATCTCGGCAACTTCTGCCTCCCAGGGTCAAGCGATTTTTCTGCCTCAGCCTCCGAGTAGCTGGGATTATAGGTGCCTACCAGTACGCCTGGCTAATTTTTGTATTTTTTTTTTTTTTTAGTAGAGATGGAATTTCACCATGTTGGTCAGGCTGGTCTCAAACTCTGGACCTCAAGTGATCCACCCGCCTTGGCCTCCCAAAGTTCTGGGATTATAGGTATGAGCCACCATGCCTGGCAGGGGATTTATCTATCTATTTATTTATTTATTTATGTAGACCGAGTTTTGCTCTTGTTGCCCAAGCTGGAGTGCAATGGTGTGATCTCAGTTCACTGCAATGTCTGCCTCCCAGGTTCAAGCGATTCTCCAGCCCCAGGCTCCCAAGTATTAGCCGGGCATGATGACAGGTGCCTATAATCCCAGCTACTTGGGAGGCTGAGACAGGAGAATTGCTTGAACCCACAAGGCAGAGGTTGCTGTGAGCCAAGATCATGCCACTGCAGTCCAGCCTGGGCAACACAGGAAGACTCTGTCTCAAAAAAGAAAAAAAAAAGGAGCTTGGAAGTCAATTTTCCCCAGAGTCTCCAGACAAGAACTCGGCCCACTGATGCCTTGATTTAGGCCTGTGGGACTGTGTTAGTTTGCACTGCTGTGTAACAAATAGAAACTCATACAGCCTCAGACAATCCTCATTCCATAGGGGGCTAGCAGTTTGTAGAGGAACAGAGTGTGGCCCTCTAAGGCATGGGGTCCAGGGAAAGGGATCCCCTATTGTATGGGTCAAAGGGCCACACTTCCCTCTATTCCTGAATTTGAATTCTGCTCATACCCAGCATCCCATGTTATTCCTTGTGTATGGAAGGATTGCCTGGGGCATATGTTTGGAAAGCCTGGGTCTTTCTCATGCTGTGTCCTAGCCACAAGGGAACCTGGGACATTCAGTTGTGACATGTATTAGGGAGTGGAACTCATAACACAGATAGTTCCCCAAACATGTTGTGGCCATTCAGGTCATGATCAACCACTCCAACAACCAATACTATAGGATTATATGTAGGAGGATCAAATAGGCCAATACATGTTACATGCTAAGAATGGAACCCAGCACGTGCTAAGACCTCAGCAGCACTCAGTAGCTGTTATATTTCAAGCAAAATAATGTCTCTAAAATGAAAATAGTATAAAACTCTTCATGTTTTCTGTATGTTTCAGTATTTTCTACTAAGATGCTGGGGGTTGGGAGGACAGCTCTCCATGCTTTCTCAGTGCCCCCCAGATGCACCTCAAGGTGCTCTCTGATCTCGCCCCGGCTAGCTTCCCCAGTCCCACCTTGGCCTCGCCTTCTCGGCCACTGTACACGCCAGTTGTGGGCCTGTGAAGAAGCCAGACAAACTGCTCCTTCCTCTTCTCAACCCTGTGCTACCCACGCAGGAGGGCTGAGAGGCTCCAGTGCAGGATGGGAGGCTGGGCTGGGGCAGTATCCCCAGTGGCCTGTGGGTGCAGGAGAGAAGCCTCCATCCTTTTCCCTCAAAACAAGAAAACCAGATAGCAAGGCAGCTTTTCATAAGGCTACAGCCATTCATTTGAAAAAACCATGCTGGCCGGGCGCGGTGGCTCAAGCCTGTAATCCCAGCACTTTGGGAGGCCAAGACAGTCGGATCATGAGGTCAGGGGATCGAGACCATCCTGGCTAACACAGTGAAACCCCGTCTCTACTAAAAAAAAATACAAAAAACCAGCCAGGCGAGGTGGCGGGCGCCTGTAGTCCCAGCTACTTGGGAGGCTGAGGCAGGAGAATGGCATAAACCCGGGAGGCGGAGCTTGCAGTGAGCTGAGATCCGGCCACTGCACTCCAGCCTGGGCGACAGAGCAAGACTCCGTCTCAATAAAAAAACAAAAAAAACAAACAAAAAAAAACCAAATAAAACATGCTTATCTTTTGAGATGATGTGCTTCCAGCTATTTAGGTGTTTTAGTGTTAGATATGAACAAAGGGATGAAGATGGACGGTAGTAGGCAGGTGTTTTAATTTATTGCCTGAGATCCTTTATTTATTTATTATTTTCATTATATATATGTATGTATGTATACATATACGTGTATATATACTTTTTTTTTTTTTTTGAGACTAAGTCTCGCTGTATTACCCAGGCTGGAGTGCAGTGGTACAATCTCGGCTCGCTGCAACCTCCGCCTCCGGGATTCAAGCAATTCTTGTGCCTCAGCCTCCTGAGCAGCTGGGATTACAGGTGCCTGCCACTACTCCCAGCTAATTTTTGTATTTTTAGTAGAGACACGGTTTTGCGATACTGACTAGGCTGGTCTCGAACTCCTGACCTCAGGTGATCTGCCTGCCTTGGTCTCTCAAAGTGCTGGGATTACTGGAGTGAGCCACCGTGCCCAGGCTATATATACATACATATATATATATATATATATATATATATATATATATATATATATATATTTTTTTTTTTTTTTTTAATTATTTTAAGACAGGATCTCAGTCTGTCACCCAGGCTAGGGTGTAGTGGCATGACCACAGCTCACAGCAGCCTCAACGTTTGCCTAACCTCGTTACCAGTGCTGTGGTAGTCCTCGAACCTCTCCTTGGTCTTCCTCAAGTCAGTAAAAGGCATCATCAATCCCTTAGGAATCCAGAGCCATCCTTCACCTCCTAGCAAATCCATCAATTCTGCCTCAAAACACATCCCAGCTTTGTCCACATAGGCTTCACCATCCCATTCCAGCCCAAGTCTCCATCTCCTTGCATCTGGTGACTCCAGCAGCCTTCTCACTGGTCCCTCACCATTATTCTGGTCCCACCACACTCTATGCTCTGCACAATGGTCCATGAGAGCTTCTAGAAACATGAGTCAGATGGTTTCACTTCTCTGCATAATACTTTTCAGTAGCTTCCCATGGTACCAAAAAAATCAAATTCCAACTCTTCCCCTGTCCTGCCCTCCGCTCTGGCCCCACCATCCTTTCATGCTGTCCTTGCTATTTCTCTTTTGTGCTTCCAGATCTTTGCATTTACTGTTCTCTTGGTCCTGTGTATCACGTGGCTGGATTCTTCTCCTCCTATGGGGTCACCTCCTGAACTGGGTCATCTCTGACCTTCTGACCTCCCCCTCAAGCTCTCACATCACCTAGATATCAAGGGTGGGATGAGAATGTGGCAGACCTCGTGTTTCTATTTCCCTGAAGATGGTCAGAGCAGGCCGGGCACGGTAGCTCACACTTTGGGAGGCCGAGGCAGGCGGATCACTCGAGGCCAGGAGTTCAAGACCAGCCTGGCCAACATGGCGAAACCCTATCTCTACTAAAATTAAAAAATTAGCCTGGTGTGGTGGCACACGCCTTTAGTCCTAGCTGCTTGGGAGGCTGAGACAGAATCATGTGAATCCAGGAGGCAGAGGTTGCAGTGAGCCAAGATCATGCCACTGCACTCCAGCCTAGGTGACAGAGCAAGACTCCGTCTGAAAAAAAAAAACAAAAAAAAAACACCGCAGGGCACGGTGGCTCACACCTGTAATCCTAGTGCTTTGGGAGGCCAAGGCGGGCAGATCACCTGAGGTCGGGAGTTTGAGACCAGCCTGACCAACATGGAGAAAAACCCCATCTCTACCAAAAATACAAAATTAACAGGGCATGGTGGTGCATGCCTGTAATCCCAGCTACTCGGGAGGCTGAAACAAGAGAATCACTTGAATCCGGGAGGCAGAGGTTGCGGTGAGGCGAGATCATGCCATTTCACTTTAGCCTGGGCAACAAGAGCAAAACTCTGTCTAAAAAAAAAAAAAAAAATCAGGGGCAGAGGGGCCATGCTTGAGATGGATTTGCTCCTCCTGGTGTCTGGTGGTCTGGTGCCTCCCTGACCCCCGTGCTGGGCTCACTTCTATTCAGCTGGAGGAGGCCCAGACCTACAGGTGTGTGGCCATGCACTGGGAAACAGGTGTCCAGACAGGAGCTCCCTTTTAATAACCAGGAACTAGTAGAGCAGCACCATCTCCATGGTGACAGCCAGCCTGGGACCACGAATGAATGACAACACAGGCTCACTGTTGGCCCCAGTGGAGGCTAACTGGGCAGAGGAGAAGCAGCAGCTGTGAGTGGAGTTTGTTCTCCTGTCCCTCTCTCAACCTTCCCTAGTCTGTGGCCATTGGAAAAGCTTCTGTGAGGACTGATCTCCAGGGAAGAGGGAAATCTTCCCAACAGAATGTAACCATCTTTTATGCCTTTGCTTACAATCTTCCCGTGGCTTCTCAACTCACTCGGAATAAAATCTAAATAATTCTCCTAGGTGGTGCCATTGTAAGCGGCTTGGTTTAAGCAATAGCTTGGTGTCACAGAAACCAAATGGTAGTTAAGTACCAAGGTGAGTTGGCAGCCTCCGTGGGCCAAGTCACACATCCCAAATGAGCAGGGCTTCTGGTGGGACTGAGGAAGGAACCGATATAAGAATAGGAGCTCAGCAATTACCTAGGCAGTCTCCACAGCCCAAACAAGCCAGCACTAGAGAAGTAGACTTCAGAAATCCCTGGAATTTCTGGCTTTTGGGAAGACTTTGTAACAGATCACTGTATTTTGTCTGCCTACTCTCCCCACTTCCTTTTCCCTTTTTGTCTGGTAATAGGATCTTCCTTCCTAAGGAAAATCCACTGGATGTGGTTCAGTAGGGCTAACACTGCTCCGTCATCTTCGAACTCCAGACCTCAGGTGATCCACCCACTTTGGCCTCTCAAAGTATTGGGATTACAGGCATGAGCCACTGCACCCGGCTGGCTCTGACATCTTCTCCCTATTTCCTGCCACAGGAGTCAGCATATGACATAGAGTGGCCAATGGGATGACACTTTGGCCCAGGAGGTGATTGGTTCAGGGATGGGTATGTAATTCACACCCGACCAATCAGTCTCTCCCCGGACTTTCCTAACAGAGCATCAGGAAAGACTTGTTTGCTCCTCTGAGGTTGCTAAGAAGAAGAGAATGTGAGGATTTCTTGCTACATAGAGAGCTGTTCAAGAAGGAAGCCAAAGGCTAGGCGTGGTGGCTCATGCCTGTAATCCCAGCACTTTGGGAGGCTAAGGTGGGCAGATCACCTGAGGTTGGGAGTTTGAGAACGGCCTGACCAACATGGTTAAACCTCGTCTCTACTAAAAATACAAAAAATTAGCTGGGCGTGGTGGCGCATGCCAGCTACTCAGGAGGCTGAGGCAGGAGAATCGCTTGAACCCGGGAGGTGGAGGCTGTGGTGAGCCAAGATAGTACCATTACACTCCAGCCTAGGCAACAAGAGGGAAACTCCGTCTCAAAAAAAAAAAAGAAGGAAGACAAATAGAAGCAAATGGAACCAAGACGTAGGGAGAGAGATCCTCCATGATGACATAGTTTGAACCCTTATCTTCATCCATGTCCGAGGACAGCACCATCTCTTCAACTGCCCAGTTACATGATTCAATAAATTCCCCTTTGAGGCTTCGTGGTTAACGTAAGTTGGATTTTTGTCACTTACTGCCCAAACAATCCTGGCCAACAC
Source organism: Chlorocebus sabaeus (assembly GCF_047675955.1). Taxonomy (NCBI): domain Eukaryota; kingdom Metazoa; phylum Chordata; class Mammalia; order Primates; family Cercopithecidae; genus Chlorocebus; species Chlorocebus sabaeus. Next base: position 107,205,674 of record NC_132914.1, read on the forward strand.
AGACCTGCTTAGCATCCTGTCTACATAAACCTGCAACACAAACTCCTCTTGTAGCTGCATCCCTGCCTCTGACTCCAGATCTGAACTTGGTTGTGAGAACAGAAGAAGCTGGACAGCTTCTTGTTTAATTTCCCCCACAACCAGTCCCAGATTTCAATCCCAGTTTCAGTAATAGAGGCCCTGTCTCCTTATCCCGGCTCTTCGTCCTTCCAGCCCCCATAGGGACAGCTGGCCAGAACCTGTCACTTGCTGCTGTATCCTGAACCTTGCTCTAGCCTGTCTGGATTGCCACCTATGGTCCACATCAGACCTACTTGGTGCAAACTACTTCCCCCAATCCCTACGCCCCATGGGTATACCCGTTACACAGATGGCTAAGTCATGGTTACATAAACTTTAGGCTTCACACTGCATCGTAAGGCAGCATTTCCCAAGCTGTGTACTGTGAGACTCCATTTGGTGAGATGTTAATAGATAGTCCATTAACAAAGAGGAAAAAAGCAAAGCTGGCAATAGTTTTTTCTTCAATTTTATATTTTAAAATATAAACTGTGGAAAAACATTTTACATGGAGGTTATCCTCTAAAGACGGCACTCTAAAAATCATGGCTCATCGCCAGGCGCGGTGGCTCACGCCTATAATCCCAGCATTTTGGGAGGCCAGGGCAGGCGGATCACGAGGTCAGGAAATCGTGATCATCCTGGCTAACATGGTGAAACCCCGTCTCTACTAAAATTACAAAAAATTAGCCAGGCATGGTGGCAGGTGCCTGTAGTCCCAGCTACTCGAGAGGCTGAGGCAGGAGAACGGCGTGAACCCAGGAGGTGGAGCTTGCAGTGAGCCAAGATCGCGCCACTGCACTCCAGCCTGGGCGACAGGCGAGACTCCGTCTCACAACAAACAAACAAAACACATGGCTTATCAAAATTGCCTTTTAAACCCTTAAATTGTCCACAAAGCATAGCAAAAAACTCCTTCTTCCCAGTGGGTCCACTGGAGACAATTTCTAGCTCCGGAACAAGTTGCTGTTTCTACAGTTTTGCTCCAGATGAAGGTGGAGGAATTGGCTTATTTTAGGGGTCATGTGGCTGAAAAATATGTACCTAGATTTAAAGATAGAGCAGCAAGATGCTCACTCTGTGAGAAGCACATGAGAACAGAGATTGATGGAGGGAACCCTAGATGCAAGTATCCCATCTCACACTTACTCCAGGAAACCCAGTTGCTGAATCATTGTAGTGGTTATATTATTCTCTCTCTCTATGTCCCCATGGAACATGTATAACTGAATTTGAGGGAGTTAAATACATGTAAGTTATGATTTCATCATGTGAAAGAAAAATACTCATCATTATTATAAGGTGTTCTCATAGTAATGTTTTTATATTTACAATAATCTTCTTTTAAAAAATTGTAGGCTGGGCATGGTGATTCACACCTGTAATCCCAGCACTTTGGGAGGCCAAGATGGATGGATCGCTTGAGCTCAGGAGTTCAAGACCAGCCTGAACAACATGGTGAAACCCTGTCTCTACCAAAAATACAGAAAAATTAGCTGGGCATAGTGGTTCCAGCTACTCAGGAGGTTGAGGTGGGAGGACTGCTTGAACCTGGGAAGCAGAAGTTGCAGTGAGCCGAGATCATGCCACTGCACTCCAGCCTAGGTGACAACGTAAGACCCCATCTCGAAAGAAAGAAAGAAAGAAAGAAAGAAAGAAAGAAAGAAAGAAAGAAAGAAAGAAAGAAAGAAAGAAAATAAATAAATAAATAAATTAATTAATTGTAGGCCAGGAATGGTGGCTCACACCTATAATCCCAGCACTTTGGGAGGCCAAGGTAGGAGGATTGCCTGAGGACAGGAGTTTGAGACCAGCTGCGCAACGTAAGGAAAGCCCTGTCTCTACAAAAACATAAAAATTAACCAGGAAAGCCCTGTCTCTACAAAAACAATAAAAATTAACCAGGCATCATGGCATGTGCCTACGGTCCCAGCTACTTGGGAGGATGAGGCAGGAAGATCACATGAGCCTGACAAACTGAGGCTGCAGTGAGCTGTGATCACACCACTGCACTCTAGCCTAAGTGACACAGTGAGACCCTATCTCACTTTTTCGAGAAAAAAGTAAGAAAGAAAGAAATTGTATGCTGGGCCCAGGGATGTCGGGAAGTCCCATCACCTGCTACACGGAATTATGACACGCAATCTCTGTATTAATGCAGAAGGGGGCATTTACTAATTATGCTCTTTTCCATTGGTCCTATGATAGCTGGTCTAAGTAATACGTCTTGTTTTCGATTTCAGCATGTTTTGTTTTTGTTTTTGAGATGGAGTCTTGCTCTGTCATTCAGGCTGGAAGGAAGTGGCATGATCTCGGCTCACTGCAACCTCCATCTCCCAGATTCAAGCAATTCTTTTGCCTCAGCCTACTGAGTAGCTGGAATTATAGACACATACCACCATGCCCAACTAGCTTTTGTAGTTTTAGTAAAGATGGAGTTTCACCATGTTGGCCAGGCTGGTCTCAAACTCCTGACCTCAGGTGATTTGCCCACCTTGACCTCCCAAAGTGCTGGGATTACAGGCATGAGTCACCATGCCCAGCCCAGTGTATATGTTTATCATTCAATATTTGTTGAGTAGTAAAAATAGGAATCAAATAATGATACTCCTAATGATAACATTATTAAAAATAAGAACTAACACTTAAGAAGGGCTTGCTATGTGCCATATATTTCTTGAACAACTTTGCATTTATTAGTTCATTTAATATTCCTAATAACAATTCTCCCCATTTTACAGATGAGGAAACCAAGGCTCAAAGAGGTGAAGGATTTTAGAATCCACATTTCCAGATCTCAAATCCCAAACTCAGACGTGGTTACTTTGAGGGTCAAGGGAGAGTATGTATATAAAAATACACACATGTATTTTATATACATATATTTTATATACATATATACATATATGTATATTATATATGTATATTTTATATACATATATAATACATATATAAAATACATTCAAAAAGATTACTTAAAAAAATTGATTCCAGTTATGGAGCTCTTATCCTACGTCAGTCATCATGATAAGGGCTTCTCATGCCTTTTTTGTTTAATTGTCACAATCCTATGAACAGATGCAGAAACAGGCTCAGAGAAGTTAATGACTTGGCCAAGAAGACACAGCCAGTATTATAAAATAAGTTGCCTTGACTCTTAGTAAACTACACTGCCACCCTCTATAGATATAGGTTGTCATCGTCATCATCATCACAGAGAATAAGAGACAGTCACCCTCAGGGAAATGCAAATCACAACCACAAGGAACTAGCACTGCACACCCACTAGCATGACTATAATTAAAAAGAGACAATAACAAGAGTTTGTGAGGATGTGGAGAAACTGGACCCCTCATACTCTGCTGGTGGGAATGTCAAAGGGTGTGGCTGCTGTGAAATTCAGCTCCACAGTTCCTCCAAGGGTGAAACAAAGTTAACATATAACCCAGCAATTCCACGCTTAGGTACATATTCAAGAGAAATGAGAATATATATCCACATAAAACCTTGTACACAATATTTATGGCGGCATTATTCATGATAGCCAAAAAAGAGAAACAACCAAAATGCCCATCAATGGATGAATGGATAGATAAAAGTATTCTATCCATGCAACGGAATATTACTCAGCCATAAAAAGAAATGAAGTTTCAGACAGGTATGGTGGCTCACGCCTGTAATCCTAACACTTTGGGAGGCTGAGGTGGGAGGATTGCATGAGTCCTGGAGTTTGAGACCAACCTGGGCAACATAGTGAGACTCCCATATCTAAAAAAAAAAAAAAAAAGGTAATGAAGTATCAACACATGCTACAACAGCTACAACATGGATGAGCACTGAAAACATGCTAAGTTAAAAAAAAGTCAGCCACAAAGGATCACATATTGTGTGAGTCCATTTACAAGAAATGTCCAGAATAGGCAAATCCATAGAGGCAGAAAGCAGATTCATGGGTAGGAAGGAGGGGGAACAGTGCTGGAAATGATGGCAAAGGAGTGTGGGTTTCTTGTTGTGTATTTTTTTTTTTGAGTTGATGAAAATATTCTAAAATTGATTGTGGGGATGATTGCATAACTCTGTGAATAATCTGAAAACTATTAAATTGTACCCTTAAATGGTGAATTGTGTGGTGTATGAATTATATCTCAGTAAGTTTCTTTCAGAAAAAACAAAAACCGGCCAGGTGTTGTGTCTCACGCCTGTAATCCCAGCACTTTGGGAGGCCGAGGCAGGTGGATCACATGAGGTCAGGAGTTCTAGACCAGCCTGGCCAACATGGTGAAACCCATTTCTACTAAAAATACAAAAATTAGCTGGGCTTGGTGGCAGGCACCTGTAGTCCCACTTACTCGGTGGCTGGGGAGGGTGGGGCAGGGGGGTGGGGTGGGCAGGCGGAGGCAGGAGAATATTTGAACCCAGGAGGTGGAGGTTGCAATGAGCCGAGATCGTGCGATCGCACTTCGGCCTGGGGTACAAGAGCGAGACTTCATCTCGAAAAAATAAAAGAAAAGAAAAAGCAAAAAACCAAAAGGCAGAGCCTTCTTGACGTTGGTGACCTAAAGTTAAAATACATTTATAAACCTGGTCCTATTCTTCCCAAGCAGGGTGACTCAGATGCCAGCCTGATGGTCAGGAGTTCCCTGAGATGCCTCCTCCCTGGGAAACCAGGATGTTGCCCTGCACTTTCCCACCTTCCCCAGGCACAACCCTGCCCTGCTCTCCCTGGCGGGCCTGGAGTAGAGCAGAAATGAATTCTGCTTGCCTTCCATGGCTTCTCTCTGCTGCAACCTCCTGCCTGAAGCTGCTTCCTCCCTCCCGCCCAGCTTGCTGTGAAAGCACGTCCAAATTTGAAAACCATGTGAGATTCAGAATGTGCACCTGAAACTGCCCCCTGGGTCCTTCTGTGCTGTCAACCACTGCAGAGATCTGGGGTCCTCCCCGCATCCCACTTACCTAACGTAGGAAAAGACGATCACGTGGAAGAACCACTTAATGATGCCATAATTGATGCTCTGGATCCGAGTGACTTTGTTTGTCTCATACTGGAAAACATCACTGCAGCTACAGCAGGCTGGAACGGTGACAGCCTCCCTCCCTGAGCGGGGCTGGACCAGAACTCAGCTCTCCCAGATGGGGCCACAGCAAGCCCCCTACCGGTAACTGCAAAATGAAACATAGTGACTTTTAGCGGGAGCCTTTAACTTTGAGCTCTTCCAATGACTGTGGAGTGGGGGCGGGCCCTGGCAGTTGCCCCAGATGTGACTGCAATAAACAATAAATGAGAAGGGCCAAGTCCTAAGGGCCTGGCTGGCAGATGACCTCGCCCCAGGGGGCCTCCCCCAGTGCCTACACAAAGATGGTGTTCAGAGGATGGGCATTTTTAGAATTCTCTCTTTCCCCCCTTTCCTTTTGCTTTTTTGGACTCATTTCTGTTGGGAAAAGGGGGCAGTCCTGCAAATGTCACAAGACCCAGAGCTTCCATTGTGCCTCAGAAAAGGGCTGAGATCTTTCCATTGCCTTAAGCCTCACTCGGAGATTGATTCATTCATTTCTACAACCCTTTATTCAGCCCCTGATGTATAGGAGCTCTGGGTAAATAAAGGTCTCCCCCTCTTCTTCTACCAGCCCTTATAATAAATATTCTGGTCTGCAGTTGGTGGGGAAAATCAGATTTGCAGGAGTGGGGATACTAGGGGTGGAGGGGCTTTATTTCTCTGCAGGATCTTTCTTGCTTGACCCTGTGAGTTACTTTCCACCCTGCTCTAGACCAATCAGCCCAAGATCACCAGGGACCAAGTGGCAGTCCAACAAAGTTAGGTTTATTGATCTACTCCCTGAAGGACACCACCCAACAGAGGAGCCTCAGGACATCACCAAACAAAGGAAGACAGCGATTTATTATAGGATTCTGAGGAAAGTGGAGTATAGATAAAATCTAAATGAAGTCATGTTTTGATAGACTCAAAGTAAAGCAGGCTTGTACAAAGCAGTCAGCCTCAAATCTGGATTGTAAAGGGGACCCAGGGCCCTGTTTTCTTGGAAGCAACAAAGCTAAGATAAATGTCAAATGTGTCTAGAAACTCTTTATCTGAATCTCTGCTCCTAAGTTGTAAACTGAGGCTGCTTCTCTGTGTCAAGATGAGTTAGATTCTACAGGCAAAACTGGAATATTTCAGTCTTAGTCACATAATCTCAAACAGTAAACTTTCTGATGGTCTGTGATTTTAAAGGACAATGTTTCAGCAGTCACTCAAAGACAGGGGGTAATATCATCACTTTATAGCTACAGAGAAATATTGTTTCCTGTTATCTTTGCAGCCGACTTGATCCATTTCTGTTATTCCAGCCTGCTAAGTGGCCCGGTAGATTTTTACTTTTCCAGTCTGAGCTAATTTGTATATTCCCACCCACACGAACTGTATCAGGGCCCCTCTTGACCCCTGGCTTCCAGTTCAGGACACTGGAGAGCAGTGAGGATGGACTTGACTCCGGGCCCTACCCTTCTCAGTAGCATGTAGGCGGGGCTTCTGGGCACCACGTCCTCCTTTAGTCCTGGGAATGGTAACGGTTCCCCACTCTTGCCAGCCCCAGGCAACTCACTATCCCTTATTGCTTTTTTTTTTCTTTTCTTTTCTTTTTTTTTTGAGACAGAGTCTCACTCTGTCTCCCAGTCTGGAATGCAGTGGCGCAATCTCAGCTCACTGCAAGCTCTGCCTCCCAGGTTCACGCCATTCTCCCGCCTCAGCCTCGTGAGTAGCTGGGACTACAGGTGCCCGCCACTACGCTCGGCTAATTTTGCTTTTATATTTTCAGTAGAGACGGCGTTTCACCGAGTTAGCCAGGATGGTCTCGATCTCCTGACCTTGTGATCCGCCCACCTCAGCCTCCCAAAATGCTAGGATTACAGGCGTGAGTCACCGCGCCCCCCATTATTGCTTTTTCTTAACTCTGCCCACACCTTTGTAAATGGTCCCATCATTAGTTACCCCACTTGAGTATGCCATTGCTTTCCCAGCAGGAATCTGAGTGATACAGTCATCTTCATCCATAAAAAGAGAAGATTCACAGGTAAAGCCTAATGCTTAAAACATTGGCCTGGCCATGCAGGGTGGCTCACACATGTAATCCCAGCACTTTGGGAGGCCAAGATGAGCAGATCACTTGAGGTCAGGAGTTCCAGACCAGCCTGGCCAACACAGCAAAACCCCATCTCTACTAAAAATATAAAAAATAGCCAGACGTGGTATCAGACACCTGTAATCCCAGCTACTAGGGAGGCTGAGGGGAAGAGAACTGCTTGAACCCAGGAGGCAGAGGTTGCAGTGAGCTTACATCACGCCACTGCACTCCAGCTGGGGTGACAGCAAAACTCCCTCTTAAAAAAATAAAAAAAGAACATTGGCTCTAGGGGACTAATGGTCTGACTTCCAATCCTGATTTCACATCTTACCAGCTCTGTGACGTTGGACGGCTCTGCTCATTTTATTCATTCACGCATTCATTCATTCATTCCCAAGAGCACCAGGAATAGTGGGTACAGCAGTGAACAGGCAGACAAGTCAAATGTCCATCCACTGACAAATGAATCCACAAAAGGGGACTGTCCATAAAAGGGAATATTATTCAGCCTTAAAAAGGAATGAAGCACTGACCCATGCTTCAACATGGATGAGCCTTTAAAACATTATGCTAAGTGAAATAAGCCAGATGCAAAAGGATACCTTTTTTTCTTTTTCTTTTCCTTTTTTTTTTTTGAGATGGAGTCTCGCTCTGTCACCAGGCTGGAGTGTAGTGGCGTGATCTCGGCTTACTGCAACCTCCGCCTCCCGGGTTCAAGTGATTCTCCTGCCTCAGTCTCCCAAGTAGCTGGGACTACAGGTGCGCACCTCCACACCCAGCTAATTTCTGTATTTTTAGTAGAGACGGAGTTTCACCATGTTGGCCAGGATGGTCTCGATCTCTTGACCTCATGATTTGCCTGCCTTGGTCTCCCAAAGTCCTGGAATTACAGGTGGGAGCCACCGTGCCCAGCCAGGATACTTCTTTTATGACTCCATTTATAGGAAATGTCCAGAATACGCAAATCACTTTAGTGTTGCTCTTGCTACCATTCAAAGACGTCTATTTTCTTGTCTTTGTTTGTTTGTTCGTTTGAGATGGAGTCTCACTCTGTCGCCCAGGCTCGAGTGCAGTGGCATGATCTCAGTTCACTGCCATCTCTGCCTCCTGGGTTCAAGAGATTCTCCTACCCCAGCCTCCCAAGCAGCTAGGATTACAGGCACACGCCAGCATGCCCGGCTAATTTTTGTATTTTTAGTAGAGACAAGGTTTCACCATGTTGGCCAGGCTGATCTCAAACTCCTGACCTCAAACAATCCGCCCATCTCGGCCTACCGAAGTGCTGGGATTACAGGTGTGAGCCACTGCGCCTGGCCTGTTTGTCTTTCTGCTGAACTCTTGCACTGATCCCTCATGCTCTCCCCTCTCTACTCCTTCACCCCTTGTCTGCTATTTCACTATTGCCACCTCCACCACTCCATGGATTCTGTTCTCAATGAGGTTACCGAGGACTTCTCAGTAGCCAGACTTCGTGAATATATTTTATTCCTTATTTTACTTGATCTCTTGGATGCATTCAACACCACTGACCACTTTCTACTTCTTGGAGCGGTTTTTTCCCTTGGTTTCCATGGCTCTCCTGGGTCCCATGTTCTCCTGGTTTCTCATTTGTACCTCTATGACTCTTTATCTTATCTTTCTCTTTAAAAAAATAATTTAATTTATTTATTTTAGAGACTGGGTCTTGCTCTGTCACCCAGGCTGGAGTGCAGTGGTGTGATCACAGCTCACTGCCACCTCAAACTTCTGGGCTCCAGTGATCCTCCTGCCACAGCCTCCTGAGTAGCTGGGACCACAGGTGCATGCCACCAAGCCTGGCTATTTTTTTTTTTTTTTAATTTTGTAGATATAGGGTCTTGCTATGTTACCCAGGCTGGACTCAAACTCCTGGCCTCAAGTGATCCTCCTGCCTCAGCCTCCCAAAGTACTGGGATTACAGGCATAAGCCACTGCATCCAACCTTTGTCTTAACTTTCTCTGGCTCTCCTCTCCCTGTAAATATCAGTTCCAACAGATTGTCTCTCAGCACTTTTTATGTTCCTATCAGAACAGGACAGGTTATGCTGAAATAAGAAAGCACTCTCAGAGTCTCATGGCTTATAACAGTGATGATTTAATTCTCACCCACACTGCATGTCCATCATGGGTCTCCCAGAAGGCTCTGCTCTCTTTAGTCACTCAGAGATCAAGGCTAATGGAACAGCCACTGTCTTGAACTCTTTAATGAGTTCTACTAAAAATACAAAATTTAGCCAGACGTGGTGTCAGGCACCTGTAATCCCAGCTACTCGGGAGGCTGAGGGAAGAGAATTACAGTCTCACAGCAGCAATTAAATGTTCTGACCTTGTGATGGAAAGAATATAAAGTTACCAGAAAAAAAAAAAAAAAAAAAAAAAGCTCTGACCTAGAAATGCACTCACTTCTCTACTCATTACTCATTGGTCAAAACTAATCGCTTAGTCCTACCCAACCACTAAGGAATCAGGAAATGCAATTCCCGCATATATCCCCCATGTACCCAGAAACTGCAGAAGCAGAAATATTTGGTGAACAGCACTAATGACTATTACATCTTTTCCCTGGGAAATTTCATCCGCACACATTGTTTTAATAATAATCAAATGCTAAATGCAAAGCAGGTGGGAGGAGGGAGTATATATGTATATTACATGTTTAATTATGCATGGAATATAACTGGAAACAGGATCTACTACATAATTTGCAAGGCCCAGTGCAAAATGAAAATGTGAAGTCCCTTATTCAAAAGTTAAACATTTCAAAATGGTGACAGCAAAGAATTAAACGAATTCAGATTCCTTCTAAGTGTGGGTCCCTATATGACTGCACAGGTCCCATGCCCATGAAGCTAGCACATCTGGAAGGATACACAAGGTGGTCTCTGGGAAGGGAGCTGGGGGAATTAGTCGGTGTTTGACAATTTATTTATCACCCTGCTTGTATCTGAATTTTTTTTACCATATGGGTTCATTACTTTTTTTTTGAGACAGAGTTTCACTCTTGTTGCCCAGGCTGGAGTGCCATGGCGTGATCTCGGCTCACCGAAAGCTCTGCCTCCCAGGTTCAAGCGATTCTCCTGCCTCAGTCTCCCAAGTAGCTGGGATTACGGGCATGTGCCACCATGCCCAGCTAATTTTTTGTATTTTTAGTAGAGATGGGTTTCTCCATGTTGGTCAGGCTGACCTCGAACTCCCGACCTCAGGTAAGCCACCATGCCCGGCCTGCATTCATTACTTTTTAAATCACCGAACGCTAAATCTATAACTCCAGATCATATCTGAATTCTGTGCTCCACCCCAGAATAGTCTATGAACCTATGAACCTATATATACCACAGACACTTCGAGTCACATCTTCAAAATGAAACGCTCTCCCACAAAATAGTGCAAGTAAGGACTAATGAGAGGAGAGAGTGGAGACAGCAGGCATGGACTATTTTTTCTATAGGCTTGACTATGAGGAACAAGAGAGCTAAGAGGCCAGGTGCGGTGGCTCACGCCTGTAATCCCAGCTCTTTGGGAGGCCAAGCCAGGTGGCTCACATGAGATCAGGAGTTCAAGACCAGCCTGGCCAACATGGCAAAACCCTGTCTCTACTAAAAATACAAAAATTAGCTGGGCGCGATGGCGCCTGCCTGTAATCCCAGCTACTCAGAAGGGTGAGATAGAAGAATCACTTGAACCTAGGAAAAGAAAGTTGTAGTGAGCCAAGATAGCGCCACCGCACTCCAGTGTGGGCAAGAGAGTGAGACTCCACCTAAAAAAAAGAAAGAAAGAGAGGTAAGAATGGTTTTCAATGGAGTCAAGGGAAAATGTTTGTGTGTTGCAAGGATGTAGAGAAGATGGAACCAACTGAGCCATTCAAAGATTATGATAGACTAAGTGGGATGTTGAGAATGGTGGTCTCTGTTTCTCTGTGGAGTAAGAAGCCACGTGTGAAGAAATGGGGATTGGGGATTGAATGGTGGATTTCTCAGTCGTGTGTGTGTATGTGTTTACAATTTACAGAAAATCAGGTGACATTCTTCAGCTGAAAAGGGAGGTTTTTCTGAGGAAACACTTATCTCACAGAACTCAAGTGCAGGAAATGTGGCCCAACCTCATGAGAACCTGTTAATAGAATCAGAAACTAAACTGTCCTAAGCTGAAGCTGCTCTTTCAATTTGAAGCTGCATGGGCACACCTCTGTTTGTCTCTCTGTGCACCGACTGTGAGTCTCTGTAAACACTGGATTCCTCTGTATCTCCCAGGGCACGTGGTCCAACTCTGCCTTCAAGGTTAGGTGTCCGCACTTTAAATGCAAGCCCAGATCCACTACCCAGTTCTGGAATTCAAGGGGAATGATTGGCCTAGTTATTTATCCCTGGTCCAATCAGCTATGGCTGTGGGCGGGGCCACAAGCAAACATGGCGTCAAGCGCTCACGTCCATGAGGGGAGAAGGGAGGGAGGAAGTAGAAAGGATGAAGAAAAGGAAGGAGTGAGAGAGAGAGAAAGAAGAGAGCGAGCTCTCAGAGAATAGAGGCTGGGGGTCTGCTCGTTAAATAACCCAATTCCCTTAGGTGGGACAGCCCTGATGCAGGTCTAGGCAATCTCCAGAGGGCCCTAGTGGGACTGAGCCCAGATACCCACAGCCGTGACCTGCCGTTCCTTTTTTTATTCCCCCCGACCCCTGAGATGGAGTCTCGCCCTGTGGCCCAGGTTGCAGTGCAGCGGCACCATCTCGGCTCACTGCAACCTTCACCTCCTGGGTTCAAATGATTCTCCTGCCTCAGCCTCCCAGAGTAGCTGGGATTACAGGCACGCTCCATCACGCCCACCTCATTTTTGTATTTTTAGTAAAGACAGGGTTTCACTATGTTGGCCAGGCTGGTCACGAACTCCTGACCTCAAGTGATCCAACCGCCTCAGTCTCCCAAAGGGCTTGAATTACAGGCATGAATCACCACGCCCGGCCGTGACCTGCTCTTTAGTGCTTCCTGTGTCGACTGCCTTCCCTTCCCTGCCTCCCTTCCCCATTCCTCTTCCTGGGTCACCTCCCAAACAAACTACATTCACCTGAACCTCCTCCAGCCGTATGTGCTGGTGTTAAGGAGTCTGTCTGGAATTTTCCCTGAGAGCAATAAGTGGGTTTATAAACAGGGGTGTGGCATGATCTCATTTGCAACTTAGAGCACTCTGACTGCACCCTGGAAAATGGGCAGAAGGGGCAAGAGTGGAGCCAGGGTCCTGCCCAGGGAGAGGGTACAGTGACATGGAGGGGGACTGAAGATAGCTCCCTGAAGGACACCAACATCAAGGAGACTAAGCTGAGGCACTAGGGAGGAGAGGAAAACCAGGAGACAGTGAGTACCCAGAGGCCACGGGATGAACACTTCACAAATAAGCCAGTGGCCAGGAGATATTAAGAGCGATGGTAAAGCTGTGTAATTAAAGCCATTCTAGTAAGGGACCTGACAGATAAATTACTGGAACAGAATGGAGTCAAGTATTAAACACGAAGATAGGTGGAGGCCATGTGTGGTGGCTCATACCTGTAATCCCAGCACTTTGGGCAGCCAAGGCAGCAGGATTGCTTGAGCCCAGAAGTTCAAAACCAGCCTGGGCAACAGAGGGAGCCCTGTCTCTATAAGATATAAAGATAAATCAGCCAGTGGTGGTGGTGCACGCCTGTGGTCCCAACCACTCGGGAGGCTGAGGTAGGAGGATCACTTGAGCCTGGAAGGTCAAGGCTGCAGTGAGCCATGTTCATGCCACTGCATTCCAGCTTGGGCAACAGAGTGAGACCCTGTATTAAAAAAAAAAAAAAAAAAAACGTAGGAACTTAGTGTGTGATAAAAGCATTTAAATCAGGGGAGAAATAAATTTCTCCAAATAGGATCTTTAAACAATTGGTTGCTCATTTAGGGGAGGTCCGAGGAGAGATGAAAATGTACTCAAACTTTACAGATTTGAAAAGGTGTGTAACTTTTCAAAATATAAACTGATAGAAATGTCCTGGGTAAACTGAGTCCTTTCCTTACTTTATATCAGTTGCAAAGAAACAACACCCAAATTGGAAAAAAAAAAAAATGGCCAGCTGGATTTATTCTCTGGCCAGAGAAGGAGAAGGAGTGACCTCTCACTCCAGAAACACCTCCTCCTCCCCAAGCTGTGGGAAGCTGGAGAATTTTAAAGAGTTAGATATGGAGTGGAGAGGTTTAAGTTTATGCAGGGAGGAACTTTAGATGTGCAGGCACAAACCATAAACATGTCTCTTCATAAGATGCATGTTCAGAAAATGGTAATTTTCTTCTATGGGTAGGGATTTTAGTATTATAATGATACATTAATGATCTAAAGATAAGGAGTCCCTGATTCTGGTTTGCTCTGGTTTCCAGCAGGCCCTACCTTCCTCTGATAATTGATGAAACATTTTGAAGCTCCCAGGCCATCTGGAGTCCTTGTAAACTAGCATACCTAGAGGTAAAGAGACTGAAACTGTTTAAGAAATGCAGTAGAGCTTTTGCAGCTATCTACCACTTAGTAAAATAATGAATATTCAGCTGTTTTGCTTTCTCAGCTATTTCTCCAGGACTGCCCCAACAAGAGTCTCCAAAAGTGAGCAAAATCAGTTACACAAAATGGGACATGCAAGTTACCATTATATTTTTATTTGTTGCACACATTTTGCATTAAAGGTAGAAAATGCAAACAAAGATAACTGGACATCCTTTGAAATTACTCAACTGATGATGAAACCTCACTCTCCTCTTCTCTACCTGGCTGGTGTTCCATACTTCCTCCCACAGACTCTGTGAACCTGTCTGTACCAGCGGGGCTTTTCTTCTTCTTATTTTTTACAAGGCTTTTCTTCTTCTTTTCTTCTTTTCTTCTTTTTTTCTTTTCTTTTTTTTTTTTTTTTTTTGAGATGGAGTCTCACTCTGTCACCCAGCCTGGAGTGCAGTGGCACAGTCTCGGCTCACTATAAGCTCTGCCTCCTGGGTTCATGCCATTCTCCTGCCTCAGCCTCCGGAGTAGCTGGGACTATAGGCTCCTGCCACCATGCCTGGCTAATTTTTTTGTATTTTTAGTACAGAGGGAGTTTCACTGTGTTAGCCAGATGGTCTCGATCTCCTGACCTTGTGATCTGCCTGCCTTGGCCTCCCAAAGTGCTGAGATTACAGGCATGAGCCACTGTGCCTGGCCAGGGCTTTTCTTCTCTGTCAGGTGTGCAATGTTCCAGCTATGGTTCACTCTGGTTTCTTTCTTGATAACCGCCATGACTAAAACAACATGTCAAAGCAATATTATTTTCCTCTATATTTCTCCAGGGCTATTTCTCAGTGAATGTGCCTTTTTAACTCTCTCTTGCTTCCTTCTCATCACCTAATTCAGAATTATTTATTTATTTATTTATTTTGAGATGGAATTTCATTCTTGTTGCCCAGGCTGGAGTGCAATGTCTCAGCTCACCACAACCTCTGCCTCCCGGGTTCAAGTGATTCTCCTGCCTCAGCCTCTTGAGTAACTGGGATTATAAGAATGCGCCACCATGCCTGGTTAATTTTGTATTTTTAGTAGAGACGGGGTTTCTCCATGTTGGTCAGGCTGGTCTTGAACTCCTGACCTCAGGTGATCCGCCTGCCTCGGCCTCCCAAAGTGCTGAGATTACAGGCGTGAGCCACCGTGCCTGGCCCAGAATTCTTAAAATAAGTTAATCAAGAGTCTATTGGCTAGCGATGTCAGAGGGTTAGCAGAAACCTCTGTGCCTTGGTATATTAAAATGTTTTTCTTTTAGTTATGCTAAACTGGTGCTGTCTAATAGGGTGGCCACGCACCCCATGTGGCTACTTCAATTTAAATTAGTTAAAATGAAATAAAATTTAAAATTCACTTCTTCAGTTGTACAATAGCCACATGTAGCTAATGGCTACCATATTGAACAGCAAAGACATACAGAACTTACCTACCATTGTAGAAAGTTCAAGCAGACAGTGCTACAACATCTGTGGGATAGAGGAAAAGGTGAGTTTAGTTGCAAGTAAGCAAGTAAGGTAAGGATAGTCCCAATCATATAGATGGCATCTATTTTGTGTAAAGTCTTGTGCTCATGCCCGTAGTCCGAGCTACTTGGGAGGCGGAGGTGGGAGGATCACTTGAGGCCAGGATTTTGAGACCTGCCTGGACAACATAGCAAAATAAAAATAAAAAATGTTTTTTCTTTTTTTTTCTTTCTTTCTTTTTTTTTTTTTGAGACAGAGTTTTGCTCTTGTTGCCCAGGCTGGAGTGCAGTGGCGTGATCTTGGCTTACTGCAACCTCTGCTTCCCAGGTTCAAGCAATTTTTCTGCCTCAGCTTCCCAAGAAGCTGGGATTATAGGAGTGTGCCAACATGTTCAGCTACTATTGTATTTTTAGTAGAGATGGGGTTTCACCATGTTGGCCAGGCTGGTCTCGAACTCCTGATTTCAAGTGATCCACCCGCCTCGGCCTTCCAAACTGCTGGGATTACAGGCATGAGCCAATGCGCCAGGCCTTTCTTTTTTTTCTTTTTTTTGAGATGGAGTCTTGCTCTGTCACCCAGCCTGGAGTGCAGTGGCATGATCTTGGCTCACTGCAACCTCCACCTCCTGGGTTCAAGCGATTCTTCTACCTTAGCCTCCTTGGTAGCTGGGATTACAGGCGTGCACCACTATCCCCTGCTAATTTTTGTATTTTTTTTTAGTAGAGAACGGGGTTTCACCATGTTGGCCAGGTTGGTCTCAAACTATTTTTTTTTTTTTTTGAGACGGAGTCTCGCTCTGTCTCCGGGCTGGAGTGCAGTGGCCGGGTCTCAGCTCACTGCAAGCTCTGCCTCCTGGGTTTATGCCATTCTCCTGCCTCAGCCTCCCGAGTAGCTGGGACTATAGGTGCCCGCCACCTCGCCCAGCTAGCTTTTTTTTATTTTTTAGTAGAGACAGGGTTTCACCATGTTAGCCAGGATGGTCTCGATCTCCTGACCTTGTGATCTGCCCATCTCAGCCTCCCAAAGTGCTGGGATTACAGGCTTGAGCCACCACGCCCGGCCGGTCTCGAACTCTTTGACCTCATGATCCGCCCATCTTGGCCTCGAAAAATGCTGGGATTACAGGTGTGAGCCACCGTGCCTGGCCCAAAAAATATTTTCTGTGTGAAACAGGAGGCAGGGTAGTCCCAGCCACTTGGGAGGCTGAGGTGGGAGGATCACCTTGAACTCAGGAGGTCAAGACTGCAGTAAGCCATGATTGTACCACTTCACCCCAGTCTGCGCAACAGAGTAAGACCCTGACTCAAAAAAGAAGAAAGAAAAAAAAAAGAGAGAGAGAGAGAAGGGAGGGAGGGATGGAGGAAGGAAGGGGAAAGAGAAAGAAAGAAAAGAAAAAGAAATAGGAGGCAGAGTTGCCTGATGAGAGTGAGAGGGAAGGCAGGAGGGTGGGAAGTGGGATGAGTGTTGAGAAGATTCAAAATAGTTGCTATAGTGAATGGGAGAAGAGTGCCAACAGGGAAAACAGGAATTCCCGGGTGGTGGTAAGAATTAGAGACCATGAATTTGTTACTGCCAGCAGTCTAGGTGACTGAGATTATGGGAGCGACCTGGGGCCTTCCCACCAACAGGAATCGCCTTCCACCTCCACACCCAGCAACCCACCAGGACTTGCCAAGTGGTTCACATAGTTTTAAGATATGTCATCATTGGTGTCTACTGTTTGTTATGGTGTCAACATGTGTTACTGGGACTGTAACTAGCCAGGCCCAAGATGCAGGAGCAAAAGGCTGATTCTGTTGCTCTGCCCAAAGATCACCCTTTCCTGGGACTTGCATTCCCTGTCAGGCCACAACACAGGGCAGAAAGCTTTTCTTTGTCCCCTGACTCAGTTCAGCCACTGGGAATTACTTGGTTCACTCAATTTAATCTGGATATACCTACCCTACCTTCTTATAAATGCCGGATTTGTTTAAACCTCAAGATCTCCCCTCTATTCCTCTCAACCCAAGCTGAATACCCATGCTATCCTTGGGAAATTCAAAAAATATCTGTTTCCTAGTCAAGATAGCTGGCCATTTTACATAACAACCCAGGTCTTCTACAATCCTAAACAAAGGCTGGAGATAGATGAGGAAAACTAAGGCTCTCCTAATGGTGGATAGTAGAGAGATGTCTGAGGTTTCTGGAGGATTGAGGACCTATTGTCTTCTCCACCAATCTAACCAGAAGAAATATAAAAACAGGACGGAAGGAAATTTACATTGATCCAGGACTGGGCTTTTGCTTTAAGTTGCAAATTATGTTATTTAGGGTGCTTTTGTCTGAAAGTAGCAGAATGCCTGACTCAAGCTGGCTTAAATATGAAATAATTGATTATTTAATGTACTAGGATATCCTGGGGGAAGATAAGCTTCAGAGTGGGTTGATTTAGTGGCTTGACAATATCGTCAAGGATCTGGATTCTTTCTGTCTCTCTGTACTGCCACCCTTGTTGTTGCGTTCATCCTCAGAAAGAAAGATAATCAATTATTTTGTCTCTTTCATGGGAAAATTTTTCCCAGAGTCCCCTTCGCCCCACCTCACTCTACCCTCTAGTGCTAGAAGTGAGTCACATGCCTGTTCCTCTCCTGACAAGAGACAGGGAATGACCATGACCCACTTGGACCAACCATCTGGGTTGGAATGGATACTGGGGAGTCGTTCACAACGTCCATGCCTGGGTATAGCAAAGATCATGGAATCTAGACTGGATGGGAAAGGAATTGGAGGAAGGAGTGTCCTGAGAGGGAGAAAGTGGAAGGGCCAAGGGATTCTGGAGTTCAAAGAACGGCTAAGCTAGAATGATCAAAAGAACAGAGCCTGTGATCAGAGAAATGTGAGACTTTAGAGGAAGATTCGTTCCAGGAGAAACCGAGGTCCAGGACATGGTCCTGGGAGATGGTGACTAAAGCAGAGTGGAGGTGAAGGTCATTGGAATAAGAAGGGACACAAACTGAGGGGCCAGGAATTTGACCAGGTCCTGGGTCATTAAAGTCACCAATATGGCAGTAGAAACTGGGTGAGAAGGATAAGCCAGTTGCCAAAGCCCTCTGAGAATAAGGGTTGATTGACTGGTTGATTGATTGATGAGTAGGCATCATCAATGAGAAGGCACAGAAGGTGGTACAGCCAGATGCCAGGAGCCTCAGTGCTTACTTAAGATGGAGGACTATGGATCTAGTAATAGAGGTGTGGAGGACAGAGGACACCATGGGGTTGAGAGGAGGACCACCATCCCCTGGGAAGGGCTTCAAGGACTGTCAGGGAAGAGCCAGGGCTTACTTAGGGCAGGAAGGAGAGGGAACTGTTTGTGCAGAGGTCATGACCTTAAAAATAAAGAGCACGCCCCATTCTTCCTTTACTCCATCTCACAGGCTAGAATGAGAATCTGTGGGTGAGCCACCTTTGATCCAGAATTTGGGAACTCATACTCACCACCTGCTAGTTGGTAATAGAAGCACGCTTGAAACAATCCTTCCCACGTGTCCATTAATCCTGAGAGCTTGTCAGTCTCAGGGGTATAGCAGACATTCTTAGTTGCCCATTCAAAATTTATTCGAAGTGGGGCATGAGAGCTCATGCCTGAAATCTCAGCACTTTGGGAGGCAGGAGGATCCCTCGAGCCCCGGAGTTCAAGATCAGCCTGGGCAACAATAGTGAGACCCCTTTTCTCTACAAAAAATAGAAAATATAGCCAGGGGTGGAGGCCGGGCATGGTGGCTCATGCCTGTAATCCCAGCACTTTGGGAGGCTGAGGTGGTGGATCACCTGAGACCAGGAGTTTGAGACCAGCCTGGCCAACATGGTGAAACTCTGTCCCTACTAAAAATAGAAAAAATTAGTTGGGCGTCGTGTCGGGTGCCTGTAATTCCAGCTACTCGGAAGACTGAGGCAGGAGAATCACTTGAACCAGGGAGGCAGAGGCTGCAGTGAGTCAAGATTGCACAATTGTACTCCAGCCTGGGTGACAGAGCGAGACTGTCTCAAAAAAAAAAAAAAAGAAAAAAGAAAAAGAAAAAATAGCCAGGTATGCTGGCATGCGCCTACATTCCCAGCTACTCTGGAAGCTGGGTGGCAGTTGTGGGGGGATCATTTGAGCCCAGGAGGTCGAGGCTGCAGTGAGTGCTGAGTGAGACCCTGTCTCAATAAATAAATAAATAAACCATTCTATTTTCATTGTTAACAGAATACCCAATTTTACTCAGGTTTTTAACTCTTGAGAAAGACAACTTCATCCCCAATTTGGGAATATTGTGTTAGTCCCATTGCACTTGTGGGTGACTGGTGTAGGAGTGGGTATGAAAACAAGTGTATGGCTATGAAATGTGAGAGGAAATTTGTTGTGGGGCTTCTAAAGAAAGATGTAGTGGACGGGCCTACTGGCTCAAACCTGTAATCTCAGCACTTTGGGAGGCTGAGATGGGAGGATTGCTTGAGCTCAGGAGTTCAAGATCAGCCTAGGCAATATAGTGAGACCTGCCTATAATTTTTTTTTAAAATTAGCCAGGCATGGTGGTGCATGCCTGTTGTCCCAGCTACTTGGGAAGCTGAGGTGGAAGGATCACTTGAGTGCAGGGGTCAAGGTTGCAATGAGCTATGAACACATCACCGCACTCCAGCCTGTGTGACAGACTGAGATCCCGTCAAGGAAGGAAGGAGGGAGGGACAGAGGAAAGGAAGGAAAGAAGGCAGGAAGGCAGGAAGGAAGGAAAGAAGGCAGGAGTCATTCCTAAGAAACAGATGTGAGAAAAGATGGTCTTTCTGAAATGACATGCTCTGAATGGCAGAGCAGAATGATGGAAGGAACTTGGTTTGAACCATTGAGTTAACTAACTCAGGAGCCACCCGACTTTGGGACTTCTTTTTTTATTTTTTATTTTTATTTTTTGAGACAGAGTCTCGCTCTCTTGCCCAAGCTGGAGTGCAGTGGCACGATCTCAGCTCACTGGAGATAATGCTGCTATAAGCATGGTTCTACAAATTCCTGTTCATGTTTCTGCTTTCAATTCTTTGGGGTATAGAGCCAGTAGTAGACTTGCTGGGTCTTGTGGTAATTCTATATTTAAGTTTTTGAGGAAACAAGTTTTTTTCTTTTCTTTTTTCTTTTCTTTTTTTTTTTTTTTTTTTTTTTTTGAGACAGAGTCTCGCTCTGTCGCCCAGGCTGGAGTGCAGAGGCGTGATCTTGGCTCACTGCAACCTCTGCCTCCCAGGTTCAAGCAATTCTCATGCCTCAGCCGCCTGAGTAGCCGGGATTACAGGAGCGTGCCACCATGCCTGGCTAATTTTTTGTATTTTTGGTAGAGATGGGGTTTGCCATGTTGGCCAGGCTGTTCTCGAACTCCTTACCTCAAGCAATCTGCCTGCCTTGGCCTCCCAAAGTTCTGGGATTATAGGCATAAACCACTGTGCCTGGCCAAGTTTGGTTTTTTTTTTCCTTCTTTTAACAGAAAGAGCATTTCTTGTGTGTTTTTATGTAATCTACCCGGCTAGCCACCTGTGCCTCATAGCATCTCCTTTTTAACCCAAAAGCTGAATACATCACCCTTGGAAGGGGAAATACCTTCCTGCATCAGTGAGTCACCATCTCCCTCACTAAGCAGAGATTAAAATTTTTAATTTAATTCCAACAGGGCATTTTGCTACAGAGCATGGACAGGGGAAGCAGAGTAAAGTTATGCTGAATAGTTGGACATTTTGGACGTGAGACAAAAAGCAGAAGCAGAGAGGTCAAGAGAAGGAAGAGAGGAACTGAATGTGGGGCTTCGGCATGAAGACCCATCAGTCCTGAGACTCCTTGGAGTAATCCTCATTAGAGAGTTCCTCCCTAGTCCTGGACTCCAGGAAGCCTGACTCATTTACGACATCTCTTCTTGTTTTCTATGAGATCTCGTCTTCTGTATTTCTCTCTGAGCATCCACATACTATGCCCTCAGTTTGTGACCGTCTATTCCTCACAATCAAACAAACACAGCTAAAACACAGTCTCATTCCCTCAGCCCCCACCAGACTGACAGCACCTTCATGTCAATGATATGGACTCACTTGGGCCCATTCTGTTGAGCCAGTGACATGGCATTCATCAGAGTAGTTGTCTCGATCCAGCTGAAGAGCTCCAAGTCAAATGGAGAAGCCAATGGAATGGGCAGGAAGTGGGATTGTCACCAGACTGGGGCATGGAGATGGTGACATGGGATAAAGTAGGTACAGCAAACAGGATGTGAGGGCCAGAACCAACGGGCAGGTCAGGAGGATGAGCTCAGGATCTCTGAAGGCCCCAGGATGAAGGGGTAGGGAGAGCACCTTGGCTCTTCCCACCTGCAGGAAGAGGAGAGGGGATGGTGGTAGAGTCTATGATTGAAGATCTGTGTACTTCTCCCTGACAGCATGGCATAGCTGTTACCAAAACTCCCTCTTTTCACTGGCTTTTTTATCCAGTCTAAACCAAATTTCCCTTGGCTCTCGCTCGCTCTCTCACTTTTTTTCATACCCACCCCCATTTCTCTTATGCCTGGAACAATCTCCCATTTAGCATCTGCCTGCCCAGTTCTTTGCCTTCCTTTACAACTCCACCTACCACTTAGCTTCTCTGATTAAGTGAAAGTTGAATAATTATACTTCTTTCCCCAAAACACATTTCTGAAATCCCCAACATCCCTGGGGTTGCGATCTCTGAAAGAAGAAAGGTCTCTGACTGCCTAATTTTCATTAAGGGAATTCAGTGAGATTTCTAATTATAAGCACCACGCCTGGCACCTAATAATGTTTAGTGAACTGTAGCTATTAATTAACAATGATATGTTATTAATAATAATAAAATAGTAATAGGATATAAGCTCTTAGAAGATAAGGACTCTATGCCCAGGTTCAGTAATCCAATATTCAAATATTTAATTGTAGCAGAGAGTGTTAGGCTTTTCTGCCATGCCCAACTTCTCCCTCTTGCTCAACCTGAAATCAACAGACCTTCATATCCATAGCTGTGGCTTATTGGATCAGGGTGAACATCTGCCCAGGAGAGCCTGACTATTGGCTGACCAGTGGCCAATTGGGACCTCTCTATTGAGAGTATAAGCCAGGCACAGTGGCTTATGCCTATAATCCCAGCACTTTTGGGAGGCCAAGGCAGGAGGATCTCTCGAGTCCAGGAGTTCAAGACCAGCCTGGGCAGCATAGCAAGACCTCATCTCTACGAAAAAAAAAAAAGAAAGAAAGAAAGAAAAGAAAAAGAAAAGATTTAAAATTAGCCAGGCATGCTAGTGTGTGCTTATAGCCCTGCTACTTGGGAGGCTGAGGCGGGAGGATTGCTTGAGCTAGGAGTTTATTTGCAGATACGAGGTTTCCTATGTTGCGTAGACTGGTCTCAAACTCCTGGTCTCAAGCAATCCTCCCACCTTGGCTTCCCAGAGTGGTGGGACTGCAAACATGAGCCACTACGCCCAGCCCCAGCTCTGCCATCTCTATGGTGTTACCCTCATCAGCATGGTCCTAAGTGGTTCCCACCAGAACTCAATTCTAAACAGAAGGCTGGAAGAAAAAGGAAAGGAGAAAGAAAGGGCATGTTCCTCCCTTGAAGGGCATGACCTGTCACTGCCACTTGCAGGTCATTGGCCAGAGCTTAATCATGCAGTCACACCTACCTGCAGTAGAAGGTGGGAAATGCAGTCCTTATTCTGTTGACCATGTTTCCCACCGAAAGTCAGGACAACCAAATTGAGGACAACCAAGAATTCCTGCCACCAGTACAAACGAGACAGTCCCCTGACCTGGAGCTGATGACTAGCCTGTCCTACACATGGAAGGAACTCTGGGTTCCCAGGGGATCTGGGTGGCTATGAAGCCTATAACATAGCCCAGCCAGGAAAAAGCTCCCAGAAGAGAATTTATTTGTCCAGGAATGTACAGACAAAAAAATGGCCATTCTGCATTTTTCCAGGGGAAAGAGGCCCAACCAACCTCATGTGGTTTGTTCTGTCCAGCTTGGCACTGACAGAGGCTGGTGGGGACTAGGGGAGGGTCTGAAAGTTCAGGATCTCAGTTATGAACAATTGCTCTGACCAGGTGCTAGGTTGTGTCCTGTGGGAATGTGCTGGGTCCCTAGATGACCTCAGAGGTCACTGATTTCATTAATCCATAAACAATTCAATATTCAAATATTTAACTGTAGCAGAGATGGATAGATTTTTTTTTGCCATGCCCAACCTCCCCCTCTAGCTCAACCTGAACTCAACAGACCTTCATATCTATAGCTGTGGCTTATTGGACCAGTGTGGACAGCGTGGATCAGTCTCCCCTGATCCACCAGCTGAAAGAGACTCCTGCTCTCCTCTGAGGCTCCATCATACCTGGAATAGACATCTCTTGGTAGCGCCATGTTTCCTATATTTTCAGTTGATATGGCTCAGGTCAAGCTGTCCCCATCCACAAGTCCCAGGGGTGGGTTCAGGACACAGAACTAGACAATCAAAGCATCATTTTCCCCTGGCTGCTGTGCTTTGTTCAAGAGCAGGCACATGATTCAGGTTGGTCTAATATGAGTCTTGGAATTTTGGCTAAAATTATTGAAAAAGTGGTGCTCTTTGAGTTGGAGTTGCTAAGCTGGCAGGTTGTACGCCTAAAGCTCTTGGTGGCCATCATGCTAGCAGGGAATGAAGTTGACTTAGAGGAAGCCAGAGGGAAATGATGGAGGGATTTCTGACGACATCATTTGAACACGCTGATCAAGCCATACCTGCAACCTCGACTAGATTTAGGCGCCAGTAACCTCCCTTTGTTGCTTAAGCCAATTGGAGCAGGCATGCCTATCACTTTAACCAAAAGTCTTGGCTAATGTAGTATCTATGTGTCCCTTCATAACGTAGCTTCTCACTTTGTAGCTGATGTTGCAATTATTCCTGAGCACATTTCATGGGTCCTCTTTGGCTATGAGAATTTTTCTTTCTTTCTTTCTTTCTTTCTTTTTTTTTTTTTTTTTTTGAGATGGAGTCTCACTCTGTCACCTAGGCTGGAATACAGTGGTGTGATCTCGGGTCACTGCAACCTCTGCCTTCCGGGTTCAAGTGATTCTCCTGCCTCAGCCTTCCGAGTAGCTGGGACTACAGGTGCCTGCCAACACGCCCGGCTAATTTTTATATTTTTAGTAGAGACAGGGTTTCACCATGTTGGCCAGGCTGGTCTCAAACTCCTGACCTCAAGTGACCTGTCTGCCTTGGCCTCCCAAAGTGCTGGTATTACAGGCATGAGCCACCATGCCCGGCTGACTATGAGATCTTGAAACCAGAATTCCTCCTAGGTTCCAGGCACAACTCAGGTGTTTGGGGAATGCTTGGTGAATGAATGGATGGATCGATGGATGGATGGACTGATGGATGGAAATAATTAAGATAATACATGTTCCTCCAGAATGTCAAGCCCCCATATTGAAGCCTATGCTTCTCCAGGCCTTTCTCAGAATCTTTACCTCATTCTTGTGTTCATTCATCCAGGCAATACATGTTTATTGATCACTACAATGTGTGAGGCTCTGTGCCAGGGAATGTGTGGTGCAGTGGTGCAGAGCATGTGCTCTGGAGCCATATGGACCTGGATTTGAAGCCCAGCTCTGCCCCTTAATCTTCATGTGACCCTGGACAACTTGCTTAACATCTCTGAACCTTGATTTCTTCATATGTAAAATGAGTGTTAGTGGTATTTTCTCCATAGAGTTGTTGTGAGAATAACCAAGATAAAATGACCACTTACTATGTGTCCTTTACAAATGTTAGCTGTAGTTATGCTCTTGCCTTCCAATGTAACTAGCTAGATAGGTAGGTAAGTGGGGAGCGGCGGGGGAGAGAGAGAGAGAGAGGAAACAGCAAAAATAAATGCATTTTTTTTCTCTGTCTGATAATTTGTGGAAAACATACTTGTCTAGACCAGTGATTCTCAACTTGGGGTGACTGTGTGCCTCAAGGACATTTGGCAATGTCTGGGGACATTTTAGTTGTCATGACTGAGGGAGTGCTACTGGCATCTACAGCCAGAGTTGCTGCTAAAATATAAGACAACCCCTGTGACAAAGAAATGTCTGGTCCCAGTATGCACAGTGGCCAGGCATAGTGGCTCACGTCTGTAATCTCAGCACTTTAGGAGGCTGAGGCAGGAGAATTGCTTGAGCCCAGGAGTTCAAAACCAGCTTAGGCAATATGGGGAGACCTTGTCTCTACAAAAAATACAAAAAATTAGTCGAGCATGGTGGTGTGTTCCTGTAGTCACAGCTACTTGAGAGGCTGAGGCAGGAAGATTGCTTCAGTCCAGGAGGTTGAGGCTGCAGTGAGCCGTGATTGCGCACTGTACTCCAGCCTGGGCCATAGAGTGAAACCCTGTCTCAAAAACAAAACAAAACAAAACAAAACAAAACAAAACAAAACAAATGTCCACAGTGCCTAGGCTGAGAAATCCTGGTCTATAATGCGTTGACATCTTTGAAATCAAGTACCACAGTCCAAGGTACATAGTAAGTGCTCAACGAATGTTTGACAACCACATGAATGAAGGAATCAATCAATCACAGAATCAATGAAGCACTGAATGAATGAATGATTATGTAGTTCATTTGTCATTTGGCTGAGTGCCTGGGACAGGGCTGCATCTGAGCAGCTGTTCAGTAAATGGTTATTGACAAGTTCCTGTAAACATCCTTCTCCGAAGCAGTTGGGGAGCGAGGTCCTGGCAGGTGAACACCCAGCCTCACAGCTGTGGTTCCAGGTCATGATAAATTGCTGTGGGAAGTCACAGAGCAGACAACTCATCACACATTGTGATGGATTCATTGTCTTCTCTCGTGGCTCCCTTTATCTCAAACTCTCAGCAGAGAAGGATTTAAAGGGGCTGAGCTGAGCGAGAGCCTGTGGATGCGGCTCTTCAGGAAAAGGAGGGGAAAATGAGCCCAGACTGGGGATCATCATTAACAGGAGCCTGTTAGAATTAGAGATGGGGGTGCGGATGGCAGCAGGACTCTCTTCATCACCACACCCTATCTAATTCATTTATTCAACAAATATTTATTGAGTACCAGAGACTCTTTGGGGATACGTGAGTTAACTAAACAGACAAAATCCCTACCCTGTTGGAATTTTTATTTTAAAGAAGCAGGATGAACAATGGACACGTAAGTCGGACATACTGTATATGAGGAGCCCTGTACACTAGGAGAAAAATTAGGCAGGGAGGGAAGATAAGGCATGTTTGGGGTTGAGCTTTTCCATTGAGGTGAAATTCACATAACATGAAATTAACCATTTAAAAGTGAACAATTTGTTGGTGCGGTGGCTCAGGCCTAATAATCCCAGTACTTTGGGAGGCTGAGACAGGAGGATTGCTTGATCCCAGGAGTTGGAGACCAACTGGGCAACATGACAAGACACCATCTCTATTATTGTTGTTGTTTGTTTGTCTGTTTGTTTTGAAACTGAGTCTCACTCTGTTATCCAGGCTGGAATACAGGCGTGATCTTGGCTCACTGCAACCTCTACCTCCTGGATTCAAGTGATTCTCGTGCCTCAGCCTCCCGAGTAGCTGGGATTACAGGCATGAGCCACCACACTTGGCTACTTTTTGTATTTTTTTAGTAGAGACAGAGTTTCACCAGAGTTCGAGTCCAGGCTGTTCTCGAACTCCTGACCTCAGGTGATCTGCCCACCTCGGCCTCCCAAAGTGCTGGGATTATAGGTGTAAGCCACCGTGCCTGGCCTCTATTTTTTTTTTTTTAAGTGAACAATTTAGTGGCATTTAGTTCATTCACAATGCTGTGCAACCACTGTCTCTGTCTAGTTCCAGAACATTCTCACCGTCCCAGAAGGAAACCCCATACCCATTAAGGAGTCCCTCTCCATTCCCCCTTCCTCCAGCCCCTGGTAACCACCAATTTTCTTTCTCTGTACAGATTTGTCTGTTTTTGGATATTTCACAGAAATGGCATCATACGCTATGTGGCCTTTTGTGACTAGCTCCTTTCACAAGAAGCTCACCTTGTTTTCAAGGTTCCTTCATGTTGTAGCATGTGCCTTTCATTCCTTTTTATGGCTGAACAAAATTGAATTGCATGGATAGACCACATTTTGTTCATCCATTCATCTGTTTCGGGACATCTGGGTTATTTCCATCTTTGGCTATTGTGAATAGTGCTGCTATGAACATTCAGCTTACAAGTATCTGTTTGAGGCTTGGCACAGTGGCTCATGCCTGTAGTCCCAGCACTTTGGGAGACCGAGGTAGATGGATCATTTGAGGTCAGGTGTTCAAGACCAGCCTGGCCAACACAGTGAAACTCCATCTCTACTAAAAATTAAAAAATAAAAATAAATAAAGTTTCTGTTTGAATCCCTGTTTGCAGTTCTTCTGGGTAAAAACCTCAGAGTGGAACTGCTGGGTCATATGGCAATTCTATGTTTAACTTTTTGAGGGTGGCCAAACTGTTTTCTATAGCAGCAGCACCATTTTACATTCCTATCAGTGATGCACAAAGGTTCCAATGTCTTTATTTTCTCACCAATACTTGTTTTTTTTTTTTTTTTTTTTTTTTTTTTTTTTTTTTGAGACGAAGTCTCGCTCTGTCGCCCAGGCTGGAGTGCAGTGGCGCAATCTCAGCTCACTGCAAGCTCCGCCTCCCGGGTTCACGCCATTCTCCTGCCTCAGCCTCCCGAGTAGCTGGGACTACAGGCGCCCGCCACTGCGCCCGGCTAATTTTTTCTATTTTTAGTAGAGACGGGGTTTCACCATGGTCTCGATCTCCTGACCTTGTGATCCGCCCTCCTCGGCCTCCCAAAGTGCTGGGATTACAGGCGTGAGCCACCGCGCCCGGCCCAATACTTGTTATTTTTGAGACAGAGTCTCGCTCTGTCACCCAGGCTGGAGTGCAGTGGTGCGATCTCAGCTCAGAACAACCTCCACCTCCCAGGTTCAAGTGATTGTCGTGCCTCCCGAGTAGCTGGGATTACAGGGGCCTGCCACCGAGCCCAGCTAATTTTTGTGTTTTTAGTAGAGACCAGCTTTCGCCATGTTGGACAGGCTGTCTTGAACTCCTGACCTCAGGTGATCTGCCCACCTCGGCCTCCCAAAGTGCTGGGACTACAGGCATGAGCATCTGGCCTCCATTTTAAAAATAATAATCGGCCTAGTGAAATGAAGTCGTATGTCATGCGGTTTTGGTTGGCGTTTCCCTAGTACAAATCACTATGTGGTAAGCATCTTTTCATGTGGTCACTGGCCACGTGTATATCTTCTTAGATAAATGTCTATTCAAGTCCTTTGCTCACTTGTGACTTGGGTTGTCTTTCTGTCATCGAGATAGAAGCATGGGGTTATTTTTATTTTTTATTATTATTATTATTTTGAGACAGAGTCTTGTTCTTGTTGCCCAGGCTAGAGTATAGTGGTGTGATCTTGGCTTACTGCAACATCAACCTCCCAGGTTCAAGCGATTCTCCTGCCTCAGCCTCCCGAGTAGCTGGGATTACAGGCACCTGCCACCACACCTGGCTAATTTTTGTACTTTTAGTAGAGACGGGGTTTCACCATGTTGGCCAGGCTGGTCTTGAACTCCTGACTTCAGGTGATTCACCCACCTTGGCCTCCCAAAGTGCTCCCAAATTACAGACTTGAGCCACCATGCCTGGCCTTATTTATTTATTTTTTGAGACAAGGTCTCACTCTGTCGCCCAGGCTGGAGTGCAGTGACACAATCATGGCTCACTGCAGTCTCAACCTCCTTGGCTCAAGCAATCCTCCCACCTCAGTCTCTTGTGTAACTGGGACCACAGGCATGTACCACCACACAGGCTAATTTTTGTATTTTCTATAGAGCCCAGGTTTTATCATGTTGCCCAGGCTGGTCTCAAACTCCTGGGCTCAAGTGTTCTTCCTGCCTCAGCTTCCCAAAGTGCTAGGATTAATAGTTGTGAGCCATGATGCCCAGCATAAACTTTTAAATACGGTGATCAGAAAAGATCTCCTTAAGATGATGACGTTTAAGTGAAAACCTTAAGAAGGTGAGAGGGTGAGCCAAGGAGTTAACTGGAAGAGCATTCCAGGCAGAGAGGACAGCAAATACGAAGACCCTGAGGCAAATCACTTTCATTTGTCTGTAACTCTGTTTTCCTGTCTGCAAATGGGGAGGAATAAGACCATGAAGCAGCCCATCAAATGTTGGCAAATTACCAACACTTGGGCTTGCCCACTGCTCTTGCTCTTAAGCAAGATACTTAATGAATGTCTCAGAGCTTCAGTTTCCTCACCTGTAAAATGGTGATAATAACTGTACCAACCTCACAGTGTTGTCAGGAGAATTAAAAGAAATATGCCTTGCCAGGGCCTGGCACACAGTAGTGTTCAGAAATGTAGGGTTTGAACCCAGACTAGGTGGACTTCCAGTCCTGAGGGGCGATCATAGCTCACTGCAGCCTTGCCCCTAAGACTTAGGTGATCCTCCCACCTCAGCTTCTCAAGTAACTGGGAATACAGGTGTGTGCCACCATGCCCGGCTAATTTTTGTATTTTTTTTAGAGACAAGTTTCACCATGTTGCCTAAGCTGGTCTCAAACTCTTAGGGTCAAGTGATGTGCCTGCCTTGGCCTCCCAAAGTTCTAGGATTACAGGCATCAGCCACCATGCCTTTTCTTTTCTTTTTCTTTCTTTTAGACAGAGTTTTGCTCCACTCTTGTTGCCCAGACTGGAGTGCAATGGTGCGATCTTGGCTCACCGCTACCTCCACCTCCTGGGTTCAAGCGATTCTGCTGCTTCAGCCTCCCGAGTAGCTGGGATTACAGGCATGTGCCACCACGCCTGGCTAATTTTGTATTTTCAGTAGAGACTGGGTTTCTCCATATTGGTCAGGCTGGTCTCGAACTCCCGACCTCAGGTGATCTGCCCGCCTCAGCCTCCCAAAGTGCTCGGATTACAGGTCTGAGCCACTGCGCCCGGCTTCGCTTCGCTTCTCCCCTCCCCTACCCCATATCCCCCTCCCCTCCCTTCCCTTTCCTTTCCTCTTTCTTTTCTTTTCTTTTATTTTGAGTTAGAGTCTCACTCTGTTGCCCAGGCTGGAATGCAGTGGCACAATCATGGCTCACTGCAGCCTTGAACTCATGGGCTCAAGCGATCCTCCCACCTCAGCCTCCCAAATTGGGATTACAGGCATGAGCCACTGCACTTGGCTTAGTTCCCCTCATTTCTGTGAGAGAGTCTGAAGGGTTTCATGGTGGGGAGGCCTGTGGTCCACCCTGACTGCCTCCGTATGTTTTCCCCTAGCTATGTTTTTAAAAGCATAATTTAACCAGCCTGGCCAACATGGTAAAACCCCATCTCTACTAAAAATGCAAAAATTTAGCCGGGTATAGTGGCGGGCGCCTGTAATCCCAGTTACTCAGGAGGTTGAGACAGAAGAATTGCTTGAACCCAGGAGGCGGAGGTTGCAGTGAGCTGAGATTGCGCCACTGCACTCCAGCCTGGGCAACAAGAGCGAAACTCCATCTCAAAAAAAAAAAAAAAAAAAGCATAATTACTTAGATTCTAACATCAAGCAGGGAGATTAGAGTCTGGATCCCAGCTTTCACCGAATGACCTTGGACAAATTTCTTAACCTCTTTGAACTAATTTCTTCATCTGTGCCTCAATATTGTGGACAGGATTCAAGATCACATTGTGTCAATAGAAGAATTAACAGAGATAATGCAAGTGAGTATCACCAGCACGTGACAGGTGCTCGAAAAAAAATCTTCCCAGCCAGACATGGTGGCTCAAGACTGTAATCCCAACACTTTGCGGGGCCGAGGCTGGAAGATCACCTGAGTTCAGGAGTTCAAGACCAGCCTGACCAACAGGGAGAAACCCCGTCTCTACTAAAAATACAAAATTAGCCGGGCGTGGTGGCGCATGCCTGTAATCCCAGCTACTTGGGAGGCTGAGGCAGGAGAATCGCTTGAACCTGGGAGGCAGGGGTTGCGGTGAGCCAAGATCATACCATTGCACTCCAGCCTGGGCAACAAGAGTGAAACTCCATCTCAAAATAAATAAATAAATAAATAAATAACTCTTTGCTCCACTATGGCTTCACATGTGTCTGCCCAACAAATACCATTCAGGGTAATCAAAAAACACAAGATTACTTTAAATAGATCATCTCCAACACAAGTTACCACAGTGTTTTGCTTTGTTTGTTTTTTTTTTTGGTGGCAAATAGACTGTGGGCCTTGAGGGGGTCTCAAGTGAGTGCTCAGATCTCAGCTTCTGTGCTTTGTTGGCTGTTGGACCTCTGGCGAGTGTCTTAACTTGTGTCTCAGCTTTAGTTTCCTGGCCTAACTTACAAAGTAGTTGTAAGGATCCAAGATAATTTTCGTAAAGCACCCAGCACCCAAGAGGATTTTGGGCCTTATGGGGCCTCAGGTAGTTATCCTGCTAAGAAGAAAAGGACAAAAAGCCAGGTGCAGTGGCTCACACCAGTAATCCCAGAACATTGGGAGGCTGAGGTGGGTGGATCACTTGAGGTCAGGAGTTCGAGACCAGCTTGGCCAACATGGCAAAAAAAACCATCTCTACTGAAAATACAAAAATTAATCAGGCATGGTGGCACACGCCTGTAATCCCAGCTACTCTGGAGACTGAGGCAGAAGAATAACTTGAACTTGGGAGGCGGAGGTTGCAGTGAGCCAATATTGCGCCACTGCACTCCAGCCTGTGCGACAGAGCCAGACTCTGTCTCAAAACAAAACAAGGTCAAGAAATCCAAGCAGTTTGGGTGGCAAAGACCAGGAGAGAGAAATTCCAATCAGGCTATTTAGAAACCCCATGCAGAGCTAGACATGGTGGCTCACACCTGTAATCCCAACATTTTGGGACACCAAGGTGGGCAAATCACAAGGTCAGGAGTTCGAGACCAGCCTGGCCAATATGGTAAAACCCCATCTCTACTATAAATACAAAAGTTAGCCAGACATGATGGCAGGCACCTGTAGTCCCAGCTACTCGGGAGGCTGAGGCAGGAGAATTGCTTGAACCTGGGAGGCAGAGGTTGCAGTGAGCTGAGATCATGCCACTGCACTCCAGCCTGGGCAACAGAGCGAGACTCTGTCTCAAAAAAAAAGAAAAAAAGAAAAATAAAAAGAGAAAATAAATGCTGTGCAGAACCTAGTGACAGTGAAACCAAAAATCAACAAGTTTCCAGCCCTTATTTTTCTCCCTCTAGAAAGAGCTAGGGATCAGGAATCTCAAGTTTGGATGTCACTTTGTCCAAAGCTAACTCTGCCCTTGAGCAAATCCCTTCCCCTCTCTGTGCCTTAGTTTTCCAGGAATCCCTTTGTAAAGACCCTTTCCTCTCTGAAACCATAATGGTACTGCTACTACTGACCAGCAGAGGGCAGTGATGCACCAACATTCTCCATGGATCTGCGTTGCTTTTGTCTGGCCTTGGACAAGAACTTTGAAATAATTAGTGGTCTGTGTCACTCTTCTTCAAAGAGCCTTATTTTATCCTCAGTGCATAGTCAGAACAAGGTCTTGCCACAGTGCACAGATGAGGAAGTAGAGCCTCAGAAGCATAAGAAACTTAACAACCAGTAATTTTGGTCATACCACATCCTAAATTTAGACTATCAGAATGGTATGAACACATTGCTGTATGTCTGGGCTGCGTGGCATCGATAATCCATTACCTGCTTTGTGGTTCATGAAGCACTTTCTGATCCTCGATATCAGAATTCTCATCTTATTCTCCTCCAGTTTACAGGTGAGCAAACAGTGGCTTCTAGAGGTTATGTCATTTGGCCTAGCATTTTCTTGTTCTTTTTTTTCTCCAGATGTTTTTTGTTTGTTTTGAGACAGAGTCTTGCTCTGTCACCCAGGCTGGAGTGCAGTGGTGCAATCTCGGCTCAGTGCAACCTCTACCTCCTGGGTTCAAGCGATTCTCATGCCTCAGCCTCCCGAGTAGGTGGGACTACAGGCATGAGCCACCATGCCTGGCTCATTTTTGTATTTTTAGTAGAGACAGGGTTTCACCATGTTGGCCAGGTTGGTCTCAAACTCCTGACATCAGGTGATACACCTGCCTCAGCCTCCCAAAGTGCTGGGATTACAGGTGTGAGCCACCGAACTCCGCCTCTCCAGGTTTTATTTATTTATTTTAGCAACAGGGTCTCACTATGTTGCCCAGGCTGGCCTGGAACTCCTGGCTACCCAGGATCCTCCCACCTTGGCCTCCCAAGTAGCTGGGATTTACAGCAGTGAGCCACTGCACCCGGCACTAGCATGTTCACAATCAGCTCCATCTTAGAGACTAGTTGACTCGATTCACTGCAACCTCCACCTCCCAGGTTCAAGTGATTCTTCTACCTCAGCCTCCCAAGTAGCTGGACTACAGGTGTGCACCACCATATATATATATATTTTTATTTAGACAGAATTTTGCTCTTGTCACCCAGGCTAGAGTGCAGTGGCACAATCTCGGCTTACTGCAACCTCTGCCTCCTGGGTTCAAGCGATTCTCCTGCCTCAGCCTCCTAAGTAGCTGGGATTACAGGCACCCGCCACCACGCCTGACTAATTTTTGTATTTTTAGTAGAGTCGGGGTTTCACCATGTTGGCCAGGCTGGTCTGGAACTCCTGACCTCAGGTGATCTACCCACCTCTGCCTCCCAAAGTGCTGGGATTACAGATGTGAGCCACCACGCTCAGCCTTGTTTGCTGTTTTGATCTGTTTGTGTGTGCTATGTCATCAACAGACTCCAGGGTTGGATAAGATGCTGTAACAAAGTGCAACTCAAATTAGCTTAAACAGGCAAACATTAGGAAAATTTCACCTTACCTAACAAGTAAACTGCAAGGTAGCAAAGGTAGCCCCTAAACAACATCAGCAGCTTCACTCCATTGTTTCACCTTCATCACGACGGGCAAAAGTGCCCTTGAGTGTGGGTCCCCCTCATGGATACAAGATGGCAACTGCATTCCCAAGCACGGCAGCCAAGGGGGGCAACACCCAAAGGAAGATGAAAGGCCTTTTCCTTGTGTCTTTTTATAAAAGGAACTACCCACCCCAGCTGATTTGCTCTCACATCTCATTGGCCAGAAATGGATCACATGGCCCTGCCTAAACCAATCACTAGCCAGGGAATGAGAATGACATGAAGGCTTAGGCCTCTGGTACTCAACCAGCCGTGATTTTATCCTGGAGGGGACATTTGGTACTGTTTGCTCATATTTTTGATGGTCACAACTGAGGGCAGGATACTACCAGCATCTACTGAGTAGAGGTCAGGGATGCTACTAAAACCTTACGATGCAGGACAGCCCCACAGCAAAGAATTATCTGGCCTTTAAAAAAAAAAAAAAAAAAAAATTTATGTGAGACAGGGGTCTCGCTATGTTGCCCAGGCTGGTCTTCAACTCCTGGCCTCAAGCAATCCTTTTACCTTGGCCTTCCAAAGTGCTGGGAATCCGTGCATGAGCCACTGCGCCTGGCCTTATCTGGCCTAAAATGTCAGCAGTGTTGTAGTTGAGAAACCCTGGCATAGACCGATTCACTAGAGGGTTCTTTCTCTAGTGCAGGGCTTGGGGCTGGTATCTGTCCTCCATGAAACACATAACTACAAGGAGGAGGGAGGACACCACACAAATTGAGGTTCCGAGAATGTGAAAGAAGAATGTCGGGGGGCTGGCTTTTGGGAAGGGGACCAACAGTCTCTGTTCTAAGCCCTGATGCTGTGAATGTAGCTCCCAGCAGGCTCTAAGGAGCTCTGACGCTGTGTGCCCTGCTGCTGGGAGTTAGGAATAGCACAGAACCAACACTTGGCCCTTGCCCTCACGTTGCTTATAGGCCAGCTGTTTAAACCAGACTGGCATTACTTCCTTTTTGCTACTATCATTTATAGTGTTTCCTCATGGTAGAAAATACAGAAAGGAATATGGAAACAAAGCCAAAGTCGTTCATACTCCCAGCACTCGGAGAGAGTCACACTAACATTTTTTTTGTTTGTTTCCTTCCAAACTTGGCACTGTTTTCTAATTATCGCAATCCACACAAATTATCTCTTCATTCTTTCATTCAGTCCACAGCTATAGAGCTGAGTGCTGGTGTGTGTGGTTCAGATTCTCACTGTGCTGAGAGTACCCAGAAGAACAAGTTCACTGGAGTTCAGAGCAGTTGGATGTGCGAGACTTTACTTGGGCAACCTGAACGGAGAAAGAGGGAATAAGGATGGCTCCCACAGAGCAGAAGGGCCTGCACCAGGAAGATTCCAGGTATTGTGGATATCTTGTTCTTTGACTTATTCAGCATTCATTCCCCACTTCTTTTTTTTCCTTTTTCTTTCTTTCTTTTTCTTTTCTTTTTTTTTTTTTTAAGACAGAGTCTCACTCTGTCACCCAGGCTCGAGTGCAGTGGTGCGATCTCATTTCACTGCAGTGTCCACCTCTGGGGTTCAAGTGATTTTCCTGCCTCAGCCTCCTGAGTAGCTGGGAAGGCGCGTGCCACCACACCTGGCTAATTTTTGTATTTTTAGTAGAGATGGGGTTTCACCATATTGGCCAGGCTGGTCTTGAACTCCTGACCTCAGGTGACCCGCCCACTTCGGCCTCCAAAAGTGCTGGGATTAAAGGCGTGAGCTACCGTCCTGGCCTCATTCCCCACTTCTGAGAAGAGCACCTGGCTTTCCTTTGGAGGAGTCATTCCTTCCCCACCATCAGCCCTCAGCTCCTGCTTGGGTGCAGCTAACCCTACCCCCTGGTTCCAGGTGGTCACATGACCCAACTCTCATCAATCCCTCCCACTAGTGATTGTCTCACAGCTGGGCACATGACTAGATCAGGCCAATCAAGACCAACGAGACTCTGTTCCGTTTGTGGGGCCTGTCTAGAAAGGGAAGCTCTCTCTCCATTGGATTTGGAGCAGTTAGGATGAAACCTGGAGCTGGTGGCTGGTTTGCTATCAGGAGCAGAAAGAGGATACTTGGAAATAAAGCCAACACGGTAAAGGGAAGAGCTGAGAGATGGAGGAAGAGTGACCACCCTGAGGGAAACCTTGGAGCTTCCCCAGCCAGTTGTATTGAAGTCCATGGCTTCTACGGATTTCCAGTTACGTAATCGAATCAATTGCCTTTTTTGCCTTAAGCCAGTTTCAGTTAACTTTCTGTCTTTTGCAACTGAAAGTTCAGACATACTTTGTTTCCTAGAGTAATGGAAAAAATGGACTCAGAGTCAAGAAGGACTTTGCTCTGCCATTAACCAGCTGTGTCCTTGGGTAAATCACTTCGTCTTCTAGATTCAATTCTCTAGAATGAAGGAAATAATACGTTCCTCTTGGGTGGCTGGAATAATTGAATGACCTCCTGTGGCTGGCAGTACTTTGTGAACGTGAAGGGGAAATACAAATGCAAGGGGTTCTTATGAAATGGCAGAGATAATATTAGGAAAGAGGTTTCAGACGAGCTTAAAAGGATGGCGGGCTCCAAGGTAAACTCAGATGCAGTAGCAATCAGGTGGTGATGGAAGCCTGTGAAGTGTTGGCAGGTATAAGAAAGATCAGGGGCCTTTCTGGTCTACTCTTTCCTTTTCTCTTTGATAAATTTGTGAGACAAAGGAACATCACCGTAAGAAAAATGGCAGCACAAACGTGATGAGCACCATCAACTGACACTGACTTTAGGATCAGAGACAATAGGGAGTGGTGGGGACTGTGGCAGACTGGACAGTGCATGCCCCATTGTAAGCAAGTAGCATTCCTCAGCTCCAGCCAATCTATGCCACACAGTATGGCCAGATTTTCTAATTTTTCTTTTTTTTCTTTATCTTTTTTTTTTTTAATAGAAAAGTGGGAAATATCTTTTAATGTTTGAGTATTTTCTTAAAATTTTCCTTTTTTTTTTTCTTTTTGAGACAGTTCCTCTGTTGCCCAGGCTGGGGTGCAATGCCACAATCTCAGCTCACTGCAACCTCTGCCTCCTGGGTTCAAGCAATTCTCCTGCCTCAGCCTCCCGAGTAGCTGGAACTACAGGTGCACACCACCACACCTGGCTAATTTTTTTGAGATGGGGTTTCACCATATTGGCTAGGCTGGTCTCGAACTCCTGACCTCAAGTGATCTGCCCACCTTGGCCTCCCAAAGTGCTAGGATTACAGGTTTGAGCCAAGCCAACACATCTGGCCAGATTTTTCATTTTTTTGACTTAACACAATAGTGTAATAAAGGAATATGGCTCCCTTATTAACATAAATATAGTTTTTAAATATTCTTTTCATGAAGTTAACTGTGTTTAGCCATTTTCTTAGCTTTTGCGATCATGGTTCTTTGAGAATTTTCTTTGTAATTGCTGCAGTGAGCTTGGAGATCACAGATGTATGTAATTTAAATATTACTTCTTCAGGTTTATTCTTAGAAGTAGTATTACCGAATCAAAAGTTCTCAATATTTCTCAGGGTATTGGAATTTATACATCGCATATCAAAACTGTTGTTACTGAAATCTGCATTCATCAGTTCACAGAAATATGCAATCACAGACATCTTTAGATCTATGTCCAGCTGTGTTCATTTCACAAGTTAAGAAATGAAGCCTAAAAATCTGAACCCAGAAGCCAGACCTCCAGACTGCCAGTCAGTTTCCTCCCCCATCCACTCTGATTTATTAAGCAGTTAGGCTGGCCCTTCCTGACCCATCCTACACAGTGGCAGAGCTTTTGCTCCTCTACCTGCTGCAATCTACGCTGGTCCCAGCCCCTCATCCAGCTCTCATGGGACGCCAAGCAATACGGAGGTTGGAGTCTGAGAAGCACAGAAATCTCCTGAACCCCACCACGAGTCCACACTAGGCAGCAAGTCCACCACAGGGTCGCAAACCACAAACTGGAAAAAGTAATTTTTCAAGGCAGCCTGGAAATCCAGATTTTTATGTAAAATTCCTCAATTTTATTTATTTTATTTTATTATTTTTTCTTTGAGACAGATTCTTTCTCTGTCGTCCAGGCTAGAGTGCAATGGCACAATCTCGGCTCACTGCAGCCTCCACCTCCCAGGTTCAAGAGATTCTCTTGCCTCAGCCTCCCAAGTAGCTGGGACTACAGGCACATACCACCATGCCCTGCTAATTTTTGTAATTTTAGTAGAGATGAGGTTTCATCATATTGTTCAGGCTGGTCTCAAACTCCTGACCTCTGGTGACCAACCCACCCTGGCCTCCCAAAGTACTGGGTTTACAGGCGTGAGCCACTGCACCTGGCTAGAGACAGGGTTTCACCATTGTTCGGGCTGGTCTTGAACTCCTGACCTCAGATGATCTGCCTGCCTTGGCCTCCCAAAAATGCCTGAATTTTAAATGTTGGTTCTTTTTTTAAAAATACCCTATGAGCCAAGTACAGCTTATCTATCTAATTTAGCTAGTTTGTGGTCCCCTGTGTAGGTGCAGAGATGGATCTTGGGAGAATGAGAGGGTGGCTGGCAGGGAGATGTCCTTACAAGAAAACAAGAAACAGGCAGAGGGTTCACATCCTCTTCTGAAAACAAATGTGTAGCAATTCCATAAACTTTCCTATACATTTATTAAATCCTCACATCAACCCTGTGAGTTAGGGCAGGTTAACTCCATCATGCAAATGGGGAAACCAAGGCCCAGACACCAGCTAACCAGTAGCCCTTCAAGGCTGTGCTCTTTACTTCCTCACTGATGGAACTCAAGTCAGAGCTGACTTTGAAGATCACTAAGAAGCTCAAGACAATGCAAGGAAAATGAACACTTCTGCTTAAAGAAGGCCAACCTGGCTTTGTTCCCCACTGCACCACTGGTGCCTTTTTAGTCTCCTTGCTTTAAAGTGAATGTGACCAATGGGCACCACTTTGATGATGTAGCAGCCATGGAGTGCACCGCTCACATCTCCCTCTAGAGAGTCTGCATGGCCAGGCTCAGTGGCTCATGCCTATAATCCCAGCACTTTGGGAGGCTGAAATCACTTGAGGATCACTTAAGGTCAGGAGTTCGAGACCAGCCTGGCCAACATGGTGAAACCCTGGCTCTACTAAAAAATACAAAAATTAGCCAGGCATGGTGGCTTGCGCCTGTGGTCCCAGCTACTCAGGAGGCTGAGGCATGAGAATCACTTGAACCTAGGAAGCTGAGGCTGCAGTGAGCTGTGATCATGTCACTGCATTTCAGCCTGAGCGACAGAATGAGACCTTGTCTTAAAAAAAAAAAAAAAAAAGAGAGAGCGAGAGTCTGCACGGAGAGCACGATTGACTCACAGTCCTCATTCCCACTCCTCTGGATCCACCAAGTTCACGCCAAGGCCATATTTCCTCAGATGGCTCCTAGCCAATGACAGCACAGCGGGGGTGGTAGCACAGCCCCACTGCTGCTTACCTGAGATTCATTCTACCAGTGACTTTGTTCAGGGAGCCCTCATCAGTCCAGTCAAAACTTTCTGAGACCTTCATTGCTATCTGCAGCTCCTCTTACTCACTCCTTCCTTCCCTGTCTCTTTCCCCAGGTGTTAACCCAGCATCCCAGTCTGAAGACGTCTGCCCTTTATCCTTCACAGGCATTCCCTTGATCCCCTGCAAGTCTGAGCCTGTCCTGGCATCTGCTTCCCAGAGGATCCAAATTAACACAGATAACTTCCATTTTGTAGGATGAGATAATGAAGTCTACAACCATCCAAACTCACAATCATCTGTTGTCAAGGAAATACAGTTTCACATTGCAATGGTAAGGACCATGGGCTTTGGATAGACCAGGGTGTGAGTCCTACCCACCAGTGGTATGACCTTTAGGAAATGTCTTAGCCTGCCCTAACCCTCTATTTCTTCATCCATGGAATCAGTGATTCTTAAGTGGGAGCAATTTTGTTTCCTCCAGGACAGTTTGCAATGTCTGGAGACATTTTTTGGTTGTCACAACTAGGGGGAGGGGAATGGTTGCAACTGGCACCTAGTTGGGTAGAAGGCCAGGGACACTGCTAAATATCCTGCAGTGCACACAGCAGCCCCTCCACGACAAAGATTATCCTGCCCAAAATGTCCATAGTGTGGAGGTTGGAAAATTCTGTGTTAAATGGGAATGATACTAGTAAGCTAACTCAAATAACTATTGTGAGGACTCAGTGGGATCATGTGTTCAATATCCCTTGCCTTCCTTGTAAACTCCACAAGGGCAGGAACAAGATGATGTAGATAAATGTTCTGTATCGTCAATGACTGGAACATAGAAGGTGTAAAGTAAATTATTAATTGTTGAAATATTTATCAAATGAGTGCAAATCAACAAATGTTAATTGTCATCATCATCATCACCATTGCCATCTTTCCACCCCCTGACTCAGCGCCTGAGGCATAACAGGACCTCAGTCTTTGTTGAATGAATGCATGAGAAATGAAGGAATATTTACTCATTAACTACTTATCTGTGTGCTTTGGAGAGATATTGGAAACTCTTGAGAAATAGGCCTGGGCATTTCCTTTTTATTTGCAACAAGGAATTTTGTTCGTCAAAGAAATGACTTTAAAGGATTGAGACCGCTGCCAAGCCACAGAGTCGGAATCAAGGGGCCTGACTCAGAGTCATGGAGAGGTTAGGACACACATCTTGCAGGGCTTAGGCAAAAAAGGAAAATGGGCCAGGCTTTGTGCGAACTCACTGTGAAACAAGAGCTGTTTTCAGGGCCCAGGAACACACTCTGTCCCATGTTTAATTTCTTCCATCTGTCTGGTATCTGACCTCTGCTGCCCTTTAAGCCATTGCCACATATTGTCTGCGCACGTTCCCATATAAGGTGATCTCTCTCTCTCTTTCTCTCTTCCCTCTCCTCTCCTCTCTCTCGCCCCATCTCTCTCTCTCCCTCTCTTTTCCTCTCCCTCTCTCCGGTTAGCAACACTGACTTCCTCCACCCTGTTCACCCTCTCTCTGCTTTCCCTGGCAGACTCTGCTGCGAGGATGGATGGCTGGAGAGCAGGAAGGGGCAGGGGTCTGCCAAGGAATGTAACAGGTTTATTTTTGTTCAGGCTGCATTCTTTGCCCAGCCTGCAGGCCCCAGCCACTTGGGAATGTCACATGCTGATAAGACAGTGGGGGTGACTGAGATCTGTGGCTCAAATCTGCAACACCCCAGGTGTGAGCCATCGTCACAGAGTCCGAGAACTAAGGGTGGGAGGGGCAGGGACTCTGAGGTCATGGGACTTACCTGTTCCCATTGCCTTGTGTCTAATTCCTAGAAAGACAAGTTTGATCCTTCAGGGAAACAATTGCAGAAATTGAGATCCGTAACCACCTAAGCCCATCTCTGGGCAAAATCCAACATCTACAGGAGAGTGGAGAAGAACCAGGTGTCAGGGTGAAATTAACAGCTGTGTGACCTTGGGCAAGTTGCCTGACCTCTCTGACTCTCAGTTTCCTTCTTTGTCAAAATAGTATCAGTGAATCTGTTCTCTAATATATGGTGAAAATACCCTCCCTGAGGGCAGGTATTATTGTCTATTTTGTTTCCTGTTGTTTCACCATCACCTCAAATAGTGCCTGGCACACGGCAGGTGCTCAAATATGTGTTGAGTAAATTAAATGAGATAATGCTTTTAAGTGCTCAGCACCCAAGAAATGAGAGCTGATTCAACAACACCCTACTCAATGACCACAGATATTTATTAAGCACCTCTTAACAGCCAGACCCTATTAGGTGCTGAGGACACAGCAGCAAATAAGACAGACAAGGCCCTTGCCTGCAGGGAACTTGCATTTGAATGACAGAGATCTATAGTAAAGTAAGCTAAGGTCAGAGAGTACTAAGGGCTATGAAAGAAAATTTTTAAAGGATATTGAAGTGTGTTTTTCCAGCCTTTTGACTATGACTCACAGCAAGAAATATGTTTATCATGTGAACCAATGCACACACATGCATGTTTATTAAAAGGAAAAAAACAACTGTGGTGGACTGTCTGCACCAACATCTGCCAACAACTTCTCCCATTCATAGAATGCGCGTGTTGCTCCCCCATCAAGAGGTGGAGTCAAGGCTGGGCGCGGTGGCTCATGTCCGTAATCCCAGCACTTTGGGAGGCTGAGGAGGGTGAATTACTTGAG
Organism: Chlorocebus sabaeus; assembly: GCF_047675955.1. NCBI lineage: Eukaryota > Metazoa > Chordata > Mammalia > Primates > Cercopithecidae > Chlorocebus > Chlorocebus sabaeus. The sequence goes on from NC_132914.1 coordinate 107,247,966, forward strand.
GTCAGGAGTTTGAGACCAGCCTGGCCAACACGGTGAAGGCCCCGTTTCTACTAAAAATATAAAAATTAGCCAGGAGTGGTGGCACATGCTTATAATCCCAGCCACGTGGGAGGCTGAGGCAGGAGAATCGCTTGAACCTGGGAGGTAGAGGTTGGAGTGAGCTAACATTGCACTACTGTACTCCAGCCTGGGTGACAGAGCAAGACTCCATCTCCAAAAGAAAAAGAAAAAGAAGTGGAGTCAAGACCCGGTGCAGAGGCTCACACCTATAAACCCAGAGGGAGGCCGAGGCTGAAGGACTGCTTGAGGCCAGGAGTTTGATACCTACCTGGGTAACAAAAAATAATTAAAAAAAAAAAGAAGTGAAGCCAGCTTCCACTTCCCTGTTTTTGTTCGTTTGTTTGTTTGTTTGTTTTAGAGACAGAGGCTCACTCAGTCACCCAGGCTGGAGTGCAGTGGTATGATCAAACTCAATGAAGCCTTAAACTCCTAGGCTCAAGTGATCCTCCTGAAACTGGCCCAACATCCCATAGACTGTTCTTTTGGATAAACGTGGACATTGACCCTTGTGTGCTATTAAAGCTGTATTTGTTTTATCTGAGGACCTTCAGGCCTCTCAAAAACAAGTACCCAAGCACTGAAATTCACCAGATCAGGGCATCGGATCCCTTCTTGCTCCTCCCTAGTTCTTGTTTTCCCACATGTTGTTACATTTCTTCCCTGCTATATAAACTCCTAATTTTAGTTGGCCAGGGAGTTGGATTTGAGTCTGAGCTCCCATTACTTCAGCTGCAGCACCCGATTAAATCCTTCTTCCTTGGCAATACTTGTCATGTCAGTGATTGACTTTCTGTGCGGCAAGCAGCAGGACCTAGTCTGAACCCCCGGTGTTTCAGTAACACTCCTGCCTTAGCCTCCCGAGTAGCTAGGACTACAGGCATGTGCTGCCACACCTGCTGATTTTTTCATTTTTTTGTAGAGATGGAGTCTCACTATGTTGCCCAGGCTGGTCTTGAACTCCTGGGCTCAAGCTCTCCTACTGCCTCAGCTTCCCAAGGCACTGGGACTATAGGCATGAGCCACCACACCCAGCCTCTCCTTCCCTTAAATCTGGGTGGCTCTTGTGATTTGCACTAGGCAATACGATGCAGTGGAAACAACTTTGTGCGTGTTCTGGGCTTCAGCCTTAAGGGAACTGGCAGCTTCCACTTTTGTGCTCTTGGTACCCAGAACCAGAAAGGAAGCTCAGTTCAGACAACTGAATGATGAGAGGCCATAGGAGAAGGAGAGCTTTCATGTGAAGGAGAAGTGGCCACCAACACTAACATCCAGATCCAAGAGGGAGCCACCTTGGATGTTCTAGCCCCACATGGACCTCCAGGTGGATTCAGCCATATGAGTGATCCCAGGAGATACCACGTGGAGCAGAACTGCCCAGCTGAGCCCAGCTAACCCACAGACTTGTGAGAAAAAATGGTTGCATATCAATAAATTTGGAGTAGTTTATTAAGAAGCAAAAAGTAGGCTGGGCATGGTGGCTCATGCCTGTAATCCCAGCACTTTAGGAGGCCGAGGCAGGCAGATCACTTGAGGTCAGGAGTTCAAGACCAGCCCAGACAACATGACAAAACCCCCGTCTCTACTAAAAATACGAAAAAGTTAGCTGGGAATGGTGGCTCGTGCCTGTAATCCCAGCTACTCAGGAAGTTGAGGCAGGAGATTCGCTGAACCAGGGAGGTGGAGGCTACAGTCACCTGAGATTACACCACTGCACTCCAGCCTGGGCCACAGAGGGAGACTCCATCTCAAAAAAAAAAAAAAGCAAAAACATTTCTGACACAGTAATATTTACCCTCATTCTTGTGTGATATTTTCTGTTTTATTTCATTTCATTTTAAAAGAATGTTAATTGAGACCCACTAAATTGATTTCTATTCCCTCTAATAGGCCATGACTGACAGTCTGAAGAGCACAGTGATGGAGGGTGACTGGTGGGTTGGTTACTTTAAGTAAGAGGAACAGAAAAGAGCTTGCTGGCTGGGCATGGTGCCAACGCAGGAGGATCATTTGAGCCCAAGATTTTGAGACCAGCCTGGGCAACATAGCAGGACCATTTTTCTACAAAAAATAAAAAATTAGCTGGCCATGGTGGTGGGTGTAGTCCCAGCTACTCAGGAGGTTGAGGAGGATCACTTGAGTCCAGGAGGTCAAGGCTGCAGTAAGCCATGATCATGCCACTGCACTCCAGCTTGGATTAGACCCTGTCTCAAAAAAAAAAAAAAAGAAGAAGAAGAAGAAGAAAAGAAAAGGAAGGAAAGAGAGAGAGGAAGGAAAGAAAGAAGGAAAGGACGGGGAGGAAAGGAAGGAAGGGAAGGAAGGGAATTTTTTTTCCAAAAAATAAATAAATAATTGAGATGAGATTCACATAACATAAAACCAACCATTTTAAAGGGAACAATTCCATGGTAATTAGTACATTAACATATATCGTACAACCACCACCTCTATCTATTTCCAGAACATTTTCATCACCTCAAAAGGAAATGCCTTTTTTTTTTGAGACAGAGTCTTGCTCTGTCACCCAGGCTGGAGTGCAGTGGTACGATCTGGGCTCACTGTAACCTCCACCTCCTGGGTTCAAGCAATTCTTCTGCCTCAGCCTCCCAAGTAGCTGGGATTACGGGCCTGCATCACCACACCCAGCTATTTTGTTTTGTATTTTTAGTAGAGACAGAGTTTTGCCATGTTGGTCAGGTTGGTCTCGAACTCCTGACCTCAAGTGATCTGCCTGCTTTGGGCTCCCAAAGTGCTGGGATTATAGGCGTGAGCCACTGCACCCAGCCTCAAAAGGAAATTCTGTACTGATTAAGCACTCGCTTTGCATTCTCCCCTCTGCCTGGCCCCTGGCAACCACCAGTCCACATTCTGTCTCTAGGGATTTGCCTATTCTGAGTATTTCATATAACAGGAGTCATACAATGGGTGGCCTTTTGCATTTGGCTTGTTTTGCTCAGCACCATGTTTTCAAGGTTCATATATGCTATAGCATGGACCAGTACTTCATTTCTTTTTATGGCTGAATAATATTGTACTGTATGTATATACCAAGATTTGTTTGTTCATTCACCCATTTCCCATCATTTTGAGTCGATCATTTCATCTGTAGCGTTCTCATAGACCTCGATTTGACGTCATCAGCCCCAGGAGGATGAGAAGGTCTTGGCAACATGAAAGACAAAGCCAGTTTATGCCTTGCTGCTCTTGTCCCCTCCCACCAACCTTCTCCTGCATGACTCTCAGCTTCCTGATGGCCCAAAATGCAGCTCCACTGCCGGTTACCCTTAAATACTCCCCCTGAATTCTATAAATACACCAAACATTCAGCTGGGAAAAAAAGGAACTTGAAAGGCATCTGAAATGAAAATACACTTTTTTTCCCAGCATTGGCCAAGTGTTTTCTCTCCATCTTCCCCCTCTTAGATTTTGGGATAAGCGCTTGGATTTCAAACCATTAGCTGTACCTGGGTGTGAGAAGAGCTTCCTTGGCAAAGCCCTTGTAGGCAGAGAAGTCCAGGCACTGTGTTGATGTGGTCCCTCCCACACAGAAAATCCCTGTGCCTCCCACCTCAGCAGCCTGATTTATCGTTCTTTCGGTCTCTGCTGGGCCAGTTTGGAGCCAGTTTAGGAGGCTGATGAAAATGGCTTTGGAATCAGGCAGACCTATGTTTGAAACTTGGCTCAGCCAGCTACCAGTTCTGCCACCTTGGGCCTCTGTTAACTCTCTAGGTCTCAATTTCTTTAATTATTAAATGGAAAAAAAATAATACTGTGGCTGGGTGTGGTGGTTCACGCCTGTAATCCCAGCACCTTGGGAGGCCAAGGTGGGAGAATTGCTTGAGCCCAGGAGTTCAAGACCAGCTTGGGCAACATAATGAGACCCTGTCTCTAAAGAAAATGCAAAAATTAGCCAGGCATGGTGGTGCTCGCTTGTAGTCCCAGTTATTCAGGAGGCTGAAGCAGAAGGATCTCTTGAGTCCAGGAGGTCGAGGCTGCAGTGAGCCATGATCATACCACTGCACTCCAGTCTGGGTGACAAAGTGAGACTGTCTAGAAAAAGAAAAACAAAAAACTGTCCTTGCAGCCTTGTTGTGAAGATTAAATGAGATTATATAGGTCCAGGCAGTGTGCCGAAATGAAATTAGGCCTAACTCACATAATGCCTGGAAATTCAGCTACAAGAGAGCAAGGGCAGCTTGGAAGACATGGGGCTGGATTTGCTGACCCCACAAGGCCTGACTGCCCATCACTTTGATTGTGTAATTTTATCTATAAAGTCAGTCTGCCCCTCCAGATCCACACTGCTGTCACCTTTTTAAAAATTAATTTTTTTTTTTTTTTTTTTTTGAGACAGAATCTCACTCTGTCACCCAGGCTGGAGTGTCGTGGCGCAATCTTGACTCACTGCAACCTCCATCTCCTGGACTCAAGCGATTCTCATGCCTCAGCCTCCCAAGTAGCTGGGATTACAGGCACGTGCCTGCCCAGCTAACTTTTGTATTTTTAGTAGAGACGGGGTTTCACCACGTTGGCCAGGCTGGTCTTGAATTCCTTACCTCAGGTGATCGGCCCACCTCGGCATCCCAAAGTTCTGGGATTACAGATGTGAGCCACTGTGCCTGGCCCCACTGCTGCCATCTTCCTCCTCCTCTTTGTCCAGGGAGGCGCATCTGTATGGATGACCTCAGGGGAGCTCCCTTTCCCTTTGGCTCGCTGTTGGGTTTAGTTAGTGAGGAGCCGGGCAAGAAGAGATCAGAGGATAGGAGAGTGGGATTGGGACTGGCTGCGTCAGAGGCTCTTGTTAGGCAACTGTCTCTGTAGGGCTGACCTGTCAGGCTTTTGGTGCTTGTCCTCTTCTCTTCCTGCTTCAGCTTAGGAGCAGCAATGGCTGCCTTTGGTGCTAGTCTCTTGGTTGCTCTAAATACTGTTCACACCTTTATAAATAGCCCTTTTTAAAGCTATCCTCAATTGCCCAGAGTGTGCCATCTTTATCCTGCCAGGATGCTGACTAATACAGAGGTTATCAGTTTTAGTCCATGACTCAGATTTGCAAGAGGAAGGACATTATTTTATAACCAACTGAAATCCAATTCTGAGCCCCCATTCTGCTAGGTTGGAGAGAAATGTAGTATCGTTTTGAGCATCCTGGGGGACACCAAGTCCCTGAGCTCTTTTGCAGTGATGTAGCTTTGGGCAACACCTGCAGTCTTCTGTCAGTGGCCCACACTAGTGACTGCTTGGTCACCCATCCTCCCAGGCTGCGGGTCCTTTCAGGTCCAAGGGCATTCATCCTTCCATGTCAGGCCTGCAACAAAGAAAGCTTTGATCAGACTGGAAGGAACTGGACTTACGGTGTGGCCTCCTTAGGGTATTTCTCCCTTCCCAGGAGCTGCTCTGGACTTATCAACTTGTGACCCTTCCCACTCTCCGTAACATCTCTCTTTTCTCTTCCTACTCTCGTTTTGTCTCATTTTGTTTTGTTCTGTTTTGTGTTGTTTTGGGACAGGGTCTCCCTCTGTTGCCCAGGCTGAAGTGCAGTGGCACAATCCTGGCTCGCTACAGCCGCAACTTCCTAGGCTCAAGTTATCCTCCAGCCTCAGCCTCCCCAATAGCCAAGACTACAGGTGCATGCCACCGCACCTGGCTAACTTTTCATTTTTGGTAGAGATAAGGGTCTCACTGTGTTGCCCAGGCTGGTCTCAAAACCTTGGACTCAAGTGATCCTCCCACCTTGGTCTCCCAAAGTACTGAAATTACAGGTCTCAACCTCCGCACCCGGCCCCATCTTACTCTTGAAGGAACTCCCCTCTCCACTCCCTGCCTGAGGACAACCAGTACAATTGCCCCTAAAGACTTCAGTTTTTCACACGCTTACCGGGTCTGTAGGAAGTACAGATGTACTGAGCGAAGTACAGCTAGATTTTCAACCTGCAGAAGTCAAGACAATAAAAATTGTTTCAAGAGGATAGGAAACAGAAGGAGTACACACATAAATTCAAATTTGAATAAAATCTGACACATATTTGAAGTATTTAGCAAAGTTCCTGACATGTAGTAAGCACTCAGTAAGTGATGATATAATGATAATTTCAGCCCACTAAGAATGTTAGGTGCATCCTGGCTATGCACAGTGGCTCACACCTGTAATCTCAGCACTTTGGGAGGCCAAGGTGGGTGGATCACTTGAGGTCAGGAGTTTGAGACCAGCCTGAGCAACATAGTGAGACCTCACCTCGGAAAAAAAAAAAAAAAAAAAAAAAAAAAAAAAAATTATCTGGATGTGGTGGCGCCACCTGTAGTCCCAACTTTTTGGAAGGCTGAGGCCAGGAGGTAGAGGCTGCTGTGAGTTATGATCACGCCACTGCACTCCAGCCTGGGTGACAGAGTGACACCCCGTCACTGAAAAAAAAAGTTAGATGCATCCTGTGTTTCAATCCATACTGATAACCAAGGATTAATATGAATTGCCTATTATTTTGGCTATTCTACATTGCCCATTGATCTCATCAGCAATTTCCAGCCTTTGTGGAGCATAGCACATTTGTAAATACAAAACCCATTTTATAAAAGTCATCTGAGAAAAATAATAGTACCAGGCACACATTTAAGAAGACCTCTGGAATCTCATCCATTTAAGTTGAGTGTTTCACATATTATTTATCTTTTTATCTTTCAAGAAAGCACATTCTGCTACTAAACATCCCCACAAGATTAAATTGTCAGAACAGAGACCATTTAGGATATCTGCAAAATGCAATTCAGGTTTCCATTCAAATTTAATTTCTTTCCTCTCCAAGTAACCTAGATGGCAAAGGCATTAAATGACAATTAATGGATAACAGAATAACCCACTTCTGAATTTGTTCCTGCGTCTGGGTCATTTTTCCCAGTTTTAAAAGAATGAGATAAAGTGGGCAGCCTGCAGAATAGCCCCAGATGGGATAGCATCTTGAATCCTGGCACTCACTGAATACTCGTGCAGAATCCAGAAATATCTCATGGTCAGGATGAAAGGTCTAAATTTAATACCAAAAACAGAAAATTGGCTTGGCTTCCCTGTACTCTGCACAGGAAAGTTCTTGTTTGGAAGTTCTGAAATGAGAAGGGGTTGGAGACATTTTATTCATGGCCATCATCAGATGTTTGTGGGGGATCCGGAGGGGTCTGCTGTCATCCCAAGACCTCGTTCGGCCCACAATGGAAGACCACATTGAAGAAAGATAATTCATGGAAGGAAATCAGGGAGAAGCTTCTCATTGATACAGATGCTCTCTGCCATTAGTGCAGGCTCATTCCTTCCTCTTCTGGTTTTTGTTATGCCGCTTTCCAGATTTACCAGCCTTCCCTGACCACCTGTGTGGAAATCTACTGGTCTGGTTTGCATAGCATCTCTATCTCTGATAAGAGGATCCAGCACTTCCTTTGGCTTAGGAAGGGTCTGACACACTTCAGACCAATGAGAGTGGGCCCTGGAAATTTGCTGGAACTATTGGATTAAAAGTTCTGCCTTTTTCTTTTTCTTTCTTTTGTTTTTTATTTGAGAAGGGATCTCATTCTGTCACCCAGGTTGGAGTGCAGAGAAGTGATCATGGTTCACTCCTGCCTGGACCTCCTGGGCTCAGGTGATCCTCCCACCTCAGCTTCCTGAGTAGGTGGGACCACAGGTTTGCCCCACCATGCTCAGCTAATTAAAAAAATTTTTTCGTATAGATGGGGTCATGCTGTGTTGGCCAGACTGGTCTCAAACTCCTAGACACAAGCATCCTCCCACCTCAGCTTCCCAAAGTGCTGGAATTCAGGGGCGAGCTACACTGCACCTGGCCTAGGTTCTACTTTTATGGGGACTGCTAGGCTGGTAGAACATAAGCCTATGGCTACTAGCAGCTCATTCAGAAAAAGGAGGGGTGAGAGACAGAGATGGAGGGAGAAAGAATATCCAGATGATATAATTGAGCTCCTAGGTCAAGCCGTACCTGAAGGTAGTAACATCCTTAGATTTCTGTGGCAGCCAAAGCAACTCCATCTTGGATGCTAATCCACCATGTTGATTTCTAATTAACCTCAGTTCCAGGAAGGTCACTAAGATTCCAAGTCTATCTACTGTTTATCTATTGTTCCTCGTTCAAGAGCACATACTCACTGTAAATCTTTCCCTTATGTCAAAGCAACCTTGATGTTATCATACTTATCATAAATCCTACCCTTAAGCATGTATCCTATACATCCCTTCTAAAGCACCTATACCCTTTCCCTGTGATATATAAGTTCTGGGTCTGGGAGGTGATGATTCTGGGACCCACCATCTTGTCTTGCTGTCACCTGAGACACAGACATGGCTTCTGTTCTTAAGTCCCTATTAAATGTCTCTCTCTCTCTCTTTTTTCTTTTTTGATGGAGTCTTGCTCTGTCACCCAGGCTGGAGTGCAGCGGTATGATCTCGGCTCACTGCTATCTCCTGGATTCAGGCAATTCTCGTGCCTCAGCCTCCCAAGTAACTGGGATTACAGGCATCTGCCACCATACCCAGCTAATTTTTGTATTTTTTTTTTTTTTTGGAGAGACAAGGTTTTACCATGTGGGCCAGGCTGGTCTTGAACTCCTGACCTCAAGTGATCCTCCCGCCTTGGCCTCCTAAAGTGCTGGGATTATGGGCATGAGCCACTGTGCCCAGGCTAAATGTCTCTTTCTAAGAAGCTGGATTTGTCAGCCTCTTTTTTTCACTTCTCAGCTTCCTCAGACCTTGGGAGTAGGTTTGCATAGGCCTGCTCACCTCAGAACAACTTCATAATTACATGAGATAAATCCTCTTCTCTTTATTTTTTATCTTATAACTAAACTGAGGCTTGAAAAATACACTTTATCAGGAGTAATTTCCCCCCTCTGAATAATCGGACCAAAGGTTCGAAACTGTGGATACTCCTTATTATCTACACAGTTAAATAAGGAGATAAGAAGGGGCAGCTTCAAGTTTTTCTCACCTCCTCCTCACCTCGCCTCACCCTCTCCTCCACTGGAAGATGGTGAACATTTGAAGCCCATCCATGCAAGCGGCATCTTGTTATCAGAGGGCTTCTGGTGAGAAACAGATTGGGGATTCTAGTGCTTTGGTAGCAAGGGATGAGTAGGTTTCAGTAACAGGTCTGTTACATTATAACCAAAAACTACTAAAGCCTCCACATCTTGGGTCCTGTAATCTACAACCATAGGTACCCAACAAGCCAAAAATTAACAAAAATCGAAAGGAAGAGACACTGTAAGAATGAATCCTTTCTGCAGTCCTGCTGATGTATATATCCTGCTCACCCAACCTAGGCAATGGAATCCTTATTCATAAGGGGGCGAAAGTGTGTATACAAATGTTCATAGCAGCATTATTCATAGTAGCAAAAAAGTGGAACCAACTCAAATGTCCAGGAATAGAAAATGCATAAACAAAATGTGGTCTATCCATAGAATGGAATTATTTGGCAATAAAAGGGAATGATGGGCCAGGCATGGTGGCTCACACCTGTAATCCCAGCACTTTGGGAGGCAGAGGTGGACAGATCATGTGAAGCTAGGAGTTCAAGACCAGCCTGGTCAACATGGCAAAACCCTGTCTGTACTAAAAATACAAAAAATTAGCCAGTTGTGGTGGCGCACACCTGTAGTTCCAGTTACTCAGGAGGCTGAGGCAGGAGAATCACTTGAACTCAGGAGGCTTAAACCCAGGAGGCAGTGGTTGCGGTGAGCCACAATCGTGCTACTGCACTCCAGCCTGGGAGACAGAGGGAGACTCCATCTTAAATGACGACAACAACAACAACAACAACAACAACAACAAAAACCGGGAATGATGTATTGATCCATGTCACTACATGGATGAACCTTAAAAACATTATACTAAGCAAAAGAAGCCAGACACAAAAGACCACATTTTGTATGATTTCATTTATATGAAATGTCCAGAAAAGGCCAATCCATAGAGATGGAAAGTAAATTAGTGGTTGCCTAGGGCCGTGAAATGGGGAGCTTTTCATTGTGAGGGTGATAGCTGAAGGGTACAGGGTTTCTTTTTGGTGTAATAAAAATGTTCTGGGATTAGATAGTGGTGATGGTTGCACAACTTTATGAATATGCTAAAAGCCATTGAATTGTACACTTTTTTTTTTTTTCAGACGGAGTCTCGCTCTGTCTCCCAGGTTTGAGTGCAGTGACGTGATCTTGGCTCACTGCAATCTCTGCCTCCTGGGCTCAAGTGATTCTCCTGTCTCAGCTTCTTGAGTAGCTGGGATTACAGGTGCCCACCACCATGTCTGGCTAATTTTATTTTATTTTTTTTGGTATTTTTAGTAGAGAAGGAATTTCATCATATTGACCAGGCTGGTCTTGGACTCCTGGCCTCAGGTGATCCACCCACCTTGGACTCCCAAAGTACTGGGATTACAGGCATGAACCACCATGCCCAGCTTGAATTGTACACTTTAAATGAGTGAATTGTATGTATGTGAATTATATCTTAATAGCGCTGTGTCAAAAAGAGAGTGAGGAAGGAGTGGGAAGCTTTCAGAAAAGCTGTCACATATGGCTAGAACTTCCTGCCCTCTATTAAAAATGTCAAATATAGTTCAGCCAAAAGGCATTGTTGGGAGCTTACAGAGAAGACTCAACATAGCATCTAAGGAGGGAAAAAAAAAGACTTCATGGGTGGCTCAGTTGGGAGGAGATCAGCAATGCCTCTGTTGTTGTGAAATTGTTGCTGAGAATTCCCTCTTAGACCCTTCAATGAATCCACCCAAGGTTTTATCTTAAATGAATCAGGGGGCTGGGTGCAGTGGCTCACACCTGTAATCCAATCACTTTGGGAGGCTGAGACAGGAGAATTGCTTGAGCCCAGGAGGTGGAGGCTGCAGTGAGCTGAGATCGCACCACTGCACTCCAGCCTGGGCGACAGAGTGAGACTCCATCTCCCAACACACACACACACACACACACACACACACACACACACACACACAGAATCAGGGAGTGGTAGCTAATCTTCCTTTGGCCTGGGGACCCAATATATGCAGGTCTCTTTTTTACTGTAAGTTGGAACATAAATTTTTCAATATACAGATTTCAGGAAGCATGCTGACTGGCTTCAAGTTCTTCCCTGTGTTCCAGAGCAACCATATTAAGCATAAAATCTATTCAAGTTTTAGTCCAAAGAGTGGATCCTCTTGCTTATTTGAATTTAGACGGGATTGCAGTCTCATAACTGAAAGGTATAGTGTTTGTAGACCAGTGGCAACAGAGAGAGGAGGAACTAAAAACTATTAGATAAACCACTCCTATCTAGGATTTCTATAGCCTATACCCATAAACCCTATAGAAGGTGCAAATCTAACCCATCTTTTCTTTTTTTTTTTTTTTTTTTTTTGAGACAGAGTCTCACTCTGTTGCCCAGACTGGAGTGCAATGACATGATCTTGGCTCACTGCAACCTCTGCCTCCCAAGTTCAAGTGATTCTCCTGCCTCAGCCTCCCAAATAACTGGGATTACAGGCATGCGCCACCACGTCCAGCTAATTTTTGTATTTTTAATAGAGATGAAATTTCACCATGTTGGCCAGGCTGGTCCTGAACTCCTGATTGGAGTGATCGGCCCATTTCAGCCTCCCAAAGTGCTGGGATTACAGGCATGAGCCATCGTGTCTGGCAAACCATCTTATTTTAAAATTTTTATTTAACAAAATGTTTACTTCTTCTTTTTGTTTTTTTTTTTTCTTTCTTTCTTTCTTTCTTTCTTTCTTTCTTTTTTTTTTTTTTTAAGACGGGGTCTCACTATGTTGCTCAGGCTGGACTTGAACTCCTGGGCTCAAACTATCCTCCCACCTCAGCCTCGCAGAGTGCTGAGATTACAGGCTTGAGCCAGTATGTACAGACTCATTTTTTAAAAAAGAAAAAACATAAATGTCTTCAGTGCTTCCCAATGTTGGGCACTGTTCTAATCACTTTACCCATATCAACTCACTTAATCCTCATGTCAACCTTATTGAGGAGGGTTTTATTATAGCCATGTTTTACAGATGAGGAAGGTTAGCAAGATGAAGAGAGGGTACACAATGGCAGATACAGAATTCAAACCCAGGTAGCCAGGGATGTCTCCTAACACACCCACCAGGATCAATGAATTATATAACCCCTTCTACAAATCTTGTATTGTTTCTCTCAGGATTACATAAGTTACTTAATTTTTTGAGGTTTTAAGTGTTGCCTCCCCTAATTGGTTGTGAGCATTCTGTGGGGTGGGGCCAGTTTTAGTTTCTCTCCAAGAGCCCTGCAGGGTACCTACCCTTGATATTTCAACAGTCAGAGGGCAGCCAACAATGGGACTGTTCTTGGAATGTTGTGTTGCCCCTGCCCAAAGCACTCTCCCTTTTCCTGTTTGGCTAATTTTTACTGATCTTTTTTAAGAGATGGGGGTCTCACTCTGTTGCCCAGCCTGGAGTGCAGTGGTACCACTCCAGGCCAATTTTTACTTTTAATTTTTTGTAGAGAAAGGGTCTTGCTCTGTTACCCAGGCGGGTCCTGAACTCCTGGGCTCAAAGTTATCTTGTTGCCTTGGCCTCTCAAAGTGCTGTGATTACAGGTGTGAGCCACAGTGCCAGGCCTAATTTTTACTGATCCTTAAACATCACTCCATTTGACAGAAGCTTTCCTGATGGTATGGCCCCTTTGGCACCTCCCTCCTCAAATAAACTTGAGGCCCTTAATCTGGGCTCCTAATCATTGGCTTCTCTTGTTACAGAATTTATCTCAGTTGTATTGGTGTTGCCCCTTTAATAATCTCTGCCAGCACTAGACTGTCAGCTCCATGAGGGCAGGGGCCAGGTATGTCCTGCTTTTCTGCATTCCCAGCAGCACGTACAGTACAGGGCATATAGGAAATGCCTAATACGTAATCTGTTATTTTTTGTTGCGGTAGGTCTGATGCTAAAGCTATAGTTGGTTTCTCCTATGCTGTTTGAGCAGGCAACTAAGTTTTCAAGGTATCAATAATTTGATTTTTGTTTCCTTCTCTTTCTTTCGTTGCCAGCTGATATCACAAAGTATCGTGGTCTCTAGTCTAATAGGGATTGGTTCAAAATACTATTTGCCAACTAAAGTCTCCCACAAACCCGCTAGTGCAAATTCCAGTAGACTTTTAGACCTCATCAGTGACTGGGCACAAAGATCTCCCTGCCTCCTGCACGGGATGTGAACTCCATGAAGACCACAAGGATTGAATTTATTTCTGCAGGCACCTAAAGAGAGCCCACTCAGAAGCCAAAGAAACCTTAGGACACTTAGTTCTCCTGCACCCCCTTTCAGGCTCTCAGCATATTCAAAACGTACTGGGTTAAAAAAAAATTAATTCCCAGTTCAGGTAATGTGGCCCAGTAATGTGACACAGAAGCTGAAATCTCTATGATGAATGTGTCTTCTTTTAATCCTGCCAGAGCCTCACTACAATTGTTCCTATGCATAACCTAATTTGGAGATTCTTATGTCAAAAACCTAAATTTGAAGCATAGGCCAAATGCTTGCTCATCCCAACCCCTCTACCACCCAGCCCTGCCTCAAAAACAAACAAAAATCATCACCTACGTTTGGTGCATGAATGCATGCATGAATGAATAAATGAATGAATGAATGAAACAGCACACGCATTTAACATAGGTTAATCATGCAGACAGTATTTTGTAAACTGCGAAGTACAGGACTTTCGGGAAGGTTATTGTAGCGCGTCTAGGTCGGAATAACAGTCCCAAAGGGCCAACTTTGCAAGTAAGCCCAGCGCCTGTCAGACCCTAACGGACCCAGGCCCCGCCCTCAGCTCGCGCGCGCGCCCGGTTCCCCGGAAGTGACGTAACTCCACGGCTTAGCAACCGTTGCCAAGGAGCTCGACTCTAGGAGCCGTCTAGAGCCCGGACGCCTCCTTGGGGGTGGGGAAACGGTTTCGTGAGGAGGATTTGAGGTAACCTCGCCAACTCGCGGTCGGAAACTCCCCTGAACCCCGAAATAGGAGAGTAATCCCGTCCTCTCTCGATCCCGATGCAGCACCTCGCAAGTGGAAGGGGTCGTCGCGGTTAAGCCCTCGGATAAGGGATCGGGGCCCTGCTGGGATTCGCGCGGATCCAGGCCGCTCCCGGGCGGGGTGTACTGTCGAGCGGCCCAGGGCAGCCCCCGCTAGAGGCCCGGTTGGGAGTGGGGTCCCCTGTCCCCTGTCCCGAGCTTGGGGAGGGGGACGCTATTTCTGGGACTCCCAGGAGGCTGCGGGTCGGCGCTCGTGCCAGCCTGGGACCCGGGCAGCACGGTTTCTGTCCCAAATTGTGCCAGAGAACACGCACGTCCTGGTTTTCATTGTTCCCCGCCCCCTGCGACTCGTTTGTGGGTGAGTGCTTGGGAATTAGCGCGGCGACTTCGCGCTAGAAGAGGGACAGTAATTGCTTTTGCTAATTTTAGAGCGCAGAGCCCTCTGGGCACAGGTAGCCTGCCTGTTCAGTACACCTTTGTCCTTATTGAGTGACCATTTGCAGGCTGGTGGGCGACTTGGGGGAACCCAACTAGTTTATTTTGCCTTCCTGGAAACGTTGTACTGGTTTATCCAGTTTTTTCTTTTTTCTTTTTTCTTTTTTTTTTTTTTTTTTTTGAGGGAAAAAAGAATAGACCTATAGATACTTTCTAAATCATTTAAAATGAAATATATATTTCTGCACGCAAAGATTATGATGTGGACTTTTACTTAAAATACTTTAAACAATGGAAAACTTGCACTTCCAATATGGATTTAAAAAAGAAACTTATTTAAAGGTTTTCCTTTTATAGCTTAAAGGAAACCTCAGATTTATTATAAGCCCTGGTGGTTATCCTTCCTATCCTCTTTTGACTTATTTTCTTAGCAATAATAATTATTTGTGCATAATTTTTCATCATGGTGGAGAAATGATCATATCCTTTTTTCCTTTTTTTTTTTTTTGTTGAATCGGAGTCTTGCCCTGTCCCCTGGGCTGGAATGCAGTGGCCCGATCTCGGCTTACTGCAACCTCCGCGTCCCGGGTTCAAGCGATTCTTTTGCCTCAGCCTCCTTGTAGCTGGGACTACCGGCACCCGCCACCACAACTGGCTAATTTTTGTATTTTTAGTAGAGACTGGATTTCACCATGTTGGCCAGGCTGGCCTCGAACTCCTGACCTCAAGTGATCCGCCTGCCTCGGCCTCCCAAAGTGCTGGGATTACAGGAATGAGTGACAGCTCCCAGCAGCAATTTATTTTTTAATTTATTCTTAATCGTTAAAGCATTTACCTAGGTAAAGCTGTTTCAGCAGTTAAGAAATCAGATATTCAATTTTTTAAAAAGTTATGATCTTTCTCACTGCCAGCCTGATTTCCTTTAGATTTAGGCTTATGTTGTTTCTGGCCTTTTGCCTGTGAAAAAGTTTATTCAAGCTAGTGGAAGGAATCAACATTTTAGACAGTGGATGTTCAAAAATGGAATTGGACACAGATATGGAATTTACAGTTTAGCAGGGAAGAGAAGATGTGTACCTAAAGAACTAGCACAAGATCAAAAGTCATGCTAGGAGAGAAGCACAGTTTAAGTGTGGTCAGCTATGGAGGACAGGTGTTGGCACTGCTGCAAAACCTGGAGGATAGCTTGAGAAAGATTTCCTGGGGGAACTGGCATTTGGTGGGCATGGCTTGAAAGATGGTTGGGGGGTTTGCACCTCTCGAGATGAAGGAGGGGTGAGCAGTCATTTTAGGCAGAGAAAGCAACATTAACTAAAGGCAGAGTGATAGAAAAACTAAGGAGCAGTGACTGTTTCAATAGGCTGAACTTTGAAGGGGTAGAAAGGTAACAATTTGGAAATAAAGTTGGAAAGGGATAAGTTATGCCAAATCATAAAGAGTCTCAAAATCCAAGAAGTTTGAGCTGTATTTTGTGTGTGATAAGGAGCCTACAGATGATTTGGAATGGGAAGAGGTGGAGACCAGAGAACAAGAGGCTGTTGCCTCATTGAAGGCCAAAGGAAATGAAGGCCTGAGTTACTCTAGGGTGGCAGAGTGGATGCCTACTGGCCACACCAATAACAGAAATGGATGAAGGGTACTTTAAGTGTGCAGCCTCTATTCAGCTGCAGTTGGTTGTGGGCATACACAAATGTGGGCCCACGGTTGCCAGATCTGATTTTCAAGAGAAACTGGAAATATAGATTTTAAAGTAAAAATCTCTCAATATTTTTTGGGAGAAACATCTGTTAGGCTTGCAGACAGGCTCCTAAAAATTAGGAGCATGTTTAATTCCTGGGTAGAAATTATGCACCTGCATGGGAAAGATGTTAATGTAGGTGGGATTTATTATTCATTTGTCCACATTAACTCAGATGATTACTGTTACACCAAATGCATGTACAAAGCATTTGATGTTAAAATTAACAGTATATACTGCAGTTTTCATAATAAAGCCATTATACTTGGATTTCTTTCAACAAAATAACCCTTTTCACAGCATTTTGTATGTCATGCAGAATTATACTTTTCATGCCTACGTTGTGTGAACTTAATTCTGGTTTTTACCCAGGACTTTTGTTACCAGTATTGAGGATTTTTTTTTCTATTTTTACTTTTTAGTTAAAATTATAAGACCTAATTATGAGTGATCAAATTAAATTCATTGTGGACAGTCTCAATAAGGAGCCCTTTAGGAAGAACTATAATTTAATCACGTTTGATTCCTTGGAGCCAATGCAACTATTACAAGTTCTCAGTGATGTTTTGGCTGAGATTGACCCAAAGGTAAGAGTTTTCTCTTTCTTTTTGATGGGTAGCAGAAAGCCAGTTTCTGCCTCTAAATAGTTGTGAGTCTTGGGCAAATTATTTAACCTCTCTGAGCCTTATTTACCATGTCTGTAAAGTAATAGTAAATGATGCATAACATTTCTCTGCTAGCTCAAAAATAAATTATCTATTAGTACCTTATTTAGAAATTATTTCTCTACTTCCAGACATAAATAGGTTTGGTTAGGGAATGAAAATGCTTTTACAAAAGGTTTTATTGTATTGCAAGTTAGTTCATGTCTCTCATACACTGGTCCATTCCACTGGATACTTTTTTTGAAGCTTAACATTCTTAATATGAATCTTGATCTGACTTGGGTGCACCCTCACTTGGAATCTGGGGACCTCCATCCTTAATCTGTTTTATGAAGAGACCATTGTGCTGTTAAGCTCTAGCAGAACAATTTTGTCAGTGAGTTTAAATATTGTCCTTTGTTACGTATACAGCAATAACATATTTTTTTTTCAATTTCTTTGTTAGCAACTTGTGGATTTAAGAGAGGAGATGCCAGAGCAGACAGCCAAACGAATGTTGAGCCTTCTTGGTATTCTTAAATACAAACCTTCAGGAAATGCCACAGACATGTAAGAATCTGATCACGTATTGAGTTTTTAAAATTATGCTTTAATATCCAAACCTTCATATACTGCAGTCAATCTTTTTAGGTAATACCTGGTTTCCCTCATTTGATGGCCTGAGAACATCACTGAGTTTCAAAATAATCTTAAACCTTCTATAACCAACCAAACTCAGAAGTCTTAAGTGGGTCAGTTCTTTCCCTTAATCAAGCTGTCTGGTAAATCCACTATACCATTTTATCCTTTATCTGCCATCCTAGATAAAAACAGCTTAAACACAACTTACTTGGATACGCTAATGATATATTGAGGGCCTGATTTTTCTAATTTTCTAACTAATGTACAGACTGACTTTAGAATAGCCTTGGGGCCATGCATGGTAGCTCACACCTGTAATCCTAGCACTTTGATAGGCCAAGGGGGGAGGATCGCTTGAGCTCAGGAGTTCAAGACCAGCCTGGGCAACATGGCGAAATGCTGTCTCTACAAAAAAATACAACAGCAGAAAATCAGCTGGGCATGGTGGTTGGTGCCTCTAGTCCCAGCTACTTGGGAGGCTAAGGTGGGAGGATCACCTGAGCCAGGAGGTTAAGGCTTCGGTGAGCTGTGTTATGCTCCAGCCTGGGCAATAAAGTGAGACCCTGTCTCAAAAAAAAATAAAATTCCTTGGGTTTATCTTTTTTAAAAAGTTGCAGAAAGCAATTTGGACATTGTAAATCAGCTTTTGAGAAAATGCTGTCTCTCTTCAAAGTTTACTGTTAAGTATGTGTGTGTTTGTGTGTGTTTCTCTCTTAGGACTACTTTTCGTCAGGGTTTGGTGATTGGAAGTAAACCTGTAATTTACCCAGTGCTCCACTGGCTTCTTCAGAGGACTAATGAACTGAAGAAAAGAGCATATTTAGCTCGTTTTTTAATAAAACTTGAGGTACCAAGTGAGTTTCTTCAGGATGAAACTGTGGCTGACACCAATAAACAGGTAAACAATACATAAATGGTACATTGAAACTGTAATGGATTTCAAGGTGTACATATTCAAATACATGTTACTCTTTTTTTCATTTGCTATCTTTATAGTTCCAAGTGGCACAAGAAGATAAAACTGTATCAGCTAATGTTCAACTATGGCCACATCTCAAGATAATGGCTTTTGTGCACAAATACTGTTTTAGTGATAGGATTGTGTGAATAGAAAAAAAAAAAAACCTGATACTAGGATTTTAGAATAATTTATTACTTAGCAGTTGTGGGTAAATAGGATCCTGGGTTAAGTCTGCACAGCACTTTGTTCATCAGTAAGGTGACTACATAGTTTTTTATCCAAATTAGAGAGAAACAGACTATCATAACATTTAAACACCAAGAAAAATGGTTTAAATTGACACTATCCCAGGCAAACTGGGACATGTGAGCTCCTGGAAAGAAGCAGGCAAAGAACCTAGGCTGGCAGTCTCAAAGGACTTCCTAATCAGACAAAGCGTAGAGATAGATTCCGGAGTTTGAAATCTCAGTGCATCTTTCTCGCCAGAGTTTTGGAGTAACATTAGGTTCTGGCATAAGGTCTTAAAGCTCTTGAGTACTGAGGATTCTGGCTGGTCTGGCTTCTGATCCTGAGATCCCTGAGTACATTGCTGGCCAAAGAAAGTAGAGAGAAAGTAATTAGGCTTAGATTTAAAAGGACTTTGATTTTTTTTTTTTTAAGTGCTTCTGTTCAGTGTTTCACACTTTTATTCCACAGCACTTACATAGACTGATTTGTGCCAAATTGTTGTGAACAGTTTGTCAATCTGTTTTTCCCAATATATTCTGAGGCTCATAGAGACAGGTGTAATGTCTTACCCGTCTTTATTTTCTTCCAGACTTTGTGTAGTCACTTCTAATGTGAGCTCAATATTTGGATTGAATCACAGTAACCAACTGAATATTTTTATTTTTATCCATGTATTTTGCTATTTTGGGTGGACATGGCAGTAACTCAAAATAGAGTCAATATTGATCTCTTAAGACAGTATTTATGCAAATAATTATGTCAGATGTCACAGTAGATGCCATGGGAGAAGCACAGCAGAATGAGACCACCTGTCCTTACCTTTGAATATTTTACACAATGTGGGAAATAGAGAAGTGTAAATGTGTACTTTCTCCTTCTTAGGCTCCCACCATCAATAAATCTGATAAAAATTAATTTATCTAAAGGAAGTTGATTAAATCTTTTTTTTGTTGTTTTTTTTTTTTTCCGAGACAGAGTCTTGCTCTGTTGCCCAGGCTGGATGGAGTGCAGTGGTGTGATCTTGGCTCACTGCAACCTCTGCCTCCTGGGTTCAAGCGATTCTCCTGCCTCAGCCTCCCGAGTAGCTGGGATTACAGGTGCCCACCACCACACCCAGCTAATCTTTGTATTTTTAGTAGAGATGGGGTTTCACTATGTTGGCCAGGCTGGTCTTGAACTCCTGACCTCGTGATCTGCCCAACTTGGCTCCCAAAGTGTTGGGATTACAGGCATGAGCCACAGTGCCCGACCTGATTAAGTCTTTGCTAAATATGCTCAGCTAGTTAATGAAATAATTAATGGTAATAAAGACATACTTGTTCTTGAAGCATATCCGACAGGTATCTGTCTCTCTCTCTCTATATATATATACATTATATATATGAGAAAGAGATATACACACAATGATTTACAGTGTATAATGATTTACACATTTAGCCAGTCATTTCAGGAATCCTAATAAAAATACATATTATCTTTTGGAATTAAGAGTCTTATAATTAATAATTTATAGATTTGTAAGATATGATCAATCAAGAAAAATATTATTCCTGTCATTCCCCATCAAAATAACTTTTTGGCCAGGCATAGTGTCTCATGCCTTTAATCCTAGCACTTTGGGAGGCCAAGGCGGGCAGATTGCTTGAGCTCAAGAGTTGGAGACCAGTCTGGGCAACATGGTGAAACGCATCTCTACAAAAAATTTAAGAAATTAGCCCAGCATGGTGACATAAGCTTGTAGTCCCAACTACTTGGGAAGCTGAGGTGGTAGGATCACCTAAGCCCAGGGAGGTCGAGGCTGCAATGAGCTGTGATCGCACCACTGCACTCCAGCCAGGGTGACAGAGTAAGACCCTGTCTCTAAAACAACAACAACAAAAAGACTATTTTAAAAAATGTTTAGGTAACGGGATTTTTTTCATTCATTCAATTACTTTTCTTTATTTGAGACAGAGTCTCGCTCTGTCACCCAGGCTGGAGTACAGTGGCACGATCTCGGCTTACTGCAATCTCCGCTTCCCAGGTTCAAGCAATCTCCTGCCTCAGCCTCCTGAGTAGCTGGGATTACAGGTGTGTGCCACTGTGCCCAGTTAATTTTTTGTATTTTTAGTAGAGATGGGGTTTCACCATGTTGGCCAGGCTGGTCTCGAACTCCTGACCTCAAGTGATCCATCTGCCTCAGTATCCCAAAGTGCTAGGATTACAGGTGTGAGCCACCGCACCTAGCCCATTCAACTACTTTGTATTAAACACCTCCATGGGTTATGCACTGTGCTAGGCCCCAGGGATACAAGGGTGTACACAATGAATATGATTCTTTTCCTCTTGGCTCTTACTATATGATGGAGGGAGACAGACAGGAAATCATAATAGTCAGTTATAATTGTACATGATATCTACTCTGATAGGATAGGTAAAGAGCCAGAGAAGGCTTCCCTGAGAATAGTGGAATCTATGTGAAGACTTGAAGGATGAATAGGAGTTGCTTAAGTTATGGGTGAAGGAGTCATAGATGTATAAGCTGGACATGAGAGCTTGGAATGTTCAGGGACTCAGACATCAACATAGCTAGAGTGTAGAGTGTGAAGTAGGAAAGTAACCAGAAATGAAGATAGAGAAGTATTTAGTGTTAAGATGGTAGAGATGTACTTTTTTGTATCCTATATAAATGTATAAGGATGTGTTTTTGTGTTTTTAATGGTGTTCTAACAATGACTTAAGTTATCGCTGTAAGTTAATAGATAACCTGATTAAGAAAACTCTATGGCTCACACCTGTAATCCCAGCACTTTGGGAGGCCAAAGCAAGTGGATCACGAGTCAGGAGTTCAAGACCAGCCTGACTAACATGGTGAAACCCCGTGTCTACTAAAAATACAAAAATTAGCCAGGTGTGGTGGCACATGCATGTAATCCCAGCCACTCAGGAGGCTGAGGCAGGAGAATCGCTTGAACCT
Organism: Chlorocebus sabaeus; assembly: GCF_047675955.1. Taxonomy (NCBI): domain Eukaryota; kingdom Metazoa; phylum Chordata; class Mammalia; order Primates; family Cercopithecidae; genus Chlorocebus; species Chlorocebus sabaeus. The sequence continues at coordinate 107,269,667 of NC_132914.1, forward strand.
GGGAGGCGGAGGTTGCAGTGAGCCGAGATTGTGCCACTGCACTCCAGGCTGGGTAACATAGCAAGAGTCTGTCTCAAAAAAAAAAAAAAAAGAAAACTCAACTGGATCTAGTTATTAGTTTACAATTTATTAACTTATTCTTTTAGTATGAAGAGTTAATGGAAGCCTTTAAAACTTTGCATAAAGAATATGAGCAGCTCAAAGCATCTGGATTTTCTACAGCAGAAATAAGAAAGGTAAAGGAAAGAAAACATAGTAACAATTTTCTTGGGATTTGAATAATATTGGATTTAGCATTTTTGTTTTTAATTAATTCAGTATGAGTCTTAAGACTATATGGAGACTGTGATAGCAAATGGTACATTTTACTTTGTGGGACCTTCGGTAGTTCCTTACTGATGAAATTGATGAGACTGGGGTAAATTCACAATGAGTAGTTTCTTATAGTACGGAAGAAAAGTGATATATGTCCATCTACTATTCCTCCATTATGTCCTGTAAGTAAACCAGAATAATGACAAGAACCTAGAGTCTGTATTTTAATTTCATTCATTATTACTAAAGTTTTCTCTCTTTTTTTTTTTTTTTTTTTGAGACAGGGTTTCACTTTGTTAACCAGCCTGGAGTACAGTGGTGTGATCACAGCTCACTGCAGTCTCTACATCCCAAGTTCAAATGATCCACCTGCCTGAGCCTCCTGAGTAGCTGGGATTACAGGCAGGCACCACCATGCCCAGCTAATTTTTGTATTTTTTTTGTAGTGACGGGATTTTGCCATGTTGCCCAGGTTGGTGTTGACCTCTTGGGCTCAAGCCATCCTCCTACCTTGGCCTCTCAAAGTACCGGGATTATAGGCATGAGCCACTACTGCAACTAGCTTCTATTTCTTGTTTAATCATATTTTCTAAATTTTCTACGAAGCATATGTTCAGGAATACTTTAGTAGGCCAGGTGTGGTAGCTCATGCCTGTAATCCAAACACTTTGGGTGGCTGAGGCTGGAGGATCATTTGAGCCCAAGAGTTTGAGACCAGCTCGGGCAAGATGGCAAGATTCTGTCTCAAGAAAAAAAAAAAATTAGCCAGGCATGGTGGTGCTCGCCTGTAGTCCCAGCTACTCAGGAAGCTGAGGCAGGAGGATCACTTGAGCCTAGGAGTTCAAGGCTGCAGTGAGCTGTGATCATACCACTGCAGTCTAGGTGGGTGACAGAGTGAGTCTTTGTCTCAAAAATAAATAAATAAATAAAAAATAATTCACTCATAATCTCATTCTCTAGAGACAACTATGGTTTGACATTTTGATAAATATATTTAAATCTTTTTCTTGGTATTCTGTAGATAAATGTAATCTGCCTCTTTCAAGTAATGTCATATCATGACTTTTTCTCATGTCATTAAACATTCTTCTGCATAATTTTTAATGACTTTCATTGTATTATGCAGTGATTTATTTAACAATTCTCATACATTTTGGTCATTTTGAAATTTTAGGTGTAACTTGCATTAATGAGAATCTTTATAGAGGATGTCTTTTCATGAATGTTTTATCCGGACAAATCATCAGATATAAAATTACTGGGCTAGAAGGGATGAACATTTATTTTAACACTTTTTTTTTTTTGAGACAGAGTCTCACTCTGTCACCCAGGCTGGAGTGCAATGGCACAATCTTGGCTCACTCCAACCTCCACCTCCTGGGGTCGAGCGATTCTCCTGCCTCAGCCTTCTAAGTAGCTGGGATTACAGGCACTTGCCACCATGCCCGGCTAATTTTGTATTTTTAGTAGAGACAAAGTTTCAACATGTTGGCCAGGCTGTATTTTAAGACTTTTGATATTGTTCTTCAGTACAATGCTATCAGTAATGAGTAAGAGTGCCCATTATTCCAAATTCTATCAATATTGACTACCATGTATATTTACATGGTAAATGTACAGTAACTTTACTGTTACTGTGATAGTTAAGCTATTACTTTTTTAGATTTAGGAAGAGGTTTTTTTATTTGTTTGCTTTTATAACAAAATACTATGAAGCTGGTTAATAGGAAGGAAGTTTATTTTTCAAGTTTTATTTTCAGAGAGGGAATTGGTTAACTGGAAAAACCAGGCACAAATTTATGTCATGAAAATACCATAGCCTTAAAAATGATTTTGATGGAAAATTGGCAGAATATACGGTTTGGTGTTTAACAGAACAGATGGGATGTCAGCAGCTGTTGTTCATGTATTTAGACGTGCACACTTTCCATTATAGAAGAGTTTTCAAAAATCATGTGCCCATATTTGGAATCAGAACACAAATGTGCTGGTTGGCAGCTTTACCTTGCTGCATTATAACCGGTTTTTGTTGCATTTCTGGATGAACACCAAGCTGCCAAAAAAATTACCCTGCATAAAAAGCCCTGGGAGAAAAATAGAAATGACCTTCATCCAAAAGAGGATCTTGGTTGTTAATGCTCTGGTTATAAATGATGAAAATGTTAGATGCATAATCAAAATAAAACCTTATCTGTATCCTACAGACTGAGAATACTTTTTCTTATAATGTCTTCTTTGCCACTTTTTAGGATATCAGTGCAATGGAAGAAGAAAAGGATCAGCTCATTAAGAGAGTTGAACATCTGAAGAAAAGGGTAAGGCAGAATTAGCACTGTAAGACTTTGGCCCCAAGCCCCAAGGACTTGCAAAGACTTAGGAATGCAAATAAAGATTCAGCCAAGCATGAGTGTACATCTGAGGATGGACTCAAATAACATTGACGAAAAGGGAATCTCTCTAGGCAGTAGCCCAGCACTTTCAAGGACCTGGAGTCTAGAGCTTTACTGTCATCTCTAGGGAGTACTGTTTACCAAAAGGAAATGATAAGTGATGTCTGAGTCACATGACATGCTAATTTGTTTCCTCAAACCTGACAGTAACGTGTACTACTTATTCCCTTACTGTAGGTGGAGACAGCTCAGAATTATCAATGGATGCTTAAAATAGCAAGGCAACTTCGAGTTGAAAAAGAGAGAGCAGAATATCTTGCACAACAGAAACAGGAACAAAAGAATCAGGTATCCACATAAAAGTTTATATTTTTGTATGAAAGAAATAGTTCCTTCTCATAATCCAAAGGTAAAGAAAAGAGTTTTAAAATTGTAGACTTTCACATTCCTTTTGCTAACATAGTGGAATACTCTTTTAATTAAGATAAATATTTCGGGCCGGGTGCGGTGGCTAACGCCTGTAATCCCAGCACTTTGGGAGGCTGAGGCGGGCGGATTACAAGGTCAGGAGTTCAAGACCAACCTGGCCAACACAGTGAAACCCTGTCTGTACTAAAAATACAAAAATTAGCCAGGCATGGTGGCGCATGCCTATAGTCCCAGCTACTCAGGAGGCTGAGGCAGGAGAATAGCTTGAACCCAGGAGGTGGAGGTTGCAGTGAGCCGAGACCGCACCACTGCACTCCAGCTTAGGCAGCAGAGTGAGACTTTGTCTGAGAAAAGAAAAAAAAAGATAAATATTTTGTGGCAACAACAATACCACTTTTTGGGTTTTATATTCTGAATTGTATCTATACACTGTCTTTTGGCCTATGCTTACCTCATGTTGTTCCGACATTACAGAAGAGTCATTGTAATGTTAACAGTAAGATTAACTGCTAATAAAACTTCTAGAATCTCTAACGGATGCCTTTAGATTGCAGGGCTATGAGACCATTCTTTTTATTCCACTGATCACAGTACCCTCTGCAATTTAATACAATGGCAAATAAGTCATGAAAAGGCTCAAAATCACCTACACTCCATGTTTTTAAACTTTGGCTTAAAGAAAAAATAATTTGCTCAGAAATTATTACTTCTACATATTAAAAATCTATTTTAAAATCTGAGTAGAGTTATACATTAAAATATATTTCACATAAGCTTCATTTACTACTAAATCAGCAGTTTAAATGTTTGGCTCTGCTGGCACTTGACTTGGCATTGAAGTAGTTTCACTGCAGCAGTAAGCTGCATTGCCTAAGCAGTAAGCTGCATTACTTGGCGTCGGTTTGTGATTCTGAAACATCGCTATGACAATGTTAACATTACTTAGCCTTAAGAAAACCATGTATAACAAGAAAAATCTGGTGTGTGTGTTTCTTTGATAAGTATTTTTCCTTAAACTGCAAATTCAATAAATAACTAAAGAAAAATTTCTGAAAACTTCCTTTAAAAATGTACATGAAAAGGTATTGAGAGAACCAGTTACATTTTGGGTTTAATATGGGAATTTTCTGAGTTTTTATTATTTGTTCCCTTTATATCATAAGAATTATAAGGAACTTGTATTTTCCATTGCTTGCTTAAGTGAGAGATAAGCTTCAGTAGACTAAGCAAGTAATCAATTTAATTGTATTTTAAAGCTATTTCATGCAGTGCAAAGATTGCAAAGAGTACAAAACCAGCTGAAAAGCATGCGCCAAGCTGCAGCAGATGCAAAACCTGAAAGTAAGTGGAAATTATTATATGGTATAGGTGATTAGAAAATACTAATTTAAATCAAGATCTTCCTAAAAAAATCAATTTGTGGAAATTAATTATCATCAAGTGATGTCTTAGCATTTTGGAACATCATTTCCTAGCTGGAGAAGGAGAGCCCTGATGAAGATATCCCTGGGTTTTCACCAGATGTTTTTAAAAATTCCCAACCAGATGGCCAGGTGCAGTGACTCATGCCTATAATCCCAGCACTTTGGGAGGCCGAGGTGGCGAGAGGTCAGGAGTTCGCCAGCCTGGCCAACATGGAGAAACCCCGTCTCTACTAAAAACACAAAAATTAGCCGAGCATGGTGGCAGGTGCCTGTAATCCCAGATACTCGGGAGGCTGAGGCAGGAGAATCCCTTGAATCTGGGAGGCGGAGGTTGCAGTGAGCCAAGATCACACCACTGCAGCCCAGCCTAGGCGATAGAAGGAGACTCCATCTTAACAACAGCAACAAAAAATTCCTAACCAGTTTTTCACATCAGAGAGTAAAGATAATGAAAACAATTGTAGAGGGAGGCTGTCCAGTTTATGCTTGTATAAAGGACTTAGCATGGCTGGGCATGGTAGCTCACACCTATAATCTCAGCACTTTAGGAGGCTGAGGCGGGTAGATCACTTGAGGTCAGGAGTTTGAGACCAGCCTGGCCAACATGGTGAAACCCTGTTTCTACTAAAAGTACAAAAACATTAGGTGGGCATGATGACATGTACCTGTAATCTCAGCTACTTGGGATGTTGCAGCAGGAGAATTGCTTGAACCTGAGAGGCGGAGGTTGCAGTGAGCCGAGATCGCACCATTGCACTCCAGCCTGGGCAACAGAGTGAGACTCTGACTCTAAATAAATAAATAAATAAATAAATAAATAAATAAATAAAGGACTTAGCATGGCTGTTGTGAAAATGATGATTGGAAAAATTATGAATCATTGTGTTAAAGCCAGGGCTATAAAGAAAAATAATAGAATGCTGGATCCTTAAAACCGAGTGTTTTTCATATTTTGGTTTGTAGAATAACAGTGCTAATGATGTAGATATCTCTGGCTGTGTTCTTACATTAGCTTAACACAGAGGATAAACTGTCCTAATAGCCCAGATTACACCACCAGATCCATCCTAGGCATTTTACAAAGCGTTTTGTTTGTCAGAAGAAAGACCACACAAACTGAAAGAGCGACGGAAATCTCTCATTTGTATTGGAGAACTATCCCAGTGTAAATAGCTGATAGAGGGTTAATTCATCTTTCTGTAGTAATCTATGAAATTCTATAAGAGCAGGGAGCAGGAGGTTAAGGAGTTCCGACTTTGTTGACATCTTTCTGGGAAGTGGAAAAGTCTTAAGTGATCTATTCACAGCCTAGGAAAAGGGTAGATTAAACATATTTAATTGATCCAGGTATTTATTTTAACAAGCTTTAACTTTTCAGTAACAAAAAAGGCTTACAAAAGCTAATATTTACTTACATAACAAAAAGTACTTTTAGTATGACAGTGTAATTTGTCTTTTTGCAGAGTAACAGCTATATTATAAAACATTCACTGAGGTTAATCTTTTTTTTTTTTTTGAGATGGAGTTTTGCTCTTGTTGCCCAGGCTGGAATGCAGTGGTGTGATCTCAGCTCTCTGCAGCCTCCGCCTCATGGGTTCAAGTGATTCTTCTGCCTCTGGAGTAGTTGGTATTACAGGTATGCGCCACCACGCCCAGCTAATTTTTGTGTTTTTAGTAGAGACGGGGTTTCTCCATGTTGGCCAGGCTGGTCTTTAACTCCTGACCTCAGGTGATCCACCCGCCTCAGCCTCCCAAAGTGCTGGGATTACAGGCATGAGCCACTGCGCCCGGCCAAGGCTAATCATCGTTATACTCCACACATTTGTGAGATTTATTACATAAAAGAAGACACTCATTTGATTATAGTAGGATCAGTGAGATGTTTTCAAAGGGTTTTTAATAGAAAAGTTTGCTGACATCTTAGTGACCTTGTATTTAATTTCTCCAGGATTTTGAAAGATAATGCTTTTAAAACTTTTCATAGAAACATATGACTAGTTTTCAAGGTCTAAGTTAAATTTTTTAAGAGAGTAATTTAAAATTTGATGGAAACTTGGGTTTTATGTTTTAAACAGCTTTATTGAGGTAAAGTCGACATATAACAAACCATACAAGGCCTGGTCTAGTGGTTCACACCTGTAATCCCAACATTTTAGGAGGCAAAGGTGAGCAGATCACTTGATCCCAGGAGATCAAGACCAGCCTGGGCAACATGGCAAAACAAAAAAATACAAAAATTAGCCAAGTGTGGTGGTGCACGCTTGTAGTCCCAGCTACTTTGGGAGGCTGAGGTGGGAGGATCACTTGAGCCTGGGAGGTGGAAGTTGCAGTGAACTGAGATTGTGCCACTGCACTCCAGCCTGGGCAACAGAGGGAGACTCTGTCTCAAAAAAAAAAAAAAAAAGAAAAAAGAAAAGAAAAAGCTGCACATATTTGGTGTGGTTCAGTGACTCAATGCCTATAATCCTACTCCTTTGGGAGGCCACGGTAAGAGGATCACTTGAGCCCAGGAGTTTGAGACCAGCCTGGGCAACATAGCAAGACCCCATCTCTACAAAAAATAAAAAATTATTTGGGAAGCCAAGGCGGGTGAATCCCAAGGTCAGGAGATCGAGACCATCCTGGCTAACATGGTGAAACCCCGTCTCTACTAAAAAAATATAAAAAATTAGCCAGGCATGGTGGTGGGCGCCTGTAGTCCCAGCTACTCGGGAGACTGAGACAGGAGAACGGCATGAACCTGGGAGGCAGAGCTTGCAGTGAGCCAAGATCGTGCCACTGCACTCCAGCCTGGGCGACAGAGCGAGACTCAGTCTCAAAAAAAAAATAAAATAAAAATAATAAAAAATTAGCTGGGCATGATGGTGCATGCCTATAGTCCTAGCTATCCAGGAGCCTGAGGCAGGAGGATCACTTGAGCCCAAGGGTTTGAGGTTAAAGTGAGCTATGATTGTGCCACTGCACTCCAGCCTAGGTGACAGAGTAAGACCTTGTCTCAGTAAATAAATAGCATATATTTAAAGTGTATTTTAAAAATTTTTTTTAAAATTTTACTTTAAGTTTTGGGTTACATGTGCTGAACGTGCAGGTTTGCTACATAAGTATACATGTGCCATGGTGGTTTACTGCACCTATCAACCTGTCATCTAGGTTTTAAACTCCGCACACATTAAGTATTTGTTCGAATGCTCTTCTTCCCCTTTCCTCCCATGCCCTAAAGTGTATTCTTGATTTCTTTTGACATATGTATACACTGGTGAAACCATCAGCTTTTGATCAAGATCACAAACCTATCTATCATCCCTAAACATTTCCATTGACTGTTTTTAATGTCTCACTCTTGCCCCCTTCTGCCTCTCTGTCCCTCCCCAGACAACCATGGATTTGCTTTCTGTCACTGTAAATCAGTTTATATTTTCTAGAATTAGAAACTTTTTTTTAAATACAGAAAATATTATTTGAGTATTTTAAATCTTGAAAAACATTTTAGTTTTTGATTCCATGCATCTCTAATTACATGGGGTATGTTTAAAAACCTGAGGATGGAAAAGCTGGTCATCTAACAGACAAAGAAGCCAGGATGTAGATTTAATCAAAAGCCACATAGGAATGACTGACTGATTACAGTGTGATTTTATTTATTTATTTATTTATTTAACTATTTATTTATTTATTTATTGAGACGGAGTTTCGCTCCTGTTGCCCAGGCTGGAGTGCAATGGCATGATCTCAGCTCACTGCAACCTCCGCCTCCCGGGTTCAAGCAATTCTCCTGCCTCAGCCTCCTGAGTAACTGGGATTACAGGCATATGCCACAATGCCCAACTAATTTTGTATTTTTTTTTTTAGTAGAGACAGGGTTTCTCCGTGTCGGTCAGGCTGCTCTCAAACTCCCGACCTCAGGTAATCCGCCCACCTTGGCCTCCCAAAGTGCTGGGATTACAGGCGTGAGCCACCATGCCTGGCCTATTTTTTATTTTTTGAGATGGAGTTTCGCTCTCGTTGCCCAGGCTAGAGTGCAATGGCATGATCTCAGCTCACCGCAATCTCTGCCTCCCGGGTTCAAGCAATTCTCCTGCTTCAAGCGTGTTTACAGCCTCCAGAGTAGCTGGGATTACAGGCATGAGTCACCACGCCCGGCTAATTTTTTGTATATTTAGTAGAGATGGGGTTTTTCCATGTTGGTCAGGTTGGTCTCAAACTCACAACCTCAGGTGATTCGCCTACCTTGGCCTCCCAAAGTGCTGAGATTACAGGCATGAGGCACCGCGCCCAGCCTACAGTGTGATTTATTAAACACTTTCTCTTCTCTTCCTTTCTCTAATCCTGAAAAAAGAAGGGGTAGTGAAGTAATGAATGGAAAACTTATAATTTGCAGTTAATAAAATTTTACATGTTAATATATGGTTAGCACAGTGGAACTAAAAATAGTTTTAAGGCTTTGGGCCAGATGTATTATGCAATCTATGTCCACAGATTACTTAAACCAGAAACTCCATGTGTTAAAAATTCAAGCCAGGCCGGATGCAGTGGCTCACACATGTAATCCCAGCACTTTGGGAGGCCCAGGCGGGCGGATCACTCAAGATCAGGAGTTGGAGACCAGCCTGGCCTTAACATGATGGAACCCTATCTCTACTAAAAATACAAAAAATTAGCTGCGCTGGTAGTGTGCGACTAATTCCAGCTACTCAGGAGGCTGAGGCAGGAGAATTGCTTGAACTCAGAAGGTGGACAGAGGATGCAGTGAACCCAGAATGCACCAGTGCACTCCAGCCTGAGTGACAGAGCGAGATTTCGTCTCAAGAAAACCAAAAAACATTCAAGTCAGAATTTGTAAATGTGTAAATGGAAAGATCTGAAATAAACTTTGTAAATCTCTCTAGGCTGGGAATTTAAAACAAGACTGTTATTCACTGAAAATCTGTGTATGTAGTTGTCCATCTGCATAAATAAGAAAACTAAAATCTTAAAAATATAAATTGCCCCTTAACTGTAAACTAATAATACTTTACAAAATAAAAAAAATACCAAAACATGGAAAGCTTAAAACATTTATGTGTAGATAGATACCTTGTTTCTTTTTTTTTTTTGGAGATGGAGTCTCGCCCTGTCGCCCAGGCTGGAGTGCAGTGGCCGGATCTCAGCTCACTGCAAGCTCCGCCTCCCGGGTTCCCGCCATTCTCTTGCCTCAGCCTGCCTAGTAGCTGGGACTACAGGCGCCCGCCACCTCGCCCGGCTAGTTTTTTGTATTTTTTAGTAGAGACGGGGTTTCACCGTGTTAGCCAGGATGGTCTCGATCTCCTGACCTCGTGAACTGCCCGTGTCGGCCTCCCAAAGTGCTGGGGTTACAGGCTTGAGCCACCGCGCCCGGCCCTCTTTTCTTTTTTTGAGACAGTCTCCCTCTGTCGTCCAGGCTGGAGTGCGGTGACGGTGATGCCGTCTCGGCTCACTGCATCCTCCTCCTCCCAGGTTCAAGCAATTCTTGTTCCTCAGCCTCCCAAGTAGCTGGGACTACAGGCATGCGCCACCATGCCCGGCTAATTTTTGTATTTTTAGTAGAGACAGGATTTCGCCATGTTGCCCAGGCAGCTCTCAAACTCTTGACCTAGGTGATCCACCCACCTTGGCCTCCCAAAGTGCTAGAATTATAGGTGGGAGCCCCTGCACCTGGCCTGTTTCTCTTTTTTAGATTTTAACTTGTGGAGCTTTTAGTAATGTCTTCATTGGCTTGAAGCTGACAAATGATAATTAATTACCATTTATGAACTGTTATAATAGAAATATAAATTGCGGCCGGGCGCGGTGGCTCACGCCTGTAATCCCAGCACTTTGGGAGGCCGAGGCGGGCGGATCACAAGGTCAGGAGATCGAGACCATGGTGAAACCCCGTCTCTACTAAAAAATAGAAAAAAATTAGCCGGGCGCAGTGGCGGGCGCCTGTAGTCCCGGCTACTCGGGAGGCTGAGGCAGGAGAATGGCGTGAACCCGGGAGGCGGAGCTTGCAGTGAGCCGAGATTGCGCCACTGCACTCCAGCCTGGGTGACAAAGCGAGACTCCGTCTCAAAAAAAAAAAAAAAAAAAAAAGAAATATAAATTGCGCTGGGTACAGTGGCTCACGCCTATAATCCCAGCACTTTGAGAGGCTGAGGTGGGTAATTGCTCAAGCCCAGGAGTTAAGAGACCAGCCTGGGCAACGTGGCAAAACCTCATCACTACAAAAAAAATACAAAAATTACCTAGGCGTGGTGACTCACACCTGTGGTGCCAGCTACTTCCAGCTACTCAGGAGGCTAAGGTGGGAGGATCACTTGAGCCGTGAAGGTTTAGGTTGCAGTGAGCTGAGATAATAGTGCCACTGCACTCTAGCCTGGGTGACAGAGCAAGACCCTGTCTCAAAATAAATAAATAAATATATATATGTGTGTGTGTGTATATATATAAAAAAATATAAATACACACACACATATATATATACTGCATCAAAAGTATTCCGAAAGAAAAAAAATACATGATCATCTGAATAAAAGAGCACCTGGGTTAGATTTTGTTATCATTTGGTTCATGGGTCTCTTAAATACTTAGAAGGTAAAATATGACCCAACGATATATCTCACTCTGCACATGTTATTTTTGCGTATTGTGGGTTATAAAAGAATTAGGTTATAATTTGAAAAGGTCATAATAACACTTTTTCTATAACTATTTAAATATTCTTCCATGTAAATTGTGTTTCTTCATTTTCATTGTAATCAACAATAAAATATTTCAATGGCCAATCTTTTATTGTACTATGCTAGATATTATGCAAATTGTTTTCAACAGATATGCCCTATCCAGGTCTTATATTTAAAATAGTATACAGAATATCACTGTACCTACTTTTTGGGCTGAATATTTATTTATTTTATTTTTAAAGGTTTAATGAAGAGGCTAGAGGAGGAGATAAAATTTAATTTATATATGGTAACTGAAAAATTTCCTAAAGAATTAGAAAATAAGAAAAAGGAATTACATTTTTTACAAAAAGTAGTTTCAGAGCCAGCAATGGGCCATTCTGATCTTCTTGAACTTGAATCTAAAGTAAGTGAGAATCATCTTTTTATAGCTCTCAATTTTATCTGATCCCCAGTCCTATAAAATTATGTGAACTGCTTTCTGTAGTATCCCACTATTGACTCTTAAATTAATCTATGCTAAGAGTTGACAACTCTCATGAGGGTTTGTCCTTTATGAGGAATTTTAGAATGTTATGCTGTTACTTAATCCACATGATGTTATGAAAACATAGTCAATTGATTAGCAAATGAAATAACTTAAATATGTAAATTAATATGAATGAATTGACCAGTGGGTTCATGTCTTCATAATATAAGCATTTAGATGAGAAATTTAAAAATATTTTAATTATTAATTTTTATTTCCAAGCAAAGTATTATAGCAATTTTATATTTAAAGCTAATATTTTTATTAACCTGGTATAGCTGCCTTGGAATTACTAAATGTTGTAATGCTTATTGAAAGCTAGTATCAGATTATACCTTTTTCTATTTTTTTGAGACAGTACTTGCTCTGTTGCCCAGGCTAGAGTACAGTAGCACAATCTTGGCTTACTGCAACCTTCACCTCCTGGGTTCAAGTGATTCTCCAGCCTTAGCCTCCCAACTAGCTAGGATTATAGGCACGAATCACCAAGCCTGGCTAATTTTTTGTTTTGTTTTTGTTTTGTTTTTTGTTTTTTGTTTTTTTTTTTTGAGATGGAGTCTCGTTCTGTTGCCCAGGCTGGAGTGCAGTGGCATGATCTTGGCTCACTGCAACCTCCGCTTCCCGGGTTCAAGTGATTCTCCTGCCTCAGCCTCCTGAGTAGCTGGGATTACAGGCATGTGCCACCACGCCTGGCTAATGTTTGTATTTTTAGTAGAGACAGGGTTTCACCATGTTGGTCAGGCTGGTCTCGAACTCCTGACCTTGTGATCCACCTATCTCAGCCTCCCAAAATGTTAGGATTACAGGCGGGCCTTGTTTTGTTTCTTGAGATGAAGTATTGCTCTGTTGCTTAGGCTGGAGTGCAATGGCGAGATCTCGGTTCCCTGCAACCTCCGCCTCCCGGGTTCAAGCCATTCTCCTGCCTTAGCCTCCCAAGTAGCCTCCAAAGTAGCTGGGACTACAGGTATGTGCCACCACACCTGGCCAATTTTTTTATTTTTAGTAGAGACAGGGTTTTGCCATTTGGCCAGGCTGGTCTCAAACTCCTGACCTCAGGTGATCTGCCCACCTCAGCCTCCCAAAGTGCTGGGATTACAGGTGTGACCCAATGTACTTGGCCTGATTATACCATTTTTGTTCCCTAGAATTAAAACACTAGGTCAGGTTCAGTGCCTTTTTTTTTTTTTTTTTACTTTTTAGACTGAACTTGCTCTGTTGCCCAGGCTGGAGTGCAGTGGCACAATCTTGGCTCACTGCAACCTCCACCTTCTGGGTTCAAACAATTCTTCTGCCTCAGCCTCTCAACTAGCTGGGATTACAGGTGCACGCCACCATGCCTGGCTAATTTTTTTTTTTTTTTGCAGGGAATGGAGTCTCACACTGTCACCTAGGCTGGAGTTCAGTGACATGATCACAGCTCACTGCAGCTTCCATCTCCCAGGCTCAAGTGATCCTCCCACCTCAGCTTCCCAAGGAGCTGGGACTATAAGGTGCATGCCACCAGTTCTGGCAAAGTTTTTGAATTTTTTGTACAGACAGGGTCTGGCCATGTTGCCCAGCATGGTCTTGACCTCCCAGATTCAAGAGATCTGCCTGCCTCTGTCCGCCTCAGCCTCCCAAAGTGCAGGGATTACAGGTGTGAGCCATTGCACTCAGCCTAATTGAAAAGTTTTGACTTGCTAATTCTGTAGTGTGCTTAATATGTGGTTAATAGCCACTACAACCCGGGAGGCGGAGCTTGCAGTGAGCCGAGATCGCGCCACTGTACTCCAGCCTGGGCGACAGAGCGAGACTCCGTCTCAAAAAAAAAAAAAAAAAAAAAAAAAAAAAAAACTACAATTAAATATGTAATTCTGACTTTTTTTTTTTTTTGAGACAGAGTCTAGCTCTGTTGCCCAGGCTGGAGTGCAGTGGTGCGATCTCGGCTCACTGCAACCTCCACCTCCTGGATTCAAGTGAATTCTCCTGCCTCCCAGGTAGCTGGAATTACAGGCACCCACCACCATGCCCAGCTAATTTTTGTATTTTTAGTAGAGATGGGGGTTTCACCGTGTTGGCCAGGCTAGTCTCGAACTCCTGACCTTGTGATTAACCCACTTCGGCCTCCCAAAGTGCTGGGATTATAGGTTTGAGCCACCGCACCCGGGCCTGTTTTATGCTTTTAATTTACTTAGAAAAATTAAATGTCCAAGTCAGATCTGGCTAAAAATTTCTTTTGTTATGTTTTGTTTTTGAGATGGAGTCTCACTCTGTCGCCCAGGCAGGAGTCCAGTGATGCGATATTGGCTCACTGCAACCTCCACCTCCTGGGTTCAAGCGATTCTCCTGTCTCAGCCCCTGGAGTAGCCAGGACTACAGGTGCGTGCCACCATGCCCAGCTAATTTTTTGTATTTTTAGTAGAGACGGGATTTCACCATGTTGGCCAAGCTGGTCTCGACCTGACCTCAGATGATCCACCCGCCTCAGCCTCCCAAAGTGCTTCGATTACAGGCATGAGCCACCACGCCCGGCCTAATCTGGCTAAAATTTAATGTCACAGAATTAGGGTTAGGGTTAGAGAGAACTCTAATCTTTCAAAGGATAGATACACTGAAAACCATGGTTTTTGTTTTGATTTGTTGAGGAACCATATGCTTCTGTCAGATTTATTCAGTTTTGTTACATTTTGGAGATATTTAGATTAATGATTAGGATAAATGATAGCTATCGAAGATTCACAGATTATTAGCACAGGAAGGGCGTTATCCCTGTCAACTCTCAGCTGGGTTCATGAATCCTTGTAATAAATCCTTGGTGCATGTTTGTTCACATTTGCTTTATCACTTGCAGTGACTTGAAGTCACAACCTAGGTGAGGGGATAGCTTCAGATTTTTAGAAAGCATCTTTGTGGTAATGTATAAATATTTCATGTAAAATACTTTAGAATAATTTAGACATGGGTGATTAAATCTGTATAAATAATCAAATTGTGTAACTATATATCATTAAATGTAAATTGTTTCTAAAAGTAATCATAACAAGCTCCCCATAACATTAATGGAACTGTTTTGCCCATCAGAGACTTAATGTTAAGAACTGTAAATTCAGGCTGGGTGCTATGGTTCACGTCTGTAATGCCAGCACTTTGGGAGGCCAAGGTAGGAGGCTCACTTGAACCCAGGAATTCAAAATCAGTCTGGGCAACATAGCAAGACCCCATCTCTTAAAAAAAAAATTAGTCTAGGTGAAACTGAGACCTTGTCTCTTAAAAAACAAAAACAAAAACAAAAAACCCATAAATTCAAGGCTAGTTTGGCCAGATGTCACTTAGTTTATGTACTTATAGGGAAAGATTTAACTTTTTTTTTTTTCTCTCATGCTGTTTTAGATAAATGAAATAAACACAGAAATTAACCAGCTGATTGAAAAGAAAATGATGAGAAATGAGCCCATTGAAGGCAAACTCTCACTGTATAGGCAACAGGTAAGAACATTCTTTTGGCTCACATATATAGATCTGTAAGCATATTCGTGAACCACTGGCTGTGTTATCTGTAGTCTTAAAGTGAGAAGGAAGTAGAGAATAAATGTTGTTCTGTCACTGCTAATCTCCAGAGTATATCAAAGAATTAGTGGAAAAGCCACAAAAGATGCTTATTGAAGTTTGAAATTTGATACCCCTAATAATGCTTAGTTTCCTCAGCATGTACAAACTGTAGTAATAGAGCTATTTGTGTTTGTATCTGTGACTGGAATTTATTTTTAAAATGAAAACTTACCTTAGGTGGTATAAGTAAAAACATTTAAAATTTTTAATGAGTTAATAAAAGTATGCTTTTTCAGGTTTAAAGTTAGTTTGCAAGTGTAGAATAAATTAAATTTTAGTGCTAAAGCATTTATTATTTTATCCACAACTAAATTGTCACTTAGTTTTGAGGGTACTTACCTTGTTTTATATTTCTATAAAAGATTGAAATGAAGGCCATGGCTTATCTGAAAAGAACCCAGGTGGGAGGATTTTAGTGTGAAGAGCATTCTATAACCACAGAAAATACTAAGCTACATAACAAAGCATTATTTAAGGACATTAGAATTTTTTAAACCTTTATAATGGAAAATTTCAATCAATTACAAAGGTAGAGGCAAATTGTTCAATAAACGCTCATGTTTCCCTGAGCTACAGGGTTCATGGCCATTCTTGTTTCCTCTATACTACCAACCCCAACTGTATTATTTTGAAGCATATCTTAGAGTTCGTCATATCATTACATCTATAAATATTTAAGAATATATATCTAGCTGGGCGTGGTGGCTCACACCTGTAATCCCAACACTTTGGGAGGTCGAGGCGGGCGGATCACGAGGTCAGGAGATCGAGACCATGGTGAAACCCCGTCTCTACTAAAAATACAAAAAATTAGCCGTGGTGGTGGGCGCCTGTAGTCCCAGCTACTCAGGATGCTGAGGCAGGAGAATGGCGTGAACCCGGGAGGCAGAGCTTGCAGTAAGCCAAGATCACACCACTGTACTCCGGCCTGGGCGACAGAGTGAGACTGTCTCAAAAAAAAAAAAAAAAAACAAACCATCAAGAATATGATTACTACTGAAAATTGGTTTTTAGTTCATTTTGTCCTTGAGGTATATATTCAGAGACGTTTCTAGCATCTATCCCTGTGCTTCCACCCTATTCTTTCCTTCCCACATAGGTTATTTTTTAAATTTCACACTTTATTATTCCATTAGAAATATTATATAGATGTATATATTCATATCTCACTTCTTAGGGAAAGAAGAACATATTAAACACCCTTTTCTTCTCCTTGCATTTTTTTTCTTCTTAACAATATATGCTGGTGACCATTCCATAGTAGAAAACCTTTTATTCCTTTTTAAAAATAACTTGATTGAGATATAATTCACATACCATACAATTTACCCATTTAAAGTGTACACTTCAGTGGTGTTTTAGTGTATTTATAGAGTTTGTGCAACCATCACCACGATCAATTTTAGAACAATTTTATCACCCCTAAAATAAACCCCAAACCCATTAGCACCCATTTTCCATTTCTCCCCCAAACCCCCAATTTCAACTGATTTGAGACCAAATCAGTCTCTATAGATTTGCCTGTCATGCACATTTCATATAAATGGAATATTTTAATATGTTATTCCTTGTCATTGGCTTCTTTCACTTAGCATAACATTTTTAAAGTTCATCCATGTTGTAGTATGTATATCAGTACATCATTCCTTTTTATTGCTGAATAATACTCCATTGTATGGCTGCATCATATTTTGTTTGTCCATTCATTGGTTAGTGGGCATTTAGGTTATTTTCACTTTTTGGCTATTATGAGTAATGCTACTACGAACATTCTTATACAAGTTTTTGTGTGGATATATGGGATTTTAAAATTATTTTCTAAATTGACAAATACAAATTGTTTATGTTTATGGTATGCAACCTGATGTTTTGAAACCATGGAATAGCTAAATCGAACAAATATATGCATTACCTCACATACTAATTTTTTTGTGGTGAGAACATTTAACATCTATCCTCTAACAATTTTCAAGTGTAAGATACATTAACTATAATTACATTATACAAAGATCTCTTGAATTTATTCCCCCAACTGAAATTTTGTATCCTTTGACCAGTATCTTTCCAATCTGTATACCTCCCTAATCCCCTGAAAGCCACCATTTTACTCTTCTGCTTCCATGAGTTCAGCTTTTTAAGATTCCTCATATGAGTGAGATCATGCAGTATTTGTCTTTCTGTGCCTGGCTTATTTCATTTAACATAGTGTCCTTCAGGCTCATCTATGTTGTTGTAAATGACAGGATTTCCTTCTTTTTAAAGGCTGAATAGTATTCCATTTTGCATATACCACATTTTCTTTATGTATTCATTCACTGATGGATACATGGGTTGAGTCCATATGTTGGCCCTTGAAATTAATGCTGCAGTGACAATGTAAATGCAGGTATCTCTACAATATACTGATTTTTATTTCCCTTGGATATATACACACTAGTGGGATTGCTGGATTATATGCTAGTTCTATTTTTAACTTTTGAGGAACCTCCATACTGTTTTCTATAATGGCTTGTACTAATTTACATTCCCATCCACAGTGTACCAGAGTTCCCTTTTCTTCACATCCTCACCACCACTTGTTATCTTGTGTCATTTTGATAATAGCTATTCTAATAGTTATGAGGTGATAGCTCATTTTTAAATTTACATTTCCTTGATGATTAGGGATGCTGAGCATTTTTTCATATACCCATTGGCCATTTGTATGTCTTTAATAAATGTCTCTTTCGGTTATTTGCCCATTGTTTAATCAGGTTATCTATTTTTTTTGATATGAGTTGAGTTCCTTATATATTTTAGATATTAACCCCATTTTTGAATTGGGTTGTTTGGTTTTTTGTTGTTGGGTTTTAGGAGTTCTCTGTATATTCTGGATTTTTTTTTTCTTAGAGATAGAGTCTCACTCTGTTGCCCAGGCTGGAGTGTGCCATCATAGTTCACTGCAGCCTTGAACTCCTGGGCCCAAGTGATTCTCCCTCTTCAGCCTCCCAAGTAGCTGAGACTACAGGTACCTGCCACTGCACCTAGCTAATTTTCTGTAGAGATGGGATCCTTCTACAGTGCCCAGTCTGGTCTTCAGTCCCTTCAAGAGATCCTCCCGCCTGGGCCTCCCAAAGTACTGGGATTATAAGTATCAGCCACTATGCCTGGCTTATTCGGGATGTTAATCCCTTATCAGATACATGATTTGCAAATATTTTCTCCCATTCTGTATGTTGCCTTTTTACTCTGTTGACAGTGTCTTTTGATGCACAAAAGTTTTAAATTCTCATGAAGTCCAATTTGTCTAATTTTTTCTTTTGTTGCCTATGCTTTTGATGTCATATCCAAGAAATCATTGCTAAATCCAGTGTTGTGAAACATTTACCCTATGTTTCCTTCTAACAGTCTTATGCTGTTCCCTAACAGTAATGCTGGCCTCAGAGAATGAGTTAGGAAGTTATGCTACTCTTCAACTTATTGGAAAAGTTTGAGAAGGATTTGGTGTTTGTTATTTTTTACTTTTTTATTTTTGAGACGAAGTTTCGCTCTTGTTGCCCAGGCTGGAGTGCAATGGCGTGATCTCGGCTCACCGCAACCTCCGCCTCCCAGATTCAAGCAATTCTACTGCCTCAGCCTCCTGAGTAGCTGGGATTACAGGGATGCACCACCACGCCAGCTAATTTTGTATTTTTAGTAGAGACAGAGTTTCTCCATGTCTCTACTAAAGGTCAGGGTGGTCTCGAACTCTCGACCTCAGGTGATCCACCCGCTTCGGCCTCCCAAAGTGCTGGGATTACAGGCATGAGCCACTGCACCCAGCCTGGCGTTCGTTAATTTAAGTGTTGGGTGGAATTCACCAGTGAGGCCATCAGGTCCAGGGCTTTTCTTTGTTGGGAGATTTTTTTTTTTTTAGACAGAGTCTCGCTCTGTCACCTAGGCTGGAATGCAGTGGCGCAATTTCAGCTCACTGCAACCTCTGCCTCCTGGGATGAAGCAATTCTCTGCCTCAGCCTCCCAAGTAGCTGAGATTATAGGTGCCTGCCACCACCCTTAGCTAATTTTTCTGTATTTTTAGTAGAGACAGAGTTTTACCATCTTGGCCAGGCTGGTCTTGAACTCCTGACCTTGTGATACACCCACCTTGGCCTCCCAAAGTGCTAAGATTACAGAGCTTGCAATGAGCTGAGATCATGCCGTTGCACTCCAGTCCGGGCAACAGTGCGAGACTCCCATCTCAAAAAAAAAATGTATTTTTGGCCGGGTGCGGTGACTCACGCCTGTAATCCTAGCACTTTGGGAGGCTGAGGCAGGCAGATCACATGAGGCCAGGAGTTTGAGACCAGCCTGGTCAACATGGTGAAACCCTGTCTCTGTTAAAAATACAAAAATTAGCCAGGCGTGGTGGTACATGTCTGTAATCCCAGCTACTCGGGAGGCTGAGATGGAAAAATTGACCCTGGGAGGCAGAGGTTGCAGTGAGCCAAGATCATGCCTCTGTATTACAGCCTGGGTGGCAGAGGAAGACTCTGCCTCACAAAAAAAAAAAAAAAAAAAAAAAAAGAAAGAAAGAAAAAAAAAGAAAAAATGTATTTTTAATTTCCACAAGTTTGTTAATTTACCAGTTTTGTTTCTGTTAATGATTTCGAACTTCATCCCGTTGTAGTCAAATAAGATACTCTGTATGATATCTATCTTTTAAAATCTACTGAAACTTTTTTTTTTTTGGACACAGTCTCACTCTGTCACCCAGGCTGGAGTGCAGTGGCGAGATCTCAGCCTCTGTATGTCTCAGTTTTCTATATGTCTGCTAGATCTAGTTGGTTTATTTTGTTGTTTAAGTCCTGTATTTTCTAACTTATATTCTGCTTGTTCTATCCATTATTGAGATTGAATGTTGAAGTCTGAAATTATTTATTATACAATTGTCTTTTTCTGTGTTCAATCCTGTCAGTTTTAGCTTCATATATTTTGATGGTCTGTCATTAGATGTGAGAATGTTTATAATTGCTTATAATCTTGCTGTATTGAACCTTTTATTAATAATGTCCTTCTTTGTCTCTTGTACTCTTTTAAAATTTAAAGTTATTTCATCTGATATTAATATAGTCACCCTGTTGTCTTTTGTTTATTATTTGAATGGAATATCTTTTTCCATCCTTTCACTTTCAATTTAGTTATGTCTTTGGATCTAAAATGAGTCTCCTGTAGACAGCATTACTTGGATCATGTGGTTTCTTGGGGGTTTTTTTTTTGAGACAGAGTTTCGCTCTTGTTGCCCAGGCTGGAGTGCAATGGCATGATCTCAGCTCACTGCAACCTCTGCCTCCCTGGTTCAAACGATTCTCCTGCATCAGCCTCCTGGGTAGCTGGGATTACAGGCGCTTGCCACCACGCCCAGCTAATTTTTTGTATTTTCAGTAGAGACGGGGTTTCACCATGTTGACCAGGCTGGTCTTGAACTCCTGACCTCAGGTGATCTGCCTGCTTCGGCCTCCCAAAGTTCTGGGATTACAGGCATGAGCCACAGCGCCTGGCATGGATCACATGTTTTTTATCCATTCTGCCAATCACTGTCCTTTCATTGGATAGTCAATCTATTTATATTTAAAGTGATTACTGATAAACAGCAACTTCTGTCATTTTGCTATTTGCTTTCTATATGCATTATAGCTTTTTTGTCCCTCATTTCCTGCTTTACTGTCTTTTGTGTTTAGTTGATTTTTTATAGTGAAATGTTTAAATTCCTTTCTCATTTCCTTTGTGTATATTCTATAGCTATTTTCTTTGTGGTTACCATGGGGATTACATCCTAAAGTTCTATCACTGTGATTTGAATTTATACAAGTTGATCTTCAATAACATATAAAAACTCTGCTCCATTACAGCTACATCCCCACCCCTTTCAGTTGTTCATGTCACAAAATGACATCTTTACACATTGTGTGCCCAAAAACATAAACTAATAACTTGTTTAAATGTGTTAATCTCTTAAATTATATACAAAACAAAATGTGGAGTTATAAACCAAAATTACAGTAATACTAGCCATTCAGCTATTAATAATTTTGTTATTTTAAATGTATAGTCTCTTAAATTATGTAGAGAACAAAAAGTGGATTTACAGACCATTGTTACACTAATACTAGCTTTCATAATTGCTCATGTATTTGCCTTTATTGAGATCTTTCTTTCTTATACAGCTTTGTGTTACTTCCTAGTATCTTTTCACTTCACCTTACAGGACTTATTTGAGCATTTCTTCCAAGGCAAGTGTAGTTTTAACAAAGTCTCTTAGCTTTTGCTTATCTGGGAATGTAGCTTTTGTTTATCTGGGAATGTCTTAATTTATTCCTTACTTTTTTTTTTTTTTTTTTTTTTTTTTTTTTAAGAGATGAAGTCTCATTTCATTGCCCAGGATGGAATGCAGTGACATGATCTCCACTCACTGCAATCTCCACCTCCTGGGTTCAAGCAGCTCTTCTGCCTCAGCCTCCTGAGTAACTGGGACTACAGGTGTACATCACCATGCCCAGCTAATTTTTGTATTTTTAGTAGAGATGGGGTTTTGCCACATTGACCAGGCTGGTCTAGAACTCCTGACTTCAAGTGATCTGCCTACCCTAGCCTTCCAAAGTACTGAGATTATAGGCATGAGCTACCACACCCAGCCTCTCCCTTACTTTTGAAGGACAATTTTGCCAGATATATGATTCTTGATTGACAGTTCTTTCTCTTAGCATCTTGATATATTATCCCACTGCTTTCTGGCCTCCAAAGTTTCTGATTAGAAATATGCTGATGATCTTAATGAGGATCTCTTGCATGTGACTAGTCAGTCTCTTGATGCCTTCAGAATGTTCTTTGCCTTTGGCTTTTGACAGTTTGATTTTGTTGTTGTTGTTGTTTTTTCAGGAGTAGAAGTTTATTTTAAAAGGCCTTAGAGGCCAGGCGTGGTGGCTCACGCCTGTAATCCCAGCACTTTGGGAGGCCGAGGCAGGCAGATCATGTGGTCAGGAGTTTGAGACCAGCCTGGCCAATATGGTGAAACTCCGTCTCTACCAAAAAAACAGAAAAATTAGCCTGGAGTGGTGGCGTGCGCCTATAGTTCTAGCTACTTGGGAGGCTGAGGCAGGAGAATTGCTTGAACCTGGGAGGCGGAGGTTGCAGTGAGCCAAGATCACACCATTGCACTTCAGCTTGGGCAACAGAATGAGACCCTGTCTCGAAAAATAAATAAATAAATAAATAATCATCATAATAAAAGGCCTTAGAACAGAAAAGAAAGGAAGTGCACTTGGAAAAGACCCAAGCAGGCACATGAAGTTTAAAGAAAGAAGGTCAAGCACCAACAGTTTGATTTTAATGTGTCTCAGTGTGTGTTCTTTCAGTTCATCTTTCTTGAAGTTTATTCTGCTTCTTAGATGTTTATATTTATATTTAATCAAATTGATGAAGTTTTCATACATTATTTCTTCATATATTCTATCTGTCCCTTTCTCTTTGTCTTTTCTTTCTGGGACTCCCACAGTGCATATACTGGCCTACTTAATGGTATCCCACATGTCCCTTAGCCTCTGTTCACTTTTCTTCAGTATTTTTCCCTTTCTATTTCTCAGACTTGATAATTTCCATTGACCTGTCTTCAAGTTCATGGATTCTTTTGTCTGCCTTCCCAAATCTGCCTTTGAATCCCTCTAGTGAATTTTTAATTTCAATATTGTACTTTTTAGCTCCAGGATTTCTTTTTCCTTTCTCTTTAGGTTTTCTCTGTATTTGGCATTTCCATTTTGTTAATACGTTGTTTTCTTGATGTTCTCCACATCTTCGTGAGTTCTTTAAGCATCTTTAAGACAGTAGTTTTAAAGTCCTTATCTAGTTGATATGCCATCAGGTCTCTTTCAGAGAACTTCTATTGATTCATTTTTTTCCTCTGTTTTTATTTTTATTTTATTTTATTTTATTTTATTTTTTTTGAGACAGAGTCTCACTCCATTGTCCAGGTGGAGTGCAGTGGCACAATCTCAGCTCACTGCAACCTCCACCTCCTGGGTTCATGCAATTCTCCTGCCTCAGCCTCCTGAGTAGCTGGGATTACAGGCTAATACAAAAATTAGCCATCACACCTGTCTAATTTTTGTATTTTTAGTAGAGACAGGTTTCACTATGTTGGCTAGACTGATCTTGGAACTCCTGACCTCAAGTAATCCAACTGCTTTGGCCTCCCAAAGTGGTAGGATTATAGGCATGAGCCACCGTGCCTGGTCTATTTTCAAATTTTTTTAACAATTTTATTCTAAAAAATAGAAACAGGGTGTCATTATGCTGCTCAAACTGTTTTCAAACTCCTGGCCTCAAGGGATCCTTCTGCCTTAGCCTCCCAAAGTGTTGGGATTATAGGTGTGAACCACTGTGCCTGGCCTCATATTTTTCCTTTAGATGTATCATATTTTATTGTTTCTTTTTATGCTTTGTGATTTTTTTTGGTTGAAAAGTGGACATTGGAATCTCATAATGTAGTAACTCTGGAAATTAGGTTCTCTCTCTTCCCAGGGGTTTACTGTTTTTTTGTTATTGTTTTTGTTTTTTTGATTGGTGTAGACTGGGCCAAAGAATAGGCTAAAGTGTAAAGTTAAGATAGGATGGGCACAGTGGCTTATGCCTACAATCTCAGCACTTTGGGAGGCCAAGATGACTGGTTGAGCTCAAGAGTTTGAGACTAACCTGGGCAACATGGCAAGACCCTGTCTCTACTAAAAATGCAGAAATATAGCTTGGTGTGGTGGTGTGTACCTATGGTCTCAGCTACTCAGGAGGCTGAGGTGGGCAGATTGCTTGAGCCTGGTAGGCGGAGGTTGCAGTGAACCAAGATTGGGCCATTGCACTCCAGCCTGAGTGACAGAGCCAGACCCTGTCTCAAAATAAATAAATAAATAAATAAATAATCTCAGGTCTTTTCTGAGCCATTGCATTTCCCTGGACATGTGTGGTCACTTTCTAAATTTTCCCATATATGCAGTTGCTTTTTAATGTCTTAGTCTTAAATGTCTGGTTTCCAAAAAGGGAGAATGAGAAAAATTAAAGGGACAGAAAAAAGGATCCAGACCTATAAATCCTCTAGAAGTCACTTCAGTCAGAGGGGGAGGGACTTGTAATAATGGTGGAAGATGCAACAACAATGGCCTCCCTCTCTTTGTCTGCACCTCTGTGATCAGAAGTAGCACTCAGGTCACAGATCCCCAGTATTGGAGGACTAGGTCCTTTCTGTTCACTCTTGCTCCAGCAAGCTGTGTGCAGGCTGCACCAGGAACATGTGTTTGGGGCTGGGGGTGGGAGATGAAACCTGCTACTGTGCTAAGGGCTGAAATTGATTGAAATTAGCCTCACTTTGCTGTCTAAGCTTTCCACTGGATGTTGCAAGCACTCAGTATTCTAACAATTACACTGGTAGAATCCTGTGTTGTAATTATTTTGGAATACCAGAGTAATACCTCACTAGGTGAGGAGACAGATTTCAGGTGCTTCCTGCTCCACCACCCTCTCAGAATCTCACCTCCTCAAACAGTTTCGAAACTAAAAGTAAAATTTATGCCTACATATTGTATTAGTCAGGGTTATCCTAATCAACCATATATCCTATTGGTTAGTCAGAACTAATAGGATATAGGTATATATAAAAGAGAGTTTATTACGGAGAATTGGCTCACACAATTACAAGGCAAAGTCATGATAGACCATCTGCAAGCTGGAGAAAGAGAAAATCCAGTAGTGGCTCAGTCCAAAGCCAAAAGCCTCAAGACCAGGGAAGACGACAGTGTAGCCTTCAGTGTGCAGCTGAAAGGCCAAGAGCCCAAGGAAGCTGTTGGTGTAAGTCTCAAAAGCTGAAAAACCTGGAGTCTAATATCCAAGGACAGTAGGAGAGGAAGCATCCAACATGGGAAGAACAAAGAGAGCCAGTAGACTCAGCAAGCAAAGCTATCCCACCTTCCTCTCCCTGCCTTGTTCTAGTAGCACTGGCAGCTAATTGGACAGTGCCCACTACATTGAGAGTGGGTCTTTGTCTCCCAGTCCACTGACTCAAATGTCAGTCTCCTCTGGCAACACCCTCATAGACACACCCAGAAAAAATGCTTTACCAGCCACCTAGACATCCGTCAATCCTGTCAAGTTGACACCTAATATTAACCATCACATATATTTACTTTCATTTTTGCTTTTATAAATGAGGGCTTTTCTTTCCTTATGTCTTCCGACTGATTTTGTCTATGAAAGCTATTGATTTGGTTTCTGTAGTTTTTCTATTGATTCTTTTGGACACATAATTATATATAACATGCAAATTCCAATTTTTCCTGTCAAATTTTTATGCTTCTAACTGTTGTCTCCTGTCTATTAGCTAATACTTTCAACGCAGTAATTAAACTGTGTAAAGGTAGTGGGCATTTTTTTCTTGTTCCTGAGTTTAGTGGGAAATACCCTCATATTTTTCTATTAAATAAGATCCTGGTTTGGGAATGAAGTTTATATTTATTTTATGTTACTTATTTTATTATTGAAGTATACCATCAATTCTTACACAGTTTGGTATTCTATCATTCCTTCTTCACCACTTTTTTTTTTTTTCTCTTTTGAGATGGAGTCTCACTCTGTCACCCAGGCTGGAGTGCAGTGGTACAATCTTGGCTCACTGCAGCCTCCGCCTCCCACGTTCAAGGAATTCTCCTGCCTCAGCCTCTCAAGTATTTGGAACTACAGGTACACCTCAACATGCCTGGCTAATTTTTGTGTTTTTAGTAGAAACAGGGTTTCACCGTGTTGGCCAGGCTAGTCTTGAACTCCTGACCTCAGGTAATCCGCCCGCCTTGGCCTCCAAAGTGCTGGGATTACAGGCATGAGCCACCATGCCTGACCCTTTTTTTTTTTTTTTTTTTTTTTTTTTTTTACTTTGAGACAGGGTCTCTGTCACCCAGGCTGGAGTGCAGTACATGAGCATGGCTCACTGCAGCCTCAACCTTTTAAACTCAAATGATCCTCCCATCTCAGCCTGCCAAGTAGCTGGGACCACAGGTGTGCATCACCACACCCAGCTATTTTTCTTTTATTATTTATTTTTTTTTTTAGAGGCAGGGTCTCACTATGTTGCCTAGGCTGGTCTTAAACTCCTGGGCTCAAGTGATCCTCCCACCTTGACCACCCAAAGTGCTGGGATTACAGACGTGAGCTACTGCACTCAGCCTCCTTCATTGTTTAAGCTAGAATAGTTCTATGGAGTGAAACATTCCTTCATCATCACCTGTCTTTTCATTTTTTTAAAAAAAGGACAATAGAATTTTTTTTAAGGATTTGTGCTAGAGATTTCGCTCCCCTGTCATATTTTCTTGAAAAATTATTTGTATCCTTTCTCTTAAGACAGATTGGCTAATGTTTTTCTTAAACTAGTACACCTATGGTTCATTTAAGGAAATTTCCCAACAGTTACTAGCTAATATAAAATGCTGCTAAGAGTAGCTATTTGCATTTTGTAAACATTTGTCTAATTCTGGTGAGTCAGATGTTTGAGTTTGAACCTGCATTTTATTTATTAGAATGGCCCAAATATAATAGATGTTTTAATATTTCATTTTAAAAGTATGGATATTGAATTTAGTAAGATGACCCGTGTTGTAGTTTTGAGAATGAAGCATTTTTTTTCTTCCAATAAAGGGAAACCCACCATGTAAAAATACAGTAGACTTGGTGTTACCTTCTATTGACTTGAACTAGGATGTATTTTCATTAGCATTTGAGTGTTATGTGAGAAGACTTTAATATTTTTCTTTTCCTTCTTTTTTTTTTTTTTTTTCCCCCCGAGACAGAGTCTTGCTCTGTCACTCAGGCTAGAGCCTAGTGGCGTGATCTCGGCTTACTGCAACCTCCACCTCCCGGGTTCAAGCGATTCTCCTGCCTCAGCCTCCTGAGTAACTGGGATTACAGGCGCACACCACCATACCTGGCTAATTTTTGTATTTTTAGTAGAGATGGGGTTTCACCATGTTGGTCAGGCTGGTCTCAAACTCCTGACCTCATGATCCGCCTGCCTCGGCCTCCCAAAGTGCTGGGATTACAGATTTGAGCCACTGCACCTGGCCTAATATTTTTCTTATTAGCACATTTTTGTTTCTCTGCTGATATGTCTTACATTTTCAGAGCTTTGTCTTCCAAAGTGTTTGTAGGTTGGTATTTAATATACGTTGTATGTTCATATTCAGTATAATTGGTGATGATGAGTAGTAGGGCAAGGAGTATTGGTTAGGAGAGACCAAGCTGATATTGAAAATATAACTTGGTAAAATCTAAAAAATAGATAATTTCACAAGATAATAGGAAGCTGTTTGTATATCTTATTATATATTCATATTTAATGCTCAATCAGGCATCTATCATTTCCCGTAAAAAAGAAGCCAAAGCTGAAGAACTTCAGGAGGCCAAGGAGAAGTTAGCCAGCCTAGAGAGAGAAGCATCAGTAAAGAGAAATCAGACCCGTGAATTCGATGGTACTGAAGTTTTAAAGGGAGATGAGGTAAGCTGAACCATTTCATGGGACAAGGGTATAAGTATTGTTTTTATGTGAAACTATTAGTGTGTTTGACTTTCTTAGTTTGAATGTTAATATTGGGAAGTTAATCTTATTTTATAAAACTTATTTAAAACTTAATAGTCTTTTTGCAATAATACTGAGATTTTTTTTTCTTTTTCTTTTTCTTTTCTTTTTGAGATGGAATTTTACTCTTGTCACCCAGGCTGGAGTGCGATGGCGGGATCTCTGCTCACTGCAACCTCCACCTACCGGGTTCAAGTGATTCTTCTGTCTCAGCCTCCCACATAGCTGGGATTACAGATGCCTGCTACCACGCCCAGCTAATTTTTGTGTTTTTAGTAGAGACAGGGTTTTACCATGTTGGCCAGGCTGGTCTCGAACTCCCGACCTTGGATGATCTGCCTGCCTTGGCCTCCCAAAGTGCTGGGATTACAGGCGTGAGCCATCACACCTGGCCATACTGAGAATTTATTGATGTAAAATGGCAGATATGTTAGTGATTTTACGAGATACTATATTCCAAATTTTCACTTTTTTTTTTTTTTTTTTTTTGAGATGGAGTCTTGCTCCGTCACCCAGGCTGGAGTGCAGTGGCGTGATCTTGGCTCACTGCAGTCACCACCTTCTGGGTTCAAGTGATTCTCCTACCTCAGCCTCGTGAGTAGCTGGGATTACAGGTGGATGCCACCACACCCAGCTAATTTTTGTATTTTTAGTAGAAATGGGGTTTCACCATGTTGGTCAGGCTGGCAAACTCCTGACCTCATGATCCGCCCGCCTCAGCCTCCCAAAGTGCTGGGATTACAGGTGTGAGCCACCGTGCCTGACCCCAAATTTTCATTTATTAATTAAGTGAATTTATATTGGATTTAATTATTTATAAATATTAAATTATAAAAGTGAAAAACATTAGTAGCAAACAGATAATACAAAAATCTATATTTGTTGGTAAATGTATTTCCATAAAGGGCTAAGAAAATATCATTAAGTTATTTTGTCAGTAATGTATACTTGTCTGGTGGGACTGACATGATTAAAATGACCTCATCATAGAGGCTTACAAGTTTAAAAAAATACAATTGTATCTCACATTGCTATATACTTTAAATTTTGAACAATACTTTAATAGCTTTTGTTTCATTTATCCTTCTGACTCATAAGATTAGTAGGACAAATAATATTTTTTATAGATGGCTAAACTCAAGCACCAAAAATACAATTTTCCATCCTCTTTTCATAAAATTAGCCCAGGAATGAATGAATACATGAAGTCAAATATCTTAGCTTGGTGCTTTTTTAGCAAAATAAAGTGATAGGTCATATTTTAATTCCTAAACATTGTCTGGACTTTACCAATTTTTACAGGCTTTTACATTTTGTATTAGCTATTAGATCTCAGCAAAAGCTATTGTGGAAAGCTACTCTTGTCCAAACCTCATTTTTGACTTTGAAAAGTTGTTGAATCCATACTGTTACAAATTGGCGGGAACCTTCACTGTGCCAAACAAATGAATTGTTCCCATAGTACCACTTTTCTCTGTGGTACTTCTGCTTGTACCCTCCCAATGTGCCTTTTAGCTTGTTGGGGAAGATTCAGGAAGTCAACATGGGATTGAAAAATTCCCTTGGCTTTTAACATCCACTTCCAAATTGTTTTAAGACATGGGAGGGAGTGTTTTAAATGATATTTGGAAGTCAACAGTGCATGCTTCGTGACATCCTTGCTGTCTGGAGGAAAAAACAAAAGATTAATTATGCAGCAATTTCACTTTACAAGAGAGTATGCCATCTCCTGGCATTTTTATCTTTTCTTAAGAAAATGCTGCCTAAATGGCAAAAAATACTAATTGTTATGGCTGTATTTGGCATAAATAGTACTTATAATTCAGTATTAGATGTTCCCTCTGTGGAAATGTGAGGGAAAAAACCTAGTGCCAAGTTATTAGTCTTTATTTTTGAGAAATCATGGTGAACAGGAGAAGGATCTAGTGACAGGAAAAAAAAGCATTCTTTTTTTTAAGGGGAAAAAGATAGCATTTGGAAATGATAATTTTTGAACAATGTCTGGTCGGAAACAGAACAAATCAAGTAAGGTATTTGGCAGTTACCTAAAAGAACAGAAGGTATTGGGGAACATTAAGCATAATTATATAAAGAACAAATCTTGGTATACCAATTTTATTTTCTACTTTGATAAAGTGATAGGCCATATGGACAAAATAAAAGAAGTTTCTTATATTTAAAATTATATAATACAGCTGGAGGTATAATTCACTGAGGTGCCTGATTTGGTATCACATGGTTCACTGAGGTTTCTGGTTTGATATCACATAGTAATCTCCAAAAAATCATATCCTTTGCCCCCCATCTGTTAACACAGTTGGTGAGAAGGTATTGATAATTGGTGGCATGGTGTTTGGAAAGAACACTATGCCAGGAATCGCACGCAAAATGAGGAAAGGGGGAATCATGTTTATTGAGCACTTTTTATACAAAGCTCTATGCCAGGTACTTTGCAAACAGATACTTTTTTTACTTCTTGTAAAAGGTGTTGTTATCATTTCCCTTTCACAGTTGAGTGATGCTCAAGGAGTTTGCAGTTTCACACAACTAGTAAGTGGCCAAGCTAAAACCCAGGACCTCTCCAAGGTCTGTTGACCTTGAACAAATTACTTGACCTCCCTGAGTCTTCTCTATCTGCAAAACGGGGCTGATTGCTCTTTATTATCTCTGGGAAAGGCACATGAAATAATAGATGCTAAAGCTTCTGAGAAACTCAAAGGCTCAGTCAACATATAACACCTGGCATCTGAAAGTAATCATTCCCATGGGTGGTATGTTACTATGTGTGTGAGAGGCAGCATAGTGGAGTGGTGAAGAGTGGCTCTAGAACTTGGTTGTTTCAGTGCAAATCCTGGTTTTGCCGCTTACCAGATGGTTGACCTTGGACGAGTTCCTTACCTCTTTATGCTCAGCTGTAAAATGTGAATGTTTGTAGGATATAACTCCTAAAATTATTTTGAGGATTAATTGAACATGCTTAGAACAGCACTAGGCACATAGTAAATGCTCAGTGTGTTAGTTCTTAGTATTTGTATATTTTTGTTATTCACTTGGATGAAGAATTTGAAAGCTAGAAATATAGTTTACAGCTTAAAAGATGAAACTAGTATTTCTCAGACTGGGAGTAATTTAGTGGAAATAAATATGAAATAGTTTCTGTTTAGGAATAAATAATTTACACAAATTTAAGATAGAATAAGATAGCACTAATGAGAGTAATTTTAGCTGCCATTCTCTGAGCAGTTACTGCATGCTCAGTCTTGAAAGCTTAAAAAATACAGCTTTAGTGATGGTTATACAGCAACGTGAATGTACTTAAAACCACAGAACTGTATACTTGAAAATGGTTAAAGCGGTAAATTTTATGTTATCTCACAATATACCCTAATTCATCCTCTTGGAAAGCCTCTGAAGTAAATATTACCTCCATTTTGTAACCTGAGAAATAGAGACATTGAAATAATTTGCCCAAAGTCACACAGTTAACAGGTAAGAGAATATTGCCATCCTAATGGCAATATTTGATTACCATCAAATGTGAATCCTAAAATTTACCCATTCCAGTAGTGCCTTGGAGATGGCACCATTAGAATGGGTAAATTTTAGGATTCATATTTGACTCTAAAGAGGACTATACTGTGAACAATCATTAATTGGAAGTGTTTATTTGCGGGAAATTATATGACAGCCATTTGTTTGGATGTAAAACTTTATTCCTTGATTGTCCATATGTAGTTTGATTGATCTTATCGTGGAAAAATTTAGGAACATAACGTGTTAATAAACATAAATGTAACAAGTTCTAGACGTATACAGTGATACAATGATTTATATTCATTTGTCATTTTCTTTTTAGAGGTCCATTAGCAGTTTTTATTTTGGTGGTGAAGTATACATTTTGATGCTTCCTACTGCCATTAAAGTTAATATTCCAGATGTTACATACTGTCTAAGAGTTTTAGCTCTTCTGATTGCAGATGCTACAGACATTTTTTCTTTACTAGGCCTTTTTATTAGTATTTCATTGGTTTTCCTTATTAGTAAAAGATGAAGTTTCTAGAAGTACTTTCCCTCCATTGTACTTTATCATTTTAACATTTTATTTTCATAAAGTAAGACAGTACACAGGAATAAGCACAGGCATGTATTTATCTCTTATTCTGCCAGAGTCCTGACATAAGTAGGAATTGCTTGAACAGTTGAAATGATCTTCTCAGTGATAAAAGATACATTTTCCTACCCATCCAGTCAATCTTGATTTCTTTCTCTTCATACCAGTATTTGGAAGGTGATAGAAACTACACTCTATTAAATGATTACATTTAGTTTAGCGATTACACCCTGCTAACGTAACTGAAAATAAATAATAATGAATGTTTTACTGTTTTTATATCTCAAAGGTTTTTATATTGGATTTTAAGTATATCTTAATATAAATCTGGTTGAATTGATAGTCTCAAAATATTTTGATTGCTGTCATCTCTGAGGAAATGTACACACACAAAATGCCATGGAGATTTGCCCTTTATCCTAATTTGTTTATTATTATCAATATTTTAGATAAATAATAATTTTTTAAATTATGCAATTACAATGTGCCAGATATCATACTAGTCTTCTTATATACATTATTCTCATTTATGTCATTGTACAACTCTGTAAGTACAATTTTTTTTTTATTTAGGTTTCTTTCTTTTTTTTTTTTTTTTTTCCAGAGACAGGATCTCACTCTGTCACCCAGGCTAGAGTGCAGTGGTGTGATCATGGCTCACTGCAGCCTGAAACTCCTAGGCTCGAGTGATCCTCCCACCTCAGCCTCCTGAGAAGCTTGGACTACAGGCACGAGCCACCATGCCCAGCTAATTTTCTTTTTTTGTTTTGTTTTGTTTTGTAGAGATGTGGTCTCACTGTGTTTCCCAGGCTGGTCTTAAACTCCTGGCCTCAAGCAGTCCTCCCACTTTGGCCTCCTGAAGTGGTAGAATTACAGGCGTGAGCCTGTGCCTGGCTGTAATTACTATTCCCAGTTTTTACAGATAAAGGATCTGAGACACACAGAGGGTTTAAGCTGACTTGCCTGATACCCCATTTCTTGTAAGTAGTAGAACCAGGAGTTGGATTTAGCAGTCTGGCTGTAGAGCCATCAATAGTTTGCATATGACAAAAAGCTGGAAGAAATAGTCAACCTGAAACACATGATGGAACTATAGTTCAGAATCTTCTTGGTAGATAGAGGCACTGTGCTTAAACAAAATGCCATTAATGGGATTATAATAAATATAATGTGGTAGAATTCAGGTTTTGTTTGCCAATTCAACACATCATCTATTACTAACACAGCTTTTAAAAATGCATAAATGATTATACTACATTAATTTTTAAAAAGTATCCTTTTTATGGTCTAATTATGCCTGGAGTATTATTTCATATTTTTGACTTCATGTTTTAAGAGACAGTCATGCCGGGCGTGGTGGCTCAAGCCTGTAATCCCAGCACTTTGGGAGGCCAAGACGGGCGGATCACGAGGTGAGGAGATCGAGACCATCCTGGCTAACACGGTGAAACCCCGTCTCTACTAAAAAATACAAAAAACTAGCCGGTCGAGGCGGCCAGCGCCTGTAGTCCCAGCTACTCAGGAGGCTGAGGCAGGAGAATGGCGTGAACCCGGGAGGCGGAGCTTGCAGTGAGCTGAGATCGCGCCACTGCACTCCAGCCTGGGCGACAGAGCAAGACTCTGTCTCAAAAAAAAAAAAAAAAAAGAGACAGTCATGCCAGAGTCCCATATGAGCGTGACTAAAATGGATGAAAAGTCTGGAAACTTTCATATCAATAATTGATTATGTATTAATTGAAACAAAAGACTAGA
Organism: Chlorocebus sabaeus; assembly: GCF_047675955.1. Taxonomy (NCBI): domain Eukaryota; kingdom Metazoa; phylum Chordata; class Mammalia; order Primates; family Cercopithecidae; genus Chlorocebus; species Chlorocebus sabaeus. Next base: position 107,303,501 of record NC_132914.1, read on the forward strand.
GAAAGACACAGTGGGAATTGATTATGTATTAAGGAATAAAAGACTGAAGAACGACATAATAAATAAAGGATTATGAAAAAGATGGTGTTCAGAAAAAAATTAACATGCAGGCCTGAGACTGCTATCCCTAGAAAGGTCTGCTTGCAAAGTTGGCCCTTGGCTGGCATCTGGGAGAACTTGGTTCTTAGATGGATTCCTGCCATTCGCTGATAAGAATGGCTCACCTTGCCTAAAGTATATGAAGAGTGTGGTTTATGTCGAGCTCCTGCTTGCCTTTCCTTCCTCCCTCTCTCCCTCCCTGCCTGCCTCCGTCCCTCCCTCCCTTCCTTCCTTCCTTCCTTCGTTCTTTCTCTCTCTCTCTTTCTTTTTCTCTTTCTCTGTCTCTCTCTCTCTCTCCTCTTCCTGGAATATTGGTACAGGGTAGGCAGAATGTGCCTAGATGATCAGCTCCTAGTAAAAACCCTGGGAACTAAGTCTCCAATGAGCCTCCCTGATCATTTCATGTGTGTTGTTACAACTCATCGCTGGAGGAATTAATTATGCCTTCTGTGACTGCAGTGGGAGACAACTTTTAGAAGTTTGCACCTGGTTTCCTCCAGATTTCACCCCATGTGCCTTTTCCCTCTGCTGATTTTGCTTGGTATTCAGTGTAATAAATCATAGCCAAGAGTATGACTGTATGCTTTGAGTCCTCCCAGTGAATCACTGAATCTAGAGATGGTCTTGGGGACCCCTGACACGAATGGATTAGTGGTTTTTGTTTGTTTGTTTGTTTATGAGAAAGCCAAATTAGGATCAACGAATGGTGATTAGAATGAAATATTTGATTGACTAGAGAAAAATGTCTACCACTTGAGCTTTCTTCAGTAATGGAGCAGGCTGACAGTCTCACTCTGTCACTCAGGCTGGAGTGTACTGGCATGATCTCAGCTCACTGCAACCTCCGCCTCCCAGGTTCAAGCGATTCTCATGCCTCAGCCTCCCAAGTGTCTGGGATTACAGGCGCCCACCGCCATGCTCGGCTACGTTTTGTATTTTTGGTACAGACGGAGTTTCACCATGTTAGCCAGACTGGTCTTGAACTCCTGACCTCAAGCAATCTGCCCACCTCGGCCTCCCAAAGTGCTGGGATCACAGGCTTGAGCCAGCTCACCCAGCCCAGATAAGGGACATTTTTGAAGTAATGTGTGCAGTAAGTAGAACATTGGAGATGAGTATTTTGAGTGTTTTAATTTTTTTTTTTTTTTTTTTTAGACAGAGTTTTGCTCTGTCGCCGAGGCTGGAGTGCAGTGGCGCTATCTTGGCCCACTGCAAGCTCTGCTTCCTGGGTTCACGCCATTCTCCTGCCTCAGCCTCCTGAGTAGCTGGGACTATAGGCGCCTGCCACCACGCCCAGCTAATTTTTTTGTATTTTTAGTAGAGACAGGGTTTCACCATGTTAGCCGGGATGGTCTCGATCTCCTGACCTTGTGATCTGCCCGCCTCGACCTCCCAAAGTGCTGGGATTACAGGTGTGAGCCACCGCGCATGGCTGGGTTTTTTAATCTTAAAAAATCTGATTATGCCAGGTGTGGTGGTTCATGCCTGTATTATTTTTTAAATACCTGGTAGGAAACTTAAATTTGCCATTTAATCTGGTAGCCTTCAGCTACCTCTTTTAGTATGATTTTTGCTGTTTCATAGGCAGCAATCTAAGCTTGAAGACTCTCTCACTTACTGGAAGGACAAAGAATAGAACATGTGCCTCTTGTAGTAGTGCCAGTAGCTAGTGATTTTACCATCGTAGTCACCTTGATCTCTCTGATTCTCTGCTTTCATAATTTGAAAAAGCAAACAAAAAACCGGTCCCAATGATATACAGTACTAGTGCCCTTCCCAAAGTGATCATTTGTATGAATGCATGCCTTTGGGATCTGAATTTTTTTTATAGCGACAAATGAACCTCTGGTTAAGGTTCCATTGGAACTCATGCAATGAAAGGTCACCCCTGGTTTATGGTGTATGGGTGTATTATAGTCCATTGTGTTTTCTCCCCTGACCATTACAAGAAGCTCAGCTGTTTCACAGTTACAGCTACTTTTAAAATATGCTTGGTCAAGTAATATTTATAAGCAGCTTTAGAAAGGGCCAGCCAATTCATTCTACAGCTACTGACAGAAATCCTAGAGCTAAATTGGAAAGATTATGAAATCTTCTTAAAATACTTCAAAGAGAAGCACATTGAAGATAAGGGAATCCTGGCAAGATGTGCTGCAGCTGTCAGGTCCTGAAAAATTAGGAATCAAATTTTGACACTTGTAATTGAATCATCCACCCTTCTAAGTGAGCCCAGGCAAACCTGTGATATTTTTAGAACCTTTCAAATCACATTGTACTCTTTAGAGTTCATAGCAGGACCTGAGGCCCCTAAAATTTCCCAAGAGATAGAACAAAACAGAATCAAATAAATTTGGCTCAGTTCACTGTAATAGAAGTGTAGTGCATTATGCATGCAGTCTAGGTAATGCCACACTTTTAACCCCAAATTTTAAAACTTTTCATGGATTTTTTTTTTTTTTTTCTGGATAATTAACTGCTTGGACAGCAGTCGAAGCACCCATTAGAGATAGTAACAGCTGTGTGGTGGTGATTTGATTTATAATAGAAGCACAGAGACCTTGGATTGTGTGACTGACTGTGTTCCACAGATGGATGTTCCTGTGTCACAAATTTCATTTAATACAGATTTCTACCCACATATATCATATTGATTATTACAGACTCTCTTAAAAGATTGAGCAGTTAACTAGCCACTACCATATGTAGATAATTACATTGCTTGTGCTTGACTTGGTGAGATTTTCTAATTTACAGTTGAAAATGTGCCACTAACAGGTTAGAAAAGGTTAGGATAGTATTTGTATGTGTGTTTATATGGCACTAGTTATGATGGGTGATTTAAAAAGACTGTCATTTTAGCAGATTACAAAGACTGCTTTGAAACATTTTCTTTTGCCTTAAAACAAACAGCAACTCTGAGACCAGACTTCAGGGAATCCAAATAATTTATTGGAGCATGATATGATGGCCTTTTCAGGTTTTCTTCAAGTCAGAAGTTCTGTCTAAAGCACAAGACACTGACAAATGAGCAGAAAGACTGTGGCCTTTGTGTATATTCATGCCACTCCTAAACAGTTGGTTCTATCTCATCTCATGCCTAACTCCCTTCAGCCAATTCCTATAGTTGTCTATGCTTATACATCATTTGATGAAATATCTGACAAAGATGTGATTTAATTAAGAAATGGAAAATAGCCTGGATGTTGTACTAACAGTATTTGAAAAGTGTTCATTCTAGTTATTTTTTTCTAACTTACTGAACTTTAGTAAGTAGTATTAATTTCTCTATGGGTTCCTAGTGCTTTTCTATTTTAAAAAATGGCTCTGGCTGGACACAGTGGCTGATGCCTGTAATTCCAGCACTTTGGGAGGTCAAGGCAGGAGGATCACCTGAGGTCAGGCGTTCTAGACCAGCCTGGCCAACATGGTGAAACCCTGTCTCCACTAAAAATACAAAAATTAGGCCAGGTGCGGTGGCTCACGCCTGTAATCCCAGCACTTTGGGAGGCCGAGGCAGGCAGATCACGAGGTCAGGAGATCGAGACCATCCTGGCTAACACGGTGAAAACCCATCTCTACTAAAAATACAAAAAAATTACCCAGGCATGGTGGCAGATGCCTACAGTCCCAGCTACTCGGGAGGTTCAGGCAGGAGAATGGCATGAACCCGGGAGGTGGAGCTTGTAGTGAGCCAAGATCATGCCACTACATTCCAGCCTGGGCGACAGAGCAAGACTCCATCTCAAAAAAAAAAAAAAAATTAGCCGGGTCTGGTAGCATGCCTGTAATCCCAGCTACTCGGGAGGCTGAGGCTAGAGAATCGCTTGAACCTGAGAGGTGGAGGTTGCAGTGACTCGAGATTGTGCCGTTGCATTCCAGTCTGGGAGACAAGAGCAAGACTCCGTCTCAGGAAAAAAAAAAAAAAAAAAAAGGCTTTGTGGTTCTTAAACAATATAAAGTGCTTATTATATGATAGTCTTTTTTTTTTTTTTTTTTTTTTTGAGACAGAGTCTTGCTCAGTCACCCAGGCTGGAGTGCAGTGGCCGGATCTCAGCTCACTGCAAGCTCCGCCTCCTGGGTTTTACGCCATTCTCCTGCCTCAGCCTCCTGAGTAGCTGGGACTACAGGCGCCTGCCACCTCGCCCGGCTAGTTTTTTGTATTTTTTAGTAGAGACAGGGTTTCACCGTGTTAGGCAGGATGGTCTCGATCTCGTGACCTCGTGATCCGCCCGTCTCGGCCTCCCAAAGTGCTGGGATTACAGGCTTGAGCCACCGCGCCCAGCCAATATATGATAGTCTTAAGTCTTCACAGCTAATTACTTTGAAAATCATTTTCATGCCAGATATTGAGGGAGAAAATTTACAGTAGGAGCAGCAATTCTTGTTTCACATAAATATCTAGAATGATGCCTGGAATCCATTAATTCTTTTGAGTTTTCTGATAAGCGAAAAACATTTATAAATGGTTACATTCTTAGAGAAATAAACTGCCTATCCATTACAGAAGCTAGCTCAGATTCTGATCATCACTCTTAAAGGTTGTAAAACATATTAAATACACAAAAGGAAAAAGAACATCTGTCAGTTTCCATTTTGATCACAAGGGAGCCGAGTCTTTAAAATTGATCCTGAAGCTAGAAGCTAGCACTATAAAGCATTAGTCCATTACAAAAGAGATAAAGATTAGAGTTTCACACAACTGAGTACTCTCTCAGCACCTGCTAGCATAAATCACAAAGTATTAATCTTATTTGATCTCAGCATCTAAAATGATGGCTGCTCTTTCATAGAGGACTAACAGATTACAAATGTATATGGGTACAAATACATGGGTATTTGTACAAATGTATATGGGTAGTAATAGCTGCCATAATGGGCTTTCCTGCCCAGTGGCAAGCTTTGTAGTTCACTTTACTGACAAATTCGTTTGGTTTACCTGTTAACGATACACTATGGGAAGGTTTTTCCTTAATGTTCTAAGAATTTGTTGCTTACCTCCTATGCCTTTAAAAATTATTTTTTTCATTTATAGCTAAAGGTGACTGGCTGAGAGTTCTTTATAATATCTTGCCCAGCTACTGCAAAGGTTGAGTGGATTAATATCTTGGCACACCTGCAATATTTGTGGCACGTGTGTGTACCGGAGCATACCCCATTTAGGAAGCTCTGCTCTGGAGCAGTGCTACTCAAAGTGTGGTCTGTAGACTAGTTTCAGTTCAGAGACTGTTAGTTTCTTCTAATCTGCAGCCACATAAATTGAGAGGAAACATTTAGAAACCCTTATAGTCATTTGACCTCAGTATTTTCATTATTTTACAAAAGTATCTGATGAACAAATGTTTAGAAATTTTTTTAAAAACTGGTCCTTTATCCTTAACAGATAGTTTGAGAAGTCCTGCTACTCGTAGAAGTGGAGTTGGTGAGCCATAGAATATGTACAGTTTCTACTTCAGTAGACAAGCCAAGTTGTTTTCCAGACTGTTGCTCTAAATTACCTATCTCGCTCTCTACTTCCTCCACATCATCACCAACACTTGATATTGAAAGATTTTTTATTTTTGCCAATTGGGTGGGTGTGAAAATGGCATCTCATTGTTGTCTTAATTTTTTTTTTTTTAGATGGAGTCTCTCTCTGTTGCCCAGTATCTTCTCTGGCTTTGAGAAATTTGGCTCCCTTTTTCTATATTGCATTTATTTATTTGCTCAATCCGTTAACTTGCTTGTTTGCTCGATTTAAACAATCTATCAACTACTCCGGCCTCCTTCTTTACACACCAATTCTGTGCCCCTATCCCACCAACCACATTTTAACCCTCTGTGTCTATATTCCCCATGACTCCTCGCTCACCCCTCTGTGTCCTCAGCTGCCAGGCCTGCTAGCCTGTGTCTCTGTGTGTTTCCTCAGCCCCTAACCCCATCATTGCATATCCTTAGCCATTCAGCCTTTTGATCTGTACTTCCATTAACTCCCCCTACTCCCCTGTGTCCCCAGTCACCAGGCTCCTGGTCCACACTTCTAATACAACTTCCCAAGTCCCCTCATTTCCCAGTATCCTCGACCTCTGAACCCTGTACCCCACCATGCCTCTATGCAGCTCCCCAACCTTACTGGTACCTTCATGCAGCTCTCTTATCTACTGCCCACCTCTCCAGCCACCATTTTGACCCCTGTGAACCAGGAATGGAAGGGAAGAGGAGGGCAATTTTTACCCTTACTCTCATCTGAGTGTACAGCAGAGTTTACCAGAGGCTTCACAAATGATCAGGCCATTGCTCTGGCAGCTAATGGAATTAGTACTTGTGTTTTATAAGTCTGAAGATTTAGCTTCAATGTGTTCATCAGTTTTGGTTTTTGTATGACATTGAAGATTCAGAAATAACTTAAAATCCAAATGATAATTAAAAGAAACCATGAATGGAAGAAAAAACATTGATAATGTGTTTTCTTTGTTCTAATTAATTGTGGAATAGTAGAGCTCTTAGAATGCTTTGATGGCTACCTATTGCTTAATCATATGTAACTGATTAATCTGACCCAGACTACTCTTCCATTAGGTATTATATATAATGAATATCAAATAATAACCAATCAGCATAAAGCACACTCAGTAACTTGTAGGTTTGTTCTTTCATCAGAAACATTTATAGCTTTCAACTTTTAAAAATAGTTCTGGAGCACAGCAAGATAGAGAAGGGGAAAATTGGCCTCTATATTACAGAGGATAGCAGATGAACAGGGTTGATTTCATTTTGGGCACTTTGCCCAGGACACTTTTAATAGCATATATAGTTACTCTAGGGATTCTGAATCTGTGGTGATGTCAGGCTTACACATTTATTCTTTAAAAGGAAAATTTGCAAGTTATTAGACTTCAGGTACATTAGTATGACTTAAATTTTTAATTTTTAAAGAAGTTTCTATAATGCAGTTATTGAAAATTTGTGGTGTAAGGGCTGGATTCCTTAATATTAAAACTAACCTAATCATGGATAGAAAAATATTTTAAACTTTCTTCTTCTAAAACACAGTGTGTTCCTCAGTTCTTTCAAAAATTTTTTTGTTTTTGTTTGGTTTGTTTGTTTTTGTTTGTTTGTTTTTTTGAGATAGAATCTCGCTCTGTCACCCAGGCTGGAGTGCACTGGCACTGTCTCAGCTCACTGCAACCCCTGCTTCCCAGGTTCAAGCGATTCTCTTGCCTCAGCCTCCCGAGTAGCTGGGATTACAGGCACACACCACCACGCCTGGGTAATTTTTTATATTTTTAGTAGAGATGAGGTTTCGCCATGTTGCCCAGGCTGGTCTCAAACTCCTGAGCTCACACAGTCCCCCCACCTCAGTCTCCCAAAGTGCTGGGATTACAGGTGTGAGCCACCGCACCTGGCCAACTCTTTCAAAGTTTAAGTCAAGTTTAAAAGATGTCTAAACTAGGAATTGGAAGTTTATTTAACGTGAAGAATTTTTAATCTTAATATTTTAAAGGAATGTTTGTATACTCAGGAATCAAGTATTTTAGAAAAAAAATTAAATTTTAGAGATGCTGTACTTTCTATTTTACTACTTTATAAGTTAGAATTATTGACCTTAGAATTTGCTTTAAAAATTGGAAGGAAAAGCCAGGCACAGTGGCTCATGCCTGTAATCCTAGCACTTTGGAAGGCCAAAGTGGGCGGATCACCTGAGGTCAGGAGTTCGAGACCAGCCTGGCCAACATGGTGAAACCCCATCTCTACTAAAAATGCAAAAATTAGCCAGGCATGGTGGTGCGTGCCTGTAATCCCAGCTACCCGGGAGGCCGAGGCAGGAAAATCGCTGGAACCCTGGAGGCAGAGGCTGCAGTGAGCCAAGATCGTGACACTGCACTCCAGCCTGGGTGAGAAAGCAAGACTTAAGAAAAAAAAAATTGGAAGGAAAAATACCAATATGGGCTGGGCACAGTTGCTCATGCCTGTAATCCCAGCCCTTTGGGAGGCCAAGGTGAGTGGATCACCTGACGTCAGGAGCGAGAGACCAGCCTGGCGTGGTAGCAGGCACCTGTAATCCCAGCTACTTGGGAGGCTGAGGCAGGAGATTCGCTTGAACCTGGGAGGTGGAGGTTGTAGTGAGGGGAGATTGCGCCGCTGCACTCCAGCCTTTGAGACAAGAGCAAGACTCCATCTCAAAAAAAGAAAAATAGCAATATGGTAATAGAGCTTGTGTTGGGATAGTGGCTTTGAGTGAACTTTTCCTTTTTTCTGTTTTCCAAAATTTCAACAATATGTTCATTACTTTTATTATTTATAAAATTATTTATTAACTATCCCCCAAAATTAGCTTTAAGAAGCAGTGGACATTAAAAAGGCTAAGATTCTTTTTTTTTTTTTTTTTTGAGACGGAGTCTCACTCTGTTGCCCAGTCTGGAGTGCAGTGGCACAATCTCACTGCAACCTCCGCCTCCCGGGTTCAAGCAATTCTTCTGCCTCAGCCTCCCAAGTAGCTGGGACTACAGGCACATGACTGGTCTTGAATTCCTGGACTCAAGCAGTCCCCCACCTCAGCCTCCCAAAGTGCTGGGATTATAGGCATGAGCCAACTTGCCCAGCCAAAATTATTTTATATAGTACAAAAATCTGGAAATTATTAGTAGTCTTAATACAGAAGAGGAAGTGTTTTTTTAAGTATTATGTTCTGTTTCAGAAATATCAGAAATTTCTGGCATTTTCTTCTGGCGTTTGCTTCTTACATTGAGCAATACTGTACAGTCATACATTGCTTAATGACAAGGATACATTTTGAGAAATGCACTGTTAGGCAGTTTTGTTGTTGTGTGAACATCATAGACCTTACACAAACCTTGATGATATAGCCTACTACACAACTAGACTGTATGCCATAGCCTATTGCTCCTAGGCTGCAAACTTGTGCAGCATGTTACTATACTAAATACTGTAGGCAACTGTAACAGAGTGGTAGGTATTATTTGTTTATCTAAATAGACCTAAACTTAGAAAAGGTACAGTAAAACTATGGTATTGTAGGCCAGGCACGGTGGCTCACGCCTGTAATCCCAGCACTTTTGAGGCCGAGTCCAGTGGATCACTTGAGGCCAGGAGTTCAAGACCAGCCTGGTCAACATAGTGAAACCCCATCTCTACTAAAAATACAAAAATTAGCCAGGCATGGCGGTGGGTGCCCCTAATCCCAGCTACTCAGGAAGCTGAGGCAGGAGAATCACTTGAACCTGGGAGGCAGAGGTTGCAGTGAGCGAAGATGATGCCATTGCCCTCTAGCCTGGGCAACAGAGTGAGACTCCATCTCAAAAATTATGTATATGATATTGTAATATTATACAAAGAAATCTTTCTTTCTTTCTTTCTTTCTTTCTTTCTTTCTCTTCCTTCCTTCCTTCCTTCCTTCCTTTCTTTTTCTTTCCTTCTTTCTTTTTCTTTTCTTTTCTCCCCTCTCCTCTCCTCTCCTCTCCTCTCCTCTCTTGTCTTTTCTTTTCTTTTCTTTTCTTTTCTTTTCTTTTCTTTTCTTTTGAGGCTGAGTCTCACTCTGTCGCCAGACTGGAGTGCAGTGGTGTGATCTCAGCTCACTGCAACCTGTGCCTCTGGGTTCAAGCGATTCTCTTGCCTCATCCTCCTGAGTAGCTGGGATTACAGGTGAGCACCACCATGCCCAGCTAATTTTTATATTTTTAGTAGAGACAGGGTTTCACCATTGAAGGAGGGGCAGGCACCATGTTGGCCAGGCTGGTTTCGAACTCCTGACCTCAAGTGATCCAACCATCTTGGCCTCCCAAAGTATTGGGATTACAGGCGTGAGCCCCCACACCCAGCCTTGAATTCCTTTAAATATTATGCTACTTTGTTTGCTCTTCCAAACTCTAGTTGGTATTACTTAATAATGGGGTGTTTCCATTAGAGTTGTAACTTTTTTCCATTATTAGTTATAACTTTGATATCATGGGTAGGTAAATAGATAAATTAGATAACTACGAGTTTTCACTAACTTGGAATATTCTTAGCTTTTTAACATTTGGGATGGGTACCATCCCAGTGTCTCAGATGTCTGATAGCAATATATAGTCACAGTACATTTCTTAAGTGATAAATAGTAGCTACGAGTGTTGATGGTTCTGGTTGGCTATATTAGTCCCAGTAGTCCAATGGACTGCTACCAAAATAGTACAGTACATGAGATATACCATGATAAAACCACAACCAGAATTGTGGTCATTATCTCCTCCTTTTTCTTCTTTTTTAAACCTTTTTATTTTTATAAGATTGTGTTTCTGTTTTCCTAATCCTTATTTGTAAAGTCTAAAATGAATAGCTTTTATATAAGGATTTAGAATATTTAAGGCCAGGCACGGTGACTCCTGCCTGTAATCCCAGCACTTTGGGAGGCCAGGGCGGGTGAATCACTTGAGTCGAGGACTTTGAACCAGCCTGGGCAACATAGTGAAATCCCATCTTTACAAAAAATGCAAAAATTAGCCAGGCGTGTTGCTCAGCACCTGTGGGCCTCCTACTCAGGAGGCTGAGGCAGGAGAATTGCTTGAGCCCAGGAGGTTAAGGCTGCAATGAACTGTGATCCCATCACTGCACTACAGCCTGGGCAACAGAGCAAATCCTATCTCGAAATATATATATATATACACATGCATACATATATATACACATAAATATTTTATATGTATACATATACATATACACATAATATATACATATATATGTACATATAATGAGTCAAAAATTAAAAACACAAAATATTTAAACACTCTGGGTGACAGAGTGAGATTTGGTCTCAAAAAAATAAATAAATAAATATAGGAATTCATTTGGTAAGTACTGTTTATTATCTATTATATATTAGGCACTGTGTCAGATACAAAGGATACAATGCAGAGTTGCTTAGAGCAAGATACTTGCAGGTCCTGCCCTCATCAAGCTTAAGGAATAGTGGGGAAAACAAATACTGAACTGAAATTTAAAATGGTGGCAATCGTTACACAGAACTGAATAGGCTCTGCAAATAAGTAACAGGAGTTTAACCTGGGTAGGGATGAAGACAGGAAGGTGGGGCTTGAGAAGTTTTCTAATAAAACTAAATTATTAAGTTATTATATAATTATATAAAGTCTTATAATAAAACGAAATTATATATGTGTGACACATGTTGGGAAGTAGAAAAGAAAAAATGTTAATACATTGAGTTTATACAGATGTATGATATTTAGCTACTACTTTTCTACTCATTGGATTACATACTGTGTTTCTTTTACAGTTCAAACGATATGTCAGTAAACTTCGAAGCAAGAGTACAGTTTTCAAAAAGAAACATCAGATAATAGCTGAACTTAAAGCTGAATTCGGTCTTTTGCAGAGGACTGAAGAACTTCTTAAGCAACGTCATGAAAATATTCAACAACAACTGGTAATATGGTATTTTCTTGGGCTACTATAAATACAAATGCCAGGAGATTTATGGGTTGCAGCTTTATACTGAGGTCATTGTTTTTACTGGAAAAATTATAAAAGTATTACTTTTCTCTGCTTAATTACAGACATGTCATATAAGTTGATTCATTTATTTCTAATGTAGCAGTAAGCACTGGCTTTTGTGTGTGTGCTGACTTTGGGGTTATTAATAGCATAACTTGAATTCCAAGTAGGTTTTTTCTTTTGGTTAGTTAATATGAGTAAAATTATCATACCAAGAGAGTGACTGTAAAATTTTTTTTTATCATGGCCTGCTGGGCAGGAATTTCTAAGCAGCCACTTCCAAGAAGCTTTAGAAAGAAATATCCAGGAAAGTGCTGTGTGGAAGTCTGCTTCCAGGCTTATTCCTTATGTGTTTGTGCCTTGGTTGTCTGAGAAGAGTTAAACCCAAAGTAGTCCAACAGCAAGGTTGTTCTAATTGTGGATGCTAGTTCCTCAGCGTTTTCTTCATTTGGCTTTTATTTTTTCTTTCACCAATGGGGAAACTGTTTCATCTGGGTGCTGGTTTACTAGCTAGCAATAATCTGGTAGAGGTAAGTGCAATTTCAACCTGTTGTGTTTCCTTTTAACTGGCAGTATGAACTGTCTCGTATTGATGAATATTATTTGCTTTTAGGGAACTTAAGGTTGAAAATTTACTGTGAATCAACATGGATTCTAGCAGCACTAATTTTAAAACTGATAGTAGTAACTACATTATTGTTTACTTCAAAATATTTTCTAATTTGTATTGTGATTTCTTTGACCTTTTGGTTATGGCTTAAAATCAAACATTTGGGGGATTTTCTAGTTACCTTTCTATTATGAATTTCTAGATTATTTTCACTGTGACCAGAGAGCACACTCTGATTTCAGTCCTGTGAAATTTGTAGTCTTGCCTTATGGCCCAGTGTATGGTCTGTTTTGGTAATTGTTTCATGTGCAATGAAAGGAATGTATATTCTGCAGTTGTTGGGAATAGTATTCTTTTTTGTTGTTGTTGTTTTGAGACGGAATCTTGCTCAGTCACCCAGGCTGGAGTATAATGGTGCAATCTCGGCTCACTGCAAGCTCCGCCTCCCAAGTTCACACCATTCTCCTGCCTCAGCCTCCTGAGTAGCTGGGACTACAGGTGCCCACCATCACGCCTGGCTAATTTTTCGTATTTTTAGTGGAGATGGGGTTTCATCGTGTTAGCCAGGATGGTCTTGATCTCCTGACCTCGTGATTTGCCCACCTTGGCCTCCCAAAGTGCTGGGATTACAGGCATAAGCCACTGCGCCTGGCCGGGAATAGTATTCTAAGTATGTCAATTCAGTCAGTATGTTAGCCATGATATTCACATCTTCCATATTCCTGTTGATTTTTTGTCTGCCTGTTCCATCAGTTACTGAGATAAGTGTGTTAAAAATCTCTAACTATAATTATTGCTTTGTTGCTTTTTTTAGTTCCATCAGTTTTTGCTTTATATTTTTTTTCTTAAGTTGGGTTCCTAGAAGCAGAGCTCGAGAAGGGAATTCTTTGTGCTAGTGATTTATTGAGGGAGTACCTTCGGAAGGAGGGGAGTGAGGGAAGCAGATGAGGCAACAGAAAAAAGCCAAGCAAGAAAAAGACATGGTCTGAACTGGAGTTGGCTTCATTCTGATCCCATGATCAACTTTGGAACAAGTTGCACTGGAGTTGATTCCACCTTGATGCAAGGGGGCTGGCCTTTTGTACCCCATGGCAGTCAGTCATTTGGCTGTGCTCAGGTATAACCTCTTAGGCGAGACACCTCCCATTTGGCTGAGGGCACTCTCTGGAGAAGAGTGTAACTATGAAGCTATTTAGCAGTCAACACTCATAACAGTTTGCAAATGAGGTCTGAGTGGGGCATCAGCAGCATCTACTACAGTTCACCCCTTGCACTAGTAGAATCTACTTGTTTGTCACATTAAATTTACTCCACCCAGCTATAGCTTCCATAGGATTCTGGTTGGTCACAATTTCTAGGAAAACTTATAGGAGAAAGATGGAAAGAGAGACAAATGGAAACTCTCATTGCTACATTTGGTTCCAAGGACATAACGGATATTCAACATCTCCTTCCTTTACTGTCTATTCTAGAGTTCCCTCACCTCAGCTAGCACCTCTTCTGGTTTAGATGACTTACTTGGTGGGATGACCCAGTTCCTCATCCTTGAAAAGTGTGAGACTCTAGTAATCATGCCCTTCCCAGGCCATGGTTGCTATACTTCCCCATTTACAGTTAAAACTGGGCATGGGAATACTAAGATATGCCCTAATGGATCATCTGAGTCCTAAATATATTTCTTTCTGTCCCTATTATATAGCAGCATCTATATAGCCTTATGATATCCTGCTTTCTTTGCCTGCTAGTCTATTGACATGAGGAGCCCAAGTGACCAGATGGTAGTCAGAACATTAAATGTCAAGGGCCTCTTAACGTGCCTTCTGATGGAAGCATGCCCACTCTGGCAACCAGAACACCTCTACCCACAGAGCCTAAAGTTGTCTGGAAGGGAAGCATAATTCCCTAAAGTGGATCAATGGGGATCGTGGTTAGTGGTGACACCTATACTTTCATCTCATAGTTCTGAGACCTATGCTTTCTATTGGGAACATAGCACCATGTCATGGGCATTGGTTTAAGGTGTACACCCCATCCTAAAGGTAGAACTCATTTTCATAGGCCATCCAGTTCCAAGCTGGGGCCTTACGTTTAAGACACTGGTCCACTATTCTGTCAGGCCATCAGCTTTCCAGATAGTGTAGTATGTGGTAAAATTACTGAATTATATGGTCATATGAAAGCTATCATACTTCCTTTGCTGTAAAGTGTATCCCTTGGTTTGAGGTGATATTATGTGAGATTCTACATCAGTAGACTGAATGCTCTTAGCCCTTGGATAGTACTGCTGGCTGAAGTACAATGGGCAAGAAAGACAAACCTATACCCAGAATATGGATCAGTCCCATTAAGGATGAAATGTCACCCTTTTCAGGGCAGAAAGAGTCTGATGTTATTAAATTGACACAAAATAGGGGGTTGGTTTCCTCAAGGGATGATTCCATACCCAGAGCTCAGGATTGGTTTCTGTTGGTGGCGGGTCAGATGTTTGATATTGGCAGTAGCTAGATGAGCATGGTTGAGAGAGAACCCATGCTGTTTGGCTCATACATAACTTCCATCTCTACCAACAAAGCCATTCTGTTTGTGAGTCCATTGTTTAAGCACTGTGTGGGCCAATGTCAGAGGCTGGCTGACATCTGCTGGCCATATCATCCTTTCCACTTAGTTGTTCAGTGCCTCTTCTGCAGTAGACATTTTCTGGTTTCCATGTAATGAAAAGATCTTTATACTTAGTGTCTACACCCATAGGTTCATCCACATGCCTCTTTCCTGGACCTCCTTGTCCTTGCTGTCTTGCATCTTCCAGGGCCTTGACCGACAAGCTGAGCCATTTGCCACTGCCCAGAGGATGCAGGATAATCTGGGGATTCAAGGTCCTCAAGTGGGTCTATCCATATACCCACATCCCAGACTCAGCACCCTTTTTCTTCTCTTTTCTTCCCTGACTTTGGCATAGAATATTTGCCTAGACTAAGAATTCAACTTTCTCTGGAGTTTTGCCAGTCTTAAAATTAAGTCCTGTGCCTGGTTTTCAGCTCCCTCTGCCCTTTAGCCATGGGAAATGAGGGTTTCTTTAAAGCTCTTAAGGAGGTTCTCTAACTTGATCACTTTGCTTTAAATTACAAATTAATGGATTTGAGCCCATTATCTCTTCAACCATCAGTGGAGATTAGTGATAGCCACCCCAATTCCATAGTCCTTATAGTTACTATTTCTCCTCAAATGCCAGAAACATTACACTGTCTAGTACATCTTTGTATCAGTTCAGATCCTCCAAGAAGCAGACATTGAGATGGGATTACGTGTATAAGAGATTTACTGAAGGACACACTTAAGAAGGATAAAGGGAAGGGAGCAGGAGGAGGCAGGGAAAGCCTTCAGGCTCTGATCCAGGTCTGACACCTGTGAAAGGAGAGGGCAAAGGAAGGAAGATTGGTTAGAAATAGCCTCAAACTTCAGCACAACTCTGAGAAAGTTTTGGTCAGGTTAATGAAGAGTTCCTGAGCCAGTCACCTATCAGAGGAGTCCCTTGTCAGGCAGGACTGGGCCAACACTAGTACTACTGCTGTGCTCAGTCATTGGCTGAGAGCAGCTCCAGGGAAGCATAGCGTTGGTGCAAACATGGTGATGAACCCAAAGGGGCAGCAGCTATGGATGTCAGTCAGCTCTGTTCCCCTCAGCCAACTCTCTTGAAAGCAATCTGAGCCATAAAATTTTGCTTGCCACTACAATCCCCATCCACCTGTATTCTTCTTCCCCAATTCACCACAAGTGAAAGTCTTATTCGTTGCACTGCTACAACATACCCGGGACTGTCAGTACTCTACCTGCCACAGTGATAGAGTCCTTAGTTCCATTTAGCCAGTGAGTGATTGCACTCTAGTGCTTATGCCAGAGATTACAATATACACCCTTGACTGATTACAGTCTTCACTAATTTTTTTTTTTTTTTTTTTTTTTTTTTTTTGTGACAGAGTCTCTCTCTGTTGCCCAAGCCGGAGTGCAGTGACATGATCTCAGCTCACCGCAACCTCCACCCCCCAGGTTCAAGTGTTTCTCCTGCCTCAGCCTCCCAAGTAGCTGGGACCACAGGAGTGTGCCACCACACTCGGCTATATTTTTGTATTTTTTTTTAGTAGAGACAGGGTTTCACCATGTTAGCCAGGATGGTCTCGATCTCCCAACCTTGTGATCCGCCCGCCTCAGCTTCCCAAAGTGCTGGGATTACAGGTGTGAGCCACCACGCCCAGCCAGTCTTCACTAAATTTTTACTTTTGCCGTGTCCTGGGCAATGCAAGAACCTAAAACACTTTAACTTTGTTTACCACCTTCCCGTATTTAGTGCTATTGTTGATAATATTTTTTTAATTCTAAGTACAGTTTTCTTGAGAAAGGGTCTTGTTCTGTTGCCCAGGCTGTAGAACAGTCTGGTGGTACAGTCATGTAGTGGTACAGTCAGAGCTCACTGCAGCCTCAACCTCCTGGGCTCAAGTGATCCTCCCAAGTACCTGGACTACAGGCATGCACTACCACACCCAGCTAATTTTTGTGTGGTTTTTTTTTTTCAGAAATGGGGTCTCACTGTATTGTCCAGGCTGGCCTCAAACTCAGGGGCTCAGGCAATCCTCCTACCTCAGCCTCCCAAAGTGCTAGGATTACAGGTGTGAGCCACTGTGCCTGGGCCTAGATAGAATTTAAATCGTACATGATATTATATTCAATATTATTCTAGATTATCTACCTGTTTACTCTTTTCATGGTTCTTCTTTTCTTCCTTCATCATCTTTCTTCTATTGGTATCTGCCTAATGAGCTCACCTTAAGTATTTCATTTAGTTCAGGTCTGCTGAAATCTCAGTTTTTGTTTTTCTTAAGACACCTGTGTTCTACCTTCATTTTGAAACACATTTTTACTGAATGTAGAATTTTTGGTTGGCAGCTATTTTCTTTCAGCACTTTAAAGATTTAATTCCATTTTCTTCTGGCTTCCATTATTTATTTCATAACATCAACTGTACATCTTGTTTTTTTTTCAAGGTAGTCTGTTATTCTCTGGTTGTTTTTAAGATCTCTCTGTGTTTGGTTGTTCAGTAGTTTTACTATGACTTTTCTAGGTATGATTTTCTTTTTTATTCACCTGGCTTAGGGTCTGTGAAGCTTCTTGAATATGTGGCTGGATGTCTTTGTTCATTTTTGAAAAGTTCTCAGCCATGTTTATTTATTTATTTACATCTTTCTTTCTTTCTTTTTCTTTTTTTTTTTTTTAAAGGCAGGGTCTCACTCTGTTCCCCAGGCTGGAGTGCAGTGGTGTGATCTCAGCTCATTGCAGCCTCGACTTCCTGGGCTCAGGCAATTCTCCCACCTTAGCCTCCTAAGCAGCTGGGACCACAGGCCTGAGCCACCATGCCCAGCCTTTGTGTGTGTGTGTGTATTTTTGGTAGTTTTTTTAGAGACAGGATTTTGCCATGATGCCCAGGCTGGTCTTGAACTCCTAGGTCCAAATGATCCACCTGCCTCAGCCTCCCAAGGCTGGGGTTACAGGCATGAGCCACCATGCCCAGCCCAGTATTTCTTCAATTATTACTACAATCTTATTCTGTCCTCTTTTACTTTAACTCCAACTACATGCATGTTGGACATTTTCACCATTTTCCATGTATTTCTTATGGGCTTAGTGTTTTTCTTTTTCTTTTTTTCATTTTCTATTATTTTTTTCCTCTCTGTGATTCAATCTGTATTTTTTTCTACTGTGCTATTTTCCAGTTGATTAATCTTCTTCTTTTTTGTGTGTCTCATCTGTTATTTAATTCATTTGTTGAATTCTTAATATCAATTATTATATTTCTCAGTTTTAGAATTTCCATATGATTCAATTTTATGGATTGCAGTTATTTGTAACATTCTTCAACTTTTTGTTTATTTTCTTGAATATATTAATCACAGCTATTTTAAAGTTCATGTCTGAAATTTATTTGAGCACCTATTTCTGTTGTCTGTTTTTTGTTTTTGTTTTTGTTTTTTTCGAGACAGAGTCTCACTCTGTCACCCAGGCTAGAGTGCAGTGGTGTGATCTTGGTTCACTGCAACCTCTGCCTCCTGGGTTCAAGTGATTCTCCCACCTCAGCCTCCTGAGTAGCTGGGACTACAGGCACCCACCACCACACCCGGCTAATTTTTTGTATTTTTAGTAGAGACAGAATTTCACCATGTTGGCCAGGCTGGTCTTGAACTCCTGACTTTAAGTGATCTGCCCTTCTCGGCCTCCCAAAGTGATGGGATTACATGCATGAGCCACTGTTTCTGGCCATGTATTTTTTCTCTTGATTTTCATTCATTTGGGCCTATTACTTTGCTTACTTAGTAATTTTTTTATTGAATGTTGGGTGTAAAGTGTCATTAAATTTTAGAAGCTCTGACTATATTTGTTTTTAATTTTTTATTGAATGTTGGGTACAAAGTGTCATTAAATTTTAGAAGCTCTGACTATATTTGTTTTTAATTTTTTATTGAATGTTGGGTATAAAGTGTTGTTAAATTTTAGAAGCTCTGACTATATTTGTTTTTAATTTTTTATTGAATGTTGGGTATAAAGTGTCATTAAATTTTAGAAGCTCTGACTATATTTGTTTTTCTATAAGGAGGATTTAATTTTTTTTCTGGAAAGTTACCTTGATCAAGTTGAGAGTAGGTTTTTTTGTTTGTTTTTTTTTCCTTAAGCTGGTATTTCTCCAGTTTTCTCTTAATCCAAAGATACAGTTCTTATACCTGTGGTAGAGACTTTAGGAAGTGGTCCTTACTCCAAGGATGTAGGTCTTACTCCTAGGTTATAGCCCTTCTAAGGAGTAGACCTTCTAGGTTTTCAGTTGATAATGTGAGGCATTTACCAAAGCCCGTGCACCCTGGCAAGTCTTGAATTCCTACCTTTATCTCTCTAGTACTGTGAGACTGCTACAATCTTTGCTCAGCTCTTTAATAACCCATCTACTGATTCCCACTTGGTTTTTGAGAGTCTTACTCTGCTTGTGCATATCCTAAGATTTGGTAATGCCTAAAGAGGAAACTGCATACAGAATTTGGGGCTAATTCTCTTTAGGTCCCACTCCCACTGACAGGCCAAAATCTTAACTCTTCTTCCATTCTGCCTTTCCTTGTCTTTCTTTCCTTTTGGTTCTTTCATTCTCTTCTGCACTCTCTTCAATACAGTTTTCACACTTACCATTCCACTGAAATATCTTTTGTCAGGCCGTGCACGGTGGCTCACGCCTGTAATCCCAGCACTTTGGGAAGCCAAGGTGGGTGGATCACGAGGTCAGGAACCCGGGAGTCGGAGGCTGCAGTGAGCCAAGATCATGCCACTGCACTCCACCCTGGGTGACAGAGCGAGACTCTGTCTCAAAAAAAAAAAAAAAAAAGGCCAGGTACGGTGGCTCACGCCTGTAATCCCAGCACTTTGGGAGGCCAAGGCGGGCAGATTACGAGATCAGGAGATCGAGACCATCCTGGCTAACACAGTGAAACCCCGTCTCTACTAAAGAATACAAAAAATTAGCCGGGCGTAGTGGCAAGTGCCTATAGTCCCAGCAACTCGGCAGGCTGAGGCAGGAGAATGGCGTGAACTCAGGAGGCGGAGGTGGTAGTGAGCCGAGATTGCACCATTGCACTCCAGCCTGGGCAACAGAGCGAGACTCCATCTCAAAAAAAAAAAGTCTTTTGTCAGGTCACTAATACCTTCACATTGCCAAATCCAATGATTAATTATTAGTCCCTTTCTTACTTGACCTAGTAGCAGCATTTAGCATAGTTGATCACTCCACCTTCCTGTAAAACAACTTCTTCTGTCTTCTAAGACACTACACTTCCCTGGTTTTTCTTCCAAACTAACACTCCTATTCCTATTCCGTTGCTGATTTCTTATCATTTCTTTAAAGTTTAAATGTTAGGGTTCCCTAGGCGTAGCCCTTGGATCTCCTATCTTTACTTCCTTGGTGATCTTATCCTGTCTCATGGTTGTAAAGGCCCCCTCTTATATTGTGACAACTCACCAATTTATATCTCCAGCCTAGATTTCTCCTCTAATTCCAGTTGGTTTTTTTTTTTTTTTTTTTTTTTTTGTTGAGATGGAGTCTCACTCTGTTGCCCAGGCCAGAGTGCAGTGGTGCAATCTCGGCTCACTACAACCTCCACCTCCCGGGTTCAAGTGATTCTCTTGCCTCAGCCTCCCAAGTAGCTGGGATTACAGGTGCCCACCACCACATCCGGCTAATTTTTATATTTTTAGTAGAGAGAAGATTTTGCCATGTTGGCGAGTCTGGTCTCAAACTCCTGATCTTAGGGGATCCGCCTGCCTCAGCCTTCCAAAGTGGTGGGATTACAGGTGTGAGCCACCAGGCCTGGCCTAATTCCAGTCTTACACATATAACATCTTGACCTCTCCATTTTGATACCTAATATATATTTCAAATTTTTAACATGTCCAAAAATAAACTTCTGATCTGCACCACCTCCTCAAACAAGTCCCCATTCTTCTTCATCTCAACAAATGGAAGCTTCATCCTGTTAGTCTCTCAAGTCAGAAACCTTGAACTCATTCTTTATCCCTTACTTTTGTTCACATCCCTACATCTAATTTTCACATTATCTTGTTGGATCTGCCTTCAAAAGAACCATTTCTCATTACTTCTGTCACCACCACCCTGATTCATGCTACCATTTTCTCTAACTTGAACTATTGAGACGGTCTTCTAATTGTTCTCCCTGCTCCTACCTAGCCTGATCTCAGCACGGGTGTTAAAGTGATCATTTTTAAATTGCCCTAACTCTGAACCTTTCAACAGCCTCCCATCTCATGTTAAATAAAACAAAGCTGTTTCATCGGCTTAAAAATAAGATAACAATATAACTTATTATCTAAACTAGGATACTTTTTAGGGAGTGCAAGGGACAGTAGAGATACACTGAGACCTAGCAAACCAGCTGAGCAACATGTAACCCCTCCTTTATCCCCACCTTATTCTCACTGCACCTCCTTACTGTTTCTTGAACTGGCCAAGTTTGCTCCCAGCTTTTGCACTTGCTGATTCCCTCACTTCCTACAGGACTTTGCTCAGATGTCATCTTCTCAGGATCATCTTCTCTAACCACCTTGTGGTTATACTATATTTATTTATTTACTTATTTACATATTGCTTATTTATTCCCACTAGTAGTAAGCTCTGTGAGGGAAGGGATCTTTTTTTCCTGTTCTATTTGCCGCTGTATACCTGGTGCCTAGAACTGTGCTTGGCACATTTAAATATATAATAAATATTGGATGAGTGAACAAATGCAAGTACAGCTAATCATTTGAGAATTCATTCTTTCATCAAATGTTTATTGAATGTATCCTATGTTTTAGGTTCTGTGCTAAGTACATAACATTATTATAAAGTCTACAATTAGAAATACTTCCTATGTACCTGAAGATACCATAGGTTTATAATATATAAAGGCTTGTAATTGAATGAACTAATAATTGAAGTCCACGAAGATTGTCCTTTACGATTCTAAACTAATTCTATTTACAATTTTTTGTTATGTATGAAATTTGTATATTTCTTATGGGAGCCAGCAAGGTTTTGACACGTTTTGTGGCCTTTTTATTTTTCACTTATAGCAAACTATGGAGGAGAAAAAGGGTATATCCGGATATAGTTACACCCAGGAAGAGCTAGAAAGAGTATCTGCACTGAAGAGTGAAGTTGATGAAATGAAAGGACGAACATTGGATGATATGTCTGAAATGGTGATGATACTTTTATTTAAATTTTCTTTTATTGTGTAGCTAGAAGGCAGGTGTTTCATTTTTATTTTCAGTGAAACATTCACCTGTTAATTTCTGCACATTATATTCTTTCATCTTTTTTTTTTTTTCAGAGTCTCGCTCTATTGCCCAGGCTAGAGTGCAGTGGTATGAATTTGGCTCACTGCAACATCTGCCTCTGGGTTTCAAGTGATTCTCATGCCTCAGCCTCCTGAGTAGCTGAGACTACAGGTGTGTGCCACCATGCCCAGCTAATTTTTGTATTTTTAGTAGAGACAGGTTTCACCATGTTGGCCAGGCTAGTCTCAAACTCCCGATCTTAGGTGCTCCACCTGCCTTGGCCTCCCAGAGTGCTGGGATTACAGGCATGAGCCACTGCGCCCGGTCTTATCTGTCTTTATCAATCTCTTAAATTTTTTTCATTCTAGTAAGGTTGTTTAAATTCTAATTGTTTATGCATTTTCTGTTTTTTTAATGTGCAAAAGTTATATAACATTAAATAAATATTTAAGAAGAAAAATAAGTTTTCCCAGATCATACCACCCTAATAGAATTATTTAATTGTTGTGTATGTTCTTAGAATCTTTTCATTTTCAGGACTGGTATTTAATCAGGATGTACTAGTACACTTTCACCAGGCATTAAAATGTTGAAATCTTATATTACTTGTTGGTAAATAGCTGCCCCAAACCCTCAGAGTACCCCCCTCCAGTTGCCTTGCCCACATTGGCCATTCCCCCAGAACCCTCTGGATCTCATCACAATCTAACTCCTAAAAGGGTTAGCATGTAAGGCCCTGTATAGGCTGGGCACGGTGGCTCACACTTGTAACCCCAGCACTTTGGGAGCCTGAGGTGGGCTGATCACTTGAGGTCAGGAGTTCAAGACCAGCCTGGCCAACATGGTGAAACCCTATCCCTACTAAAACACAAACATTAGCTGGGCGTGGTGTTGCATGCCTGTAGTTCCAGCTGCTCAGGAGGCTGAGGCATGAGAATCACTTTAACCTGGGAAGCAGAGGTTGCAATGAGCCAAGATCACGCCATTGTACTTTAGCCTGGGCAACCAAGCAAGACTCTGTCTCAAAAGAGAATAGACCCTGTTCATCTCTCTGACTGGTGTCCATTCTGATGGATCATTACTTATGCTATTTGGACTATACTGTAGTGTTTTGAATGTCACTCCATCTATATTTGTGTATATTTTTATGCCTACATAAATAATACATCATGATTAGAGTTGTATAAGGCAATTTTATAATTTATTTTATTTATTCAATGTTTGATTATGAAGATTTTCCCATAATGGTTTACAGTCTTGAGAATTGACATTTTGAATGATTAAATAGTCTAGTATTCCACCTTGCTGAGGAATCAGGATTTTCTAAAGCACTTCTCTGTTGTTTGGAACTGACATAATTTATAGTTTTTTACTCATATTTAACACTGAAATTAATATCTTTATGTATGTAGTATTTTTCTTCTTTTGAATTCTTTTTTAGATGTTACATTTTTTGTTTAAAAAACAGGTGAAAAAACTGAATTCACTGGTATCTGAAAAGAAGTCAGCTCTTGCCTCAGTTATAAAAGAGCTACGACAGTTGCGTCAAAAATGTCAAGTAAGTGAATTTGACTTTATGATACTTTTAGTATTCTATCTTATTCACATGTGCTAGTTAGAACCCTGAATATTTTACTTGGGTAATATAGAAAACAAATTAGCATTATTATCTTATTGATACGATTCTTCAAAAGAGAATTACAACGTGACATATAGGCCAGTTGTGTTGGCTTATGCCTGTAATCCCAGCACTTTGGGAGGCTGAGACAGGAGGATGATCACTTGAGCCCGGGAATTCGAGACCAGCCTGGCTAACAGCAAGACCCTGTCTCTACAAAAAATAAAAAAATTAGCTGAGCTTGGTGGCATGTACCTGTAGCCCCAGATTCTCGGGAGGCTGAGGTGGGAGGATTGCTTGAACCCAGCAGGTCAAGATTGCAGTAAGCCATGATCGTGCCATTGTACTCCAGCTTGGGTGATAGAGTGAGACCCTGTCTCCCACCCCTCCCAAAAAAAATGACCTACAAAGGTTTTTGTTTAATTTATGCTGCTTATTTAGCCATAACTGGAGGCAGGGGAGAAGGAGAAAAAGCAGTTTAAGCTGAAATCCTCAAATTCAGCCAGAGGAGATTTTTTTCTTTAAATCACATGGATGTTACAGCTATAAATATGAAGTCATACTCTTCTGTGTCCAGGTAAAAGCTCAGAGTCTGCCCACGAGTGGTAACAAGTTAACTTTAGGTTAATGAACTTGCACTGTGAGGAGGCATCGTTTATGAGAAGTGATCAAATACCATTACTTGGAAACTAGTTCTAACCACTGCTTTAAACATAAATTGTCAGAAGGTGAATGCCCTCTACAAATTCAGATCAGGTGGCCTCCACCATTTGACATTCACTGTTCTCTATTTTTAATACTATTTATTTTTTTAACTTGTTTAATTATATTTAATACTTGAAACTACAAAAATACATTATGACACTTTTAAAGAGCAGGAATACTTAAAAATACGTAACTTACTTTAATGGACAACCCTCAACTATTAGGAAATTTTATAGGGAAGTGTGAGTATATTTCCTTTGTATGGTACTTGCATTTTTTTCTAAATTTGAATATTAACAGCTGTTTGAATATTAGAGCATCACCACTGGATTAGTCTGTTCTCGCATTACTGTAAAGAAATACCTGAGACTGAGTAATTTCTAAAGAAAAAAGGCTTAATTGGCTCATGATTCTACAGGCTATACAGGAAGCATGATGCAGGCATCTACTCACCCTCTAGGGAGACCTCAGGAAGCTTACAATCATGGCAGAAGGCAAAGAGGGAGCAGGCATATCACACGGCTAGAGCGGCAAGGGGGTGGGGGGAGGGGCCTCACACTTTTAAACCACGAGATCTTATGAGAACTCACTATCATGAAAACAGCACCAAGAGAATGGGGCTAAACCATTCATGAGAATTTCACCCGCACAATCCAGTCACCTCCCATCAGGCCCCACCTCCAACATTGGAGGTAGCAGTTTGACATGAGATTTGGGCAGGGACAGAGATCCAAACCATATCAACAATGAAAGACGTCTAACTTAAATTTATCTAAATCTTTTATAGTCATCTAGAATTAGAATAGCATTTTGAAAAGTTGTATGTTTATTTTCTTAGGAGCAGTTCTAGAAATTATATGTAATTAAATGGAATAATTATGTATAATTGCTAATATGTAGGAAAAAACTGAAATATTCATATTTTATTTTATTCATTTAATTTTTTAAAGTAGAGACGGAGTCTACTGTTGCCTAGGCTGGTCTCGAACTCCTGGGCTCAAGCAGTCCTCCCACCTCAGGCTTCCAAAATGCTGGGATTATAGGCATGAGCCACCACACCCAGCCTGTTTATATTTTTGAGTATGCAATCTGATAATTTTTAGTTTCTATGAAATAACTATTGTTTATTACTTTTTCATATAAAAGTAAAATCATGTTCTTAGCAATAATTAAAGCTATACAGAGTTATTTAAGGAAAAGAATAAAAATCATTTCTTTCAGCATCCCCAGCACGTGACTTAACAGCTCCATATGTATTTTCCAGAAATTTTCTGAGAATTAATGAACAGATAATTATTTAGTAACTACCTTAAATTTGTTCTCCACGCTTTTGTTCTACTTTCTAAAAACAAAAGCTTTTTTCAGGAGGTGGGAGGACTGAAATCAACCTTGACTGATACCAAGATCAAAATATCTGCTTTCTTTTTTTTAACATTTGGTTGCTGTGCTTTTTTTACCCACCTTATACTTTCCACTTTTAAAAAAAGTATTTTGTTTCTGGTGTGTCTCTTGAATAGATCTTGAGTTAGGTTTTGCTATGTCATATCATCTGAAAGGTTTATTTTAATAGGTAAATTTATATATTAATATGCAAATACATTTGGTTTGGGTGGCATTACTTTATGCTTGGCTTTCAATTTTAAAGCCTACAAAAAATCTTCTCCTCCTTTTTCCCCTCCTCATTCATCCCCTGACTTCTCTCCCTCATGTGTGTGTTCTGGCTTATGGTTTTAGTTTTAGCCTTTTAACTCTACTATTCATTATTTATTTCTTTAGATGGCATCTATTAATCCCCACTGTGAGAAGTCATGAAATTGGTATATTTCTTGTTCCTCCTCCCTCCCTTGTCTCTCCTCTAACATCTGATTTTAGTAGATTGTATTGTCTTAGTGTTTGCCGTTATACCTTGAATATGCTTATACTATGACTTGTTAGCTTTAAATGATATTCTTTGACATTCCCCCACCCACCCCTAGCAATTAAAAAATTGAGGAAACCAGCTTACTTATTCTACCTTCCACCTTCTTTTCCCCTTCTCCTTCCTGAAGGCTTTGTTGTATCATTTCTAACTTGTCACTGCATATAATATTTACATTCTCTTCTATTACCCTACTGCTTACTTTGGTTTTCAGCTCTAGACCTGTAATTATTAGATCCAGTGCTCATTACCAATCCACTGACTGCCCCTTGTCTCACTTCTCTTTTGATTGCCTGGAACTTGTCCTCTAGTTAAGTCCTCAAAAAAGACTCATAAGAACAATATTCCCTGATGAGTTCTTGCATGTTCTAGTTTATTGCCTAAACATTTCAACAGCCATTTGACTATTAGATCATGCTTTCTTTCCTTGAGGATTTTTTTAAGTGTAGCTCCATAGTCTTCTAGGGTTAAATGTAGCTATGGAGAGATCCGAGGCCAACCTAATTTTTTTGGGAACTTGATCTTGAAAAGAATGTCTATTTTCCAGTTGTTGAGTACAGGGTTCTCCATGTGTTCATCAGATCAGGCTTATAAAAGTGTGTTCTAAACTTCCTAGTGAATGAGTAAAATGTTTCACTGAAACTTTTTCAGATGAAAAGAGTTGTGTAGGTGGATGCTGGTAATGGTTGCCCAACATTATGAATGTGCTTAATGCCAACTGAATTGTACACTTAAAAAATGGTTAAAATGGCAAATTTTGTTATGTGTATTTTATTACACCAAAAAACAAAACAGACTGGGTGTGGTGGCTCATGCTTGTAATCCCAGCACTTTGGGAGGCCAAGACGGGTGGATCACTTGAGGTCAGGAGTTCGAGACCAGCCTGGCCAACATGGTGAAACTGTGTCTCTACCAAAAAATACAAAAATTAGCCAGCCATGGTGGCACACATCTGTAGTCCCAGCTACTCAGAAGGCTGAGGTGGCAGAATCACTTGAACCTGGAAGGCAGAGGTTGCAGTGAGCTGATATTATGCCACTGCGCTCCATCCTGGGTGACAGAGTGAGACTCCATCTCAAAAAAAGAGAAAACAAACAAAATCTTCCCGGTTAAAAAATGAAAACCAGCCCAGAGTAATGGCACATGCTTATAGTCCTAGCTACTCAGGGGCCAAGGCAGGAGGATGACTTGAGCCTAGGAGTTCAAGACCAGCCTGGACAACATAGTGAAACCCTGTCTTTAAACAAAGAAAGAAGAAAAAAAAACTTCCTGTTGAATTTTATGTTTTGTCTTTGTTTTTAAACTTTATTCCTTATCATGGTACATAACGGTTTTTGCCTCAGAGTATTATTTTGTCTACTATTAAAGCGTATATGCCAGCTTTCTTATGATTAGTATTGCTTCTTATTTCTGTTTGCTTTCAGCTTCCTATGTCCTTATTTTTGTCTTATGTATGTCTCATAAATAGCATGTAGGGCCAGGCAGCAGTTGCTCATGCCTGTAATCCTAGCACTTTGGGAGGCTGAGGTAGGAGACTCTTGAGCCCAGGATTTCAATACCAGCCTGGGCAACATAGTGAGACTCTACCTCTACAAAAAGTAGAAAAATTAGCTGAGCATGGGAGCACACACCTATAGTCTTAGCTACTTAGGAGGCTGAGGCAGAAGGATAACTTGAGCCCAGGAGTTCAAGGTTGATGTGAGACATGATAGCACCACTGCATCCAGCCTGGGTGACAGAGTAAGACCTACACTCTAGGTAGATAGGTAGGTAGGTGGGTGGGTAGATAAGTAGGTAGGTGGGTAGGTAGGTAGGTAGGTAGATAGATAGATAGATGTATTTTGTGTGGATGTAGTTTCTTACATCCAGTTTGAGAATCTGTCTTTCAACTGGCAAGTTTAATCCCATTTATGTTTACTCTAATTTTTGAAGCATTTGAATTTTTTTCTATTTTGTACATCCTATTATTTAGTGTGTTTTCTCTTTGCTTTTTTTTTTTTTTTTTTTACCATCCATTGTACCAATTCTGTTTTCTTTTCTCTTTTTTTCCTTTTTTTATCTTTGATTCTCATATGATTTACTGTTAGGTTTTTATCATATATATATATATTTCTCACTTAACAAAGCCTAAAAGGCCGGGCGCGGTGGCTCACGCCTGTAATCCCAGCACTTTGGGAGGCCGAGACGGGCGGATCAGGAGGTCAGGAGATCGAGACCCTCCTGGCTAACACGGTGAAACCCCGTCTCTACTGAAAAATACAAAAAACTAGCCGGGCGAGGTGGCGGCGCCTGTAGTCCCAGCTACTCGGGAGGCTGAGGCAGGAGAATGGCGTGAACCCGGGAGGCGGAGCTTGCAGTGAGCTGAGATCCGGCCACTGCACTCCAGCCTGGGCGACAGCGCGAGACTCCGTCTCAAAAAAAAAAAAAAAAAACAAAGCCTAAAATTGTTAACATCTCCACAATACAGGAACCTTAGAATAATTTGACACCCTCTTCTACCTTACGTGTCTTGTTATCCTCTGGCATTTTATTTATTTATTTGTTTTATTTATTTATTTATTGAGACGGAGTTTCGCTCTTGTTGCCCAGGCTGGAGTGCAATGGCACAACCTCGGCTCACCGCAACTTCTGCCTCCCGGGTTCAAGCGATTCTCCTGCCTCAGCCTCCCAAGTACCTGGGATTACAGGCGTGCACCACCACGCCTGGCTAATTTTGAATTTTTAGTAGAGATGGGGTTTCTCCATGTTGGGCAGGCTGGTCTTGAACTCCTGACCTCAGGTGATCCGCCCGCCTTGGCCTCCCAAAGTATTGGGATTACAGGTATAAGCCACCGCACCCAGCCCTTACTTCTTTATTTGTACATCTCTGAAAGTAGTTGTCATGGTGGTTGTTAGCATTATAATAACAACTTTATATAATCATTTCCTATTTAGATTTACCTATATATTTAGAAGTTTTCACCATCACTGCTTGTATTTTACTCCTTATTTCTGGATTCAGTTTTCTTTTTCCTGAAATACAATTTCCTTGTTTTGTATGTGTGCGTATGTGTGTGTTTAGTGTTCTCAGTAAAGAATCATTACAATAAGTAAACCATCTTTTTTTTTTCTTCTTAAATAATGGTGTGGTCAGAAAAAAAAATATTTTCATGCTTTCTTTTATTTTATTGAAGGGTCGGCTATCAGTTTATCATTTATTTTTAGGTAATATCTTCCCTATAACTGGTTTTCATATTTTTATCTTTTTCTTTGGTGTTGTCCAAATTTCACTACCATGTTTTGCATGTATATTGAATTTTATTTACTTTTGTGAATTTGTGTTTTGTGTCTTCCATGAATTCTGGAAAAAGTCTACATAATACCTTCAGATATTTTCTCTCCCATTTTTTGTGGTCTATTTTCCAACTACTCATATTAGAGATATGTTAGAGAT
Source organism: Chlorocebus sabaeus (assembly GCF_047675955.1). NCBI lineage: Eukaryota > Metazoa > Chordata > Mammalia > Primates > Cercopithecidae > Chlorocebus > Chlorocebus sabaeus. The sequence continues at coordinate 107,333,226 of NC_132914.1, forward strand.
ATTTATTCTGTTCCCTGTTACTTAATCTCACTTTCATATTTTTGTCTGTGTTGAATTCTAGATAATTTCTTCAGCTCTGTGTTTTAGTTCATTCTTTTATTTCCTCAGTGGCATCTAATATTATGTTTATTCCATCCATTTAATTTTTAATTTCAATGACTGTCTTTTTCATTTTTATTTTTTCTCACTTTTTCTTTTTTTTTCTTTTTTAGACAGTCTCACTCTGTAGCTCAGGCTGGAGTGCAGTGTTGTAATCTCAGCTCACTGCAACCTCCGTGTCCCAGGTTCAAGCTATTCTTCTGCCTCAGCTTCCTGAGTAGCTGGGACTACAGGCATGCGCACCACGCCTGGCTAATTTTTGTATTTTTTGTAGAGACATGGTTTCTTTCACCATGTTGGCCAGGATGGTCTCAAACTCCTGACCTCAAGTGATCTGGCCACCTCAGCCTCCCAAAGTGCTGGGATTATAGGCATGAGCCACCGAACCTGGCCTCACTGTTTGTAGTCTTTTGATTTCAGTTCCTCCTTTATAGTTTTTATTACTTTAAATATAGTTATTTAGTTGGCTTATTTCTAGTGTCCAAAGTTCCTTTAGGCATAGTCCTGTTATTTATATCTTCTGTTTCTCACTCCTAATGAATTGATTTTTCCCTTACATATTTTATACTTTGGGACTGTGAGCTTTCATTAATAGAGTTTGTCTCTTGAATCCTGGCATCCAGGATGGAGGGTGTGTCCCTCTACAATGGTTTTGCAGTGTTTTAGAAATATCACAAACTTGTGTTTTAGAAATATCACAAACTTGGAGCTAATATTGAGTTAATTTCTCAGCTTGGAAGTTCTTAGACCATGTAGATAGGGTAAATTCAAACTCCAGAGCTGCCTGAGGACAGCTGTGATCACTATCACAGCTGCATAGTGATCAATTTGACCATAAGACTTGTGACCAAAAAAGGATTTTATCAACTATAGCACCTTCATCTCATTGAGAGGCAAGCAGCTACCTAAGTACATAGGCTCTGCGGCCCCTTTTCCCATTTTGGATGTGACTTTCACCCTTGAGAGCCTTGGGTGTCTGTAGGTCACTTTGATACGTAGAAGCCACATCCCCTTTCTCCCAGCTATCTTTTATTCTGTACTAGTGACCCCAACCCAGATGCAGTCCCACACAACAAAGGCAGCATACACATTACTCATCTGTGCTAACTATCCTGTTTCTAAGGAAACGGTGCAGCAGGAAACCATGCAAGGTCATTCTCAGGATGGTGTTAACCCTTTACTCACAGTTTCGCAAGTTGAAAACAACTTAAGATTTACTATGGGGTCCTCAGTTCTAACTTCCCACTCTGCACAGACCTAAGGCTTTGCATCTGCTCTGCCTGAACATTAAAATCACTATGTTACCAAGACTGCCATTACCAATTCCTTTCACCAAGGATAGCCATAATATTACCCTTTTTTTTTGGTCCTGTTAATTTCTTTTCTTTCTTTGAGAGTTCAGTTCAGCTCAGGATTTGAAAGGATGTTGCTCTCTTACCAAGCATTTGTGGATGCAGCCATGCATCACTTAATGATGAGGATGCATTCTAAGAAATGCATAATTGAGTGATTTCATCATTGTGCAAACACCATAGAGTGTACTTACACAAACCTAGATGGTATAGCCTACTCACATCTAGGCTATATGGTAGATAGCCTTTTGCTCCTAGGCTACAAACCTGTACAGCATGTGACTATACTGAATACTGTAGGCAATTTTTACACAATGGTAAGTATTTGTGTATCTACACCCATCTAAACGTAGAAAAGGTATAGTAAAATTATAGTATAAAAGATTTTAAATGGTATGCCTTTATAGGGAACTTACCATGAATGGAGCTTGCAGGACTGGAAGTTTCTCTGGTTGAGTCAATGAGTGAGTGGTAAGTGAATGTGAAGGCCTAGGACATTACTGTACACTATGATAGACTTTAGAAACACTGTACACTTAGGCTACTCTAAATTTATGTAAAATTAAAGAAGAAAAAAAAAAAAAAAAAAAAACCTTAGCTTACTGTAGCTTTCTTGGCCAGGGGCAGTGGCTCACACTTGTAATCCCAACACTTTGGGAGGCTGAGGAAGGCAGATGACGAGGTGAAGAGTTCCAAACCAGCCTGGCCAACATAGCGAAACCCTGTCTCTACTAAAAACACAAAAAAATTAGCTGAGTGCAGTGGCACACGCCTGTAATCCCAGCTACTCGGGAGGCTGAGGCAGGATAATTGCTTGAACCTGGGAGGCGGAGGTTGCGGTGAGCTGAGATTGCGCCACTGCGCTCCAGCCTGGGCGACAGAGCGAGACTCTGTCTCGAAAAAAACTTTTAAAAACCTTTCTTACTTTATAAACTTCTAATTTTTTAAAAAAAATTTGACTTTTTTGTAATAACAGCTTAAAACACAACCACATTGTATAGTGGTATGAAAATATTTTGTTTCTTTATATCCTTCTTTTATATGCTTTTTTCTATTTAAAAAAACATTTTGGCCAGGTGCGGTGGCTCACGCCTGTAATCCCAGCACTTTGGGAGGCAAAGGTGGGCAAATCACCTGAAGTCAGGAGTTTGAGACCATCCTGGCCAACATGGTAAAACCTTGTCTCTACTGAAAATACAAAATTATCTTGGCGTGGCGGCACATGTCTGTAGTCCCAGGTACTTGGAAAACTGAGGCAGGAGAATCGCTTGAACCCGGGAGGCAGAGGTTGCAGTGCCTGGAGATCGTGCCATTGCATTTCAGCCTGGGCAACAAGAGCAAAACTCTGTCTCTAGAAGAAAAAAAGGTTAAAAATTTTTTTTTTTTTTTTTTTTTTTTGAGATAGGGTCTTGCTCTTGTCGCCCAGGCTGAGTGCAGTGGCCCTCTGCAGCCTCAACCTCCTGGCCTCAAGTAGCTTTCTCACTTCAGCCTAAGGAGTAGCTGGGACCACAGGCACATACCACCAAACCTGGCTTTTATTTATTTATTTATTTATTTATTTTATAGAGGTGGGGTTTTGCTGTGTTGCCTGTGCTTGTCTCAAACTCCTGGGCTCAAGCGATCCACCCGCCTTGGCTTCCCATGGTGCTGGAATTACAAGAGTGTGCCACCACACCCAGCCTTTTTTCACTTTTTAAACTTTTTTGTTAAAAACTAAGACATAAACACACACCTAGGCCTGCACAGCGTCAGGATAATCAATATCACTGTCTTCCACCTTGAAACATCTTGTCCCACTGAAAGGTCTTCAAGAGCAATTAACACACATGAAGCTGTCATCTTCTATAACAATGCCTTCTTCTGGATGCCTCCTGAAGGACTTGCCTGAGGCTGTTTTACAGTTTACTTTTTATAAGTAAAAGCAGTACACTCTAAAATAACAATAAAAAATATAGCGTAGTAAATACATAAACCAGTAACATAGTGGCTTATTATCATCATCAAGTATTGTATACAGTATGTAATTGTATTGCTATACTTCTATACAACTGACAGTAGATTGATTTACACCAGCATCACCACAAACGCTTGAGTAATTTGTTGCACTATGGCATTATGATGCCTGTGATATCACTAAGGTGATAGTAATTTTTGAGCTCCATTATGATCATATAGGACTGCCATCATATATGTGGTCCATTGTGACTGAAACATCTTCTCATGCATGACAGTATTTTTAGCATTTCTAGGTGTTTGTAGCAGGAGATTTTCAAATTATCCCATTCAAAATACTACATTAGAAGAAATTTTGAAACAACTTAAACAAAACAAAATTTAAAATTCCTCCCTGTCCCTTCGCAATAAAGAAACTACTTAACCTGAATTCAAATTGTTATTCCACCTTTTTTTTTTCTTTTTGAGACAGAGTCTCACTCTGTGGCCAGGCTGGAGTGCAGTGGCGCGGTCTCGGCTCACTACAACCTCCGCCTCCTGGGTTCAAGCGATTCTCCTGCCTCAGCCTCCTGAGTAGCTGGAACTGCAGGCACGTGCCACCATGCCCAGCTAATTTTTTTTTTTGTATTTTTAGTAGAGATGGGGTTTTACCATGTTGGCCAGGATAATTTCTATCTCTTGACCTCATGATCTGCCCGCCTGGGCCTCCAAAAGTGCTGGGATTACAGGCGTGAGCCACCGCGCCTGGCAGACTCCACCCTTTTTTAGCAGTATAATCTTTGGCAAGGTACTTGACTCCCTGAACTTTCTCCAAGCATTATGTGGTGGTATTAATATCTCTTTTGAGGTGTCATTATGAGATTTAGTTATTGTCATTCAAACACCCTAGAATGTTTTACGAAGTTCTAATTGAGCCCCTGCCTAGATAGGTCTTTAGCCTCCCCTCACCATTTCCCAGAAATAGACCAGCATAGGCTGGGTGCAGTGGCTCACACTTGTAATCCCAGCACTTTGGGAGGCCAAGGCGGGTGGATCACCTGAGATCAGGAGTTCAAGACCAGCCTGACCAACATAGTAAAACCCCATCTCTACTAAAAATATAAAAATTAGCCAGGCGGAGTGGCACATACCTGTAATCCCAGCTACTTGAGAGTCTGAGGCAGGAGAATTGCTTGAACCCGGGAGGCGGAGGTTGTAGTAAGCCAAGATTGCACTATTGCACTCCAGCCTAGGCAACAGAATGAGACTCCGTCTCAATAAATAGATAAATAAATAAATAAATAAATAAACAAACCAGTATAGTAAACTACTTGTAAGTTTCTTAATTGTTCTTGTTCTCTGTAGCTTCCAATCCTTTATACATAGTGTTCCTGTTTTTAAATACTCTCTTCCCCTTGTTCATCTTCCACCTAACTGTTCTTACTAATCCTTCGTGATTAGCTTAGATATCAATTTCTCCAGGAAGTTGTCCTCACTGATCCCCAAACCTGGGTTAGGCTCCCCGAGTCCTGTGTGCCTTCTGTAACACCTTGTGTTTTCCTATCATAGCTCTCAGCAGCCTGTTTACTTGTCTGAACGTTACTTGAGAGGAAAAATTTTTGGCTGTTTTATTCACTATTGTCTCCCCAGCACCTAACAAAGAACCTGGCACACGGCTCAATACATGGTAGCTATTGTTCTTATCAGCACCTTCATCTATCATAATTCTCAAATGTCTGGTTGTTGTATAAATAACTCTTAAGTATGCCAAGAAGCTTAGAGTTAAGTTACAAGACTGACAAGGGCATGCATTGTTTCAGAGCCATGTTTGGGACCTTTGTTTTTCACTTATTCAATCATTTTCCCTTTTTATACTAGGAACTGACCCAGGAGTGTGATGAAAAGAAATCCCAGTATGATAGCTGTGCAGCAGGCCTCGAAAGCAATCGGTCCAAATTAGAACAGGTAAGAAGAGAGTTTTTATTTTAACAATTTAGCAAAAACTACCTGTGTACACACCTATAGTCCCACCTACTCGGGAGGCTGAAGCAGGAGGATCACTTGAGCCCAGGAGTTTGAGGCTACAGTGAGCTATGATCACACCACTGCATTCTAGCCTGGGCCACAGAACAAGACTCTGTCTCTAAAAAAAATGTTTTAAATACTGCCTGTGTGTGCACATTTTCACTACATCAATGTCAAAAGATTCCCAAATCTTTATCATCATCTCCCAAGCCTGTCTCCAAAGCTCCAGAGATCTTTATTTCTTTAATTTGTACACACTGAATTTCCCATCTGTACCACTCCCAACAAAATACAAGGCTCATTATCTGCTGCCTGGCCTCCACAGAAACCTTTTACCTATTCTCTTGCTTCTACTCTTGCTCTCCTAAGGTTCATTCTCCATAGGGCAGCCTAAGAAACCTGTTTAAAATTTTTTGCCACCCTTCATTGGCTTCCTGTTGCACTTAAAATAAAATCTAACCACCAAACTGTGATCTACAAGGCTCCACCTGCCTTATGAACTTCATGTCCATGTGCTCTACTCCTCATCCATGGAGCTTCAGCCACTCTGACCTTCTTCCTAAACTTCAAACAGGCCAAGCTTGTTTTCACTTGTGAAATTTTGCATGTACTCCTCTCTTCTGCATGATATACTCTGCTCCTAACTCTTTGCCCTCCTCTCTCCTTTTCATCACTAGGTCTCAGCCTCAGTGTCTCCGCCTCTCAGAGATCTCTGATTACCTGATGTTATCCACTCTCCTTCCCAACCTCGCCCACCCAGTCCCTCTATCACAGTCTACTGATGAATTTCCTTCATAGCACTTATCCCCATCTCAAGTATCCTTCATTATGTTTCCTTGTTTATGTTGGTTTCTTCCACTTCAGTGAAAGCAGGGAACCTGCCTGTTCACTTCTGTGTTCTCAGCACTTAGAACAGTGCTGGACACCCAGTAGGTACTTAATAAATGTATGATTGGGCCAGGTGCAGTGGATCATGCCTGTAATCCCAACACTTCGGGAGTCTAAGGTGGGAGGATCACTTGAGGCCAGGAGTTCGAGATCAGCCTGGCCAACATGGTGAAACCCCATCTCTACTAAAAATACAAAATTAGCCAGGCATGGTGGCATGTGCCTGTAGTCTCAGCTCCTCAGGAGGCTGAGGCACAAAAATGCTTAAACCTGCGAGAAGGAAGTTGCAGTGAGCCAAGACTGCACCACTGCACTCCATCCTGGGTGACAGAGCGAGACGCTGTCTCAAAAACTACAATTGGACTTGCAGGGGTGATATGAGTATTCTCTAGAAAAAGATTATTTCCTATTGTGATAGAATAAACAAAGTTAAAATTGCAGAAGAGAAAATGACTCTGATGGTAGTCCTTTGTTGTACATCTAAAGTCATCATCACCATGTCTGTCTCATTCTTTCGATAATGTTGCCTATCTAAAATTATATATTATAGGAAGTTAGAAGACTCCGTGAAGAATGTCTTCAAGAAGAAAGTAGATACCATTATACAAATTGTATGATTAAGGTAAGACAAAGTAGATCAAAAACATTTCTGAGTTTTTTCTATATCAAAGTCTTCCCTAAAACTTAAGTCTTTCTGTTTAGAACCTAGAAGTTCAACTTCGTCGTGCTACTGATGAGATGAAGGCATATATCTCTTCTGATCAACAAGAAAAAAGAAAGGCAATTAGGCAAGTAATTTTGTTGTTTTATATTGAGATACTTCATATTTTCACCAATAAAAGTTTTATAAATAAGGTAGAATTATACAAATTTAGCATATTTAAGTAAGTAGACACTAAGATATTAATACTAAATCTTACTAAACATCTAGATATTTCAGCCCTGCTAAGTGGGAATACATATGATTTTATTTCTTGCTTGCTTACTTTTTGATTGTGGTGAAATATATAAAACATAAAATTTGCCACTTTACCCATTTTTAAATGTACAGTTCATTGGCATTGATTACATTCACAACATTGTACAGCCTTCACCACTGTATATGTAAAAAATTTTTTCGTTATCCCAAACAAAAACTCTTGTAACCATTAAGCAATAATTCTTCATTCCCCCTCACCCAGGAATATATATAATTTCATAATTGCTTTGTCATAAGCAGTAAAGTTGGTCTCTTTTTAAAGTCCCACATGGCCTAGACTCTAGTCATCTGCCTGCTAATTGTGCAGTGTAATGACTGCATTTTAGCTGGAAATTGTGTGATTGCAGTGTACCAGTCTTCAAAACAAGAAGGATGTATAAATACTGCTTAGTCCTTATATGGTGCTTTTTTTGCAATCCCAGCTTGTGGCATACTGTAATAAATCAAATCCTGCCTAAAAAAAATACATTTATGGTTGAATTGCTAGCTGTGATAAAATGCAGTCATTGAACAACATAAGCCTTCTTTGCCCCTCATCACAATTCAAATGTTAAATATTTTGTTGTTACTATTCAGTAAAAATTCAGATAAAATGTAGGACTCACGTTTATTCTAGATTGCATTGAGATTTTGAGTGGCCTGTACATTAATGTTATAAAAAGAGACTGGGCGTGGTGGTGAGTGCCCATAATCCCAGCTACTCAGGAGGCTGAGGCATGGAAATCACTTGAACCCGGGAAGCAGGGGCTGCAGTAAGCTGAGATCACACCACTGCACTCCAACCTGAGCGACAGAGGGAGACTCTGTCTTAAAAAAAAAAAAAAGAAAAGAAAAGAAAAAAGGAATCTAAGAAATAGAGTGTCTTGCAGAATCTGAATTTTTTTTCAATGTAATGCACTAGAATGCAAACCAGACTGAAAATATTACACAAATAGAGCAGTGTTTTTTCTAATACTCTAATATACTAAACTAAAAATGTACTCATTCATATTATTTCATTGAATGTAAACTTCGTTCATATAAACCTATATGGCCAATGATAAGAAATGAGAAAAGTTAAATTTGTTCTTTAAAAATAAAAATTTTTATAAATTAAGTTCTATTTCTTCCAAAGTTATCAATATAAATAGTAAAGAAGGAAATAAGTGCTCTTGAACTATTGATTTTCTGATCTGTCTTCTAGCCAGAGATAGATATATAGATAGATAGATAGATAGATATAGATATAGTTTTGTTTTTTTTTTTTTTAGACAGAGTCTTGCTCTGTCGCTCAGGCTGGAGTGCAGTGGCGCAATCTCGGCTCACTGCAACCTCCGCCTCCCAGGTTCAAGTGTATTCTCCTGCCTCAGCCTCCCGAGTAGCTGGGATTACAGGCACATGCCACCACGTCTGGCTAATTTTTGTTATTTGTGTTTTTTTAGTTTATATTTTTGTATTTTTGTAGAGATGGGGTTTCACCATGTTAGCCAGGTTGGTCTCAAACTCCTGACCTCAAGTGAACCACCCTCCTCGGTCTCCCAGAGTGCTGGGATTACAGGCATGAGCCACCATGCCCCACCGAAAATGAGGATTCATCAGGACTAATTGCAAAATTTTCCTTTACTTAGACTGCTATATTTTCTTTTTTTGTGGCTTATGATTTCTTGGAGTCCCAATTTTATATTGTTTACTTTTTTCTTAAATACTACAGTGTAGCTTTACACAGAAAAACAGGCTCTTCTTTGTTGTGTGTTCCTTTACCCTCATCCTTCAGTCTTTATCCTTAACATGTCACCTGCTTTAAATCTCACATTTTGTCTTAAATAGTATTGAAATATAATTTTGTTTATAAGTAAAATACAATGTTGTTATGTTTTTAATTTTTACGTTAAAAGTATTATTTTTTTAGCCTACAAAACAAATACTTGTAAAAACAAAAGTAACCATTATGAAGTAGTGTGCACAGAAGTTGAATGCTGTCCATATTGCCATGCCTCAGAAATGTCTACTATTAATACTTTGGTGTACATTATGCCATATTCTTTTCCCATGCGTTTGCTGATACATCTGTATATATGTGTGTTAGTTAATGCATGGGAAATGTTATGTGCATGTGTGTATACACAAACGTATACATATATATGTCTATAAAAATAAGATTAAACTGCACCTGAGTGTGGTGGCTCACACCTGTAATCCCAGCATTTGGGAGGCTGAGATGAGCGAATTGCTTGAGCCCAGGAGTTCAAGATCTGCCTGGGCAACATGGCAAAACCCTGTGTCTACCAAAAAACTACAAAAAAAATTAGCCCAATATGGTGACACATGTCTGTAATCCCAGTACCTGGGAGGCTAAAGTGGGAGATTGGCTTGGGCCAGGGAGGTGGAGGCTGCAATGAGGTGTGATCATGCCACTGCACTCCAATCTGGGCAACAGAATGAGACCTTGTCTCAAAGGAAGAAAAAAAAGATTAAACTACATATACTGTTTTTCTCTTGATCTAGAATATTTTCCGCTTCAGTGTTTATAGATTTACCTCATTCTTTTGTATAACTCCTTCTTATTTGTTTGAATAGATGTGCCATAATTTGCTTAAACATTTTCCCATCTACAGATATTTAGTTTGTTTGCATATTTTCATTATTATGAGCAATGGTGAAGTAAATAGTCTGCTTCTATGTTTATTTAAGTTATGGGATATTTTTGTAGGATGACTTCCTAGAAGTAGAATTGTAAGATTAGGTGCTACTTAATGTTTATTTGAAATGTATATCCTTTCTCCTTTCTACAAGCCTCTTCAAAAACAATGTGTAATTTAAGCAAATGGGTTGCCATTGTTTTGAGGGAAGATTAACCAGAAATAGTATTTAACATTTTAATTCTCTTAATTTCCTATGGAATGTTTTGCTATCTTTTTTTTCTTTAAATTACTGTTTACTTGAAGAACTAACTAAAGATGGGGAAAGACAAAGAATTTCATAATGGATTTCATTCTGACTCCAGTACCCTAAACTATATTGCCTAATGTATTTTAGATAGATATATTAATTTATAATTCACTTGTATGATCAAATCATTTGAAGTAAATTGAAAGTAAATCATTATGTTGACTCCCTAGGGAACAGTATACCAAAAATATTGCTGAACAAGAAAACCTTGGAAAGGTAAGAATTATTATTTATTTTTTTACGTGTGTCTAACTGATTCAGGCTTTCAGTACTGTACATGATTTATGACTGTCATTCTTTCCAAAAGGTTACAGTACAGTTTTTGAGAGAAAATTGTTCATTCTTTTTAAAGATGGAAGACTTCCTTAAGAATTTAATTTTACAGAAATAAAGGCACAATGGATTTTTTAAAGAAAAAATTATCTATTTTTAAATCACAAAGAGTTCATAATAATGTTCTGCATTACAGTTTTCAGATTATCCTCAGGCTGGGCACGATGGCTCATGCCTGTAATCCCAGCACTTTGGAAGGCCAAGGCCGGTGGATCAGTTGAGGTCAGGAGCTCAAGACCAACCTGGCCAACGTGGTGAAGCCCCGTCTCTATGAAAAATACAAAAATTAGCCAGGCGTGGTGGCAGGCACCTGTAATCCCAGCTAGTTTGGAGCCTGAGGCAGGAGAATCGCTTGAACCCAGGAGGCAAAGGTTGCAGTGAGCCGAGACTGGGCCATTGCACTCTAACCTGGGTAACAGAGCGAGACTCCATCTCAAAGAAAAAAAAAAATTATTCTCAGATACCTTTTTATGCGATAGGTACAAATTTATTCATTTACTTTATTTAATAAACATAAAGTTCTTACTATGATCTAGGCCCTGGTCTAAGCCCTTTACAAACATTAATTTATTTAATACAAACAACTGAAAAACCTTGCTTGAGATACTCATCTCCCTCCTGCCAGAGTTATCTGATGGTGACTGAAATAGGACTGTATGATTATTGTTCTTAGTTCTCTGAGCCACTCCTAGAAGTGGTAGAGAGTAAGTTATGGCCTTGACCATCAGGACTTAAATGACCAACTGATTAGTTATTCTAGCTGACTTCATAAAGCAACCAATTTAACAAAGACACCAGCTTTGCATTCTTAGGAGAAAAAAAGAAAAAACATATACTTACTAATAATTCAGAGGAAAGATGACCAGTCATCAAGTGACTTGGCTTCACTCTTAGACTTGTGATTCTAAACAAGCCCTCTAATCACTTTAGAGTTCATTTCCTCATATTTAAACTGAAATAGGTAGATGAGCAGTGAGCAGAGATCACACCGTTGCACTCCAGTCTGGGAAATAAGAGCAAAACTCCATCTCAAAGGGGAAAAAAAAAAAAGATAGCCTTTGTTATCGAAATTTTCAAAACTGTATTTTAATCAATCCATATATATCCATCATCCAACTCTAATTATTAAATTCGTGGCCAACCTTGTTTTATCTATAGTCTCATCCAGTACCTGCCCCCAATTTTTTTCTAAATTATTTTTAAACACATCTCAAATTCTTATTATTTTATCTCATCACATTTCAGTATGTATCATATTTTGAACATAACCACAACACTATTATCCTACCAAAAAGAATTTAACAATAATTACATAACATCCAATACCCAATGTTCAAACTTCACCATGATTTATTTGTTTAAATCAGGATCCTACTAACAGTCCATACATTGTTATTAGCTTATATCTCTCTTAAGTCTCTCTCTCTCTAGGTTACTCCCCCATCATTTTTTCCTTACAATTTTTTGTTGAAAACAAAAAAAAAAAACCTGATAATTTGTCCTAGTGGGTTTTCAACATTTTGAACTTTGCTGTTGGTAACCCTTTGGTGTCAATTAGCATGTTCTTCTGTTCCCAGTATATCCTGTGAATTGGTAGTTAGATCTAGAAGCTTGATTAAATATGTTTTGATATTTGGCAAGAATATTTCATAGATGGTGGTATGTACTTCTATCAGGAGGCTTTCTTCTTATGATGTAGACAGCCATTGATAATCATTTCCTGGATCCATAATTCATTAGAAAGTTGCAGAGTGGTGACATTCTGATTATGTCATTCCTTCTTCATTTATTGGCTGGAATAATTCTGTAATGAGCAACTTCTCCTTATCTTCTATTTACTTACCCTGAGTTACATTCATATAAGAAAGGTAGAATAACTGCTTGATTCACTGTTTACTGGTTTTCAAAATGATGAGTTGGTTCTTTATCGTCCTTCAAAAGTAATCTTATGACTTTTAGATTGAGCACATTTGATATGTTTCAATCTATTGTGATTATTAGTCCCATTAGTACTCAAATTTGGCCAGTGGAAGCCTCTGAAGTTAGCTTTTGAATCCTTTTGAAAAAACCCTAGTAGACTTTGATGACTTCTTTGTTTTCTGGTGTGACAAAATGTTCTAATTTCATACTGTACGTTTTCTTTCTCAAACCTGAAATTAGCCATTTCTCTAAAAAGTGTTCACCTGTGATTTGTTAATAAATGACCATTATATCAATGAAAATAAATAAAAAATAAAAGGAAGCCTTCTCAAAGCTGATTCCTCCATTTACTGGGAGAATAGTGAATTCCGTGTACATTATTTCACTTATGGGATGACACACCATACTTAAAAGGAAAAAAAGAAATAATTTTCATATTTGAAAGCATATATGTGAATCAAGTTATAAACATTCATTTGTATAATATTTTAACTAGAGATTTTTGGATTTGTAGGATTTGATATGATTGTCAAAATTGACTTTTTTTTTTTTTTTTTTTGAGATAGAGTCTCACTCAGTCACCCAGGCTGGAGTCCAGTGGCGTGATCTCCGCTCACTGCAACCTCCACCCACCAGGTTCAAGTGATTCTCATGCTTCAGTCTCCCGAGTAGATGGGATTATAGGAGTGTGCCACCACACCCAGCTAATTTTTGTATTTTTGGTAGCGATGGGGTTTCTACCTGGTTAGCCAGGCTGATCTCGAACTCCTGACCTCATGTGATCCACTCACCTCAACCTCCCGAAGTGCTGGGATTACAGGTGTGAGCCACTGCGCCTGGCCCAAAATGGACTTCATCCAAAGATTTCGTGTAAAGTAATGTACTTTTTTCATATGAAAACATTCCTCTTTTTTTTTTCTTTTGCAAAGTATCTGGATGGATGCTGTACATACATAAATATTTTTCAAACCTGAAATCCTTTCAAAGACCCAACCTTAATTGCCAAATCTGATTAAAGATTTTTTTTCCCCCATCCAGTGTAGTGTTTTCTTGCAGGATCATTGGGAAAAGTGGCAATATAACATCAAGTATATTTAAGCAAGTGAACCAATGACTGGCTCATTCCCCAGATGTCAGGCTGTATCATTTAAGAAACAAAGCTTCTTAATCCTCAAAGTTTTAGAGTAGATCTAAATTTTCAAGGCAGACAGAACAAACCTAGCCTTTCAAAGTGATGATAGTCTAAGCCCTCTAAGCCAATATAAACTGGGCATCCATAGACCTCCTCAGGCCAACTGAGTTTCCCCCCTTCTATACCACCACCTCCTCCTTTAAAGAACAATGAAATATGTGATTAGTGATTTTTGTACATTGCAACTGTAAACAAATGTAAATAAGATTTAAAATACATACATACTAACGTCAGTTGTATTCATAAAGTTAAAGGTTTCAAACACACATGGTTATGAAGCAAATTAAATGTAATATTTCTGACACAGACAGTGCCCACATCCTGTCTTTGGTTCTTTAAATAACTTTTATAGGTTGTTAGAATTTTTTGACAAGGAAATTATTCCAATAATATAAGAAAAGTTACAGGTTAAGTAGTGCCGTAATTTAAAATTATGTGCAGAAGTCTTAAAATTCTTGGTCTGCCTTAATGGCCTTTCTAAATACTTTTTAGTTTATGAAGATAAAATATTTATTGTAAGATACATTATTTATAACATAAACTTAAATAGATGTATTAATATGCCAGGTATTGCATCAAAAAATGTACTGGTTATATTTATATTTTTAAAATTCTGTGTTCTATTCCTGTTTGCTGTTAACTTTGCTTTCATTATGCATAGCTGGGTGGGCAGTATTTTAATGGGTGGTTTGAATCTGGTCCTCAGCTTAGTTAATCCTCTTATTTGCGCAAGTACCAACGACCAGCATTCTCATTTGTGTCTCAGATCAACTAGTATATTGACCCTATGTTAAAAGAGGAAAGAATGAGGATGTTCCTGTGCACTCTGCCTCTGTGTCTCTGCTTGGTTTTCTGTCTGTCTTGGTAATTTTCTCACACTCGGTGTCAGTACAGGTATTTGTGACACACTGCGTTTCCCTCTATGTGCACTATCACCTTTTCTACCAAAATGTCAACTGTAGTTGTCTCTAGAGCATGGGATTATAAATGAATTCCTTTTTTTTTTTTTTTTTTTTTTGAGACAGAGTCTCACTCTGTCACCTAGGCTGGAATGCAATGGCACTCCAGCTCACTGCAGCCTTGAGTTCCCAGGCTCAAGTGATCCTCTTGCCTCAACCTCCTGAGTAGCTGGGACCACAGGCATGTGCCACCATACACAACTAATTAAAAAAAAATTTTTTTGTAGAGATGGGGGAGTCTCACTTCCTTGCCCAGGCTGAATTCTCTCTTTCTTTTTTCCTACCTTGTCACCTATTGTCTCTGACTTTGAGTCTACTCTTGCTTTCAGTCACCCTTTCTCAATTTGCTATAATATGGAACCAAAGTATATTTTTGTAATGTATTGGAGATTCTTTTATTCCTGTTTAAAATTTTAGAGTCAATGAGTAAAACAGTTTTGGCAAGTGGACCGTCTAATATGTTAGTAACAAAAACAATTCTGAGAAGGATTTTGGCTTATTTAATAGTATACTATTTTTATAATCACTAAGCTTGCTCCCTGAAGTATATGTGCATACAATTTTATTTATTTGGACATAAATAGAGTATACACTGTTTCAGGATAGGATAGAATACAGCATTTAATAACAAGAATATATATAATACATGATAATTTATCAAGTATTTCAATATCTATTATGTCGCTTGAAAACATAATCTTATCAAGTAAATGCTTTTATTTTCCCCTATTGTTAGCCTTGATTTGGTTTTTTTGTTGTGTTTTTAAGAGACAGGGTCTTGCTCTGTTGCCCAAGCTGGAATGCAGTGGTGACAGCATAGCTCACTGCAGCCTCAAATTCCTGGCTCAAGTGATCCTTCCACCTCAGCCTCCCAACTAGCTAGGACTACAGGCACGTGCCACCACCATTCCCAGCTAATTTTTTAGTTTTTATTTTTATAGAGACAGGGTATCATGTTACCCAGGCAGGCCTTGAACTCCCCAGCTCAAGCGATCCTCCTGCCTCGGCCTCTCAAAGTGCTGGGATTACATGCAGTGAGTCACTGCGCCCAGCCCCCAGCCTCCTATTATTCACCTTATTTTATTTATTTTTTTTCTAGCGACGGAATCTCACTCTGTTGCCCAGGCTGGAGTGCAGTGGTACGATCTTGGCTCACTCTGCCTTCCAGGTTTAAGCAATTCTCCTGCCTCAGCCTTCTGAGTAGCTGGAATTACAGGCACATGCCACCATGTCCAGCTAATTTTTGTATTTTTGTATTTTTAGTAGAGACAGGATTTCATTTCCTGTTGGCCAGTCTGGTCTCGAACTCCTGACTTCAAGTGATCTGCCCACCTATATAGCATGAGTCCTGTTTTCCACTTGAAACTCCAAGTATACCTGACACATAACAGGTGCTCCATAATTATATCTTGAATAAATAAGAATTAGGTTTTAGTATATAGAATATACTGAGCCTGTTGGTTTCTTGAGAAATTTTTATGTATATGGAAATTCTAAAACAAAAGGTGAACATTTCTCAGGCTTAGGCTAATAAATGAATTATTTTAAAGCTATCTGAGCTATAACTATACATTATTCTTGAGTAATATGTCATGTACATCCTCCTAGCTGGTTTTCATTGGAGAACTAGAAAGGCAAGCAGTTTGACTGAGAGTCTCATAGTGGCGCGATCACAGCTCACTGCAACCTCCACCTCCTAGATTCAAGCCATACTCCTGCCTCAGCCTTCTGAGTAGCTGGAATTACAGGCACATGCCACCATGCCCTGCTAATTTTTGTATTTTTAGTAGAGATAGGGTTTCACTATGTTCATCAGGCTGGTCTCGAACTCCTAACCTCAAGTGATCTATCCGCCTTAGCCTCCCAAAGTGCTGGGATTACAGTTGTGAGCCACCACGCCTGGTCTATTAACCTTTATTGATAATTGAGAAAACTGAAGTCCCAAGAAATTAAGTGCCTTTCTTACTGCTAGAGGAGACAAAACCAAATTAAAACTGAAGTCTTCTGACTTCCAAACTCTATATTCTTCTTTTCACACCATGATACTATTCCACTTTCCTAAGTATCTTTTTCTCTCACTTCCTTCTATAGTTTTGTGTGGTTTTTTTGTTTGTTTTTGTTCTCTGTATTTTTTTTTTTTTTTTTTTTTGAGACGGAGTCTTGCTCTGTTGCCAAGCTGGAGTGCAGTGGCATGATCTCTGCTCACTGCAAACTCCGCCTCCCAGGTTCAAGCAATTCTCCTGCCTCAGCCTCCCGAGTATCTGGGACTGCAGGCGCACACCCCCATGCGTGGCTAATTTTTGTCTTTCTGTGTTTTTTTGGAGAACTAGAAAGGCAAACAGGTTGACTTAGTGTCGAGGTTAGTAGAGATCTCGATCTCCTGACCTCGTGATCCGCCCGCCTCAGCCTCCCAAAGTGCTAGGATTACAGACATGAGCCGCCACGTCTGGCCTTAGCTAACTTTTATAATCTTAGTTTTGATACATTATAGGAGTATGTGGTTTAGCTAACTATTATTTATCTAGTGTAGAAAACATACCATATTCCTCTGACTATAGCAGTAGAAATATGCCCCTGTAACTGAGATTTAATTATTCCTGTTTTTTTTTGTGATAGAAACTTCGGGAAAAACAAAAAGTTGTACGGGAAAGTCATGGTCCAAATATGAAACAAGCAAAAATGTGGCGTGATTTGCAACAATTAATGGAATGTAAGAAACAGTGCTTTCTGAAACAACAAAGCCAAACTTCCATTGGTCAGGTAATTCAGGAGGGAGGAGAGGACCGGCTAATACTGTGAATTGTGTTATCGTTTGGAGTTTTACTCCATACCACTAGCTATAAGCCTAATCTCATAATGTATTTCTTTTCTGAAACTGATTTGTATAGCGTTTTGTTTTCAGATTAGCCATTCTTTATTAAGTTTTTGTAGAAAATAATGTTAAGGTAGATTTAGTCTTAATGTTTTTTCATATGAAAAAGAGGCTTTTATTATTTTCCGTAGTTTAGACATCACTGGCATCTTCTGAGTTTTATGAGACAGGAAACTAAGTTTACTATCTGTAAATGTAAACATATGTCCATTGAGAAACATGTAGTTTTTTTTTAGGATGTAATAACCCAATGGCTTACTGTTTTTCTTAATCTTTTTTTAAAAAACTTTAGAAGAATCTTTTAGGAATTAGTATCTCTTGTTTTGAAGAAATGTTTATCTGAAGTTCAGCAGTTCGTACAGTTTCACTTCAGTTTATTTTTCTTCTGTAAAATGCAAGAAAATTTAATATTTTGACTAACATGTTCTGTTTGTATAATTTAAAGGCAAATAAACTTGGTACATATTTTATGTCTATTTAAAAAATGTGAAGTTGTGTCAAAATTTATTCTTTTTAAAGTAAGTATTAACATCTAATATTAAATTGGAGGATTATTACTTTTCCTTTTTTTTTTTTTTTTGGAAACTGAGTCTTGCTCTGTTGCCCAGGCTGGAGTACAGTGTCGCGATCTCGGCTTACTATAAGCTCCGCCTCCCGGGTTCACGCCATTCTCCTGCCTTAGCCTCCCGAGTAGCTGGGACTACAGGCGCCTGCCACCACGCCCGGCTAACTTTTTGTATTTTTAGTAGAGACAGAGTTTCACCGTGTTAGCCAGGATGGTCTCGATCTCCTGACCTCTTGATCCACCTGCCTCAGCCTCCCAAAGTGCTGGGATTACAGGCGTGAGCCTCCACACTCAGCCAGATTATTACTTATTTTCACCAAAAATCTATTACAGATTTCTTTTTTCTTTTCTTTGAGATGGAGTCTCACTCTGTTGCCCAGGTTGGAGTGCAGTGGTGTGATCTCAGCTCACTGCAACCTCCGCTTCCAGGATTCAAGCAATCCTCCTGCCTCCACCTCCCAAGCAGCTGAGATTACAGGCACCTGCCACCACACCTGGCCAATTTTTGTATTTTTAGTAGAAACAGGGTTTCATCAGGCACAGTGGCTCATGCCTATAATCCCAACACTTAGGGAGGCCGAGGCGGGTGGATCACGAGGTCAGGAGATCGAGACCATCCTGGCTAACATGGTGAAACCCCATCTCTACTGAAAATACAAAAAATTAGCCGGGAGTGGTGGTGGACACCTGTAGTCCCAGCTACACAGGAGGCTGAGGCAGGAGAACGGTGTGAACCCAGGAGGCAGAGCTTGCAGTGAGCTGAGATTGCGCCACTGCACTCCAGCTTGGGCGACAGAGCAAGACTCCGTCTCAAAAAAAAAAAAAAAAGAAAGGAAAAGAAACAGGGTTTCGCCTTGTTGACCAGCAGGCTGGTCTTGAACTCCCAACCAACCTCAGGTGATCTGCCCACCTCAGCCTCCCCAAATGTTGGGATTACAAGCGTGAGCCACCCATGCCTGGTGTATTACAGATTTAATAATATAATAACCAGGGTGGACACGGTGGCTCATGCCTGTAATTCCAGTACTTTGGGAGGCTGAGGCAAGCAGATCATTTGAGGTCAGGGGTTCAAGACCAGCCTAGGCAACATGACAAAACCCCATCTCTACAAAAAAGACAAAAATTAGCCGGGTGTAGTGGCACACCTGTGGTCCCAGCTACTTGGGAGGCTGAGGCTAGAGAATCACTTGAACCTGGGACGTGGAGTTTGCAGTGAGCCGAGATCATGCCACTGTACTCCAGCCTGGGCAATAGAGAGCAAGACCCTGTCTAAAAAAAAAAATCATAATAATAATAATAATCTGATAGTTATGGGAACTGTTATTTTATTTTATTTTATTTTTTCTTTGAGATAGTCTCTTGCTCTGTTGCCCAGGGTGGAGTATAGTGGCACAATCTCAGCTCACTGCAACCTCTGCCTCCCAGATTGAAGCAATTCTCTTGCCTCAGCCTCGCGAGTAGCTGGGATTACAGGCATGGACTACCACACCTGGCTAGTTTTTTGTACTTTTAGTAGAGACGGGGTTTCACCGTGTTGGCCAGACTGGTCTCGAACTCCTAAGCTCAAGTGATCCACCCGCCTTGGCCTCCTAAAGTGCTGGGATTACAGTTACAGGCATGAGCCACCACACCTGGCCTGATATTTTAAATATAAAAAAAATTGTCGTAGAATATAGATATCACATATTAAATGTAGCACAAGACTCAAAGTGAAATTCAAGAGTTCAAAGTGCTTCCAATCTCTGCTTCATTTGGACAAGGTACTTGAAGATTTCTTAGGTTTCCCTTAGAAAGATACCAAATTCATGTGCCATGCTTTACTTAATTTCAATTTTAGTAGTTTTTCAAAATATCTTGGCTTTAGATTTGAAAACTCAAATTTCAAATTGTTAGCATGTCCATCTTAGGCTAGTTCTTTTCAGTTGTCTTTAAATTTTTTTTCTTTTTTTTTTTTTTTAGAGACAGGATCTTGCTCTGTTGCCTAGGCTGGAAGGCATTGGTATGCAGTGGTATGATCATAGCTCTATGCAGCCTCAAACTTCTGGGGTCAAGTGATCTTCCTGCTTCAGCCTCCTGAGTAGCTGGGACTATAGGCACATGCCACCATGCCTGGCTAATTTTTTTTTTTTTTTTTTTTTTAAGAGATGCTATGTAAGCTGTTTTTGTGTCAGTATATAGAAATACCTGAGGCTGGCTAATTTATAAAGAAAAGCGGTTTAATTGGCTCATGGTTCTGCAGGCTGTACAGGAAGCATGGTGATGGCGTCTCCTCTTGGCCAGGGCCTCAGGAAGCTTCCAGCCATGGCAAAAGCTTCCTGGTGAAAGGGGAGCCAGCACATCATATGGAAAGAGCAAGAGCAAGAGGTCAGGGGCAGGTGTCACTCAACTTTTAAAGAACCAGATCTTGTGTAAATTCAGAGCTAGAAATCACTAATCACCATGGGGATGGCACTAAGTTATTCATAAGGATCCACCTCCATCATCTAGGCACCTCTCACCAGGCCTCACCTCCAACACTGGAGATTACATTTCAACATGAGATTTGGAGGGGACAAACATCTAAACCATATTAGATGGGGTCTCCTTTTGTTGTCCAGGCTAGACTTGAACTTGTGGCTTCAAGTGATCCTCCCACCTTGGCCTCCCAAAGTGCTAGGATTATAGGCATAAGCTACCATGCCTGGCCCAAAACTTTTTTTTTTTTTTTTGAGATGGAGTTTTACCCTTGTTGCCCAAGCTGGAATGCAGTGGCGCATCTCGACTCACTGCAACCTCCACCTCCCAGGTTCAAACCATTCTCCTGCCTCAGCCTCCCAAGTAGCTGGGATTACAGGCATGCACCACCACCAAAAACATTTTTTAAAGGATAAAATTGTTTCTACCCTGTAAAAAATATGGATCTCTTTGTTCCCATGTGTGTCCTACATTTAATTTTTGTTTGAAAAGTTTTTTATTGGTAATCAAAGAGCCTCACTAGCTAGAGATAATTGGTAATGCTAGGAGCTGTAGCAAGAAGAGATGGGGTCCATCAGAATAAGGAAGAACTGGACTTACCAGGAAAGTACGGAGAGAAATATCTTTTAAATTTTTATAAGGAAAACAGAAGCATTTCAGTGTTCATAAGTGATTTGAATTGGTCCTCTGCTTGTTTTATCCTCTTATTTGTGCAAGTATCAGCTGCCATAATTGTCATTTGTGCCTTTAGATCAACTAGCAGACCAGCAGTCCCCCAAAAGAGGAAAAGCGGTGTCTCAGTGTGTAGAAACAAATCCTTAATTCAATCATCATTTTTTGGATAGCAACATAGATATATTTGTGTGGTGTTGGCTACTGGCATGTTGTTTTTAAGCCAATAGTAAGTGATGCTACTTTAAACAGAATATGAATTCCTTCGCAAGTATTTGAAAAAGACGAGATGCTCTTTATAGAAACAGCATTTTATTCCCCCAGAGGAAAGTCAGTTCATAAAATTATTAAGCCTAGTGTTAATTATTTTTTAGCCCTTCACTGTCTTTGGTATTCCTCTTGATTTTCTTCACTGTCTTTGGTACTCCTCTTGATTTTCTTCACTGTCTTTGGTACTCCTCTTGATGTTCTTCACTGTCTTTGGTACTCTTCTTGATTTTTAAAATGGTTAATGACAGATACTCCACAGAATCCTTAGAATTCTACTGATTTGATTATTACTTGCCGCCTTTATTCCATACAGAAAGAATGTGTGGATTAAACGCAAAGGCAGCTCCAAATTACTTTGTTCACTGAAGCAGAACATCATTATTACTTCAAGAAAAGCAAATTGAAAAAAAAACTCTAAAAGTACAAAGTTATTTATAGATTGTATGTAACATTGGACATTTAGTAATGCAGCTTAATGGGTTTAGCACAGTGACTTTCCACTCATTTCATGATTTGATTGGAACATTAAAAAGCTTTAACTAACCCTGACAGTCTTTGACAGCTGGCACTTACTGAAGAGCTTATTACATTTTTCCTTCAGGATTGATACTCTGGCTAGCTAATTGATCAGAGTACTTAATCATTTCAGAAACTAATTTGTCTTTCATGTGATGGCCCAAATAAAGGAGAAGAATGCAGCCTGTGAAATCTGCCTCTGTGTTCACAGATTTCCTTCTTCTAGTTGCCAGCTGTTGCATGGGACTGACTGTATAATTGTAAATTTCAAAAGGCCACTGCTTATCTTGCTTTCTGTATTAGTTCAGGAAACAATCCAACTTTATTTTTTTATTTTTTATTTTTTTTTATTTTTTTTTTTTGAGACGGAGTCTCGCTCTGTGCCCCAGGCTGGAGTGCAGTGGCGCGACCTCGGCTCACTGCAAGCTCCGCCTCCCGGGTTTACGCCATTCTCCTGCCTCAGCCTCCCGGGTAGCTGGGACCACAGGCGCCCGCCACCACGCCCGGCTAATTTTCTTGTATTTTTAGTAGAGACGGGGTTTCACTGTGTTAGCCAGGATGGTCTCGATCTCCTGACCTCGTGATCCGCCCGCCTCCAACTTTAAATGGTGTCCTTTAAGAAGAATCTTATAATATGATAATGTGCTTTCTGTTATAAATCTATTAACAACTGAATTCCAAAAGCCGTGTATTTTCTAGGTCTGGGGAATGTACCAGAAGGGTCTTAGAACACTGTTCAAATCCATATGAAAATCAAACCAGAAATTGCAGAACACCTACCTTTTTCTTTAGATTAATACTTGCCCTTATTTTGCTCTAATTCAGGAGATAATAATAAAAGAAATTTCATTTAAACTATCAGATAAATGTAAATATATTATTTTGCCTAATTAACATTTATAAATTTTTAAGGTCTATGCACTTTCCAAGTCTGTTTCTTTTTCTTTTTTTTTTTTTTTTGAGACGGAGTTTTGCTCTTTTTGCCCAGGCTGGAGGGCAATGGCAGGATCTTGGCTCACTGCAACCTCCACCTCCTGGGTTCAAGCGATTCTCCTACCTCAGCCTCCCAAGTAGCTGGGATTACAGGCATGCACCACGATGGCCAGCTAACTTTTTGTATTTTTAATAGAGATGGGGTTTCACCATATTGGTCAGGCTGGTCTTGAACTCCAGACCTCAAGTGATTCACCTGCCTCGGCCTCCCAAAGTACTGGGATTACAGGCATGAGCCACCGCGCCCGGCCCCAAGTATGTTTCTTAACTTTTTAAGGTAACACAATACAGAGCACTTTTTAGTAATTTGAGTAAAATAAAAGGCTAAATATATCGCTGAAACTAAAAATATACAAATTTGCAGAATTTTTCTGAATTGAATACAAAAATATGACAAATCAGTAACTTGCCAAAGCTGTCTTTACAAAGACAAAGTTTGTATTGAAAAATGACTTTGTGGCTGGGCGCAGTGGCTTACACTTGTAATCCCAGCACTTTGGAAGGCCAAGGTGGGCAGATCATCTGAAGTCAAGAGTTCGTGACCAGCCTGACCAACATGGAGAAACCGCATCTCTACTAAAAATACAAAATTAGACAGGTGTGGTGGTGCATGCCTGTAATCCCAGCTACTCAGGAGACTGAGGCAGGAGAATCGCTTGAACCCGGGAGGTGGAGGTTGCAGCGAGCTGAGATCGCGCCATTGCACTCCAGCCTGGGCAACAAGAGCGAAACTCCATCCCCCCCAAAAAAAAAGAAAAGAAAAAGAAAAATGACTTTGTATGCAGGTGTGTGTCTTATAGAAGCCTTGTCTTACATAGGCATTCTACCCTGTATTAGTGACTAATGAGTGTGAGTAAATGACTTGTTTCTACAAAGGATTCTAGGTGCTTACATCATTCATCTTGTCTGGCATGAAGGAGTCTTTAGCCCTAGGGAGCGGGTAAGATAGCATCCTGATGATTAACTTTCTTTAAACTTGGTTATATCAGTAACGTCATTGTTGTAGTGAGGTGAGGAGTAGATTACATATGCAACAGATCTTTTTTAGACAATTCATGGCAACCAGGAGAGACATAAGATGTGTCTTTACTAAATATGTAAATTATTCCTCCACTTATACTGGCTTAGCTCCTCTTCCTCTTCCTTTTAATGAGAGCAGTTTAATTAGAGCTGCTTGGTGTATGGCAGCCAGGCCTGGAATGAGCGTTTTGTCTCAGGGGATGGAGAGGGATCATTAAAAGTTATCTATGTATTTTTTATCTTTGACCCTTCTGTCTTAAGATAATCTTAACAAGAGAAAGTTGACTGTAAATATTATTTAGCCCCACCCCATCCTTGCAAAAGAGATCAAAAAATAAAAACGCAGATCCCAAATAAGTATTTTTAAGAGACTTGGACAAACATATGCTTTCTGCTCCTATGCTCCCTCTTTTGGCAAACTGGAAGTACTTTCTTGGCAAACATCGATATTTTCACAATTTCCTTTCTAGAACTGCTGAGAGGCTTGAGTCACCAAACTCGGTTTACTGCTATGGAAATTCACTATTCTGAGCACAGGAAGAAATTAAAGATTTTTGTTCTTCCGTGAAAGTATGTGTTTCCACCTCAGTTCAGAGTGTAACAGCAGGTTCCTGGCTTGGCTTCTTCATGCTGCACGTGATATCCTGGTAAACAGTCATAGAATTTTAGAGCTTGAAAGGAACCTCAGAATGATTCATATAATCATTTATTAGATCGGGAGCTTTGAGGGATCTCTTCCAACCTCTCTCCAGTGTGGACATCAGTTCTGTAGCGCGTGTAGCGAATCACTTTCCAGCCATGGCAGTGTACCCGCAATGCGGCTCACTCCTCATGAGGGAGCCTGTTTCATTGTTAGAGCACAGCCTAATTAAGTTATTGGTTCTGAAACTGAAGCAGACTTACAAAGGACTTTTTATGAACATCAGTTATGCAAATCAAGATTTAACAAATTTTATTCTCTGAAGCTGTAATCATGACCATGATCATATAAGTGATTCAAGCAACTAACCTGGTACTGAGCACTCCATGTACTTATACCAGGCACTGTCCTGAGTGCTTTACATGTAGAACTAACATAACTCTCACAATAACCTTATGAGGCAGCTGCAATTATCCCCATTTTATAGATAAGGAAACTGAAGCACAGAGAGACTTTCACAATATTATACAACTAATGATTGTGGCAGAGCCACAATCCAAAACCTGTGCTCTTAAGTACTTATATTGTAGTGTGACCCATATATATATCTATTGTATATAAACAAACAGATTGATGTCTATTTGTTAGTTATGGTATGAAATAATTTTTAGTGCTTATTATAAAATTATAGTACCTTTTTTTAAAAAATGTATTTACTTACTATACCTAAAGAACAGACTTCACTAAATGGTTAAAAGTAACCTCAACCAACCAGATGAGGGAATTATACTGAAAATAAATGTCCTGTAAATGAATGAAAGAAATGAGTAGTAGTTTTAAATACAGAGTAAACTGAAACTTTATAGGGTTATTTAAATCTCTCTGTGAGTGTGTTAAAATCATGCATGTCTCCAATTGCTGGACATTTAGATCAACTCCAGTTTTTCACTTTATGAACAATGCTGCAATGAAACTTAAAGATTGAAATACAGCTGGGTGGCCGGGCACGGTGGCTCACGCTTGTAATCCCAGCACTTTGGGAGGCCAAGGTGGGCGGATCATGAGGTCAGAAGTTCAAGACCAGCCTGGCCAACACAGCGAAACACCGTCTCTACTAAAAATACACAAATTAGCTGGGCATGGTGGCAGGTACCTATAATCCCAGCTACTTGGGAGGCTGAGGCAGGAGAATCTTGAACCCAGGAGGCAGAGGTTGCAGTGAGTCGAGGTCACACCACTGCGCTCCAGCCTAGGCGACAGAGCTAGATTCCATCTGGAGGAAAAAAAAAAGAAAAGAAAAAGAAAAAAATACAGCTGGGTGCGGTGCTCACACCTTATCCTAGAACTTCGGGAGGCTACGGCAAGAGGATTGCTTGAGCCCGGGAGTTTGAGACCAGCCTGGTCAACATGGTGAAACCCTATCTCTAATAAAAATACAAAAAATTAGCCGAGTGTGGTGGTGCACACCTGTAGTCCCAGCTACTTGGGAGGCTGAGTCAGGAGAACCGCTTGAACCCAGGAGGCAGAGGTTGCAGTGAATCAAGATCGTGTCACTGCACTCCAGTCTGGGCAACAGAGCGAGATTGTCTCAAAAAATAAAAATTAAAAAAATTTTAAAAGAAGATTGAAATACAATAAGATAATAAAGCAAAACCACAAAATTTATCAAATTTGGTTAAATCCAGAATCTGCTGAACAGTTTTATAGATATTTTATATAGATATTTCTTGTCTTTTTCTGTGAAAATACCAACAGGCAATTTCTTTCTTAACCAAGGAAATTAGCAAGATAACACTTGATTAATAGGAGAATGAAATTAAAAGTCCATTCATTTATTTTTATGCAAGTATTTGTTATCTTGTGTGCCTGACACTGTGCTAAGTGCTAAAATAGAAATTGAACATGACCTAGTTTTTGCTCTCAAAGACCTCACAGTTTAGAAGACTCAAATATTATGCAGCAAAATAAGTGCTGTGTGTACAAAGAACAGGGAGCTCAGAGGAAGCAGCAATTAATACTGATGGGGGATTGTGAAAAGATTAACAGAGGAGATGGGACTTGAGCTTATTTATAAGGATGAATTAAGATTTTGATAGGCATGGGAAAAGTGAAGACATAAAGGCATTTAACGATACGGCATGTTAAGGAAAGGACAAGAAGTCTAGTATGGCTCAGTAAGTTACACAGGTGCATGGGGGATGGGGAAAGAAGTCCTATTATGTATCAAGCTCTTGGGTTCTATAATGTGCTGGACACTCAGCTAGACTGAATGAAAAGGTGCAGTAAAAATATAAGATATGGCCCCTGTTGTTAACAGGACTAGCAATGCATTAAACAACAGTAGACACATCAAGAAGTAATAACCAAATACTAAATTTTGTAGAGCAATAGAAATTCAATCAAATTGGAGCTACAGGGAAGACCAGAAGGTCAAGGAAGAGTAGAGTCAAGGAGGCTTTATCAAAGAGGTAGGAATTGATCTGGGCCTGGAAGGATGGGTAAGATGTGGACAGGGGAATGGGAGAGAATGGCAGAACAGCAGGAGTGAAACCAGCAAGTATTCATCACCCACCTCTCCCTTATCCAGCTCTATAGCAAGTATATTGAGCAAGAAAAGCATGGCTGTCACTTCTAAGCAGCTTAAAATCCGGTTATCAAGATAAGTGATGTAACCAACAAAGCAGTACTGGATTAGCCAGTAGGCAAACATGCACTACAGATTTTCTGAAAGTATTTGATATTTCAAAAATCAAAGAAGTTTCCATTAGAAAAAGCAAAACTCAGCCGGGCACGGTGGCTCACGCCTACAATCTCAGCACTTTGGGAGGCCGAGGCTGGGCAGATCACTTGAGGTCAGGGGTTTGAGACCAAACTAGCCAACATGGCAAAACCCCTGTCTCTACTAAAAATTCAAAAATTACCCAGATTAGTGACGCACGCTTGTAATTCTAGCTACTCAGGAGGCTGAGGCATGAGAATCGCTTGAACCCAGAAGGCAGAGGTTGCAGTGACCCAAGATCGCAGCACTACACTCCAGCTTGGGTGATGGAGTGAGACTCTGTCTCAAAAAAAAAAAAAAGAAAGAGAAGAGAGAAAGAAAAAAACAGAAAGAAAAAAGAAAGAGAGAAAGAAAGCAGAACTCTGTTAGACGTCCTTATATTCGTTTTACGGTTTAGTTTTTGTGTCTTCTCATTGCATGTAGTGGGGAGGAGAACTATAATTTTTTGGGAGTTAGGGTCTCTAAAATTTTTAGTTCAGCTTCCTGGAATGGGATAAAAACCACATAGATAGTAGAGTTAATAATCCCCACAGAACTCAAAGCTGGAGAAAATACAGGCTGGAGCAATCTGGTCAGGCTAGAGGAGAAAACATTCAAGTTAAAACTCTTATGGAAGCTTGAGTAGAAATTGGCTCTGAGAGGGAGCAAGAGCTCCGTGGAGAAGAGGAAGCCCCAAAAGGGAATGCCCTGAGGTAGGAGCCAGACCCGGCTGGAGGAAACAGAAGATGAAGCTGGAAAGGGAATGAGAGATTGAAGCTGAAGGTTTCTAGTTGGTGCGATAATCAGCCATGGTCTGTTGGTAATAACAATAGGAGTTCTTCTTAATATCGTTTTGGACCGTTGATGAAATGAGATTTCACTGCATTGTAGGGAATGACAAATTATCATCTCCCACAGAAGACTGCCATCATGGACTAAGTTTGATTTATTTTTTGTGACAGAGAAGAGCAATACAGGTGGTAAGCCAGTTAATTTGTTTCATTGTATTTTGAGGGTTATTTTTTACACTAATTCAAAGATTCAGCATTTTATTCTTTTGTGTTTTTGTTTTTGTTGTTTTGTTTTGTTTTTTGTTTTTTAGAGAGAGATGAGGTCTCACCATGTTGGCCAGGTTGGTCTTAAACTCTTGGCCTCAAGTGATCCTTCCACCTTGGCCTCCCGAAGTGCTGGGATTATAGGCGTGAGCCACCACACCCGGCCTCATTTTATTCTTTGATTCATTTTACAACTCTATATCATCTATGCCATCACTTCTTTGTTACATTTAACATTTTCAGATTTGTGAAAAAGATTTGGTAATTCCAAGGAATTAAGCTGAGAAACAGAATATTTAGAGTTATATTTTTATTGGGAGACATTTTTATAAGTTTATGTGATTTCCTATATTTTAAAAAATGTGAGAAGAATTAAAAGCTGGTTTTTCACTGTGCTTGATTTTTTTTTTTTCTTAAGGGGAGGAAAAAGAACTTTTTACAGAATAATTGCCAAGTCGGCAAGGAGAGCCTCAGCGCTTGAAGAGACCCACTTGCTAGTGTCTTGGCAGTGTCAAACAAATGTTCAACTTTTATTCTGACACTTCTTGAAGAATTTGATTGAAACTATATATGTCCAGATAACACTCAGCAAAGTGCCCTTCTTGCATTTGTTTCAAGATATATTTGGAAACAAAGAGATGACCTTGGACTCAGCTGCTTTTCCAATTTAGGACTTCTCTCTAGGTCTACTGAATAATAATATTCCCCAACTTTGAAAATTCAACGAATGGAAAAACATTTTAGTTACTATATGCCATAAGTCCTGTGATAGAGGACTTTTTCTCCCAGCAATATGTTCTGCTTCTAAAAGAAATGATATATTTAGCCCACAAACTCTATATTAGCTTTCTAACCATCTACTTCGACATACATTTAGGAACACATTTGCTTTTCATCAGAGTGCCTTTTTGTAATCTAAATTGAGCTATCCTTGCTTTTTAAAATATTTTAGCATCTAAGAAATAAAAAAACAACCCGCAGTTAACTCTTCGCCTTTGCTTTCTGGCATTCATATTTTCATTTGAAGCCAGGGTTCATTGTAGCTTGATGTAAGATCTAAAAGAAGACTTTGGAGGCCCTGACATCCCCTTCTAAGGCTATTGCCACCTGTCCAGATGACAATAGAAGTCCTGCTGGTCTAACCTCAAGCCTGAATGCCAAGGTTAGCTTCCAATTGTGTCTACATTTAGCCCATGGAGATGGATGTTTTAACTATCATTAAAGTGACATCCTTTCAGTTACCATTTTGCATATTTTGGAGGTTTCAGCAGTTCCATTTTTAATTTGTTGTCATGGTCACAGGATAAGATGTAGGTAACCTTTCTGATAAGGTGGTTTTACTTTTAAGCAATTAAATAAGAATTTTAGTCTGATAATTGTCCTACATGGCGTATTACCAGGGATAGCCACATTTTCTATTTTCATATGATTTCCTAATATGTTATAGGCAATTAGAGCATTTATAGAGATTAATACATTGTTAGTTACAGTCTCCAGCATGTGCAATACATTAATTCCCAATAAAATGCTGCGTTACAGGCCAGGTGCAGTGGCTCATGCCTGTAATCCCAGCAACTTTAGGAAGCCAAGGCGGGCGGATCACGAGGTCAGGAGATCGAGACCATCTTGGCTAACATGGTGAAACCCCATCTCTACTAAAAATAAAAATACAAAAAATTAGCCGGGCGTGGTGGCAGACACCTGTAGTCCCAGGTGCTTGGGAGGCTGAGGCAGGAGAATAGTGTGAACCTGGGAGGCAGAGCTTGCAGTGAGCAGAGATTGCACCACTGCACTCCAGCCTGGGATACAGGCCGAGACTCCGTCTCAAAAAAAAAAAAAAAAAAAAAAAAAAAATTCTGCATTACACATAGGCACATGCAAACATGCACATGTGGAAACAGATACACCATATTATAACACTTTATTAAAGGACAGCTTGTTCTCAAGGATTCCTTCTTGATTGATTTGGAATCAAGTATTAATCATGTGTTAGCCACAAGGTGAGTGATTTTGAAAAGATAGTCGAGAAATTTTTAAACTATTACCACAAAGTAAATAAAAAATAAACTATTACCCTGTTACCACTTAAGATACTTTTAAAGATGACCCGTCTCATCAGATGACATACTGATCTTAAATTTTTGTTACACATTATTGCACCAGGATTACTTTGCAGTCTCCTAACTCAAAAACTAGTGACTTTTATTTTTAATCTAACATTTACTCCTTTATAAAAACAGGTTTTGCATGGGAGTAGCTATCCTGTGTACATTTCCATTATTGTAGTGAAGTTGAACTACAGCAATTGCTAAAGTCACCACACTGCCCTAATTAAGTAAATAAGGTCATATACTAATCAAGCTAATTGATTTTACAGAATACACAGGAAAAGTAAAGTTTGCTTTTCCTGGTGTCAGAGATGCCTCCAGCTACACAACTTTGGAACTGTGCTTTTTAAAGGCTTGAAAAAACAAAATAAGATGATCTACAGAATGTTCCTAAGATCTGTAGTGCTCAAGGATGATTTTAATGAGGAAAATGTCTCAGAGAAAAGATAATTTTATTTTAAGTAATAGATTAAATTTGAGTTTTGCTGAATGTTTTCATAAAACACTGTGTGTCTTCAAGAGTAATTTTCTCATTGACAAAAGTTTGAGCCAAAAAGTCAGAATATTCCTGCATGGTTTGTGGTTATTAAGTTTGTCGTATGTTTCAGGAATCTTTTTCTCTCTATCTATCTATCCTTATATTTTCAGATACACTTAACCAAATCAGCATTATTGATGTTCAGTGAGTATTCATTGCTTGAGAGTAAGAACCTCTTTGTCAGCATTCCTAAGACAGGAGAGATTTCTGGAAATTACAGAATACCATGGTTCTCTAAACTCTTTTATGTGTCTTCCATAGATGGAATTCATATCCAGCTGTCTGCACATTTATATGGAATCTGGTTTATCCAAATACTGTATTTGCAGTCCCGTCAAATCAAAGATTTCTTTTTCTTATTGTGCCCAAATATCTTACCTTGATCTTTTAGTTACAAAATCCAGATGTATTTATTTAAGGATACAGATCTAACATGCTTTTAGTTAAAACTCATTTAAAAATCTTTCTTTAGCCAGGCATGGTGGCCTGTAGTCCCAGCTACCCAGGAGGGTGAAGCAGGAGGATCTCTTGAGCCGGAGAGTTGTTCAAGGCTGCAGTGAGCTATGATTGCATCACTGCCCTCCAGTCTGGACAACAGCGTGACACCCTGACTCTAAAAAAAGAAAAAAAAATCTTTCTTTGTTTTCTGTCTCTGACCTTCTCCATCTTTTTTTGTTCATATATATTTTTCCTCCCTGTTTATGAGTGTTATACTCTTCAAATTTTTTCTGATTCTCTTTCACACAAATTTTCTTGGCAGTAGTAAGTTCACTTTTAAAGCATCTTTCAAAAATATGTTTTCATTTTACAAAATATATGCGGTAGGTATGATTGCATAACTCTGAATATACTAAAAACCACTGAATGTATAAATGCACAAAAGTCTTCTTTAAATTGGTGAATTGTATGATGTATGAATTATGTCCCAATAAAACTGTTAAAAATTAAATTGCATGCTTAATGTAACAAAATTCAAATAATATCAAAGAATATTAGATTAAAAAAAATAAAAAGCCGGCCAGGCAAGGTGGCTCACGCCTGTAATCCCAGCACTTTGGGAGGCCGAGGCGGGCGGATCACGAGGTCAGGAGATTGAGACCATCCTGGCGAACACTGTGAAACCCTATGTCTACTAAAAATACAAAAAAATTAGCCGGGCGCGGTGGCGGGTGCCTATAGTCCCAGCCACTCGGGAAGCTGAGGCAGGAGAATAGCGTGAACCCGGGAGGCGGAGCTTGCAGTGAGTGGAGATCGCGCCACTTCAGTCCAGCCTGGGCAACACAGCGAGACTCTGTCTCAAAAAAAATGAATAAATAAAATAAAAATTAAAAAATAAAAATAAAAAGCCCTGTCCTGCCCCAGTCTTCTCACTCCTCAGAGGTATTTCCACAATTCGGTTTTGAAATACTCTTCCAGATGCTGTAATTTTATGCACAAGCACATAAATGCATTTACATCCTTTTAAAATTTTATAACAGGGCCGGGCACGGTGGCTCATAGTCTGTAATCTCAGCACTTTGGTAGGCCGAGGCGGGCAGATCACTTAAGGTCAAGAGTTTGAGACCAGCCTGGCCAACATGACGAAACCCCATCTCTACTAAAAATACAAAAATTACCTGGGTGTGGTGGTGTGTGCCTGTAATCCCAGCTACTTTGCTCAGGAGGCTGAGGCAGGAGAATCTCTTAAACCCAGGAGGCGCAGGTTGCAGTGAGCCAAGATTGCACTACTGCCCTCGAGTCTGGGCAACAGAGCGAGACTGTGTCTCAAAAAAAAAAAAAAAAAGAAAGAAAGTGTTATATTCACTGTTTTACAACTTGTTTTTTGAATTAAACCGTAAATTCTAATCATAAGTATAGAGTTATCTTAATAGTTGCAAATATTCTTCTATATGGATCTAGCACAATTAAGTTCCTTATTGAATGTCCTTCCACATATATCTTTGCACCCTTATACAAGTATATATCTAAGAAAAGTATTAGAATTGTTGGGTTCAGAAGTATGTGCATTAAAATTGTAATAGATATTGCCAAATTGCCCTCCAAAAAGCTGGTGCCAATTTGTACACCCATCAGCTGGATATGAGCATGCTGAGTTTGCTGTCCCCTTGCCTATACTAGGTATACTAGCTTTATAATAGTCTTGCCAATATGATAGGTTTAAAGAATCATTTTTATTTATATTTTAAAAATTATGAGTGTGGTTGAGTTTTTTTATGGCCCAGATTTAATTTCTTATGTAACATTTTTCTGTATTTGAAAAAGAAGTCCATATAATTATTGTAGAAATTTTGAATGATACAGGAGATAATTAAGATCACCCAGAGATTATTACCATTTACAATTTTTCTTTAGGCTTCTTTCTATGAAGATCTTCTTGTGATTATTTTTAACAAAAAATGAAGGTTGGTAAAGGAGCTTTTCAAAAAATATGTAATTTATCAAATGAAGTTATAATTTAGCTACTTAGAGTACTACTTTGAGCTCTTTTAATCAAGGTGCTATATAAATATTCAGTGGACTGAGCTCCCCTCTGCCAAGCTTTTGGGATCAGCTAGTGGAAAAATCATTAACATTCTTTCCTTGACACTGTCCTGTCACTACCAAGTCTCAAACTGGATGAGATTTCCTCGGAGCCAATAGGTCTGTTAGTGGCAGAGATGCAGCTCGATGATCCCTTAATGGCAGGGAAGATAGAGGAATCTTTACCTTTAAAATCTATACCTTTAAAAAGGAGCATACACATTTCCTTAAATGTATGTGTGTGTGTTTACATACACATATAGGTTTATGGTTGTGTGTGTATATATATTATAATTACATATACATAATATGTAAACAGGAGATGAGGTCAGTGAGCCAGGACAAGAACATAAAGGTGTGGTGAACCCTGGGGGATGGTAAATGATTAGCATGTAGGGTCAGCCATTCAAAGACACACACCCTGGATGCTTCTGTATCTGTTTCTCCTTTTGGACTGTAAGAGCATGGAATGCAGGATTGGTTTCTGTTGACAGTTGTATTCCCTGCGCCTCCTTAGGCAGATAGGCAGGGTTGATGAATATATATTAGTTAAATGAAGAATGAATGAAAGAGAAAGAGTATGCCTTGAGCAAATCACTTCATTGCTCTGAACCTCAGTTTCTTTCCCTACAGCATCCAAGAATTATTGAAAGGATCAAATCAAGTAATGTATGAAAATGGTAGATGAGAGTGGGAACCCTCTCCAAGGAGACTGTTTCCTCATTCTTTTCACAAAGCTCAATATGGTTCCCATTCAGGCCCCAGTCAAGCAGGTCCTAGTATATAGCAACTGCCCAAGCATTCAATTTTTTTGGCTAAACAGAGAATAAAGTAAATGTAATATCACTTTATAATTACAAATAACCATCCCCAGTGTCTCTGGTATACCTTACATGGAAACACACTTGTGTCCTCTTATACAGAAAGAAGCAGCCAGTGATATTGTCACAAAATTTACCAGAGAACAATTTAAGGGATCCTGATTATAATGAAAAATGTTGAGATAGTATGTCCTGGGGACTTTGACATCTTAGTCACAACTGCTTTCTCAGTAGTTCTAGGTACATAATTTTAATAATAGAGCCCCCACAAGGCTTAGGATAAAGTTCATAGCAAATGGATGCTATTGTGACTTTAAGACACACAAAAATGCATCTGTGTGATTATTGTTTAAAGGCGGAGATGCTAACTTGGGAAATCATATGATGCACGTATGGAATAGTAGCTATTCTGGGAGCTGGCCTTTTGCATGTGATTGTAATGAACATCTGTCCTTTTTAGCATATCTTCTATCAAATTGTCAAAGACAAGCAGTAGTTACATTTTGAAGTTGTGATGAAATTTTCAAAAGCTATGCAACATATTCTGTATTACTCAAGATAGATTCTATAACCTTTAGGTTTGTTGAAAGAGGAAGCTAGTGTATTATAAAATCAGTTAAAATAAGAATGAATTTAGGATATAAAATAGCATCAGCTCATAGACCTTAGGGAAGATTTAAGTTTTTATTAAAACTTGACATAAATAGAAACATTTATCAGTCTTCTTTCATGTAATGACATAAATATAATAGACTGGCACATAAACTTTCCCCTCTCTATTTGTAACCAAAAGAATTGCATAATCAGGCAGGAACCAGGAAGTAAAAATAATTAAAATTAAACCAAGTGGTCTGTTTTCACTACTCTAAGAAGAGTAAAAAATAAAGGTAAACACAGCCAGCAAGTGTCTTTATCAAATTTGAAAATTCTTTCCATGTCTGTTATACTTTAATAGCATGATAAAAATGAATTTTTATTAAGGTTTTTTACTCAAGACCGTGCTTTTAAAAAAAATTAATTTTAAATTGTGGTTAAAAAAACAGAACATAAAATTTACCATTTAACCATTTTTATGTGTGACATACAGTAAACTGTGCACATTGTTGTACAACTGATCTCCAGAACTCTTTTCATCTTGCAAAACTGAAACTCTAGACCCGTGAAGTAACAACTCCCCATTTTTCTTTCCTTCCAGCCTCTGGCACCTGCCATTCTACTTTCTATCTCTATGAATTTGACTACTCTAGGTATTTCCTATAAGTGGAATTATGCAGTATTTGTCTTTTTGTGACTGGCTTATTTCACTTAGCATAATGTCCTCAAGAACATTGCTATCATGTCATCCATGTGTAGGATGTGTCAGAATTTCCTTCCTACTTTATTCTTTTTTTACGATTGACTAATAGTCCATTGTAGAGATACACTGCATTTTGTTTATTCATCTGTTGACATTTGGGTGGTTTCCACTTTTTGGATCTTATGTGTAATGCTGCTGTGAACATTCAGGTACAAGTTTGTTCTTGGAGTAATTCCACATGACAGAGTGGAATTAATGGGTCATATGGTAACTCCGTATAGTAACTTTTTAAAGAACTGTAAAAACTTTTTCAAAGCAATTATGTCATTTTATATTCCCAACAGCAAAGTATGAAGGTTCCAATTTCTCCACATCCATCACCAATACTTCTTATTGTCCATCTATCTATCCGTCTATTTGTTTTTTTGTTTTGTTTTTGAAATGGAGTCTCACTCTGTCACCCAGGCTGAAGTGCAATGGTGCCATCTTGTCTCACTGCAACCTCCGCTTCCTGGGTTTTTTGTTTGTTTTCTGTTTTTTTGTTTGTTTGTTTGTTTGTTTTTAGACGGAGTTTCACTCTTGTTGTCCAGGCTGAAGTGCAGTGGCATGATCTCAGCTCACCACAACCTCTGCCTCCCAGGTTCAAGCGATTCTCCTGCCTCAGCCTCCCAAGTAGCTGGGATTACACGCATGCACCACCACGCCCGGCTAATTTTGTATTTTTAGTAGACACGGGGTTTCTCCATGTTGGTCAGGCTGGTCTCAAACTCCCGACCTCAGATGATCCACCCCCCTCAGCCTCCCAAAGTGCTGGGAGTAAGGCGTGAGCCACCACGCCCAGCCAGCCCCCTGTGTTTAAACGCTTCTCCTGCCTCCGCCTCCTGAGTAGCTGGGGGGTTTTTTATTTGTTTTGTTTTTTGTTGTTTATTTATTTAGTTATTTATTTATTTATTTTTGAGAAGGAGTTTCGCTTTTGTTCCCCAGGCTGGAGTGCAGTAGCGTGATCTTGGGTCACTGCAGCCTCTGCCTCCCGGGTTCAAGCGATTCTCCTGTCTCAGCCTCCTGAGTAGCTGGGACTACAGGCGCACGCCACCATGCCTGGCTAATTTTTGTATTTTTAGTAGAGATAGTGTTTCACCATGTTGGCCAGGCTGGTCTCGAGCTCCTGACCTCAGGTGACCCGCCTGCCTTGGCCTCCCAAAGTGCTGGGATTACAGGCATGAGCCACCGTGCCTAGAATGTTTGTTTTTGAGACGAAGTCTTGCTGTCATCCAGGCTGGAGTGTAGTGACACAGCGTTTATGGCAGCCTCGACCTCCTGGGCTCAAGCAATCCTCCTGCCTTAGCGTCCCATGTAGCTGAGACCGCAGGCATGTGCCACCACACTCAGCTAATTTTTTAATCTTTTGTAGAGACAAGCGTTTTGCTATGTTGCCTAGGCTGGTCTTGAACTCCTGGGCTCAAGCAGTTCTTCTGCATCAGCCTCCCAAAGTGCTGGGATTACAGGCATGAGCCATCACACCCAGCCTCCATGTTTTCTATTACAGCCAACCTGATAGATGTGAAGTAGTATTTCACTGTGGTTTTGATTTGCATTTCATGTGTTTACATATCTTCTTTGGCAAAATGTCTATTCAAAGTCCTTTGCTTACTTTTTTTTTTTCTTTTTTTTTTGAGACAGAGTCTTGCTCTGTCACCCAGGCTGGAGTGCACTGGCGCAGTCTCAGCTCACTGCAACCTCTGCCTCCTGGGTTCAAGCAATTCTCGTGCTTCAGGCTCCCAAGCAGCTGGGACAACAGGCACGCACCACCACACGTGGCTAATTTTATATCTTTAGTAGAGATGGGGTTTCACCATGTTGGCCAGGCTGGTCTCGAACTTCTGGCCTCAGGCGATTCACCCGCCTCAGCCTCCCAAAGTGCTGGGATTACAGGTGTAAGCCACCATGCCTGGCTTCCTTTGCCTACTTTTAAACATATGTATTTAATTTTGTTTTTTAAAAAATTGGCCGGGTGCAGTTGCTCATGCCTGTAATCCCAACACTTTGGGAGGCCGAGGCGGGTGGATCACCCGAGGTCAGGAGGTCAAGACCAGCCTGGCCAACATGGCAAAAAGCTGTCTCTACTAAAAATACAAAAATTAGCCAGGCACAGTGGCACGCACCTGTAATCCCAGCTACTTGGGAGGCTGAGGCAGGAGAATCACTTGAACCCAGGAGGCAGAGGGTGCATTGAGCTGACATCAGGCCACTACACTCCAGCCTGGGTGAGAGAGAGAGACTTCATCTCAAAAAAAAAAGAGAAAAATTGTGAGAGTTTATTTCTGAACTTCCCATTCTTTCCCATTGATGTATATCTCTATCCTTATGGCAGTACCACACTGTCTTGATTACCTTTGCTTTGGAATAAGTTTTGAAATTGGGAAAGTTTCAGTCTTCCAACTTTGTTCTTCTTTCTCAGAATTTTTTTTTTTTTCTATTCTGGATCCTGTGCATTTCCACACGAATTTTAAGAGCAGTTGGTCAGTTTCTGCAAAATGTTAGGGATTAATTGAATCTATAAGTCAGTGTGGGGAATGTTGTCATTTTAACAGTACTATGTCTTCCAATCTATTAATATAGGATGTCTTTCCATTTATTTAGGTCTTCTTCTTTTTTTCTTTTTCTTTTTTATTTTTTACTTTGCTTGAGACAGAGTTTTACTCTTGTTGGCCAGGCTAGAGTGCAATGGCGCGATCTCGGCTCACCGCAACCTCCACCTCCCAGGTTCAAGCGATTCTCCTGCCTCAGCCTCCCAAGTAGCTGGGATTACAGGCATTCACCACCATGCCCGGCTAATTTTGTATTTTAAGTAGAGACGGGATTTCTCCATGTTGGTCAGGCTGGTCTCGAACTCCTGACCTCAGGTGATCCACCCACCTCAGCCTCCCAAAGTGCTGGGATTACAGGCGTGAGCCAGGGCACCCGGCTTTAGGTCTTCTTTCATTTATTTTTGACCATTTCTATAGTTTTCAGTTTTCCAGTCTTATATTTCTTTCGTTAAATTTATTTCTAAGTATTTTATTCCCTTTGATGCTATTATAAATATAATTATTCCCTTAATTTCATTTTCAGATTACCATTGCTAATGAACAAAAAATGGATTTTGTATATTGATCTTGTACCTTGCAATCTTGCTGAACTCATTTATTCATTCTAACAGTTTTTTTTAAAATATAGAAAATACTATTTCTATATACAATACTATGTCTTTCCTTTTTTTTTTTTTTTTTTTTTTTGAGACGGAGTCTCGCTTTGTCGCCCAGGCTGGAGGGCAGTGACGCGATCTTGGCTCACTGCAAGCTCCGCCTCCCAGGTTCATGCCATTCTCCTGCTTCAGCCTCTTGAGTAGCTGGGACTACAGGCGCCTGCCACCATACTCGGCTAATTTTTTGTATTTTTAGTAGAGACGGGGTTTCACCGTGTTAGTCAGGATTATCTCTATCACCTGGCCTCGTGATCCACCCGCCTCAGCCTCCCAAAGTGCTGGGATTACAGGCGTGAGCCACCATGCCTGGCCATACAATACTATTTCTATATACAAGATTACACCATCTGCAAATATAGAGAGTTTTACTTTTTCCTTTCCAATCTAGATGCCATTTCTTTTTCTTGCCTAATTGCCTTAGCTAGAACTTCCAGTACAATGTTGAGTAGAAGTGATAAGAGTGGACATCCTTGTCTTGTTCCTGATCTTCAGGAGACAGTATTCAGTCTTTCACCATTAAGTATTATTTTAGCTGTGGGTTTTAAGTGGATGCCTTTTATCAGATTGAGGAAGTTCCCTTCTATTCCTAGTTTGCTGAGTGTCTTTACCATAAAAGGGATTTGGTTCAGTGTTTTTCTGCGTCTATTGAGAAGATCACAGATGGGTCTTGCCTTTTATTCTATTATTATGTTGTATATATTAATTGGCTTTCAAGTGTTAAACCAACCTTTCATTCCTAGGATAAATCCCACTTGGTTATGGTGTATTATCGCTTTTATATGTGCTGGGTTCAGTTTGCTAGGTTTTTTTTGTTTTTTGTTTTTTGTTTTGTTTTGTTTTGTTTGAGATGGAGTCTCACTCTATCACCCAAGCTGGAGTACAGTGGCGCAATCTTGGCTTACCACAACCTCCACCTCCCGGATTCAAGTGATCTCCTTCCTCAGCCTCCTGGGTAGCTGGGATTACAGATGCACACAACCATGCCCGGCTAATTTTTGTATTTTTAGGACAAGATAGGGTTTTGCCATGTTGCCCAGGCTGGTCTCTTAACTCCTGACCTCAGGTGATCCACCCACCTTGGCCTCCCAAAGTGCTGAGACTACAGGTGTGAGCCCCCAGGCGGGGCCTCAGTTTGCTAACATTTTCTTGAGAGTGTTTTGCTTCAATATGTATAAGATACATTGGTCTGTAGTTTTCTTATGTCTTTGTCTGGTTTCCTACCTTACTTTTGATCTTTGCTTTGTTCCTTTTGATCATTTATTGCATAGAATGATCATATTTTTTTAACCTATTCATCCAACTTACTTTATGGAACACCTGTTCTATGCCAGACGCTATTTTAGGCACTGGGAATCCCTTATAGAAAAGACAAAGTCTTTCTCTTATGGAGTTTATATTCTATGGGGTAAGACACAAAAAATTAAATGAGCCAGAAGATATCACATAGTAGTAAATTAGTGTCTTGCCCACTTTAGATGAGATGCATAGGGCAAGTTTCTCTGAAGATGTGTCATTTAAGCTGAGATATGATAAGAAGGAGCCATCCATAGACAGACATGTGAGAGAAGCATTCCAGACATAACATGATATTAACTCATACAGAGTCAACAAGGTAGGAAGAAGTTCTTTGTGTTTGAGAACCAGCAGGATGGCCAGTGTGGCCATGGCAGAATCAGGGAAAAATGATATAAAGTGAGGTAGGAAGCTGGGCTCGGTGGTTCATGCCTGTAATCCTAGCACTTTCAGAGGCCGAGGCAGGTGGATCACCTGATGTCAGGAATTTGAGACCAGCCTGCCCAACATGGTAAAGCCCCATCTCTACTAAAAATACAAAAAACTAGCTGGGCGTGCTGGTGGGCACCTGTAATCCCAGCTACTTGAGAGGCTGGGGCAGGAGAATCACTGGAACCCAGGAGATGGAGGTTACAGTGAGCTGAGATCGTGCCATTGCACTCCAGCCTAGGGAACAAGAGCGAAACTCCGTCCCAAAAAACAAAACAAAACAAAACAAAAAAGTGAGGTAGGAAAAATGTACGGAGTCCAGCTTATGGAGGGCTTTGTAGCTAGGGTAAGGAAATTGCATTTTTTTTTTGTTTGTTTTTGTTTTTGTTTTTGTTTTGAGACGAAGTCTCACTCTGTCACCTGCTAGAGTGCAGTGGTGTAATCTCAGCTCACTGCAACCTCTGCCTCCCAGGTTCAAGTGATTCTCCTGCCTCAGCCTCCCACATAGCTAGGATTACAGGCATGTACCACCACGCCAGCTAGTTTTTGTATTTTTAGTAGAGACAGAGTTTCACCATGCTGGCTAGGCTGGTCTTGAACTCCTGACCTCACGTGATCCACCTGCATGGGCCTCCCAAAGTGCTGGAATTACAGGCGTGAGCCACCGTGCCCGGCCTGTATTTTATTCTGAAAGTATGAGAAGACCTTGAAAGCTATTAAGCAAGAAAGGTGACATGAGCTGATCTGAATTTTAAAAGATCACTAACTTTGAGTAGAAAATGGATGGTGTAGGGGTTGTAGAATGGAAGTAGGCAGGTCAGTTGAGGAGGTCATTGTAGAGAGATGTTAGATGATGATGGCTTAGACTGGGACAATTGAAGTAGAAATAGAGAAAAGTGGACAGCTACACGGCATTTTTTGTGGAAATAGAGTCAGTAAGACTTTCTGCAGGGTTGGGAGGAGTCACAGAAAGGGCTATTAGCGGTTACTTTCAGATTTTTTCATTAATTGAGTTAGAAAAGATTAAGGGAGAAGCAGACTTGGGTAGGGCAGGTCAAATGAAGAGTTCTGCTTTGTCCATGTTAAGTACCAATTGGACATCCAAGAGGAATTGTCAGGTAGGAGCTATATTTATGAGTCTGGCATTCCAGAGAGAAGTCAGGGCTATAGATAAAGATAAATAAAGATTTTGGAATCAATGTATAGGTCTCACCACCCCTTTCCACTCATACCTCCCTCCCTCTGTGCTCTCTTGAGTTTCCCCCAACAGTCCTTTCTCAAGCTATTTTCTTACAGCTTCACATTTCTTCCAGATCAGGGAGTCTTCCCCCATTTTGTCATTCTCTGGAAACCTCTCTGTTATGGAACCTGCCCATACCACCTTTACCCCTCAGCCTTGCAATCGTTGCTTTTCATTTATGTATGAAAACATGCAATTACCCAGAGAAACTAAAAGGGATGAGCAAGGGTGGGGGCAGATTTGGATACTAAAAGGAGCTGATGAAGCTCCTCTTCAGATTTAGGTCAGCTCTGAAGTCACTGCTAAGTGGTGGGGACGGTGGAGCCTGAAAAGAAAGTGGAATGGGGAGTTGGCACACGAGTGGGTTTGTTACTACTCTTTTTGAGGCCAAAAGGGTTTTTTGGTACCTTTCTTATGGATATCATAGTTTGAGATACCATGAAAGACGTTCAGGCAGAGCCTTTTCAAGGAAATCACCTTGCTATGGTCTTCACAGAGTCTAGTTAATAGAAGTTTTGCACTGGCTAGGTGTGGTGGCTCACTCCTGTAATCCCAGCACTTTGGGAGGCTGAGGTGGGAGGATGGCTTGAGCCCAGGAGTTCGAGACCAGCCCTGGCAATATGGTGAGATCTTGTCTCTACAGAAAACAACAATTTAAAAAAATAACTAGGCATGGTGGCACACCCCCGTAATCCCAGCTACTTGGGAAGCTATGGTGGGAGGATCGCTTGAGCCTGAGAGGTCAGTGAGCCGTGATGGTGCCACTGCACTCCAGCCTGGGTGACAGAAAGAGGCCATGTCTCACACACACACTAAAAAAGTTTTATACTATGTAGGGCTGGGCACGCTGGCTCTCGCTTGTAATCCCAGCATTTTGGGAGGCCGAGGTGAGTGGATTACTTGAGGCCAGGAGTTTGAGACCAGCCTGGCCAACGTGGTGAAACCCTGTCTCTACTAAAAATACAAAAAATTAGCCAGGAGTGGTGACGGGTGTCTATAATCCCAACTGCTCGGGAGGCTGAGGCAGGAGAACCACTTGAACCTAGGAGGTGGAGGTTGCAGTGAGCTGAGATCACACCACTGTACTCCAACTTGGGCAACACAGTGAGACTCCATCTCAAAAAAAAAAAAAGTTTTGTACTATCTAGGATGGTGGTTATAGTTGCACAACAGTGTAAATGCACTTAATGTCACTGGACTTAAACATTTTAAATGGCAATTTTATATTATGCTTTTTTTTTTTTTTTTTTTTGAGACGGAGTTTCACTTTTGTTGCCCAGGCTGGAATGCAATGGCGTGATCTTGGCTCACTGATCATTTGAACCTCCACCTCCCAGGTTCAA
Source organism: Chlorocebus sabaeus (assembly GCF_047675955.1). Taxonomy (NCBI): domain Eukaryota; kingdom Metazoa; phylum Chordata; class Mammalia; order Primates; family Cercopithecidae; genus Chlorocebus; species Chlorocebus sabaeus. The sequence goes on from NC_132914.1 coordinate 107,376,481, forward strand.
ATGATTCTCCTGCCTCAGCCTCCTGAGTAGCTGGGATTACAGGCATGCGCCACCACTCCCGGCTAGTTTTGTATTTTTAGTAGAGACAGGGTGTCTCCATGTTGGTCAGGCTGGTCTCGAACTCCCAACCTCAGGTGATCTGCCTACCTCAGGCTCCCAAAGTGCTGGGATTGCAGGCGTGAGACACCACGCCTGGCCTATTACGCATATTTTTACAATTAAAAACATTTCGAAGATCTGGAAACTGAATCCTAGGACCTAGAATATTTCTCTGGCCCCCAAACTACCTCTTTTTCTGTTATAAAGGGATCCAGGACACCCAGATGCTAATCAGGAGCTCTTATGGGAGCCTAGAAAGCAGCTGCAGACTCTAGGGGTATCTTGACTTCTACCTGTGTAAGTACAGTTCTGTGTGACCGGCTAACTGGCCAGGAGACTGTGTCTCTGTTCTTGTCTGTGTAATGCTACGTAAGTACTGCCAAATTCTTGGGCATGAGGTCTCCTTGTGTCAGTATCTTGCAGACCATTTCCCCATTTGTTGATACTCATTCTTTAGTTTAATTAGAGGACAGTTGAGTGTTGTGCAGTTTTCTCTGGTTGCCCATGGTTGAGGAGGTGCACTGGCTGTGGTGATGCAAGAGCAGCAATTATCATGTAGGATGGGCAGAAGGTCCCCAGCGGTTGAAAGCTCACAGTTGCCTCAGCTACACACTTTTCTTTTTTGAGACAGGGTCTCGCTTTGTCACCCAGGCTGGAGTGCAGTAGCATGATCATGGCTCTCTGCAGCCTCAAACTCCTGGGTTCAAGTGATCCTACCACCACAGCCTCCTGAGTAGCTGGGACTACAGGCACACACCACCATGCCCAGCTCATTTTTTAATTTTTTTGTAGAGATGGGGCCCTACTATGTTGCCCTAGCTTGTTACACTTTTTAAATACTTAAGACCTGACAATATCATTTGAAACCAAATCATTCCATTTCACTCTCTTTATACCTTAAGGAAAACAGAGGCATCCTTTCATAGTCTTTGAGAGTCACAAAATTTGGGTGGCAAGCAATGAGGGTTGGCTAGACGTGGTGGCTCACACCTCTAATCCCAGCACTGTGGGAGGCCGAGGAGGGTGGATCACTTGAGGTCAGGAGTTAAAGACCAGCCTGGCCAACATGGTGAAACCCCATCTGGCCAGGCGCAGTGGCTCACGCCTATCATCCCAGCACTTTGGGAGGCCGAGGTGGGTGGATCACCTGAGATCAGGAGTTCGAAACCAGCCTGGCCAACATGGCAAAACTCTGTCTCTACTAAAAATTCAAAAATTAGCCAGGTGCGGTGGTGCACACCTGTAATCCCAGCTACTTAGGAGGCTGAGGCAGGAGAATCACTTGAAACCAGGAGGCAGAGGTTGTGGTGAGTCAAGATCACACCACTGCACTCCAGCCTCGGCAACAGAGTGAGACTCCGTCTCAAAAAAAAAAAAAAAGAAAAGAAAAGAAACCCATCTGTACTAAAAATACAAAATTGCCAGGTGTGGTAGCTCATGCCTATAATCCCAGCACTTTGGGAGGCCAAGGTGGGTGGATCACCTGAGGTCAGGAGTTTGAGACCAGCCTAGCTAACATGGTGAAACCCCGTCTCTACTAAAAATACAGAAATTAGCTGGATGTGGTGGTGGACACCTGTAATCCCAGCTGCTTGGGAGGCTGAGGCAGGAGAATCACTAGAACCGGGGAGGCGGAAGTTACAGTGAGCTGAGATCACGTCATTGCACTCCAGCCTGGGCAACAAGAATGAGACTCCGTCTCAAAAAAAAAAAGAAAAAACAATTAACCAGGTATGGTGGCACACTCCTGTAGTCCCAGCTACTTGGGAGGCTGAGGCACGAGAATCGCTGGAACCCAGGAGGCAGAGATTGCAGTGAACCGTGATCATGCCTCTGCACTCTGGCCTGGGCAACGGAGCGAAACTCTGTCTCAAAAAAAAGAAAGAAAGAAAGAAAGAAGGGTGACTGCAGAAGCCTCTCTGAGTGAAAGGGCAGTGGAGATGGCCCACAGTGTGCGGAGCTGCTGGCGTTCATGCCGAGCCATGGGCCCTGGCAGAGCTGGTCCTGAAGGTTCAGCAGCTGTTTGGCATAAGCCACTTCAATCCCCTGGCAGTGAGTTTGGAGAATCTTTTAGCTTTGCTCCTAAAGGTAGATTCCAGGTACTCTCAGAAGAATGATAAAGGGAGGGAGAAACAGGGCAGATGAATGAGAAAAAAGCTAGAAAAAGATTTGGATTGATGCTAGAAAATAATGAGAGCTCTTTGTGGGTTTATTTATGTAAAGTAGAGTGCTAATACCTTGACTTGGCTGTTATTTAGGACCTTCCGTCCTCCCCTGATTACCTTCCAAACTGACACACACATACACCCCAGAGCAATTCAGAGCTCTGGTCTGGAAAATCTTCCCACTGAGGCGTCAGTGGCTTGCCCTGTGATGACAGGTTTAATGATTTTCTATCTCTGCATTCCACTGGGACCACCTACCCAGAGGCCACGCCCTACTGACCGGGTTAGCCAGAGCCTGAGACTAAGCGTGAGCACACAGAAGGCAGTACCAGTGCAGGTGCCAGGAGAGTTGCATTTTGCTTTGAGTGAAACGCTCTGGTTGGCTGTGTGGCCATGTCCATGTTGCTTGCCCTCTCTGTAATTCAGAGTCCCAAATTATAAAATGGGACTGATGGTTCTTGTCTTCTAGAAATGTGATGAGAACAGAGTAAATTATTGGTCTTCTCCTTTTTTTTTTTTTTTTTTTTTTTTTTGACGTAGGATTTCCTAGGCTCTGTTATACCAGAGAAGAAAATGTCCTTAGAAGACATTTAATCAGAGAATAAACAGAGAGAAGGCAAACTTGCTCACAACCTGCCTTGTAGTCTCTTACATGTCTCTTTCCAGAGAAGTCCAAGGGAATCTTCAGTAATTTCTGGCCAGCAACCTGGCGTAGGAGGTGGAGGTGATGTATTTTTCTTTCTTCCAGTTTCTGTTTCCAGTCTAATCTCTCTTTGAGTGACACTGATTGGGGTGGGCCAAGGGTCATGGGTGAAAACAACGTCCCCACTGCCTATTGGATAATGCACCCATCAGCCTGCCCTCTCCATCGGCAAAGCCCCAGCCTTTGTATTGATGTGTGTTTGATTGTTTAAAGGCTGCCCCGCTGGCTCAGTGCCCCCTACTGGTCTCTATCTGCAGCAAAGAGCACACAGCCAGAGAGCAGCAGTCACTGAGGGCCAGGGCCAGGGCATCACCAGGCTTCCTTGCAGTGCCCAGGAACTCACTGTCAACTCCTTGTCCTTATGCAAGTTCCTCGGGTTCTCCTTTTCATGATTGTATTAATCTCCTGTTGTAACAAATCGCCACAAATCCAGTGGCTTAAAACAACATGAATGCATGATCTTCCATTTCTGGAGGCCAGAAGTGCAAAGTGGGTCTCACAAGGCTAAAATCAAGGTGCTGGCTTGGCCATGTTCCTTCTGGAGGCTCTAGAGGAGGAGCCATTTCCTTTTCTTTCCCAGCTTCTAGGGGCTGCCCATATTCCTTGGCTTATGGCCTCTTCCTCGTCTTCAAAACAGGCTCCAGCCTGTTTCCATCATCTCGTGTCCTCCCCAACTCTGACCCTCCTGCTTTCTTCCTGTAAGAACCTTATATTAAGTTGGGCCCCAGACCTGTCTGTTCTTGGGTTTCTAAGGATTTCTCAGGAACGGGAGTGGCGTTCCTTGTCAGCTGGGAGCCAGTGGGATAAGTGCATTGATTAGGAAGTTTCCTGAGGACAGGAGGCACCCAACCTTACAGGCCTTTGACAAACCCAACCTTACAGGCCCTCCCCCACAAAGCAGTTGATGACCAGTGAGAGGATAGAGAGTTCAGAAATAAAAAGAAGCAGGACCCCATACGTCTGGATTATAAGAAACTCAATTGATAAGGGTGAGAGCAGGCAAACTGGATGACGTCACACACAAACAGCCTGATCGACAACCTTCTCCCTTGCCCCAATTCTGGAATCACTTCACCAAAGCGACACCATGCTTTCCATCTCTTAATGCCTTTATTTTTAGTTTGGGGTATTTTCTATTGTTTGAAGGTTGCCTTGCAACCCGTTCGCCTGGAGGGTTTAAACAATATAGAGTTTCTTTGCTGAGCAGCAACAGTAGCCAAGAGAGACTGAATATAAACTTTTAAGTCTATTTTCTCAGGGTTTCTCCATCAGGAATGGTTTTAAACAGAAGACCGCACGCCCCCGGCTTGCCTCTCCCTGGGGGAGGGGAGAAGGGTGGCTGATGGAGAACATTTTGTGTTCTCTTATCTTTCATCCTAGTGGAAGGGGATAAGCACCAGAATAGGAAAACAAAATATCTGGCTATTAATATACCCTAAGTCCTCCAGCACATGGATTGGGTTTGTTTATTTGTGAAAGGGAAGGATGCTTTTCTCTGACCTTCGTAAGCACTCCTGCCAGCTGGGAGGGACCTGGCAGAGGGGGTGCCCTCCATAAGGTGAAGGGGCCAGGGGACCAGGGCCTAGCTTCCTAGGAAAAGAGAAAACCCTCAGACTTTTCTCAAGAAAAGTAGGTTTTCAGGATCAGCCTGCTTCAAGCCCCAGCAGTGTCATCCAGGAAAAAAAAAAAAGAGAGAAAGAGAGAGAGCAAGCAGGAGGATTTCTCACACAAGAGCCAGAGTGTCCCCACCTCCCCACCAGACGTGTATCTCTGTCACCCTGTTTGTACCTAACCTGGGGAACCAGAGAACTGGGCAGCCTTGCCAGAAGAAAGAACACACAGGTTCCTCAAGACACCCACTTATATGGCAGTGAGCAAGGCTAAAAAAGGAGTGCTCCCCTGCCCCAGAGGACAAAGGCTGGCAAGAGGAAGGCATGCAACACCGCCCAGCTCAGGCTCTGCACCATCCTTCTGTTTTCCTCAGACCCTGTAAGTGGTTTGAACCAAGGAGTGCCCCAGGGTAGGTCATCGTTTTCTGAGCGGCTAGTTAATGATAAGCTTTCCACTGGGAAGGAGCCAGAAGGAAAGAGGCTTCCTCAGGGGGCAGGAGCAGGCAAGGCCTACAAACCCCACACCTGCTGTGTCATGTCAGAGGTGCCAGAGCACCCTTTGACTGCCTGAAGAGGTCTCGGCTTGCCACCCACCAAGGTCAGGTCGCCTCAGGTCCCCAGGGAGGTTTGACTAGCCAAGAGCTCCAGGCAGAGGCACCACGAGAGGAGAGCAGCATTGGCAGGGCCTGCCCTCTCCCAGAGCAAACAGGGACAAAGGTTGGTGTACTCACGGCTACCTCTCCCATCCTGCCTGTGCCTGCCCGCCACGCCAGATACTCCAGGTTGTCCCGGCATTGCTACATTAGGCAGGAATCTGTCATCTCTGCCTGCTGGGCCACTCATTACCCCAGATCCAATTCCCAGGCAGCGAAAGTTGGGGCATCAGAGCAGCAGAGAAGGCTTTGGCATTCGGGAGCTTTAAAACAGAAAAGCCGTCGTGTCTGTACCTGTTCAGTGGGGAGCCAAAGGTGTTTATTGTGCATGTTATGATGCTATCATGAAAGTATGCATGAGAGGAAATAATTTGTAAGCTTGCTCCCCCGCCTGTCTGGAAAAGTGGGGCCCTCTGTGTAAACCCCAGCTCTGCAGGCATTCTGAGAGCTTGAACGTTCCTTGTGACTATTTCTTATACTACATTTCACTGCCACTCCAGTGTGTTTGAATTTGTCTCTGCGCCAGCAGGTCGGAGTACCCATTGGGATTCTCTGTGAGAATTCAAACAAGTTGGAGGCTGCTGAGGTTGCCAAGTGCGACCAGGTCTGGCACAGACTTGGCATGAGAGAGAGCAGGAGCAAGAAGGCTTGGACATCATGAATCACTGAAGCCCTGGCCCATAGCCTTCTTGTTTGGGATTAGTATAGAAGTATTGTTTCTCCTTTTTTATACCTGAGAATGGCCTTCAGCCACTGAAATGATGATATTTATCGAGGTAATAGTATACTAAGAACTCTGAATGGATGATCTCATTTACCTCCCACCTCAAACCCATGCTCAGAGATACAGATGAGGACCCATGCTCAGATACTTTGAGTAACATGCTTAAGGTGACCTCCGACATACATCTGCAGTTATTTTGTTTGTTTGTTTATTCGTTTGAGATGGAGTCTCTCTCTGTTGCCCAGGCTGGAAGGCAGTGGCGTAATCTCGGCTTGCTACAAACTCCGCCTCCCGGGTTCAAGTAATTCTCCTGGCTCAGCCTCCTGAGTAGCTGGGATTACAGGCATGCACCACCACGCCTGGCTAATTTTTGTATTTTTAGTGGCAACAGGGTTTCACCATGTTGACCAGGCTGGTCTCAAACTCCTGGCCTCAAGTGATCCACCCACCTCAGCCTCCCAAAGTGCTGGGACTGCAAACATGAACCACCTTGCCTGGCCTCATCTGCAGATATGACTCGCTAGCACCCTATTCTGAAAGGAGAGGAAGAAAGAAGATGAGGATAAGTATTTCTGAGGGCTGTAGTTGTGTACTGGTTTCTTAGAAGCTAGGGCCCTCCTGATTTATATTCCATAGGGCCGTCTGAGGAAGTTGTTTAGCTTTTGAGGTGATAGATGAGGGCTGGGTCACTTCTGTTTGCAGAGCGTGGGCTGAAGGGTAAGTCAGGACATTTCTCCTCTGGTCCCCATCAGGGACTCACAGGCTGACTCCTGTGGCTGTGTTTATATCATCATTTTTAAGGCATCGGTACCAGCATAGCAGCTCTAAGCTCCCTCTTCCTTTTGCTGTCCTCCATGTGGAAAGAAGCCAAACAGGAGAACTTCCCCAACCATTTCCCCTCGGTGCAGCTGGTACCAGCTTGAAACCTAAGACACATAGCACTGCAGCCCGGCCGAAGCGTGGCTAATCCGTGTTTCTTTAGACACAGCAGGAAGCTGTTCTGTGGCCTCGTGTCAGGAACCATCTCAGGGCCCATGGCTGTTTTGCTTCCTTGGTTTGACCCCAAGGGGTCAGCTGGCAGGTGAAGCCCATCAATACTGACTCTGTAGACGGGGACTGTCAGTAGCAGCTTACGGAAGACAGGGAAGACGATGTCTGGGATTTGAGTCTTTTACTCAGGGCCTTTTCTGGAAAAGCAGTCTCTTTGGAAAAGGAGGATGATAGATGTGTGGCCGTGAGAGGGAAGTGTCAGTCCAGTGCCGTGTCCCATCCCAACAGGTGGCCTCCAGTTGCCATCAGTGCCCTTCGCCATGCCTTCTCCTGGGGGTGGCCTGCAGTGTTGGTAGGGGACCCTGCCTTTCCTGGCCATCCCCATAGGCCACAGGCCCCTCCAGTCTGCTGCTCCTGCATGGTGCCCAGAGCCTGGTTCCACGCTGCCAGGCACCTCTGTCCGTCACATCGGCTGCACACATCACCTCTGCCCCGCTCTGTGTTTCTGAATTATTCTCACTGGCAACCAGCACCAGCTCTGCCCTCCCAGTGTCCTGATATCCTCTGGTTAATAAGCAACTCACATAAAGACACCAAGAGCTGTTGCAAGTGGTAGAGAAAAGCCGCAGCTCTCTGAATACAGTCCAAGAAGCCCTGGACTTGGCCCAAGAACTTGGTGGCTGTTTCTGTTCTCTGCCCCTTGGTAGCCTTCCTCATGGGATATAGAAGGGAGAGAAGCTTGAATCCTCACTGTGAGGCATAGAAGACTACGAGGCAGTGAGGGGCTTATTAGTCAACAGGAGACTCTTGTTGAAGCCGAGAACCCTTCCTGGAGGAGTCCTCTTTTCTAAAAGAAGACAAATTCCTGCCCTTTATTCTTTCAAATCTACTTCTAGAAAAGTCTTAGGGTTCCTGTTAATTCAAACACCAATCTCCCACCTTCCCTCTCTCCTGTCTCTATGAGCAGCCTGGGTGGCACACTTCCTACCCACCCGCTCACTCCCTCCATCTCCTATCCTGTTTTATCCCCTGGGGTTTGGAGATGTCCCTGTGGAAGGGGACAGTGGGGAGTGTGTGCCAGATCTCCCCCGCCCATTGTCACCTTGGTCTGAATCCAACCCCACAAGGGGAGCTGGAGCCATCTCCCTGCATCTCCCTGGGCCTGCCCATTGTCAAGGTCCTGGTCACCTTTGAAGCCTCCTGCAGGGATCCCCAGTGCCAATGGAGCCTTTTCCGAAGCCCAGTAGCATGACATTTTAGACTTGGAAATCCCTAGACAAATAAATCTCACTTAATCCTCACCAAGTTGGCCCCCAGTGGAGACAATTGCTTAGCCAAGTTTATCAGGTACCACTAGTTCTTGCAGCAAACATTCCTTCTGTTCCAGGCATTGTGCTCGGGTTGGCAATACAGGATAAACAAGACAAGGTCCCTGTCCTTGCTGAGCAACCAGACCATCAGAAGAGACACACATAAAGCAGAGGGGCCTGCTCATTTTGCATGCCTCGTACCCAACATTTCTCCACTCTCCCAGGCTCTCTAAGTCCCTATCTCTTGCCATTTCCCAGCTCTGTAATGTAAATGGTTTACTGTATGCCTCAGGCTCCTCATCTGTAAAATGGGGTTATTAATAGTATACCTCGCCCGGGGGCGGTGGCTCATGCCTGTAATCCTAGCACTTTGGGAGGCTGAGGTGGGCAGATCATGAGGTCAGGAGTTGGAGACCAGCCTGACCAACATGGTGAAACCCCATCTCTACTAAAAATACAAAAATTAACTGGGCATGGTGGCACGCGCCTGTAATCCCAGCTACTCAGGAGGCTGAGGCAAGAGAATCACTTGAACCCAGGAGGCAGAGGTTGCAGTGAGCCAAGATCACACTACTACACTCCAGCATGGGCAACAGAGCGAGACTCCATCTGAAAAAAAATAAAAATAACATTATCTACCTCATAGGAGCGCTGTGAGGATTTAATGAGATACTGTATTTTAAGGCACATAGTGCCTGGTGAGTAGGGCTAAGTCAGCACTGGCTGCTGTTATTTTCTCCTGAGGATAATATTTACCAGGGAGAGCAGTGGAATCAGGCAGAACTAGACTGCAATCCTGTTTCCCTACACATTAACAACTGTATTCTTTTGGGCAAAACAATCTCTCAGCATCAGCGTCGTAGGTAAAGACAAACTACTTCATAGGAATAAATTCAGGCCGGCCAATCACGGTGGCTCACACCTGTAATCCCAGCACTTTGGGAAGCTGAGGTGATTGGATCACTTGAGGTCAGGAGTTTGAGATGAAGCTGGCCAACATGGTGAAACCCCATCTCTACTAAAGATACAAAAATTTGCCGGATGTGGTGGCACATTCCTTTAATCCCAGCTACTTGGGAGACTGAGGTAGAAGAATTTCTTGAACCCGGGAGGCAGAGGCTTCAGTGAGCCGAGATTGTGCCACAGCACTCCAGCCTGGGTGACAGAGCGAGACCCTATCTCAAAACAAACCAAACAAAACAAACAAGCAAAAAAGAAGAAATTCAGGTTGAGCACATTGGCTCACACCTGTAGTCCCAGTACTTTGAGAAGCTGAGGCAGGGGGATCGATTGAGCCCAGGAGTTTGAGACCAGCCTAGGCAACATGGTGAAACCCCATCTCTAAAAAAAGTACAAAAATTAGCTGGGCATGGTGGTGAGTGCCTGTAGTCCCATCTACTCGGGAGGCTGAGGCAGGAGGATCGCTTGAATCCAGGAGGCAGAGGGTTGCAGTGAGCCGAGATTGTGCCTCTGCACTCCAGCCTCAGCAACAGAGCAAGACTCTGTCTCACACAAAAAAATAGACCAGGCGCGGTGGCTCACGCCTGTAATCCCAGCACTTTGGGAGGCCAAGGCGGGCGGATCACGAGGTCAGGAGATTGAGACCATCCTGGCTAACACGGCAAACCCCCGTCTCTACTAAAAAATACAAAAAATTAGCCGGGCGAGGTGGCGGGCGCCTGTAGCCCCACTACTCAGAAGGCTGAGGCAGGAGAATGGCATGAACCCGGGAGACGGAGCTTGCAGTGAGCCAAGATCGTGCCACTGCACTCCAGCCTGGGTGACAGAGCGAGACTCCGCCTCAAAAAAAAAAAAAAAGAATAAATTCAGGCCAAGTGTGGTGGCCTGAACTCAGGAGTTCAAAACCAGTCTGGGCAACATAGCAAGACCTCATCTCTACTAAAAAAAAAAAAAAAATTAGTTGAGTGTGATGGTGTGTACCTATGGTCCCAGCTACTTGGGAGGCTGAGGTGGGAGGATCACCTGAGCCTGGGAAGTTGAGGCTGCAGCCGTGATTGTGCCACTACAGCCTGGGCAACAGAGTAAGACCCTGTCTCAAAAAAAAAAAAAAAGGAAAAACAGAATACATTCGCTGTTCTATGTGAATATGTGAAAGTACCAAACACATAGCAAGAGCTCAGTGCATGCAGCCTCCTGGGACTTTTTGAGGCTCTGAGGACCCAAGCCGCCAGGAAAGCAGAGGAGACTCAGAATCCAGTGCCCCTGCTAGGAAGTGGCCCCCAAGTTAGTCCCAGAAGGTGGACCCTCCCTGATTCGGTCTTCATTCTCCCAGAGAAGTGTGTTCGTGATCAACTGTGTCCCCTCCCTCTGTCCTTTGTGCCTCTGTACTAAGTACCAGGAGGCCCTCGTCCTGTCCACACTCAGCCATCGCTCTGCCGGAGATACACATGCAGCTCCTCTAATCTTTCCCCGCAGCTCAGCCACCCCACTCCCCTCACCCCCATTCCATCTCTTGTTCCCCTTGCTCCTTAATCAAATTAAGGGAAAGAAGAGGATTTAGATAGGGTTGCTAAATATATTTCTGTTCAGGGGAGGGAGAAAAAGAGAAGAGTTTGGAGGAGGAGATAGAGTGTGAAATTCCTTAATGGAATGTGCTCTGAGAGCCTACTTTCTCCAGAATAAGCCATGCAATCACCTATCTGGATAGAGTTTTCTCTTTGGCAAAGTGCTTTCACATACATTATCTCATTAAGATATGGGCCGGGGTGGCAGAGTGCCCACTCCCCAGAAAGGTCTGCCGAGGCCATTGGGCCTCGTGAGTTGGCCTGACCCTGGGCTATATATTTCACAGGACACCCTGGCCCCAAAGGGGTGACTCGGCTTTCTGTGGAGCATGACACCAGCAGCCGGGCCGCTCACGTCTGGAGGTCACGGTTTCCCTCTGTGTGTTTTCCCGACAGCAGATTCTAGATCTTTTTTAAAGTTTTACTTTTGAAAAACCAGAAGAGTGCTTATTTTAGAAATCTTTGAAAATACATTAAAGAATAAAGGACAAGAATCATTCATAATCTACAATTTAACTACTGGTAGTATTTGGGGCAAAACAATCTGTTTTTGAAATATACGTATATATTCATGCATATGTATGTAGGTTGGAAGATGGGGTTATAGGCACACACATTGTATCTTGCTTTTCTATTTAATTCATTATTTTTGTGTTCCAGTTCATAAAAAATTCTTCTGAAATGTTATTTTAAAATAGCATGAATTACAAGGGCCGGGCACAGTAGCTCATCTCCATAATCCCAGCACTTTGGGAGGCCAAGGCGGGCAGATCACCTGAGGTCAGGAGTTCAAGACCAGCCTGGACAACATGGTGAAACCCCGTCTCTACTAAAAATATAAAAATTAGCCAGGCGTGGTGGCATGTGCCTGTAGTTCCACCTACTTGGTAGGCTGAAGCAGGAGAATCGCTTATACCCGAGAGGCAGAGTTGCAGTGAGCCAAGATTGTGGCACTGCATTCCAGCCTGGGCAACAGAATGAGACTCTGTCTCAAAAAAAAAAAAAAAAAAAAAAATTACCTGGGCGTGGTGGCACACGCCTATAATTCCACCTACTTGGGATGCTGAGGCACAAGAATCACTTGAACTAGGGAGGTAGAGGTTGTCGTGAGCCGAGATCATGCCACTGCACTCCAGCCTGGGTGACTGAGTGAGACTCTGTCTCAAAAAAAGAAAAAAAAAAAAGCACGAACTGGGATATTTGTCATTATCAAAAATTATACATGTCCATTGCTTGCTTGCTTGCTTTTTTTTTTTTTTGAGACGGAGTTTTGCTCTTGTCGTCCAACTGGAGTGCAATGGCGTGATCTCAGCTCACTGCAACCTCCACCTCTCAGGTTCAAGTGATTCTCCTGCCTCAGACTCCCAAGTAGCATTGAGCACCTGGCCCAATGACTTTTTTTTTGGAAACAATGTCTTGCTCTAATCCTCTTTAGAAACATTCCTAGAAGTGAAATTACTGAGTCATTCTTTTTAAAGTATCAGTCCAGGTTATCACGTGACTTTCCAGAAAGCCACACCTGCCACCATGCCCGGCTAATTTTTATATTTTTTAGTAGAGACAGGGTTTCATCATGTTGGCCAGACTGGTCTCGAACTCCTGACCTCAGGTGATCCACCCACCTCGGTCTCCCAAAGTGCTGGGATTACAGGTGCAAGCCACCGTGCCTGGCCACATGTCCATTATTAAATAATCATTGCTCATATTTATCTACTCTTTTTTGTTGTTGTTGTTTTGAGACAGGGTCAAGTGTAGTGGCATGGTCACAGCTCATTGGAGCCTCAACCTCCTGGGTTCAAGTGATTCTCCTGCCTCAGCCTCCCGAGTAGCTGGGACCACAGACATACACCACCACACCCAGATAATTTTTGTATTTTTTTGCAGAGACAGGGTTTTGCCATGTTGCCCAGGCTGGTATTGAACTCCTGGCCTCAAGCAATTTGCCCACCTCAACCGCCCAAAGTGCTAGGATTACAGGCATGAACCACCATGCCCAGCCTTACCTAGTGGTATAATAAACCAGGAACTCTCTGCTAAGCAGTTTACATAGATTATCACGTGTGATTCTCACAGCAACCCTCCAAGGTAGATCTCCTGGCTTCAAGTGACCTCCCGCCTCAGCCTCTCAAGTGCTGAGATTACAAGCGTGAGCCAGCACACCTGGCCCAATTTTTTTTTTTTTTTTGGAAACAATGTCTTGCTCTGCCCAGGCTAAAGTGCAGTGGTGCAGTCACGGCTCACTGCAGCCTCAAGCTCCTGGGCTCAAACAGTCCTCTCACCCTTAGCCTCCTGAGTGGCTGGGACTACAGATGTGTGCTAACATGCTCGGAAGTCTAATTTTTGTACAGCAAGAGTCCCACCATGTTGCCTAGACTAGTCTCAAACTCGTGGGTTCAAGCAATCCTCCCACCTTAGCCTCCCAAAATGCTGGGATTACAGCCCCAATGACCATTTTTAACGACTCCATAGTAGTCTCCAGTATGGACTTAGTGTGATGAACAGTTAAAGTTGTTGGACATTTAAGGTTTTTTCTTTTGCTATGATCATGAAGTAATGAGCATTTTTGCATAGAACATCTTTGTTCTTATCTCTTGTCATTTCTTTCTTTCTTTTTTTTTTTTTTTGAGACTGAGTTTCATTCTTGTTGCCCAGGCTGGAGTGCAATGGCATGATCTCAGCTCACCACAACCTCTGCCTCCCGAGTTCAAGCGATTATCCTGCCTCAGCCTCCCGAGTAGCTGGGATTACAGGCATGTGCCACCATGCCCGGCTAATTTTGTATCTTTAATAGAGACGGGGTTTCTCCATGTTGGTCAGGCTGGTCTCGAACTCCTGACCTCAGGTGATCTGCCCGCCTCGGCCTCCCAAAGTGCTGGGATTACAGGCATGAACCACTGCACCCGGCTTGTCATTTCATTAGAATCATTCCTATAAGTGAAATGACTGAGTCATTCTTTTTAAAGTATCATTACGGGTTATCAAGTGACTTTCCAGAAAGCCAGCACACAATCCCACCAGCACGTGGAAGAGAAGGCCCTGTTTAAAAACAATTCCGAGAGGAGCGCATGCATAGTATGCGTGGTTGGGGAAGTCATGTGGTCATCAGAGTGGAAGCAGGTGTGAGAGGGTCCAGCAGAAGAAAACATGGCTGCCAAAGTGTTTGAGTCCATTGGCAAGTTTGGTCTGGCCTTAGCTGTTACAGGAGGCATGGTGAACTCTGCCTTATATAATGTGGATGCTTGGCACAGAGCTGTCATCTTGGACTGGTTCCATGGAGTACAGGACATTGTGGTAGGGGAAGGGACTCACTTTCTCATCCCATGGATACAGAAACCAATTGTCTTTGACTGCCGTTCTCGACCACGTCATGTGCCAGTCATCACTGGTAGCAAAGATTTACAGAATGTCAACATCACACTGCGCATCCTCTTCCCGCCAGTCACTAGCCAGCTTCCTCACATCTTCACCAGCATCGGAGACGACTATGATGAGCGTGTGCTGCCGTCCATCACGACCAAGATCTTCAAGTCAGTGGTGGCTCGCTTTGATGCTGGAGAACTCATCACCCAGAGAGAGCTGGTCTCCAGGCAGGTGAGCGACGATCTTACAGAGTGAGCAGCCACCTTTGGGCTCATCCTGGATGACATGTCCTTGACACATCTGACCTTCGGGAAGGAGTTCACAGAAGCGGTGGAAGCCAAACAGGTGGCTCAGCAGGAAGCAGAGAGGGCCAGATTTGTGGTGGAAAAGGCTGAGCAGCAGAAAAAGGCAGCCATCATCCCTGCTGAGGGTGACTCCAAGGCAGCTGAGCTGATTGCCAACTCACTGGCTACTGCAGGGGACGGCCTGATTGAGCTGTGCAAGCTGGAAGCCGCGGAGGACATTGCATACCAGCTCTCACGTTCTCGGAGTATCACCTACCTGCCGGCGGGGCAGTCCGTGCTCCTCCAGCTGCCCCAGTGAGGGCCCACCCTTCCTGCACCTCCGTGGGTTGACTGGGCCATAGCCCCGATGATTCTTAATACCGCCTTCCTTCTGCCCCCACCCCAGAAATCACTGTGAAATTTCATGATTGGCTTAAAGTGAAGGAAATAAAGGTAAAATCACTTCAGACCAAAAAAAAAATTTCCATTTGATAGGTGGGAATCCTATCTCTTTGAGTTGATTTACATTTTCTTGATTACTAGTGGGGTCGAATTTTTTTTTTTTTTTTTTTTTTTTTGAGATGGAGTCTTACTCTGTCGCCCAGGCTGGAGTGCAGTGGCCGGATCTCAGCTCACGGCAAGCTCCGCCTCCCGGGTTTTGGCCATTCTCCTGCCTCAGCCTCCCGAGTAGCTGGGACTACAGGCGCCCGCCACCTCGCCCGGCTAGCTTTTTGTATTTTTTTTAGTAGAGATGGGGTTTCACTGTGTTAGCCAGGATGGTCTCGATCTCCTGACCTCGTGATCCGCCTGTCTCGGCCTCCCAAAGTGCTGGGAATACAGGCCTGAGCCACCGCGCCCAGCCGGGGTTGAATTTTTATTTCATGCATGTATTAGGCAGTTGAAGATCCATGAGTAATTATCACAGAGAGCAATGTCATCATTCCTGTTAGCACTTGTGTGTGTGTGTGTGTGTGTGTGTGCATGTGTTGATTTTTAGTTTCTCTGTTTTTATTTTCTTTTCAGATGGAGTCTTGCTCTGTCACCCAAGTTGGAATACAGTGGCATAATCTTGGCTCACTGCAGCCTCCACCTTCCAGGTTCAAGCAATTCTCCTGCCTCAGCCTCCTAAGTAGCTGGGATTACAGGGATACGCCACCACACCCAGCTAATTTTTGTATTTTTAGTAGAGATGGGGTTTTGCCACATTGGCCAGGCTGGTCTTGAACTCCTGACCTCAGGTGGTCCGCCCACCTCGGCCTCCCAAAGTGTTGGGATTACAGGGATGAGTCACCATACCCAGTCCTAAGTTTCAGTCTGGATGAGGCTACTTTAGGGGTGCATCATGGAGGGGAAGAATGTTTTCAGATTCAGCATTTCCCACAGAACCTTAGTCTTAATGAGGACTGTGTCCCTGTGGCACCTCCTTCCTCCCTCTCACCCGCAACCACACTGTGTGGCTCTTGCAGAATTGCCCCACCTCAGAGGAAAGGTCAGAGATTGAGATTTTCCTTAAACGGAAGCTCAAATGTGCACCGTCAGGCTGTCCTGGAGATAGTACAGTTTTATTCAGGAAGTACCAAGCCAAGCCAGCCGGCCCATGCCCTCTGCTTTCTCTTCTCAGGACACTTACATTCCTTTTTTCTCAGGGGAAGTGAGAGTGGGACGGGGGCCAGAAGAAGAAACTCGCTTCCCCATGAGGCCTATGGCGGAGGCAGCATGGACTTCCCTGCTGAGCTTCTGACTGGGCTCCCCTGACTGAGGAGCCCTGGGGTCCTTGGAGCCAGCGAGGAATGCACTTTCATCTCCAGGAGGTTACACAATCACCTTCGTGTGCCTGGAGCATCGGGAGGGCAGAAGGTGCAGCCCTCGAGCTGAGGAGAAGCAGGTGCTGGCTGGTTAGTCACTGCACCCTCACTGCTGGCCCCAGCTGCCATCCGGATGGACGGTGCCTACTCCTTTGGGGTGGGGCTCCTGTGCCAGTGCACTGCAGTTACCCTGTCCTGCCAGCTGCTCCAGGAACACTGAATGCATCCTTCCCAGGCTTCCCATCAGCTTGCACCTCTCCCTGTCACTGAAGAACTTGGTACTCTCCCTTCTAGGGACTCTCTCCCAGGCCAAACTCACTCCCATTTCCCTGCTTCCTCCACTTAAGATCTTTCTTTCTCTTGGATCTTTGGCCCATATACTGGACATTCAGTTCTGTTGCCCAGGATGGAGTACAGTGGTGTGATCTCAGCTCACTGCAGCCTCCATCTCATGGGTTCAAGCTATTCTCATGCCTCAGCCTCCCAAGTAGCTGGGATTACAGGCATGCACCACACCTGTCTAATTTTTGTATTTTTAGTAGACACAGGGTTTCGCATTGTTGGCGAAGCGGGTCTTGAACTCCTGGCCCCAGGTGATCCACCCACTTCAGCCTTCTAAAGTGCTGGGATTACAGGCGTGAGCCACCGCGCCCGGCCTGGACATTCAGTTCTATCAGATCTTCCCTGAGTGGAAGCGGAGGGCACTTCAAATCCCTGCAGGTTGGGAAAATGGAGAAGGTGGAAGCCGGCCTCAGGAATGGACAGGAGAACATTTCCTCAGCCCTTGGACTCCTGAGTGTCTTACAGCAGGATCGTGTTTTCAACTCTGTCCTCTACTGAGTCCCCTTTCAGAAGGCCCCCTTCTGTTCTTGTGGGGTGTCCCAGCCCAAGATGGGGTGGGGCGGGGTGGGTGTTCCACTCCATGAAAAGGTTGGCCATTTGAAGGAATGGGAATGATGAGGTGCGGCAGGAAGCTAAAGGTGGCCCTCCACTTTTGCTGACAGAACTTCAGTGGCCTCAAAGACAAGCATCAGCCGGGCATGGTGACTCACGCCTGTAATCCCAGCACTTTGGGAGGCCAAGGCGGGTGGATCACCAGGTCAGGAGTTCCAGACCAGCCTGATCAACTTGGTGAAACCCTGTCTCTACTAAAAATACAAAAATTAGATGGGCGTGGCGGCACATGCCTGTAATCCTAGCTACTCAGGAGGCTGAGGCAGGAGAATCACTTGAACCTGGGAGGAGGAGGTTGCACTGAGCCGAGATCACGTGACTGCACTGCAGCCTGGGCAACATGAGTGAAATTCCATCTCAAAAAAAAAACAAAAAACAAAAAACAAAAATCAAAAATAAACAAGCATCCAAGGACATTTGCCGGGTAGAGAAGCAGCTAGGGTTAGAGAAACAGATGTAGAAGCCCTTTTAGGGTCAGAACGAGATAAAGGTGGCCTGCAGGCCCACGTGAGTGAGCACCCACGGTGCTGTTCAATTCAGCAGCAGGGCTACAACAGACCCGAGACCCCAGGAAGGCTTCACAGAGACAGCTACTCGAGGTGGGCCTTGAAGGCAAGATGTAAGACATGAACGGTGGCCTCGCAGAAACGGACATTCCCTCAAGGGGGTGAGAAGCAGGCAACACCACAGAGGTGAGAAGGCAGCTGGCGCATTTGGGAATAGCCAGATCGTTCTAGCTGCTATGGAACACATGTATAGGGTATGCACCAAGCAGGGCTTCACCAGAGAAACAGAACCAGTAGGAAATGGAGCTATGTGGCAAGAGATTTACTGCAAAGAATTGGCTTATTCGTGATTGTAGGGGCTGGCTAGGAAAATTCTCAATTCTTGAAGCAGGCCGTTAGGAAGGGCAGACTCAAAACTCAGCCAGGACCTGAAGCTGCCATTTCTTCTTTGGGGATTTCTTCTTTGGGGAAGCCTCAGCCTTGTTCTTAAAGTCATTCAACTGATTGGATCAGGCCCACCCAGGACATCTCAAATCATTAACTTGAAGTCAACTTTTCATTATTATTTTTTTTAGACAAAGTCTTGCCCTGTCACCTAGGCTGGAGTGCAGTGGCACAATCATGTCTCACTGCAACCTCAATCTCCTGGCCTCAAAGGATCCTTCCACCTCAGCCTCCTGAGTAGCTGGATTACAGGTGCACACCACCACACCTGGCTAATTCTTGTATTTTTTGTAGAAATGGGGTTTCACCATGTTGCTCAGGTTGATCTCCAACTCCTGGGCTCAAGTGATCTTCCTGCCTCGGCCTCCCAAAGTGCTGGGATTACAGGTGTGAGCCACTGTGCTCAGCCTAACATCGATTGATTATGAACATTAATCACATCTACAAAATACCTACACAGCAACAACTAAAGTAGCATTTGATTGAATAACTGGAGACTATAGCCTAGCCAAGTTGACAAAAAACTGACCATCACAAGTACCAATCAGAAAGGACAGAGGAAAGAGAGAATGGGATCAACAGTGTTTTCCAAAACATGAAATCCTGCTTCTAGAGGTCTGTGAGAAGATGGCACACTGGGTGACTGTTGGAGATACAGGAGCTTGGTGTTAAGATAACACTGAGTTGAGAAAGGAAAAGCTAACTCCTGTTTAAACCCTCTCTCAGCCCTTCTGATTAACTGAGAGAATGTCCCAGTTTGGTGCTGGCTTGATTTTTTTAACATCTCTAAACTTGTTGATAACCTCCCTTTTTTAGCAAAATGAGCAGAATCTGGTAGTCACCAGTGTTGGACAGTATTTATTTTATTTATTTATTTATTATTATTTTTTGTTGTTGTTTGAGACAGAGTCTCACTCTGTCGCCCAGGCTGGAGTGCAGTGGCGCGATCTCGGCTCACTGCAAGCTCTGCCTCCCAGATTCACTCCCTTCTCCTGCCTCAGCCTCCCGAGTAGCTGGAACTACAGACGTCCACCACCACACCCGGCTAATTTTTCTTGTATTTTTTAGTAGAGACCGGGTTTCACTGTGTTAGCCAGGATAGTCTCGATCTCCTGACCTCATGATCCGCCCGCCTCAGCCTCCCAAAGTGCTGGGATTACAGGCGACAGTATTTATTAATAAGAACATTTTCATTGTATTTATGTATTTATTTATTTACTTTCACAATTATTTTCTACATATGGCAAGTAATCTTGGTTTTCTTTTTTTCATAATTAAATATTTCCCTTTAAAATATATTTATGGCCAGGCATGGTGGCTCACGCCTATAGTCCCAAACTTTGGGAGTCCGAGCCTGGTGGATCACCTGAGGTCATGAATTCGAGGCCGGCCTGGTCAACATACCGAAACCCCGTCTCTACAAAAATACAAAAATTAGACAGGTGTGGTGGTGCTCACCTGTAATCCCAGCTACTTAGAAGGCTGAGGCAGGAGAATTGCTTGAACCTAGGAGGTGGAGTTTGCAGTGAGCCAAGATCATGCCATTGCATTCCAGGCTGGGGACAGAGCAAGACTCTGTTTCAAAAAATATATATAAATAAATAAAATATACTTACTTAGGTCAGGGCAAGGTGGCTCATGCCTGTAATCCCAGCACTTTGGGAGGCCAAGGCAGGAGGATCACTTGCGGCTGGGAGTTCAAGACCAGCCTGAACAACTTGGCAAGAC
The DNA here is from genome assembly GCF_047675955.1 of Chlorocebus sabaeus. NCBI lineage: Eukaryota > Metazoa > Chordata > Mammalia > Primates > Cercopithecidae > Chlorocebus > Chlorocebus sabaeus. Next base: position 107,396,341 of record NC_132914.1, read on the forward strand.
CCTGTCCCTATGAAAAATTAGCAAAAATTAGCCAGGTGTGGTGGTGCACGTCTGTAGTCCCAGCTACTTAGGAGGCTAAGGTGGAAGGATTGCTTGAGCCTGGGAGGTAGAGGCTACAGTGAGCCGAGATCGCACCACTGCACTCCAGCCTGAGCAACACAGCAAGATTCAGTCTCAAAAAATATATATATGGCCGGGCGCGGTGGCTCACGCCTGTAATCCCAGCACTTTGGGAGGCCGAGGCGGGCGGATCACAAGGTCAGGAGATCGAGACCATGGTGAAACCCCGTCTCTACTAAAAAATAGAAAAAAATTAGCCGGGCGCAGTGGCGGGCGCCTGTAGTCCCAGCTACTTGGGAGGCTGAGGCAGGAGAATGGCGTGAGCCCGGAAGGCGGAGCTTGCAGTGAGCCGAGATTGCGCCACTGCACTCCAGCCTGGGCGACAGAGCGAGACTCCGTCTCAAAAAAAAAAAAAAAATATATATATATATATATATATATATATAAAATATAGCTGTGTGTATATGTATGTATATATTTATATATATTTAGTTAAATTTAAAATAGGTACTAATGGAAAGAAAACTCCTATGTAAATAACAGAAAGATAACACTTGGATACAGCCAAAATCATGTGGCAAGGACACACAGGGAAACTGAAGCTTAGAGAGCCCACTTACAGCCATAAGGGATGACGTGGGATGACTGCAGAAATGCTCATAACTGCTGATGCCAGATCATAGTAAATCAGGGTTTATTATACTATTTTCTCCACTTTTGTTATGTTTGAGGATTTCTATAATAAAAGCTATTTTAAAAAATTAAGACCAGGCGCAGTGGCTTACGCCTGTAATCCCAGCACTTTGGGAGGCCGAGGCAGGTGGATCACGAGGTCAGGAGATCGAGACCATCCTGGCTAACACGGTGAAATCCCATCTCTACTAAAATACAAAAAAAAAAAAAAAAAATTAGCCAGGTGTGGTGGCGGGCGCCTGTAATCCCAGCAACTCAGGAGGCTGAGGCAGGAAAATGGTGTGAACCTGGGAGGCGGAGCTTGCAGTGAGCCGAGAACGCGCCACTGCACTCCAGTCTGGAAGACAGAGCGAGACTCCGTCTCCAAAAAAAATTAAGTTGGCAGGATGTGTACAGGATGGACCAAAAAGGGGGAAAATTAAGGGCAAAAAAGACCTAATAAATTTTCATTACGTTCCTGTGGAGTCAGATCCTATTATCTTTCCCTATTGCCAAATTATCCAACTGGGTGTCTTTTTGGTAGAGCCTTAGGCTCCAAAGAGGGAAATTAGGTTCATCATGAACCCCCTTTAGGGATGACACCTCATTTTTCAAAGGCTAATTCAAGATAGGTCAGTTAATTGATACAATTGATACAGGTTCCAGCCTGACCATGTTTCTTTGTTTCTTTTTTTGAAACAGGGTCTCACTCTGTCGCCCAGGGTAGAGTGCATGGCTCACTGCAGCCTTGACCTCCTGGGTTCAAGCCATCTTCTCACCTCAACCTCCCAATTAGCTGGGACCACAGGTGTCCACTACCACACCTGGCTATGTTCTCATATTTTTTGTATACTTGGGAGGCTAAGGTGGGAGTATTTCTTGAGCCTGGGAGGTGGAGGTTGCAATGAGCGAGATCGTACCACGGCACTCCAGCCTGACCTGTCTCAAAAAAGAAGAAAAAAGAAAAGACTGAAACTTTCTGGTCTTATATGGGGCATAGAGGGAAGATCTGAGCAAGCACCCATCCTTCTGTGACTTGGAAATTGAATCCTGCGTGACTCGGGGTCTTTCCCTTTTAAAGTTCAGTGATATTAAACACTTAGAGCAGGTAACCCTGAGGAGCAGGAGCACTGAGAAGTTTCCAACAATGGTTTAGATTCCATGCCCTTGGGCCTCTAAGAGCGGGTTTTATCCCCTTCAGTGGCCTCAAGAACAGAATGACAGAATGAGGTCGATAGACTCCTTCTGACAGTTACATCTGCCTCCTTGGAAGAAAGAGGACGAAAATAGCAAGTAGCAATGCTTCCCAATTTTAGGAAGTGAAAAATAATGGCCAGGCACAGGTGGCTCACATCTGTAATCCCAGCACTTTGGGAAGCTGAGGCAGGAGGATTGCTTGAGCCCAAGAATTCGAGACCTGCCTGGGTAACATAGTGAGACCCTGCCCCTACACAAAATTTTTAAAAATTAGCTGGGCATGATGGTGCATGCCTTTAGTCCTAGCTACCTGAGAGGCTTCGATAGGAAGATCGCTTGAGACCAGGGGGTCAAGGCAGCAGTGAGCTATAATTGCACCACTGTGCGCCAGCCTGGGCGACAGAGTGAGACTCGGTCTCACAATAAAAAAAAAAAAAATACTATTCAGCCTTAAAGAAAGAAATCCTGTCATCTGCTAAAACATGGATAAACCTTAAGGACATTTGGCTACGTGAAATAAGATAATCACAACAGGACAAATACAGATACTGAGTGATTCCACTTGTGTAAGGTATGTAAAGTAGACTCTTAGAAACAAAGTAGTATGGTGGTTGCCAGGGACCCGAGGGAGGGGGCAATGGGGAGTTGTTCAATGGATATACAGTTTCAGTTTTGGAAGATGGAAAGCTTCCAGAGATCAGTTGTGCAAGGTGCTTATATAGTTAACACTACTGTACTACTGTACATTTAAACATGGTTAAGATAGTAAATTTTATGCTATGTTTTTGACCACAAAAGAAAAAAGGAGGTAAATTGAATTACACATGTGCCAAAGGCTGGCTTGGCAATGAATCTTGGGATGGAAGCCTGTTTGTTGTGCCGGCGTACCCCACATGCATGGCTTGGCAGGCTCCCCTGCCAAACCTCACCAGGCCGCCTGGTCCACCCGGAACAGATTATCTGGAAATCTCGAAGCACCATCTTCACACATATTAGCCATTTTCTATGATACCCCAAACCGATTTTGTTCTTCAGTACTTTTGCAAATCAGTTATGCACTTCAGCTCTCCAATAAGAGTGACAAAATTAATAACTAGCATTTACTGAAAACTTACTCCAAAGGAATTACATCATATATAAGTAACGTGAAAATTAGCTGTAGTCAAACAACCTTTGAAAGTACCTTAAATTGCCAACAAAATACAATATACATGATATAGTGCAAACAGCAGCCCTATACAGTAATTTCCAAGCAAACTTAAAGTTTTAGAATGATTGAGGTAGCTCAGAGCAAAAATCAAAAGGAAAGGTGACATGTAGATGTCTGGGCATTCACACCATTCTATCTTTAAGATAACGGAAATATTTTAAATGGGGAGTCTGGGAGGGGGTGACTGAGTGAAAAATTTCTGCTGACCTGCAGGTTTTACTCAATTCTCTTTTAATATTAAAGCTCTATCAAAAGTCTGACAATTGGCCGGGTGCTGTGGCTCATGCCTGTAATCTCAGTGCTTTGGGAAGCGGAGGTGGGCAGATCACCTGAGGTCAAGAGTTCAAGACGAGCCTGGCCAACGTGAAACCCCGTCTCTACTAAAAACACAAAAATTAGCCGGATGTGGTGTTGCATGCCTGTAATCCCAGCTACTCGGGAGGCTGAGGCAGGAGACTCGCTTGAACCTAGGAGGTGGAGGTTGCAGTGAGCCAGGATCACGCCACTGCACTCCAGCCTGGGTGACACAGTGAGACTCCATGTCAAAAAAAAAAAAAGAAAAGTCTGACAGTTGAGGCCAGGCATGATGACTCACACCTGTAATTCCAGCACCTTGAGAGGCCAAGGTGGGAGGATCACTTGAGTGCAAGAGTTCAAGACCAGCCTGGGCAACATAGAGAGACACCTCTCCCCCCAACCCCGCCATTCTACAAAATATTTTAAACATTTAGCTGGGCATGGTGGTGTGCACCTGTGGTCCCAGCTACTCAGGAGGCTGAGGTGAGACAATTGCTTGAGCCCCGGAGGTTGAGCCTGCAGTGAGCCATGATCACACCACTGCACTCCAGACTGGGCAACAGAGCAAGACATTGTTTGAAAACAAAACAAAAAAACTGACAATTGATAAATGGTCATCAGCCAGTATCCCCACAGTGCCAGACCCCATGGCAATGCCAGCCTTCACTGTCTTCAACACGGGAACAGCCTTCACGGTAGGAAAGAGGGCCTGGGACCTGATTATCACACAATGATAAATCCTCCACAGTGCAGAGCAGACAGGTACCTATAGCATAAAATTTAACAGCCATAAAAGAAACCTTATCCATTTTGGAAACAGGAGAAAAACAGAGTTGAGTCTTTTGGAGAAGAAAGATAAAGTGAAATTTCATCTTTGATTTTCTCTGGGAAACATTGTAAACTAGTTAAAAGAGAGACTGCAGAGGGAAGGAAACAATGAGAATTTCAGCTTTTTCTCTGTTCTTTTACTTGTTTATTTTAAATATATATGTAACTATAAAGCAAAAAAACGGAAGTCAGTAGAGTTACGTGTATCTACACTTGTATTTTTAGCTTTATATGAATAAACCTAAAAAAAAAAAAAAAAAAAAAAAAAACCCGGCCAGGCGCCATGGCTCATGCCTGTAATCCCAGTAATTTGGGAGGTGGAAGCAGGTGGATCACTTGAGCTCAGGAGTTCGAGACCAGCCTGAGCAACATGAAGAAACCCCATCTTTACAAAAAATACAAAAATTAGCCGGACATGGTGGCACATGCCTGTAATCCCAGCTACTCAGGAGGCTGAGGCAATTGCTTGAGCCTGAGAGGCAGAGGTTGCAGTGAGCAGAGATCATTCGTGGGTGGTAGAGCAAGACTCTGTCTCAAAAAGTAAATAAAATAAATAAAATTTTTTAAAAAACCATAGTAGTGAGTAAAACAAAACAAGATGCCAAATATGTACAAAATTGGTAAGGTTTGTGTAAACTATGAAAAATACCAAATAATACAGTTTGCAATTTTTGTTTTGTTTTGTTTTTGTTTGTTTTGAGACAGACTCTTGCTCTGTCACCCAGGCTGGAATGCAGTGGTACCATCTCGGCTCACTGCAACCTCTGCCTCCCAGGTTCAAGCAATTCTCCTGTCTCAGCCTCCCGAGTAGCTGAGATTACATGCACGCGCCACCACACCCAGCTAATTTTTTATTTTTTTTTTGGTAGATATGGTGTCTCACCATGTTGGCCAGGCTGGTCTCAAACTGCTGAACACATGTGATCCACCCACCTCGGCCTCCCAAAGTGCTGGAATTATAGGTGTGAGTCACCACGCCTAGCCCATTACTATTATATTGTTTTATGGATATACATATCTACAGTAAAAATACAAGAATATGCATGAGAATGATAAACCCCAAGTTCAGGATAGAGATTACCACTGGGAAAGAAAGGTCGCGAATGAGTTTTAAGGAACATACAAGGAACTTCAGTTCTACCAATAATGTTTTATTTCTAAATGGTGCATAGATGGGGTATGTTTGTTGTTACAAGATTAAACCAAATGGTTTACGTTTTAGGAGGGTTGGGCCTTAAGATCAGCCTAAGATAAAGGCGTGTGCAATGTCTCTCTACTAGTGCTGCCAGGCATGTGCGAGGCACATCGCATGCACAGTCTCTCAGGTACCTCACACGAAAACTACATGAGGTAGATTCAATTATCCACTCTTTATAATTGAGGAAATAGGGACACAGATTAAGTGGCTTACCTAAGAGCATTAGCAGCAGTATTACCTGGTGCCTTCAGTTCTCTGAATTTGTCTCTCCATGTTTTCCAAAAGGTGATGTTTTGAAGACTGCGATAATATTGAATCATGTGACTGGAAAAACAGGGCAAATCACAAGTTAAAACACACCCCCTGTCTAACAAGTGCAAAGCCCTCTCTGAGGGGTCTTATCAGCCTGGAGCCTGGTTCTAGTGCACTAAGCCCTTTCCTTTCCCTCCCCACTGGACTCCCTTTTAAATTGACATTTAATTGCCTGTAGTCAGATTTCCTCCAATCCCCGTGCCTCTGGGCCCCTGATCTTAGGGGACTCGGGGAGCTAGACCTACATTTGCTTGGATTTCCACTTCTTCCCATTAAATTATTATCCCTGGGTACAGTGAACTCCGTGTGCATGTGTTGCTTTATTTTGCCTTTAAAGCATACAGCTTTAATTGGGCAATCATAATGCCTTTCTCCCATTATCGTCAGCAGGGAAGTAAGTAATCAAGCTCCGCATCTTAAAACTTCGGTAAAATGAGGTCAGCAAGATGTGTGGTATTGACATGGCACCCAGCAAAGGAAAATGACTCTTGGTGGCTCACATTGTTGTGGGGCTTGTTTGCGTTGCTGTGCAGTTGTAATGGAAAATGAATAAAAATAAAAATCCCGGGGCCCTTTTTGGCCAGCACTTGGGAAGTTAATCCCACTGTCCTGGCAGAATTCCAGCTCAGGTCACTGCATTCTGCTGGTGGAAGATCCTTGTGCAGCTTTCAGTGGAAGGGGAACTCTGCTTTGCCTCTTTTCTCAGCAACATGTGCTGCAAATTAAGCAGCTGTCCCTTCCCCACCCTGGACAGAGATGCATTTCAGTGACTCAGAATGATCCTCTCTCCCCTTGCCATGGCGGGAAGTAGGGACAGATCTGGAATCAGGAAATTAAACTGGTCCAAGAACCGGCTGAGGAGATATTTACTATAATGAAAATCTTTGTGTGTCTCTGAGTGCTTCTGCACAGTCAGAGAATCACAGATTCCTAGCATTAAAAGGTTTTTCAGGAGTCATCTAGTTTCTTTCTAAAACCCCATGAATACATTCCCTCCATTTGTTTTATAACATTTTATTATGCAAATTTAAAATGTTTCTATACCTGAAGTACTTAGAAGTTTTCTCTCCCCTCCTCAACCATATGGTTTTGTTTGTTTGTTTGTTTTTGTTTTTGTTTTTTTCCAAAATGGAGTCTTGCTCTGTCACCCAGGCTGGAGTGTAGTGCTGCAATCTCGGCTCACTGCAACCCTCACCTCCGGGGTTCAAATGATTCTCCTGCCTCAGCCTCCCGAGTAGCTGGGATTACGGGCATGTGCTACCATGCCCCGCTAATTTTTGTATTTTTAGTAGAGACGGGGTTTCACCAAGTTGGCCAGGCTGGTCTCGAACTCCTGACCTCAAGTGATCCACCCTCCTCGACCTCCACACCTATATACGTTTGTTGCTTCTTTTCATTGTTTTACATACTTTTAAAAAAATGTTTAACACTCTTTCCAATATGAAATGTATTGCATTTCTTTTCTTTTTTCTTTTCTTTTTTTTTTCTTTTTTTTTGAGACAGAGTTTCACTCTTGTTGCCCAAGCTGTAGTGCAATGGTGCGATCTCAGCTCACTGCAACCTCTGCCTCCCGGGTTCAAGTGATTCTCCTGCCTCTGCAGGCACCTGCCACCATGCCCGCCCGGCTAGTTTTTTGTATTTTTAGTACAGACGGGGTTTCACCATGTTGGCCAGGCTGGTCTCAAATTCCTGACCTCAGGTGATCCACCCACCTTGGTCTCCCAAAGTTCTGGGATTACAGGCGTGAGCCACCATGCCCGGCGAGATTGCATTTCATTGTGTTAGAAATAGATCCAAGCTAATTCTTCTCTATACAAATAATCTTCTATTCCCAAAGATGTTTATTGAATAGTGATTTCTAATTTGTGTCACTTAACCTCTCTGAGAATCAACTTTCAGTACCTGGAAAAATAGGAATGATAATGATACCCACCAGACAAACACTAAGACAACATGTGAAAAGGTCCCAGCACATTGCATGCAGAGCAAATGCATGTCTACTAAATGATGTCTTCCTTTTTGTCCCTTCCTTCTTTTTATTTATTTATTTATTTTTATTTTTTGAGACAGAGTCTTGCTCTGTCACCCAGGCAGTGCAGTGCAGCGATCTCAGCTCATTGCCACCTCCACCTCCTGAGCTCAAGCAGTTCTCCTGCCTCAGCCCCCCAAGTAGCTGGGACTACAGGCGAGCGCCACCACACCGGCTGATTTTTGTATTTTTAGTAGAGACAGGGTTTCACCATGTTGGCCACTCTCATCTCAAAATCTTGACCTCAAGTGATGCGCCCACCTCAGCCTCCCAAAGTGCGGGGATTACAGATGTGAGCCACCGCACCCAGCCTCCTTCCTTTTACTTCTTCTTCTTTTTCTTTTTTTTTTCTTTTTTTTTTTTTTTAGGCAGAATCTCTGTCCCCCAGGCTGTAGTGTAGTGGCATGATCTCTGCTCACTGCAACCTCCGCCTCCCGGGTTCAAGGGATTCTCCTGCCTCAAGTAGCTACTCCTCCCAAGTAGCTGGGATTACAGGTGCATGCCACCATGCCCAGTTAATTTTTGTATTTTTAGTAGAGACAGGTTTCACCATGTTGACCAGGCTGGTCTCGAACTGAACTTTATCTCAGGTGATCCGCCCGCCTCAGCCTCCCAAAGTGCTGGGATTACAGGTGTAATTCACCGCATCCTGCCTCCTTCCTTCCTTTTTATCTACATCAGCCTTTTTTTTTTTTTCTAGAACCCTTTTATGTACCAATGAAATCAAGCCTTGCTGGAATGGTCCAACGGTCGTCTACCCCTAATTTTATATAGGGAGGTAACTAAGAAGAACGGTGTGGGGAGGAGAGGAGGGTGAAGGCGCTTTCTGGAAAAGACCCATCCTAATGACACATGTACTGTGACTGCAGCCCCCTCTCCCCTCAGGTCAGAGAATCCTCTTAGAGGCTGTTCTATGGTCTCAAAATGCTCCCCGCCCCCAAGTTGCCATGTCAGATGTTTGAGGGAAATCTGATTTCTGAGGACAGAGCTCTAGGTGTGGGTTGTTTTATTTTGGGGATGGGATGGGGGTAGGAGTTGGCCAAGGGTTTGCTGCATTCCAGGAAGAGGGAGGACTGCTCTCCTCTGATGAGTCATGGAAGAGAAACGTCTAATGTTTGCAAACGTCTCCAGCCAAGCCTCTGCTTTCTTGGACTCCACCCATCCCCCATCCATGCAGATTGAACCCCCCATGAGAAGATTTAAATGTTAAGGTTGAAGGCCAAAGAGGCCATGGCTCTACCGGTTGAGATGGGAAGCAGCTAAGAGAATGGGAACGATTGTCCAGTACCTCTAGACTCCAGCTTGCAAGACACGGAACAGGACCTTACAATGGGTGTATATGTCTCCCAAATCGGGACACACTCTGGGTGGTGCAGGAGGATCAGGTGAAAGAACTGGATTTTCACAGGGGCCCTGCCATCTGCAGAGGGCTTCCAATCAACACGGCATCTGCAGAGGGCTGGGAGATCAGAGAAGCTACAGTTGGAGAAGGAGCAGAGGGGATTGCAGAAAAGAAGGCCAGAGCATAGGGAGTCAGGGGAGGTCTTGCAAATGACAGAAGCTGTGATCTGTTTCTTTCAGGGGAAGATGAAGGATGAGCGGACTTGAGAGGGATGGAGCTGGTGGGGGTGTGCTGGGAGCCCACGGCTGCCTCAGCCTCAGCCTTAGCCAGACTGCTGGAGCCAGATGGGGTTCATGATGCATCTTCCCAGATGGAACGAATCAGGCATGTCAGACAAGCTTCTCTTAGGATACATGGTGTCCTCCTCCCTCCCCCTATTCGAAATCAGGAGAGAATCACAAGGTAACTTGGGAGGGCAGCCAACCTCCTGGGATCTTTCGTGAACTATCAGGTAACTACAGCAGGATCACAATAGGAGACCTAAACATGCCTCCACCACCATCTCCCCCCCCCGCCTTTTTTTTTTCTATTGTGGGACATCAAGGGAGCAAGCTGGTCAGCTTGGGAACAAAGATCCTATTCTAGGAATTTGTCCAGAGCAACCCTATCTGCTGCGTGCACTGTCCTTGGATTTCTGCCAGACTGAAACTCAACCTGCTTGGGGCTGCTACCACTACTGTGAGAGCAACACCCTGGCACCCGGCAGGGAAGGGAGAATCAGAGAACTCATCCTTTAAAATTAAAATTGCATTTAATCACTCTTCGTTTTTCTACCAGGCTCAGGAGGCCAGGCCAACTCTGCATTTTAAGTGTTTCACCGTTTAAAATCTAAGCACCTTGGGGGGTGAGGAAGGAGGGCAGTGGAGGAGAACTTTTGAAATCTTTCCACAAAAATCAAAGAACAAACCAACTAGAGGGAAAAATAGCTGCTATATTTAAACTACATTATCCCATCAGGGAGCTATGGTTTTGAGAACCATTCCACAGTACTTTGTTTGGCACTGCTATATGGGTTTCTTTTCTTCCTTTTTTTTAAGATGGCAACATTTTTTTTTTCTTCAGAGCAGTAATTGCAAAGGAAGCAAAGGGCTTCACTAATTAATTTAGTAGATACTCACTAAGCATCTGCTATGTGCCTGGCACTACACTGGTCACTGGGGGCACAAAATAAGTAAGGAAGGACTCAAGGTCCTCATTGCAAATAATTATCATGCATTTATTCAAGAAGTTTTGATTGCATGCCTTCTAAGTGCATAGGATTCTGTTACAGGAAAGGGTCCCGATCCAGACTCCAAAAGAGTGTTCTTGGATCTTGCGCAAGAAAGAATTCAGGTCGAGTCCACAGAGTAAAGTGAAAGCATCTTTATTAGGAAAGTAAAGGAATAAAAGAATGGCTGCTCCATAGACAGAGCAGCCCCGAGGGCTGCTGGTTGCCCATTTTTATGGTTATTTCTTGATGATATGCGAAACAAGGGGTGGATTATTCGTGCCTCCCCTTTTTAGATCATATAGGGTAACTTCCTGATGCTGTCATGGCATTTGTAAACTGTCGTGGCGCTGGTGGGAGTGTAGCAGTGAGGACGACCAGAGGTCACTCTGATCGCCATCCTAGATTTGGTGGGTTTTGGCCACTTCTTTACTGCAACCTGTTTTATCAGCACGGTCTTTATGACCTGTACCTTGTGCCAATCTCCTATCTCATCCTGTGACCTAGAATGTCTTAGCCATCTGGGAATGCAGGCCAGTAGGTCTCAGCCTCATTTTACCCAGCTCCTATTCTAGATGGAATTGCTCTGGTTCACACACCTCTGACAATTTCTATTCTCCTGGAGTTTATAATCTGGTGGAAGAGGAGAAACAATAAACAAGGGACTTAGGGTGATTAAATGCCATGAAGGAAGGAGTATTACTCATATGTGCATTTGCCCATTTGCTATTCCTTCTGCCCAAAATGCTGTTCTTCTTGGCTCTAAATTTGCAAGGGGCTCTGTATTATTCCTGGCTCACTTCTCAGAGGGAAGTGACCACCCTACTGGCCCTCCTCCTGTCACTCTCAAATGTGAGCCCATGACCCAGTCAAGTGGAGATGTCAGATCAGCAGCTGAGTATATGCATCCAGACATACAAATGTGTAGTCAACAATATGTAGGTGGGACAGGCGCGGTGGCTCATGCTTGTAATCCCAGAACTTTGGGAGGCCGAGGCAGGCGGATCATTTGAGTTCATGCGTTCAAGACCAGACTGGCCAACACATTGAAACCCCGTCTCTACCAAAAAATACAAAAATTAAACAGGCGTAGTGGTGCATGCCTGTAATCCCAGCTACTTGGGAGGCTAAGGCAGGAGAATAGCTTGAACATGGGAGGTGAGGTTGCGGTGAGCCAAGATCGCGCCCCTGCATTCTAGCCTGGGTGACAGAGTGAGACCCTGTCTCAAACAAACAAACCCATTATGTAGGTGAAGTTTAAAGCAGTGGGACTAAGGGAAGATTATAGGTAGGAAGACTGCCATGTCCTAAGCCCTGGGACACTCCAGGTTTAAAGTTGAGTAGAAGAGTCTGGACACAGTGGCTCACATCTATAATCCCAGCACTTTGGGAGGCGGAGGTGGGAAGATTGCTTAAGCCCAGGAGCTCAAGACCAGTCTGGGCAATATGGCAAGACTCCCCATCTCCACAAAAAATAAAAAAATTTGGCAGGGTATGGCGGCACATGCCTGTAGTTCCAGGTACTCAGGAGGCTGAGGTGGGAGGATTGCTTGAGCCCGAGTGGTTGAGGTTGCAGTGAGCCATGATGGTGCCACTGTACTCTAGCCTGGGCAACAGAGCGAAACCCCATCTCAAAAGGAAAAAGAATAAAGTTAAGTAGAAGAGGAGGCGGCACATGAAAAGGAGGTTGAAAACAACCAACCAGAGAAGGGGAAGGAAAACCCAGGTTACTATACTCAAGTTGAGTGATATAAAATGCTCTTTGAGGCCAGGCACAGATAGCTCATGCCTGTAATCCCAGCACTTTGGGAGGCTGAGGTGGGCGAATCACTTGAGGTCAGAAGTTCAAGACCAGCCAGGCCAACATGGTGAAACTCAGTCTCTACTAAAAATACAAAAATTAGCCAGGCATGGTGGTGTACGCCCGTAATCCCAGCTACTCAGGAGGTTGAGGCGGGAGAATCACTTGAACTTGGGAGGTGGAGGTTGCAGTGAGCTGAGATTGTGCCACTGCACTCCAGCCTGGGCAACAGAGCGAGACCTTCTCTAAAACAAATAAACAAAGTGCTGTTTGAGACTTCTGGGCTACTCATGATGAAAGTGTTGGAGAAGGCCACTATCATGCAAGACTTCCAAGATGAGGTGGAATCTCAGCCTTCATCTTGAAGGGTGACAGATGTTCACCAGGCAGGTCCAAGCAGAAGGCACAGCCTGAGGAGAGGTCCCAAGGAAGGGATAATGAGTCATTGCATCAAGAGCTTGGAATTGGAAGAGAGGTCTTGGTGGATGTATAGCAGATGACACTGCAAACTGCAATGGAAGAATGTAGGTCATCTCCAAACAGGGTTTTCAGTGCTGTGCTAGTTACTCCCTTTTTTTTTTTTTAAGGCAGAGTCCCACTCTGTCGCCCAGGCTGGAGTACAGTGGTGCAATCTCGGCTCACTGCAACCTCTGCCTTCCTGGTTCAAGCGATTCTCCTGACTCAGCCTCCCAAGAAGCTGTGATTATAGGCGCGCACCACCACACTCAACTAATTTTTGTATTTTTAGTAGGGATGGGATTTTGCCATGTTGACCAAGCTGGTTCTCAGCTCCTGGCCTCAAATGATCCGCCCACCTCAGCCTCCCAAAGTGCTGGGATTATATGAGTGAGCCACCACACCCAGCCCTGTGCTAGTTACCTCTGCTTCCTTCAGGCCAGTGAGATCTTTGACTTTCCTCAGTGAACACTTGTTGTTTGGCAGATCTAACATTTGCAGCCCTTTCTTCTGATAACAGCACCCAGATTTTCCTTTGAGGCTTCGCTTTCCAGCATGTGTGTCCTGAACTAGCAGCATCAACATCACCGGGGAACTCAGAAATGCAAATTCTGGGGTCCACCCCAGACCTACTGAATGAGCATTCTTGAGGCAGGTCCCAGCAAAAGGTGTTTTCATAAGCCCTCCAGGTGATGCTGAGGCATGCGTGTGAAAACCACCCCTGTAGGGAACTACTTCTTCCCCTGTCTCAGTTCGTGCAATTCATATGGCACTGACCATAGTCTTTGCTTCCAGGGGTGTGCACAAATCCTAAAGAAAATCTTAGGCCTTTCTCTCCAGTTTAGTGCTCCGAAAGCACTAAATCAGAGAACTGGAAAATGGAGATGCTGGAACCATGTCTGCCACCACCCGGAGAGAGGCTGCCTGACAGTAAAAAGCAAAGGAAGAGCTGGGCGCGGTGGCTCATGCCTGTAATCCCAGCACTTTGGGAGGCTGAAATGGGCGGATCACCTGAGGTCAGGAGTTTGAGACCAGCCTGGCCAACATGATGAAACCCCGTCTCTACTAAAAATACAAAAATTAGCCAGGCATGGTGATGCATGCCTGTAATCCCAGCTGCTCAGGAGGCTGAAGCAGGAAAATCAGTTGAACCTGGGAGGTGGAGGTTGCAGTAAGCCGAGATCGTGCCACTGCACTCCAACCTGGGCAACAGAGCAAGACTCTGTCTCAAAAAAAAATAAATAAATAAAAGCAGGCTGGGTGCAGCGGCTCATACCTGTAATACCAGCACTTTCGGAGGCCGAGGTGCGTGGATCACTTGAGGTCAGGAGTTCAAGACCAGCCTGGCTAACATGGTGAAAACCCATTTCTACTAAAAATAAAAAAAATTAGCTGGGCGTACGGGCGCACGCCTGTAATCCCAGCTACATGGGACGCTGAGGCAGGAGAATCACTTGAACCCCGGAGGCGGAGGTTGCAGTGAGTTGAGATTGCGCCATTGCACTCCAGCTTGGGCAACAATAGGGAAACCCAAATAAATAAATAAATAGGAAAGAGGCAGAGCTAAGAGGTGGAGAGAGATTCTCAGTGACTTTTTTTGAGCACCTGGATCAAGCTGTTCTAAATTTGGAGTCTATTCCCTATAAGTCCCTTTTTTTCATAAGCATAAGATAGTGAGTTGGATTTTTAACACTCGGCCGTCTAAATAATGCTTATAATCATGCACTGTACAGGGAAGGCAGATTCTGGAAACGACATTCTGTTAAGTTTGACAAATTCTCAGATATTGAAGTTATGGTTCATGGGCATGTAGAAAAAGTGGTGGTCACTAGGAGCTGGTGTATGTTCAGTAACATAAGCCACGTCAAAGTGGATGCATTTCTGCACTTCTGTGAAAAGAGCACTAGAGTGTGGATTTGGAACCTGTTAAGGACAATGTCTCTGAATCTTCCTCTCTTTTTTTTTTTTTTTGAGACAGAATCTTGCCCCGTCACCCAGGCTGGAGTGTAGTGGTGCAATCTCAGCTCACTACAACCTCTGCCTCCCGGATTCAAGCGATTCTCCTGCCCTAGCCTCCTGAGTAGCTGGGATTACAGGCGTGTGCCACCACGCCTGGCTAACTTTTGTATTTTTAGTAGAGATGGGGTTTCACGTATTGGTCAGGCTGGTCTCGAACTCTTGACCTCATGATCTGCCCACCTTGGCCTCCCAAAGTGCTAGGATTATAGGCGCAAGCCACTGCACCCAGTTATTTTTTATTCTTTATTTTTTTTTAGACGGAGTCTCGCTCTGTTGCTCAGGTTGGAGTGCAGTGTCGCAATCTTGGCTCACTGCAACCTCCGCCTCCTCGGTTCAAGCCATTCTCCCTGCCTCAGCTTCTTGAGTAGCTGGCATTACAGGCACCTGCCACCATGCCTGCCTAATTTTTGTATTTTTAGTAAAGATGGGGTTTCACCATGTTGGCCAGGCTGGTTTTTGAACTCCTGACCTCAGGTGATCCACCTGCCTTGGCCTCCCAAAGTGCTGGGATTACAGGCATGAGCCATCACGCCCGGCCAGTCCTCTCATTAACTTATTATGGACAAAGTAGAGAAAGGTGGGTGGTAGACTAATGTCTGCCTAATCATCTTAAGTGACAATTTAAATACTGCAGGCAATTCTCATCATTCTACTCAACAAGTATGTGCCCCATAAGAGATGACAGATGTAACTTGGTTGAACAGCCTTAGTTCTCATCGGTGTCTCAGTGTAAGCATCTGACTGTGTCAGTTCTGATTTTGGTACATAAATGGGTGTTTTCATACAACATGACCCTTAGGTCAAACTGACTACATCAGGCACTCAACCAAAAGAAAAATTATCTGTTCCAACACTGTGTAATAAAGTATTATAGAAGATAAGGAGACAGGGAGTGCCTTATAAGAATTTTCACTTTACTGATTTTGGACACTGTAGTCAAGTTGATTTTTATAATAGTTGAACAATTAAACACATTTAATTGGATATTTTCAATCTGGAATGAGTGTCTAGAAGTTCTACTGGATAGAGACATAGAAGACACGCTTATCAAATTTGTATGTAACCCAAAGCTGGGACATAGAGCTAAAGTACTTGAAAATGAAGAACTCAAAAGACCAGAACAGATGCTAAACATGGGTCTAGAGCATGAGAACATTCAAGTACACGCAGAGTTCAGTGCCTGGGTTAAAAACAATCAATAGTGCAAGTGCACAATGAGATTTACCGACTGTAGTTTATATAGAAAGGACTCTGTTTTGAGTTGACTGTTAGCACAAATCTACAGTGTGCAGGGGAAAAGATACAGTGTAAAGGTGGGCATGACAACTCCTCTGCAAGACCATGCCCAGACTCTTTTTTTTTTTTGATACAGAGTCTTGCTCTGTCGCCCAGGCTGGAGTACAGTTGCTATCACAGGGGCATGCCACCACACCCAACTAATTTCTGTATTTTTAGCAGAGACAGGGCTTCACCATGTTGGCCAGGCTGGCCTCAAACTCCTGACCTCATGTGATCCACCCACCTTGGCCCCCCAAAGTGTTGGGATTATAGGCGTGAGCCACCTCACCCGGCCCCATGCCCAGTCTTTTGTACTCAGTACTGGGTACCTCTAGAACTGGATGACAAAGTTGCTGAGGGATTACAAACTCATGATCTAGGAAGAAGCTGGGAAGAGACTTTATTTTTTTTTTCCCTAGACAGAGTCTTGCTTTGTCACCCAGGCTGGAGTGCAGTGGCACGATCTCAGCTCACTGCAACCTCTGCCTCCCAGGTTCAAGCAATTCTTCCGTCTCAGCCTCCAGAGTAGCTGGGATTACAGGCGCATGCCATCATGCCTGGCTAATTTCTGTGTGTGTGTGTGTGTTTTTTTTTTTTTTTTTTTTTTAGTAGAGATGGGGTTTCACCATGTTGGCCAGGCTGGTCTCGAGCTCCTGACCTTGTGATCCGCCCGCCTTGGCCTCCCAAAGTGCTGGGATTATAGGCGTGAGCTACCACGCCCGGCTGGGAAGAGACTTTTTAACACAGTAGATAGCTTGAAATACTCAAAGGGATCTCACACCAAAGAGGGATTAAACTCATTTGGAATGGTTCCAGAGAGCTAAACAAGATCCAATGTATAGATGAAGTTAGCCAATGGGAGGTGGATTCAGCCTAGAATGAGACTGCTTTAATGATTAGAGCTGTCCAAATACAGAACGGACTGCCTTTTGCAATCTCCACTGCTTTACAGCACTGGGAAGTTGGCTGGGGCCTCTTTTACAAGTCACTCATTTCCACTGTCCATTTCTGTCTAACTTGCTTTTTAAACCAGCTTGCCTTTTAGCAGCTAATGTCCTCCTTTATTAATGCCTTTGAAGTTCTTTGATCAAATCATCCATCTTTCTGAATCAGTTTCTGTTTTCTCTCCGTCCTCAATTGATTGAATGTGCCTGCAATTCTTGCTGAAAAATAGAGTATTTCTAAAACCTATTCTTACTTTTAAAAACCCTTGTTAGCAAGAAGCAAGTATAACACGATGCATAAAATAAATTAAGCACAAGTTTATTTCTACATGAAAGAAACTAGATATTTCTGCCTTTGGGAGACTGCGTTTCTGATAAATTTTGGCAACCCATCAACAACAGCTTTCAGAGACACCAGCAGGTTGAGGAACCAAGAGCATGATTGTTATGATGATGTATAAGGGGGCCAATTCTGGGCTTAAAATCACAGTTTCAGCTTAAGGGAGTATTCCAGCCTCCAGTAAATAGAAAGCTTGCGGAGAACAGTCTAGGAGGGCAATGGCAGTGTGGTAACAGTACCAATGTGAACTTGAACCTTCCTCCTTTCTGAGAAACCTGTAATGCTGTTTAGCTTTGTTTTTGTCTGTTTGTTTTAAACTGACTACACTTCACAGCCATTCTCATGAGGCAAGTAGTTCAGAGAGGCCCTCTAATTTATTTCACAAATTGGAAATCAATGAACTTGAGTTCACTGAAAATTTGCTGAGGCCCTCCTATGGGGGAGATCCTTTGCAAGTCGCTTATGGGCTAGGGATGGTGGGACTCATTCATTCATTCAAACAGCAGGCATTTAATAAATAAGGAGCATAGACTGTTCTTTGTACTGAGGATGGACAAGATGGACAAGGCCCTGTTCTTATGGAGCTTCTGTCCTAGAGCTCCATGAGACACTAGGAGACAGGCAGTTAACAGCTAAACCAAAATACAACATCACAAGTAAGCACTCTGAAGAAAACTGACCGGGCACGGTGGCTCATGCCTGTAATCCCAGCACTTTGGGAGGCCGAGGCAGGTGGATTACCTGAGGTCGGGAGTTCGAGGCCAGCCTGGCCAACATGGTGAAACCCAGTCTCTACTAAAAATACAAAAATTAGGCAGGCATGGTGGTGTGCACCTGTATTCCCAGCTACTTAGGAGGTGGAGGCAGAAGAACTGCTTGAACCCAGGAGGCCGAGGTTGCAGTGAGCTGGGACTGCGCTGCTGTCCTCCAGCCTGGGTGACAGAGTCTCTGTCTCAAAGAAGAAAAAAAAGAAGAAAACTGAAGAATGTGATGGAAGGTGAATTGCCGAGAGTAGCTACTTTTTTTAAATTTTTTTTTTTTTTTTTTTTTTTGAGACGGTCTCACTCTGTTGTTGCTCAGGCTGGAGTGCGGGGGTGTGATCACAGATCACTGGTCTTGACCTCCTGGGTTCAAGCGATCCTCCCTCTTTAGCCTCCTGAGTAACTGGGACTAAAGGCACAGGCTACCACGCCCAGCTAATTTTTGTTTTATTTTTTATTTTTTTTAGTAGAGATGGAGTCTCGATATATTGCCCAGGCTGGTGTCAAACTCCTGAGCTCAAGGGATCCTCCTGCCTCAGCCTCCCAAAATGCTGGGATTACAGACGTGAGCCACTGTGCCTAGGTAGCCACTTTAGACAGCAAAGACATCTCTGAGGAGGGGACATGTAAGCTGCGATTTGAAAAGAAAGAGAATGACACAAGTGAAGATCTGTGGGAAGAGCATTCCATACAAAGGCTGGGGTCAGGAACTCCTCCAGAAGCTCATAATTGCACCAGAGGTGCTTACAACCCCAAGCAGTGACAGTGGCACAGAATATTCAACATCAAATGCTAAGCTAATTTCCAGACTGAGTAAGGTAAACCATCCTTCTCTTGCCTGCAGTCTTCCATCGGTCCTGAAAGAGAGAGAGTTAAGGGAGAAGAATTGGTAGGAAATGGTGCAGAGCTGGTCTCAGAGGGCAACAACAACCAGCCCTCCATGACCACACCCCCACCGTGCAGTCATGTGCCCCTCTTGAAGCGGCTTTGATCCTGTGAGCTAACCAGTTTCCACCTGGCTTCTCAGTGCGTTGCCATACAGGAGAATTTTTGTTTGTTTCGTGTAGGGTTTTGTTGCTTCTTTCCCAAGTATCAATCAAAACTACATGCCAACCTCCACTCCTTGGAAATAATTAAATGACATGACGTGCCTCATTTTTTTCAGCTGCTGATGCACTGTAATTTGCACCTGTTGAAGGAATTTATCTTAAGTCCTGAAGCCTAGCCACTCGAGACAACTGAGGTGATTTTTCTGCTCTGCTTTTGCTCATGTGGATGGTGTATTATTGCTAAACACAAAAGTGGACTAAATGCTTCATTCTGCAACCTACTCCCTGAAGAAAGCTGCTCTTCTTTGTGAAGCGAATATATTAATGTTTTGTTCATGAATTCCATGCAATTTTCCATCCCCTTGTTAAGTAATTTAGCTAATTTATATTGGCAAAATTCCCTTTATCTCGCTGTGACCTGCGTTTCGTCCTTCCGAGCAGAGCAAATCATCTGTGGCTTAACAGCAGGCTTTGGATTCAAGTCCCCTTTTCTCCTGTCGAGGGAAGTGAGTCTATGAACCGGCCTTCATCTGAAAGCCACAGCGAAGCACCTCCTAGCCCAAGTCTAGCTGCTGTGTGGCAGCTCCAGCGGTGTGACCTGTGACTGCCCTGCAGACACCTATCAAGCGCTGCGTGAGCTATTAATAATAAAATCAACTCTTCTCCCTCCCCCCCCCGCGAGGGGGGTTCCCTCGTCAGGGCCCAGAAACCGCTGGGGTAGAATCGGGGCTGGCGTGCGAAGGAGCTGGCGGCAGGGGGTGTGAGATGCGGTGTTCCCGAGGAGACAGATGAAGGATTTGGATTGTGTGGGAAGGGAACTGCGGAATTCCTCCCCTTGGTTCCTGAGGGGGGCTCCGAAGGAGACAGATTAGGATGCAGAGCGCAGCCCGGGCGACCGAGGGCGAGGAGGCGAGCCAAGGACACCAGCCCGAGCGCGCCTCGAGGACGCCCCGCGTGGACCGCGCTCCAAGCTCCTCGGCCTCGCCTTCCAACCATCCGCCCACCGGCCCCAGAGCAGCGAGCCCACTGTGAGCGCCCCACCCTGCGTCCGCAGGTGGGTGGGCCAGAGAACCGCACGCAGCGAGGATGGAACCCTGCTTCCCCTCCGCCAACCCCGGGACCGCGGCGCGCGCGGCCTCGATCCGGGTTCCTAAGGGCGGCGCGCGGGAGGGGGCGGGGCCTGCGCGGCAGCGTGGGCGCCAGGCGCGCGGGAGGAGGGAGCCGGGGGGAGGGGGCGGGGCCGCGCCGCCCGCGCCGCGCTGGGCGCTCTCGGCCAATGAGCGGCGTCCACATGCCGCGGCGGCGGCGAGAGGGGAGGCAGCGGCCGATAAATGCTATTAGAGCAGCCGCCGCGGAGCCGTCCCCGACGCCACCTCCTTCTCCTTCGCCGCAGTTTCCTCCGCCGCTGTCGTGCGGGCGGAGCTGAGGGACCCGGTCGAGCGCGCCGCGCATTGCCCCGCCGGCTCGCCTCCCTTGCCGCGTTCCGCCCTAGGAGGTCGGCCGGGCGCCCCCTCCTCCGGCCCGGGCGGGGCCTCTGATCGCCTCAAGAGAACGGGGAGGGGGCTCGGAGGCCGCGGCCTGCGCTCCCCGCGGGCGGCTGACGGCGAGGGAGGCCCTCCCTTCTGCGAGGGGAGGGAGGGTCAGGAGCCCCCCACCCGCCCTGCGGAGCTCGGGGCCGCGCGAGGGGCGGTTGTGTGGGGGAGGGGGCGCGGGGTGATTCAGCGGCCGGCGAGGCGGAAGCGGCCGCAGGAGGAGGAGGGGAGCGCCCGTCCGCGCCTGGGCTCCCGGGGTGGCACGAGCCCGCGGCCGGAGTGCGAGGCGGAGGCGAGGAGGCCGCGGGGACGGGAGGCGAGGCCGGCCGGGCCTCCGAAGCCATGGAGAACGCGCACACAAAGACGGTGGAGGAGGTGCTGGGCCACTTCGGCGTCAACGAGAGTACGGGGCTGAGCCTGGAGCAGGTCAAGAAGCTCAAGGAGAGATGGGGCTCCAACGGTAGGTGCCGGGCGTTCGGCTACAGGGGCCCGGCGCGGCCCGGAGAGCCAGGGAAGATGGCTGACCGGGCTCCACCTCGTGGGCTTCGGCTCCGCGCCCGCCGACGGCTGCGGGCGGAGGGTCGGGCCGGCGCGGCGGCCCCGCAGGGGAGAAAGGGGCTGCGGGTCTCGCCTCGCCTCGCCTCGCCTCCCCTCCCTTGGACCTCCTCGCGTCTCGGGCCCTGGATCTTCTCGGCGCGCAAGGCTCGGAGGCTTCTCTCCAGCAGCAGCCGGCCCCGGTGGAGGGAGGGACGAGGCTCCTGCAGCTGGGTTGAGCCCGGCAAGACGTTTTCTCGTCCCCTGCCGATTTATGAGGCGTCGAGGTCTTTGGAAAGCCTCTGACCGTTCTTGTCCTACCCAGAGTTACACATCTGGCAGAAGTGATGACATCGCTGAAACCACTCCTCGGTTCAGGAGCCCTAAGTGATTTCACACTTAGGGCTAGACCTCAGGCCATTGATTACAAAGAGTGCATGCTTTCTTGAGATATCTTTGTAGTATAACTTCTGCTAATAAAATTGGATATTCCTATAGCTAGGTCTGTGTTTTGAAGATACTGATGCTTAGAATTGTAGCAGTTCTTTTTAGAAAGACAGAGTGCTAAAATGTCTCTCTCTTTTTTTTTAACCTCCCTCTTGATACATTGCCTGGCGAATTTCTACATTCTACAGAGTTACCGGCTGAAGAAGGTAATCTTAACATGTTTTTTTTTTTTTTCCTCCTCTCTTGGTGTGCTGATGGTAAGATGACAGCTACAACACATGTGTTTGTTTCTTACAGGAAAAACCTTGCTGGAACTTGTGATTGAGCAGTTTGAAGACTTGCTAGTTAGGATTTTATTACTGGCAGCATGTATATCTTTTGTAAGTATGAAAAAATTTATTTTCTTTCCCCCAGAAGGGTGAAAGTATTCCATAGATAAATCAGAAAACAAATGGTGTCCGTTGGGTGAAAACATATTGGGAGTTACAAGCTGTGTCTCCATGTTTAAAAATAATCTGGGCATTTTAAAATTACGAACAAAACACTTGAAGCCATTGATATTCAGAAAATAGATGCCTGACATTTATAATGCAATTAGGAGTTGTCCCAGAGTGTGGCATGGTCTTACAAATTCTTGTGGTTTATCAGCTTTTAATATCAAAAAGTTCTTCACTGGGAAGCCTTTAATGTTTTGGGTTCTTCCATTGTTACCGTGTTGTAAGATCATACTAAGATGATGTTGGACTCTTTGTAGTCTGTAAATAGAACTTACAAAAGGAATATTCCAGTTGCTTTCCCTTCCTGCTAATGGCAAGGTGACAGTTGTTCCTGACGGTGACAAGAATGATGACGGCTGTGATGGCACCCTTGTTGACCAAATTTGGTCACTGACCTTTAGGGTGGTATATTTATCTAAATTGGACCCCTGTCTTAAGTGATTCTTAGGTTGGAAGAACAAGGTTTAGTACAGTTGGTTTTAGATCTTAAAGGAAAAAAACCAGCATGGTGTTTTTTCTTGTTCTGTGTGTGCTTACCCACTTGAGTGCTATACGGTTGCTAAGAAACTAGTGAAATGCAAAGAACTACAGCAGAAAAAAGGTGTTGGGGTGGCAAGTATATTTCTAGGTTTTTAACTTTTTTTTTAATGTTCGGTATTAATTTTTTGTTGCATTTTTTTTCCTTGGGCAGTAGACTGCTTGGTAGTTTTCCTAAAAATAATCATGAATAGGACACAGATGTTCCTAATCCTAGTAGCATGAGATGCCTTTTATTCTTGAATTACAGTATTACAAAAATCACAATAAGTGAAATTCACCCAGTGTAGTACTTCTTTCTAGTTAAAACAAAATTGACAAAACTTCACGGTTTCGGTTTTGTACATACTTGTATATGCAGGTCCCAGGGATCAGCCTCAGTCTTTGTGACAACCATACCATAGAGGGCTATTTTGAGAACAAAATAAAGCAGTGGGCATTTATCTAGTTCAGATGAGGAAAAGATTAAATTTATACCCATCTTTTAAGTAGATAGTGGCAGCAGGAAATAAATTTTTGGAATAATTTTTATGTAAATCCTGCTGTGAGACTTTATTATGCCATATTAGCCAAGTGGTGTGTAGCCATTAATAATTCAGTCCCCAAGAACCTTTTCTGTGGTTTTCATTGATTAAAATGGGGAGTTACATAGCAAACCATTCAGCATTATGAGTCAATCACAGTGTACCTCTGACATAATCTGTTTCTCTTTGATTAAAAAATGTTCCCCCAGAAAATGGCTGCTGTTTTACCAATTAAGGGAAATGAGTAGAGCTGTTTAACTGTAGTTTATCAATACATTGTCATGGGGCAAAATAAATGATACATTTGGAGGTAGCGCAAGATTTGTATTTAACTGGGTACATAATTCTGAAATAGCGTTGGCAGTTAAATAATGGGGTCCGATAAGGTCATTGGTAACTTCTTAGAAGTTAATCAGCTGACATATACGAGCCAGAAGCAAAATACAGTTTTATTGAATTCTGTGTGTTACAAGTTGAAGCAGTATAGGAAACCACGCTACTGGTGTTACTATTGAGGTTGCATTGGGTCTCTTTTGAGTGGCCAGTTTGATTTTATATTAGCATTTTAAATTAATGATGTGTGTGGGTTTTGTTTTTTACTTTGAAGTAATTAGAGGCTTTTAGTTTGTAGGCAATTCAAGCAGGTTTTTAAATAAATGCTTTAATTTTTTAAATAAGGTAGGACCTTGGCTTTTTGGAGCATTATAGAGTTATATTTTGGAGTTGAAATTTGAGTTCCTTTTTGGTAACGGTGGAGTTACTGCTCAGGAAATGAACTATGTTACATTTTTATTTTATGAGTTGGTAAATAGCAAAAGAATAAGTGTTTCGGGAGTACTTCTATAGAATTAATTTGCTTTGGTTTGTTTGATCAAGGAATTGCAGATGTAAGACCTGTTGTGTTGATTTTCTTCATGTGGGGTTGGGTAGTGCCGCTACATTGTCTTTAGTGTTTCATTCCTCCAGTCTATCTTTTAAAAGAAAGAGCCCTGACTCTTTTTTGTATCAGTTTGTTTATTCCTATTGATGTAACAGAAAAAAACATGGTAGACTATTCAGGTTTTTTTGGAGAAGTGACTAGGGATTCTTATATATATCATGCATCATCAAATCATGCTCATATTAAAAAGAATATTAGTGATTTATTTCAAATATCTAAGTAGTAAATTGTTAACTATAGTTAATATTTTGCTGTGGCATAAAATAGGAAGCTGCATTAATGTTTTATGCTTGTGACCTGTAGGGATCTAGTTTAATTTGTAATATTGGCCAAAGTGTTTTTTTGAAACGGTCACTTGGATTGAAAGAAGTAAGCTTCATCTCCCAGTGCATAGGAACATTAGAAATTGCTTAATTTGACATTCAAGACCCCCCGCCATCATTCACTTTACCTTTTCATTCTCTTCTTGATTACCAACTTTGCTCTAAATGTAACACATCATATGGTTGCTTGACTGGAAAGCCTGCCCTTTTCTCTCTTCCTGCTTTGTTAAGATATTTATTGAGCACCTGTCACAGACACTGAGGGTACAGTAGTGAATAAAACAGAGAGAGAGCCCTAGCTGGAGGATAATACTGTTGAGAAAAATAAAACAAGGGGGTTCGGATTATCAGAGCATGTGACAGGGGGTACAGTTTTCAAATTGGGTGGTCAGGGAAGTCCTTGAAGGCGACATTAGCAAAAAGACCTGAAGGAGGTAGGCATTAGGGCCATGTTGGTCTCACTCCCATCTGTTTAAATCATAAAGTCATAATTAATATGGTAATAACTTGCATAGGTTTCTCTACCTTCCACCCTCATTTCCCATGTCAGCTACTTTGACCCTAAAATGCTAATAAAACTTTCTGGGCTATGGCACTTCTCAGCCTTTACGTTACATTTGACCATTTGCATGTGTGTGTCTTTTTTCTTCCTACTAGACACCCTTGAAAAGTACCTTATTTTTTAGAGTTAGTGCTTTTTTTTTTTTTTTTTTTTAAAAAAAAAATACGTAGACAGTGTCTCACTCTTGTTGCCCGGGCTGGAGCACAGTGGCGCAATCTCGGCTCACTGCAACCTCCACCTCCTGGGTTGAAGTGAATCTCTTGCCTCAGCCTCCTGAGTAGCTGGGATTACAGGTGTCCACCACCCCATGCCCAGGTAATTTTTGTATTTTTAGTAGAGGCAGGGTTTCCCCTTTATTGGCCAGGCTGGTCTCGAACTCCTGACCTCAGGTGATCTGCACCCCTCAGCCTTCCAAAGTGCTGGGATGACAGGCATGAGCCACTGTGCCCGGCCTAAGTTCGTGCTTTTGATGTCACAAATATTTGGGTGGGTTTGTTTCAGTAGAATTTTCTGAAAATATATGAGACCTTTTTACTATGATTTCTCAGAAGAAAATACTCAAAGTATTTGATACTGGATTTGTAGTGATTTTAATTTTCTTCTGTCTCTTTTAATTTTTGATTTTAAAAATGGGATAAGAAGGGCAAATTACTGATTGGTTTAACTAGTTTATTTAGAGCTTTTCTTAATGGTTTGAAAGGTGGATTTAATAGAGTACTTTTTTAAAAGAAGAATGTTTTCTCATGCCTGCAAACATTGAATGTTTTTACATAGCTTTGTATCTGGATCAGAAGAGAATGAGTTCTAATTCATGCTTTTTATTTTTTCGCATTTTATTAATGACTGAAAGAATTGTTTCCCCCCCAGAAATTATCGTAACATTTATTGGTAATTCTTTGTATCTTTTTTGAAATGTTTAATTTCCATTTCCTCTTTTTTTAAAAAAAAACAAACTTGATGTAAATTTCTTCATTTATTGAGCAATTGTTTGAGGGCCCAAAGGCACAGTACAAGTTTCTGAGAATACTAGGAGCAAAATGTGCTTATGATTTTTTTAAGCACTTTTTTTCTTTCATTTTCTTTTTATGATACTAAGAGCTCTTCCTGTTATCACAGTGTATAGATATCTGAGTCACAACATCATGACTGTCTTCCAGTTTACAGCAGAATGTGCTTTTTACCTTGGATTAAAATTTGCTTTATTTGGCCGTGTGCAGTGGCTCATGCCTGTAATCCCAGCGCTTTGGGAGGCCGAGGTGGGTGGATCATTTGAGATCAGGAGTTCGAGACCAGCCTGGCCAACATGGTGAAACCCTGCCTGTACTAAAAATACAAAAATTAGCCAGGCATGGTGGCGGGTGCCTGTAGTCCCAGCTACTCAGGAGGCTGAGGCAGGAGAATCACTTGAATCCGGGAGGCGGAAGTTGCAGTGAGCCGAGATTGCGCCACTGCACTCCAACCTGAGCAACAAAGTGAGACTCCATCTCAAAAAAAAAAAAATTGCTTTATTATAGTTATCAGAAGTATAATGCAGTACAGAGTGTTGTACAGTATTTCAGTGCTGTACAGAGATTAATCTTGTGGATAATAATTGGAAGATATTCTATCCCTACTCTATTTTAAGCAGTTTAAAGTAGTTGAGTGTTCATTAGCAAGTGGTTACCTTGAATAATACTGGCATATTTGAAGCATTGAACTTGTTTGATGTAAGTCCCAGAAGACAGGTATTATTGTATTTAGCACAAAGCAAAGGGAAGAAGGAACACTGTTTATGTCTAAAACTATGGGGCAGTGGTCTTCTGTTTCACTTTTCTTTGCTGCTGTTATGAAGCTTGTTACCTTTTTGCTGTCTTTTTTTTGAGACGGAGTCCCGCTCTGTCACCCATACTGGAGTGCAGTGGTGCAATCTCAGCTCACTGCAACCTCTACCTCTCAGGTTCAAGTGATTCTCCTGCCTCAGCCTCCCGAGTAGCTGGGATTACAGGCATGCGCCACCACGTAGAGACGAGGTTTCTCCATGTTGACCAGGCTGGTTTCCAACTCCTGGCCTTAGATGATCCGCCTGCCTCAGCTTCCCAAAGTGCTGGGATTACAGACATGAGCCACCTCACCCAGCCCAGATAATCCTTTTTACACATTGCTTAAAATTTTCTATTTTCCTGGAAATAGGGTCTTCTGTCACCCTGCAGAGGAATGCAGTGGTGTGATTATAGCTCACTGCAGCCTCAGACACATAGGCTGAAGCCTGATTCTTGAACCTCCCAAATAGGTGGGACTATAGGTGTGAGCCGTCATGCTTTCTTTGTCTTTTTTATTTTTTATTTTTTATTTTTTTTTGAGACGAAGTCTTAACTCTGTCACCTAGGCTGGAATGTAGTTAGTGGCACGATCATCGCCCATTATAACCGCAAACTCCTGGTTTCAAGCAATCTTCCCGAGTAGTGAGGACTTACAGGTATGCCCTGCCATGCCTAACTAATTAAAAAAAATTTTTTTTAATAGAGATAGGGTCTCGCTATGTTACTCAAGCTAGTCTCCAATTCCTGGCCTCTAAAGATTTTCCCAAAGCATTGGGATTGTAGGCATGAGCCACCTCACGCAGATGAAACAGATAATTCTTTTTTTTTCCCCCTTTGAGATGGAGTTTTGCTCTTGTCAGCCAGGCTGGAGAGAAATGGCATGATCTCGGCTCTCAGTAACCTCTGCCTCCCGGGTTCAAGCGATTCTCCTGTCTCAGCTTCCCCAGTAGCTGGGATTACAGGCGTCCGCCACAACACCTCGCTAATTTTTTGTATTTTAGTAGAGATGGGGTTTTGCCCTGTTGGTCAGGCTGGTCTTGAACTCCTGACCTCAGGTAATCTGTCCACCTCAGCCTCCCAAAGTGCTGTGATTACAGGTGTGAGCCACCGTGCCTGGCTTGAAACAGATAATTCTTTATATTCAACCTATTGTCAAGATTTTTAGAAACATTTTCCCAGTTCCTTGTATAAATATACTTTGTATAACTTCTGGCAAACCATAATTATGAACTCACGTTACTCCAGTGCTATAATACTGCAGTAAGGGATCTTGCATTTCAGTAATGTCACTCATCCAGTTTTCCTCCCCTTTCTCTTACCCCATCTCCCTCCCAGTCTCGTGGATTCTTTTGTCAACAGTCCTCTTTCTCCTTATACAAGGCAAGAGGTTTTCTTACCAATAGAACAGAACTGT
The DNA here is from genome assembly GCF_047675955.1 of Chlorocebus sabaeus. Classification (NCBI taxonomy): domain Eukaryota; kingdom Metazoa; phylum Chordata; class Mammalia; order Primates; family Cercopithecidae; genus Chlorocebus; species Chlorocebus sabaeus. Next base: position 107,424,510 of record NC_132914.1, read on the forward strand.
GAAGGGACTGCCCAACATAATCTGATACGCTTGTTCTTCATTTTTTTTTGGGCTGTAATATTTTAAAGCAGAGATTTGCTCTGACAGTCCCATCACTGCTTGCTATTGTCTTTCCGTTTGCTCTAGCTGACAGGGGATATTGCTTTAAGTTTGTTCGCCAGGCTTTACTGCCAAGAGGGAAATTCATACCCACTTTAACAAGGTGTGAAGCTTATCTTACAGTTGCTAATGCCTCACTGACCTTTTGGAAAGGTCATAGTTACTCTTCAAGTTGAGTGATTTTTCTCCCCCACGAGCGAATTAAAGTTTCTTATTTCTGATATGCTCTCCTTGGCAAATGTTTGAAAGTCTAGTGTCAGAGCAGCTATGATCCTACATCTATCAAAATTTATAACTTCCTAGAGAAGTTTTCATTCTGGCATTGTTCCTGGCCTTAACACTAGAACGCCCTGTTGAGAGCATACAGTAACATTTATCACACTCATTCTGTTTTTCTGCTTTCTCTAGCTTACTGGACGTCGGTGGTGATTGGCATCTGTCAGGACTTGGTTGGTCCTGGTGCCTCCTGTTTTTGTTTTTGTTTTTTTGTCCTGCTCAGATATTTCTTATTCATGGTTACCTTCTTCTAATGAGTCATTTGGATTCATTATTGCCATAAATCATTTGGAGGAGTGCTTTCATGATTTACTGAGTAGATCTTTTAAAGAAGATGTTATTGTGAAGTATGCAAACATTTTAAGCAATTTTTTTTAATTAAAAAAAAATTCAACCTCCAAGATTAAATCATTAGATATGGTTAACACTGTTTCTGGATTGGTAAGTTTCCACAAAAAGAGGTTTTAAAATTTTTAACCACATAGACCACTCTTTACCATATTCATTATTCTTAGTATTCATTGTGGTGGGTTCTCTCTTTTTACCACGTTTATAGTTGTTGGATTGAGAAGTGCAGTGTGACTCTTACTCTGTGGTTTTTAAATCTTAACAAGGTTATAGTTGTGTGAGCTAAAAGTTTAATCCTCTGCCCCTTTTTCTTGGGGCAGTGCTCTGTGACCAGTTACATTTTTGGACTTAAGTTATCTCTGAAGTGCTGTGTTGCTGTATAGATGTCTTATGGAAGATAATCTACAAAATACACTTCGGATCTCCCAACAGCTTTGTGGTTCTGAAACAGCCTTCAGTAGTACCACTAAAAATAAATAGGGAATTAACTGGTTTTTTGTTTCTTTTATAGAGATGAGGGTCTCACTATGTTGCCCAGGCTGGTCTCAAGCTCCTGGCATGAAACGATCCTCCTGCCTTGACTTCCCAAAGTGCTGGGATTACAGACATGAGCCACTGTTCCTGGCCTAGAATTAACAGTTTATATATGCTCTAAAATTTAAGTCGATGATCAGGTTGTTTATACTGTGAATTTATATCACATGGATATTACTTAATATGAATAATAACCAAATGAACATGACTTAGGTGATCACCTTTTACTTTAATCAAGAATTGAAGTTTTATTTTTTCTAAATAGATACATATAAAATGAATGGAATTTATTCCCTCTCCCCAGATTTTATTTGGATTCCAAAATGGAATTATTACATCAGGAGATAAGGTATTTTTAAGAAATGTAGTTGTTTTTTTGAGACTGAGTCTTGCTCTGACACCCAGGCTGGTGTGCAGTGGTGCGATCTCAGCTCACTGCAACCTTTGCCTCCCAGGTTCAAGGGATTTTCCTGCCTCAACTTCCCAACTAGATAGGTCTACAGGTGTGCACCACCACACCTGGCTAATTTTTTGTGTTTCTAGTAGAGGTGGTTTCACCTTGTTGGCCAGACTGGTCTTGAACTCCTGACCTCAGGTGATCTACTTGCCTCGGCCTCCCAAAGTGTTGGGATTACAGACTTGAGCCACCACGCCCAGCTAAGAAGTATAGTTTTTTGTTTGTTTGTTTTTTGAGTTTCGCTCTTGTTGCCCAGGCTGGAGTGCAATGGTGCGATCTTAGCTCACCGCAACCTCTGCCTCCTGGATTCAAGTGATTCTCCTGCCTCAGCCTCCTGAGTAACTGGGATTATAGGCATGCACCACCATACCCCGCTAATTTTGTAATTTTAGTATTGGTAGGGTTTCTTCATGTTGATCAGGCTGGTCTCCAGCTCCTGACCCCGGGTGGATCCCTCTGGCTTGGCCTCCCAAAGTGCTGGGATTACAGGGGTGAACCACCGCACCCAGCTCTTTTCTGTTGTTTTTTGAGACCGAGTCTTGCTTTGTTGCCCAGGCTGGAGTGCAATGGCACGATCTCGGCTCACTGCCACCTCTGCCTCCTGGGTACAAGTGATTCTCTTGCCTCAGCCTCCCCAGTAGCTGGGATTACTGACACGCACCACCATGCCCAGGTAATTTTTTTGTGTTTTTAGTAGAGAAGGGGTTTTGCCATGTTGGCCAGGCTGGTCTGGAACTCCCGACCTCAGGTGATTGCCCGCCTCAGCCTCCCAGAGTGTTGGGATTACACGTGTGAGCCACTGTGCCCAGGTGAAGTATAGTCTTGACTTCGAATAATTGTTATGAACAAGATATAGCCGGTTGTTTATATAATTGCATTTTGCTACCATTTGTTTCTAGAGAAAGAAAATAGGTTTTGTCTATCGTAATCCCTTTAGTGCTAGCCACCCTTGTTTTTTTTTTTTTTTTGGCGTTTTCGCTCTTGTTGCCCAGGCTGGAGTGCAATGGCATGACCTTGGCTCACTGCAACCACCGCCTCCCCAGGTTCAAGTGATTCTCTTGCCTCAGCCTCCTCAGTAGCTGGGATTACAGGCACCCACCACCATGCCCGGCTAATTTTTTGTATTTTTAGTAGAGATGGGGTTTTGCCATGTTGGGCAGGTTGGTCTGAAACTCTTGACTTCAGGTGATCTGCCTGCCTCGGCCTCCCAATGTTCTGGGATTACAGGCCTGAGCCACCGTGCTCGGCCAGTGCTAGCCACTTTTAAAAAAAGTGACATTAAGCCTAAAAAGACACAAATTCTAATGTGCCATTTCTCTTCTAGGTTTTGGCTTGGTTTGAAGAAGGTGAAGAAACAATTACAGCCTTTGTAGAACCTTTTGTAATTTTACTCATATTAGTAGCCAATGCAATTGTGGGTGTATGGCAGGTAAGCAAAAATTCCTGTACTGCAAAATTTCAATAAGTTATATAAGTGATTAGGGCTGTATTAATCTTTATTTTTCCTGATGTATGAGTAAAAATATGTCTGCGGGAAGTTTACATGTATTTTCCCTTTATTCCATTAATTAATTAATATTTTCTGACACAGTCTCACCCTGTTGCCCAGGCTGGAATGCAGTGGTGTGGTCTCGGCTCACTGCAACCTCTGCTTCCCGGGTTCAAGTGGTTCTTGTGCCTCAGCCTCCCAAGTAGCTGGGACTACAGGCATGCACCACCACGCCCAGCTCATTTTTGTATTTTTTGGTAGAGACAGGGTTTCACCATGTTGGCCAGGCTGGTCTTGAGCTCCTGACCTCAAGTGATCCGCCCTCCTCAGCCTCCCAAAGTGGTGGGATTGCAGGTGTGAGCCACCATGCCCGGCCTATTAATTTAATTAATTGCAAATGTTTGACCTTATGCATATAAACTTTGCAGTTAAGATTGCTCATTCTTCGCCAAGTGTGATGGCACCGGCCTGTAGTCTCTGCTACTCAGGAGGCTGAGATGGGATGGTCTGCTTGAACCCAGGAGGTCAAGGCTACAGTGAGCCGTGATCATACCACTGCACTCCAGTCTGGGCAACAGAGCAGCACCGTGTCTCATAAAAAAAATTGTTCATTCTTTTTGGTAGCAAGGAATTAAAGTGGGTGAGAGAAGCTGCTTAAGGAAATGAGAATGTGAGAACCAGTATCTATCTTTATGTCTCCTAGTTGCTTCCTGTGACAAACTTTAAAAGCTCCATGTCATTTTTATTCTCCTTGGGTTTTTTGGTAGGTTTAGCTATAAAAATTGTTTCCCTTTCAGTGCTTACTACAGACTCTGAGACTGAAGATTCATATTAATTGTTGATCTTTTAGGTATTTGATGGATATAATCACCCCTTTGAGGACTGAAGTAGACACTTTTTTTGTTTTGTTTTGAGACAGAGTCTGTCGCCCAGGCAGGAGTGCAATGGCACGATCTCGGCTCACTGCAACCTCCGCCTCCCAGGCTCAAGCAATTCTGCCTCAGCCTCCTGAATAGCTGGAATTACAGGCGCCCGACACCACGCCAGCTAATTTTTGTATTTTAAGTAGTTTCACCATGTTGGTTAGGCTAGTCTCAAACTCCTGACCAGATGATCCACCCACCTTGGCCTCCCAAAGTGTTAGGATTACAGGCGTGAGCCACCACGCCCGGCCTTTTTTTTTTTTTTTTGGCCGACTTTCACTCTTGTTGCCCAGGCTGTAGTGCAGTGGTGCAGTCTCACTGCAACCTCCACCTCCCGGATTCAAGTGATCCTCCTGTCTCACCCTCCCGAGTAGCTGGGATTATAGGCGCGTGCCACCATGCCCAGCTAATTTTTGTATTTTTAATAGAGACGAGGTTTCATTGTATTGGTCAGACTGGTCTCAAACTCCTGACCTCAGTTGATTATTCCTCCCGCCTTGGCCTCCCAGAGTGCTGGGATTACATGCGTGAGCCACCATGCCCGACACATCTTATAAACATACTTAGTCCTGTTGAAATTGTAAACTTCTAATCTTTACTAATAAATGTTAACGATCTTTATGTGGTAGACTCATAGAAAGATGGCCTACTTAGAAATTTGTAATTGTGCTATATTTTTCTCTCTCTTTTTTTTTGTTTTTGTTTGTTTGTTTTTGAGATGGAGTCTCCCTCTATTGCCCAGGCTGGAGTGCAGTGGTGTGATACTGGCTCGCTGCAACCTCCGTCTCCTGGGTTTGAGCAATTCTGCTACCTCAGCTTCCGGAGTAACTGGGATTATAGGTGCCTGCCACCACGCCTGGCTCTTTTTTTTTTTTTTTTTTTTTTGAGACATAGTCTCGCTCTGTCACCCAGGCTGGAGTTCAGTGGTGTGATCTTGGCTCACTGCAAGCTCTACCTCCCGGGTTCACGCCATTCTCCTGCCTCAGCCTCCCAAGTAGCTGGGATTACAGGCACCCGCCACCAGACCCAGCTAATTTTTTGTATTTTTAATAGAGGCGGGGTTTCACTGTGTTAGCCAGGATGGTCTGGATCTCCTGACCTCGTGATCCGCCTGCCTCGGCCTCCCAAAGTGCTGGGATTACAGGCGTGAGCCACCATGCCTGCCTTTTTTTTATGTTTAGTAGAGACGGGTTTCACCATGTTAGTCAGGATGGTCTCGATCTCTTGACCTTGTGATCCGCCCACCTCGGCCTCCCAAAGTGCCGGGATTTTAGGTGTGAGTCACCGCGCCCAGCCTTCTCATGTTTTTCTGAAAAAAAATTACATTTGGTCAGGGCCTGGTGGCTCATGCCTGTAGTATCAGCAGTTTGGGAAGCTGAGGGGTGGATCGCTTGAGGTCAGGAGGTCGAGACCAGCCTGGCCAACATGGCGAATCTCGTCTCTACTAAAAATACAGAAAGTTAGCTGGGTGTGGTAGCATGTGCCCCCAGCTACTTGGGAGGCTGAGGCAGGGCTTGAACCTAGGGGACGGAGTTTGCTGTGAGCCGAGATCGTGCCACTGCACTCCAGCCTGGGCGACAGAGCTTGACTCTGTCTCAGAAAAAAAAGATTTGAGTTTTTAGAAAAAGAACATTCTTAAGTCTTTAGTATACTGAATGGTATGAGCAGCAATAGAGGGTTCTGGCCTTCTGAAAGTAAGGAAAATTATGACAGTATAAGGTAGTATGGGGGGCATGTTATTTTTTTTCTGACCAGTGTCATCAAGGAAGACTTTCTTCCTTTTTTTTTTTAAGACGGAGTCTCGCTCTGTCATCCAGGCTGGAGTGCAGTGACACAATCTCGGCTCACTGCAGCCTCCGCCTCCCGGACTCAAGAGATTCTCCCACATAGCTGGGATTACAGGCGCGCACCACCACGCCTGGTTAATTTTTTGTATTTTTAGTAGAGACAGGGTTTCACCATGTTGGCCGGGCTGGTCTCGCACTTCCAACCTCAGGCGATCCTCCCACCTCAGCCTCCCAAAGTGCTAGGATTATAGGCGTAAGTCACCATGCCCGGCCTTTTCATTGATTGTAATTGTCATCTTTGTCCTCAGAGTCAGAGATGATTTATCTTTTTTTCCCCCCCAAGACAGCTTCATTCTTGCCAAGGCTGGAGTGCAGTGTCATGATCGCAGCTCACTGAAATCTCTGTCTCAGGCTTAGAGATCCTCCTCCCACCTCAGCCTCCTGAGCAGCTGGGACTACAGGTGCATGGCACCACATCAGGATAATTTTTGCATTTTTCATAGAGGCACTGTCTCGTTACGTTCAGCCCAGGCTGGTCTGAAACTCTTGGGCTTAAGTGATCCTCTTACCTCTGCCTTTCAAAAGTGCTGGGATTACAGGCATGAGCTACTGTGCTTAGCTCATAATTTAAGCATATGCAAAATACAGTGCTCATGGGATATTTGTTTAACCTTGAGCAGTCCAGTTAAATTCTGCCCAACATGATCTTGAAGAGTAAGAATGTCTGATTTGAGATTGATTGAATTTCGCAAATTTAAGGTTTTTTAATACTTTTTCAGGGGTATATACATCAAAACAGAGGTACACGTGTTACCAGCTTTCATCTTTGTGTCGTTTGATTTTCTTTAGGCTGGTTTGATTCTACAACTTCCATTTTGAAATCGGGAAGAAAATTACGGTGACTACTAATGGTTGATAGTTCATATATGATGTCATGAGAAATACATAACTTGTGACTGGCAGTGCTCTGATGAGAGTTCAGCCATTCATTGGTCTTTACAACTGGAGGGATAGTTCTTAGAATTTGTGAGAGAGATTCATCACTCATAGCATTTACTGTGTGCCCAAACACAATCTAAGCATGTTACATATGACTTCTTATCCTCACAAACCTTGAGGTAGGAGCTGTTAGTGTTGTCATTTTATAGAAAGTAAACTTAATGTGTTATGTAACCTCTATACAGTAATGTAACTGCTAAGAGCCTGTATTGAACCCAGGCAGCTTAGCCCAGAGTTGGGTGGTTTTTTGTTTTTTGTTTTTTTTTTGTTTTTGACAGAGTCTTGCTCTGTTGCCCAGGCTGGAGTGCAGTGGTAGGATCTCGTCTCACTGCAGCCTCTGCCTCTCGGATTCAAGCGATTCTTCTACTTCAGCCTCCCGAGCCCAGACTGTTAGGCTGTACTGCTTCTCATGAGACAGAATTCATTTTAAATGGCAGGGGGATTTGGCTAAAGGTGAAAGCTGTGTTTTACAGTCTTAGAGACAGCAGAGTCTATAATTGCTTTTCTTTGTTGTTTTATCCCCTTACCTTAATTGAATGTACTTACATTTTATTTTTAATACAAAATAATAAGTGTCCTTGTGTCTGTTGCCGTAGATGTGAATTGTTTAGTGCAAATGTTACTAGTGGTCTTCTTTTTTTTTTTTTACTTTTTTTTTTTTTTTTTTAAAGATGAGACCTCTAAAATTTTATTCCTTGGGTTAGAAATAATTACAGTGTCAGGCAGGTCTTCACTACTATTCTGTTTTCTTTTATACAGGAAAGAAATGCTGAAAATGCCATCGAAGCCCTTAAGGAATATGAGCCTGAAATGGGCAAAGTGTATCGACAGGACAGAAAGAGTGTACAGCGGATTAAAGCTAAAGACATAGTTCCTGGTGATATTGTAGAAATTGCTGGTGAGTTGAGTTGGTCATTTTTCTTTTATTCTAGATTGTATTTCCGAATGTAGTCTTTTTCTCAAGGCTCATAATTATATTTAAAATAATTGTTTTCATGTATCAATTAACACATTTTAGTGCCATTCATACAAATCCTGCATTCTCTAAAATTGTTTTGAAGTGTTTTAGCACCTCCCTTCCTGTCATTGATAAGGCTTTTGGTTTTTATTTTTAAACAAGGTATTTTGAATTCTACTTGTTTAAATACATTGTAGAACATAAGTGCTAGAGAGGTAAAACCTAATGTTGATTTGACAATTAATTATAGTGAGCAATTTGTTAGAATACTGGCTAATGACGACACTGTTTTTCCTATTTTGGTTCTTGGCACAAATGTTAAGTCATACCTACAACTATCTAATTGAGTTCATGGTCAAGGGTAGTTTCTAGACTCTAAAAGCTATGCTTGGCCCAGCATGGTAGCTCACGCCTGTAATCCCAGCACTTTGGGTTGCCGAGGCAGGCAGATCACGAGGTCAATAGATTGAGACCACCCTGGCCAACGTGAAACCCCGTCTGTACTAAAAATGCAAAAATCAGTCGGGCATGGTGGCGCATGCTTGTAGTCCCAACCACTTGTGAGGCTGCGGCAGGAAGAATCACTTGAACCCGAAAGGCAGAGGTTGCAGTGAGCCGAGATTGCGTCACTGCACTCCAGCTTGATGACAGAGTGAGACTCCATCTCAAAAAAAAAAAGATATGCTTAAAAATACTTATGTGTTACCCTGAGCCAGGAGTCTCTGCCTGAATTCCAGAGATCAGCTTCAAAGAGTCCATGAATTCACTGTGAGTCCAGAACTCTCCACAGACCTCCAAGGGGTCAGTATCCTCACTGCTCTAGATTAGTGCTGTTGTTTTTTTATTTTATTTTTTTTTGAGATGGGAGTCTCTCTGTTACCCAGGCTGGAGTGCAGTGGCATGATCTCAACTCACTGCAACCTCTACCTCCCAAGCTCAAGCAATCCTCCCACTTTGCCCCCCAAATAGCTGGGACCACAGGTGCATGCCACCACACTCAGCTAATTTTTATATTTTTTGTAGAGAGGGGGTTTTGCCATGTTGCTCAGGCTAGTCTCAAACTCCTGAGCTCAAGTGATCCTGCCTTGGTGTCCCAAAGTGCTGGGATTACAGGTGTGCCCAGCAGTCATATTTCTGACAGTCCAAAATCACAACACCCCTGGGACCAACCAGAGTAGTCTAGGTGGGTTGCTCGTTTTGGCTGTTTCACTTAGAGAGTCATTACATACTATTATTCAGATTATCTGTCTTTTCATACCTTTCTGAGTTAAGTATACTATTTACTTTGTTGCTATTTGTGAATTATCTCATAGTAATGCTTTTATACTGACTTGGGAAGGGTGCGCTTTGTCTTTTATTGTCTTACTCATTTTAATGAAAAGAATTCAAAGAGCTGCATCCCTTAACCCGTGCTCTACAACTTTGGCCTCTGAAAGGAAATTGCCTTGTCATATTCTCTCATCCAGAAATTTTTGTTGTTCTTCCAGAATAAAAGGATAGTGTTACATATATGCCAGTAAATAGATTATTTGGGACTGTGTAGTATTTGTGTGTAAATGGTGCGTGTAAATGATTTAACACCTTCCTTAAGTATAGTGTTAAGAAAAGTACAACTCAGAATGAAGTGTCTTGGCTATTGGATTTTTTAAAACTTCCTGTTTTGACTGGGCACGGTGGCTCACACCTGTAATCCCAGCACTTTGGGAGGCTGAGGCAGGTGGATCATGAGGTCAGGAGATCAAAACCATCCTGGCCAAAGTGGTGAAACCCCATCTCTACTAAAAATACAGAAATTAGCTGGGCGTGGTGGCTCCCGCCTATAGTCTCAGCTACTCGGGAGGCTGAGGAGGAGAATTGCTTAAACCCAGGAGGCAGAGGTTGCAGTGAGCTGAGATCGTGCCATTTCATTTCAGGCTGGGCGACAGAGCCAGACCCCATCTCAAAGCACAGAATTTTCTGTTTTGACACAAATGTTAACATTTTATCACAGGTGTATTATTCTTTCACTCTGTGTACACACATTTTCATATGAACTGCTGGAGGGTATATTGCAGACATGATGCCCCTTTACTCCTAAATAACATTTGTTTTATAATATCAAGGATGTTCTCTTATATAACCTCAGTATGATTATCAGAATTAGGAAATTGATACAATAGTATGTAAGATCTTATTCAGAATTTACCAGTTGTCACTTTTTTTGATGAGGGGAAGACAGGGTCTCACTCTGTCACCCAGGCTGGAGTGCAGTGGCACCATCACAGCTCACTGCAGCGTTGACCTCCTGGGCTCAAGTGATTCTCCCACCTCATCCTCCTGAATAACGGATCACAGGCACGAGCCACCACGCACCTGGCTAAGATTTGTATTTTTTTGTAGAGACGGGTCTTGCCATGTTGCCCAGGCTGGTATCTCAAACTCCTGGGCTCAGGCAGTCCTGCCTCAGCCTCCCAAAGTGCTGGGATTACAGGCGTGAGCCCACTGCGCCTGGCCCACATTTTTTTTAATAACAAAAAATATTTGAGTTAGGGAATTCTGATAGTGATGAAGAAAATAGGTCAGAATGGGGAAGGCTGGAGATACAGGGAGGCTATTTTAGTAGTCTAGGCAAGAGATAATGAGGACAGTAACATTAAGAATAATGAAGGAAAGATTTTTGAGTTCACGAATAGTGGCCCTTAAGCAGGAGTGCACATCAGAATCATCTGGGGGCACTCTTTTTTAAAAAGTTTTTGTCAGGTCTCAACCTAGAATATTAACTCTGAATCTCCACTGGGTACAGAATTCTGGTCATGAGTAGTTCAAAAAGTAAGCCTCTGACTTAGTTACAAAGCAGCAGATTTTTTTGTTTTGTTTTGAGATAGAGTTTTGCTCTTGTTGCCCGGCTGGAGTGCAGTGGCATCATCACGGCTCTTTGCAGCATTGACCTCCTGGGCTCGAGTGATTCTCCCACCTCAGTCTCGTGAATAACTGGGATCACAGGCATGAGCCACCACACACCTGGCTAAGTTTTGTATTTTTTTGTAGAGACGGGTCTTGCCATGTTACTCATGCTGGTCTCTCGAACTCCTGGGCTCAGGTAGTCCTGCCTCAGCCTCCCAAGTAGCTGGGATTACAGGCATGCGCCACTATGCCCAGCTAATTTTGTACTTTTAGTAAATACGGGGTTTCTCCATGTTGATCAGGCTGGTCTCTAACTCCTGACCTCAGGTGGTCTGCCTCAGCCTCCCAAAGTGCTGGGATTACAGGAGTGAGCCACCACGCCCTGCCTAAAGCAGTTCCTTTCTCCCTCCCTCCTTCCCTTCCTTCCCTCCACTTCCTCCCCTCCTTTCTCTCGTCTCCCTCCCCTCCCTCTTTCTGTCCTCCCTGTTTTCTTTCTTTCTGTCTCTCTCTCTCTCTCTTTTTTTTTTTTAACTTGGAAACAGGGGCTTGCTCTCTTGTCCAGGCTAGAGTGGAGTAGTGTGATCACTGCAACCTCAAACTCCTTGGTTTCAGGGGTCCTCCTGCCTCAGCCTCCTGAGTGGCTGGTAATACAGACACATGACACCATGCCCAGCGTTTTTTTGAGACGGAGTCTCGCACTGTTGCCCAGGCTGGAGTACAGTGGCACCATCTTGGCTCACTGCAAGCTCTGCCTCCTAGATTTATGCCATTCTCCTACCTCAGCCTCCCGAGTAGCTGGGACTACAGGTGCCTACCACCACGCACAGCTAATTTTTTGTATTTTTAGTAGAGACGGGGTTTCACCGTGTCAGCCAGGATGGTCTCGATCTCCTGACCTTATGATCCTCCTGCCTCGGCCTCCCAAAGTGCTGGGATTACAGGTGTGAGCCACTGCGCCTGGCCTTTTTTTTTTTTTTTTTTTTTTTTTTTTTAAAGTAAAGATGAGGTCTTGCTTTGTTGCCCAGGCTGGGCTTGAACTTCTGGGCTCAAGCGATCCTCCTGCCTTGGCCTTCCAAAGTGTTGTAATTACAGGTGTGAGCCACTGTGCCTGGCTCAAAGCAACAAATTTTGATAACTGAATAGATAGGAGAGTATGTAAATCAAAGATACTGACAAGATTTCTAGTTTATGTGACTGGGTGTGATGGTACTCTACTACCTGTAGAAGGAAACATTGGAAAGGAGATTGTTTTTCCACAAATATATGTGGTGGGGGAGGTTGTAGATGACATCACCTAAATATGTGTATGAGATTCTGTTTGATTTTATGCTTACCATTTCTTTGGCTGCTTCTTGTTTAATTTTTTTTTTTAAATAGAGACAGGGTCTATCTATGTTGCTTAGACTGTTCTCAAACTCCTGGCCTCAAGTGATCCTCCTGCCTTGGCCTCCCAAAGTTCTGGGATTTATAGGTGTGAGCCACTACGCTTTGCCTTGTTGGGCTATTTTAGTGTGTTGAGTCTACTTGAAGACTTAGAGAAATTACCCCCAAAGCCATTATCCTCAGTTAGCATCAGTAGATGGCAATGGTAGACAGCTTCAGAGGAAACCATAACCGTGATACCTCAAAGCACCATCCTTTTTGAAGAAACAAACAAAAGCCAACTTCTCTTCAGTTGGTGGCTTTGATTTCTCTGTATCTCTGAATCCTGGTTCTTGCCAGTCCTTCCCGTCTCTTGTAAGACACTCTAACCTAGTTAACTGAGAAACTTGGAAGTCATCTTGATGTTTTTTCCCCCTCTCTTATCCTCTGATTTGTCCGTAAGACCACTGATTCTGTCTCCAGAACACACCCAAGTTCGTGAACTCTGTTTCCTCAGTCAGCACACTAGTCTAGCCATCATCTCACACTGCAGCTGTCATCATCTCCTAACTAGGCTTTGACTTCCTTTGTTGTCTTCCTCCAGTCCATTCTCCACACAAGTGCCAGAGTGGTTTCTTAAAGGTTGTGTTATTTATTCATCTGCTGAAAAACCCTTAAGGGACTTTCCCATTGCACTTAAAATACAAAATTCTCTGACCTGATAAACTTTCACAATTGTGTGTGTGTACCTCCTGCTTTCTTCTATGATTTCATCTTATGTTACTCCTTCATGCTGCAGACATCCAGGCCTTTTTTGCAGTTTTCAGTACCACCAAAGCCACATTTTTTTTGGAAGATTAGGCAGATTTTTTAGAATTTATTAATAAATTTGCTATGTGCACAGATCTCATAGTGGTGAAGCTTTGGTTATTACCCTGACCTATCTCGCTTTTCACACTGAAATTTCATTCTGTATATTGTAGTATAGTTTTGTTGTTGCATTTGATAGTTTAGAAAGGTCAAATAATGTTTGATCTGTAGTGTATGTGACTTAAGATTTTCAGTCTAATGGGATTTTTCCTTATTTATATTGTGGTAAAATATACATATTATAAAATTAGCCATTTTAACCATTTTTAAGCATGTAGTTCTGTGGCATTAAGTACATTCACATTGTTTTGGGACTGTCACCATCCAGAACTTTTATCTTCCCTAACTGAAATGTACCTCTTAAACGCTAACTTCCTGTTCCCCTCTACCCTGGCCCCTGGCAACCATTCCCTGTATTTGAATATTCAAAAGACAATGAATTTAATATTCGAAAAAACCCTGAGTTTAAATCCCTTAGGTGAATATACTACTACTACCAAGCGGAGTACAAATTTAAATCCATTTTCCTTTCACCTGTTTCTGAATCCTTGAGGGATAGTGCTGATTCTGGTAGTTATTTACCACTTTTTTTGCCCCAGCTCTTCCCCCACAGTATGGTAATTGTTTAAAAGCATATACATTGCTTGGATGTTGGGCTCTTTTTCTTTAATTATTATTATTATTATTTTTGAGACAGGGTCTCACTGCTGTGCAGGCTGGAATGCGGTGGCATGATCTCAGCTCACTGCAACCTCTGCCTCCCTGTTCAAGTGATTCTTGTGCCTCAGCCTCTCAAGTAGCTGGGCTCACAGGTGTGCACCACCACACCCAGCTAATTATTGTAGTTGTAGTAGAGATGGGATTTTGCTATATTGGCTAGGCTGGTCTCAAACCCATGGCCTCAAGTGACCCACCCATCTCGGCCTCCCAAAGTGCTGGGGTTACAGGCGTGAGCCACCACGTCTGACCTACTATTATTTTAGTTAAGTCCAGCTATGTGAGACATTGGGCTCTTAAGTGCTGCTTGCTTGCTGCTTAAATTGTGACCTTTCTAACAGGAATGCAAAACAGACATCTAGGTTTAGAATACATGTGGACATTTTATTAAATACTGTCGTTACACTACTAGGCAGTGAGCACCTTAAGGACAGAACTGTCATATTAACAGTTGTAATGTTATCGTAAGTTCTCTATGAATGAAATTTGAAATCAGAAGTATATGATAGGTTCACCTAATGGAAACATAGTTGCTGTGCAGAAGAAACAGTTGAAGTGTATGTGTGTGTTCAATACGGTTATTATTATATTATTATTATTGAGACAGAGTCTTGTTATGTCACCCGGACTGGAGTGCAGTGGTGTGATCTCGGCTCACTGCAATCTGTGTACCTCCCAGGTTCAAGTGATTCTCCTGCCTCTGTCTCCCAAGTAGCTGGGATTATAGGCGTGGGCCATTACGCCTGGCTGGCTTGCTTGTTTGTTTGTTTGTTTGTTTGTTTGTTTGTTTGTTTTGAGACGAGTCTTGCTCTGTCACCAGGCTGGAGTACAGTGGCATGATCTTGGCTCACTGCAACCTCCGACTCCTGATTCAAGTGATTCTCCTGCCTCAGCCTCCTGAGTAGCTGGGATTACAGGCATGCACCACCTCACCCAGCTAATTTTTGTATTTTTTAGTAGAGACAGGGTTTCACCATGTTGGGCAGGATGGTCTCAAACTCCTGACTTCGTGATCCATCCTCCTCGGCCTCCCAAAGTGTTGGGATTACAGGCGTGAGCCACCGCTCCCGGCCATGCCTGGCTAATTTTTTTGTAATTTTAGTAGAGGCAGGGTTTCGCCGTGTTGGCCAGGCAAGTCTTGAATTCCTGGCCTCAAGTGATTTACCCGCCTCGGCCTCCGAAAGTGCTGAAATTATGGGTGTGAGCCACCACGCCTGGCCACAATTTCTTTTTCTTGGGATATATACCCAGTAATGGGATTGCTGGGTTGAATGGTCATTCTGTTTTTAGTTTATTGAGAAATCTCCAAACTTCTTTCCACGGGGGCTGAGCTAGTTTACATTCTTGCCAGCAGTGTATAAGTATTCTCCGCCCCCCTTGTTTTTTCTTCTTTTTTTTTTTTTGAGGCAGGGTCTCAGTCTGTTGACCAGGCTGGAACGCAGTGGCATGATTATAGCTGATTGCAGCCATGGCTTTCCAGGCTCTAGTGACCCTCCCACCTGAGCCTTCCAAGTTAACTGGGACTGTAGGCACACACCACTATGACGGGCTAATTTTTAATTTGTTTTGTAGAGATGAGGTCTTACTGTGTTGCCCTGGCTAGTCTTGAATTCCTGGGCTCCAGTGATCCTCCCACCTCAGCTTCCCAAAGTGCTGGGATTACAAGCGTGAGCCACCGTGCCTAGCAGTAATAGTCACTCTGACTGGTGTGAGATGCTATCTCATTGTGGTTTTGATTTGCATCTCTCTACTAGTGATGTTGAACGTTTTTTTCGTATGTTTGTTGACTACTTGATTGTTGTCTTTTGAGAAGTGTCTTTTCATACCCTTTACCCAGTTTTCAACAGTGATATTTGGGGTTTTTTTTTGTGGATTTAAGTTTCTTATAGATTCTGGATATTAGTCCTTTGTTGAGTGCATAGTTTGCAATTATTTACTCCCATTCTGTAGATTGTCAGTTTAATCTGTTGATAGATTTCTTCTGCTATGCAGAAACTCTTTTGTTTAACTAGGTCCCAATTGTCAAGTTATTTGTTGCATTTGCTTTTGAGGCTTAATCATAAATTCTTTGCTTAGGGCAGTGTTGAGAAGAGTATTTCCTAGGTTTTCTTCTAGAATATTTACAGTTTGCGGCCTTACATTTAAGTCTTTAATCTGCCTTGAGTTAGGAATTCTTTTTTCAGTTTTTCAATTTCATTTTCAGATTGTTCTTTGCTAGCATGTAGCAATACAGTTGTTTTTTATGTACTGATCTTGTACTTTGCAATCTTGCTGAACTCATTAGTTTTAATAGTTTTTATGGGTTCCTTAAGATTTTCTGAATACAAGATCATGCATTTGCAAATGAAAATGTTTTTACTTCTTTCCAGTCTGGATCCCCTTTATTTCTTGCCTAATTGCCCTGCTTAGAATCTCCAATACAACGTTGAAGTACCAAGAGCAGACATCCTTGTCTTACTGATCGTAGGGGGAAAGCGTCCAGTCCTTCACCGTGAAGTATGGCATAGGTGTGGGTCTCATACATGGGTGCCCTTTATCATGTTGAGGAAGCCTTGTTACAGTTGTAATATTTATTTATTTATTTTTTGAGACGGAGTTTCACTCTTGTTGCCCAGGCTGGAGTGCAATGGCATGATCTCAGCTCACCGCAACCTCTGCCTCCCAGGTTCAAGTGATTCTCCTGCCTCAGCCTCCCTAGTAGCTGGGATTATAGGCATGTGCCACCATGCCTGGCCAATTTTGTGTTTTTAGTAAAGACAGGATTTCTCCATATTGGTCAGGCTGGTCTGGAACCCCCGACCTCAGGTGATCCACCCACCTCGGCCTCTGAAAGTGCTAGGATTACAGGTGTGAGTCACTGCGCCCGGCCCAGTTGTAATATTTAGGTTGTCAGTATGCTCTGGTGACCTTTCGTGGTGTTTGTAAACTTATATCCAAATTAGACATGATAGTTGGCTGGGTTACTAGGACCAGCCAGGTCATTGAATTGGGTAAGATGTAATTCTAAGGCATTTACAACTAGTGTGTGGAACATTTTGGAAAAGCATACTGTGACTATGTAACCTGGGCCAGATAAATAGGTATTTATTTTCTGAAGACTATACATGTTGAGCCTTTTAAACTTCTATCTCTTTTAGAATTAGTAATCAAATTGACCATGCAATCTAGCATTTAGCCTGATAATTCAGTTTTGTGAAAATTATAGAGTGAACTTCAATTCTGAATTTTTTCTTGTCAGTCGAAGTATTATTTGCGTAGCCTGAAAGATTAAATGGCATAAATTGTGCTTTTAGACCTGGTAACTTTTATATTTTCATTTACGTTATGAAATTGGATGTGAAGGGGTCTTTCAGATGTGTTGGAAAACTGGAGAAAGTTGTAAACTAATTTGAAGCTGAAAATAAAAATGTACTAACTTAACTATTTTTATATTTGCAGAAAGGAAGAGACCTTTTTGTAGTCACTGTTTGGAATATAAGGGTCATCTCCTGAATTTAAAATTTCTTTGTTGGCCGGGTGCGGTGGTTCAACCCTGTAATCCCAGCACTTTGGGAGGCCGAGACGGGCGGATCACGAGGTCAGGAGATCGAGACCATCTTGGCTAACACAGTGAAACCCCGTCTCTACTAAAAAATACAAAAATCTAGCCGGGCGAGGTGGCGGGCGCCTGTAGTCCCAGCTACTCGGGAGGCTGAGTCAGGAGAATGGCGTAAACCCGGGAGGCGGAGCTTGCAGTGAGCTGAGATCCGGCCACTGCACTCCAGCCTGGGCGACAGAGCGAGACTCCGTCTCAAAAAAAAAAAAAAAAATTTCTTTGTCAGCTTTTGGAAGATACCTGGAAGGATGGTTCTGGCTGAATTTTTCAAAGACTAAGCTGGAATAGTTGGTTTTTTGAGGGAGATATGGAAAGAGTTAAGGAAACTAATTTTTTTTTTTTTTTTTTTGAGACGTAATCTCACTCTGTCGCCCAGGCAGGAGTGCAAGGGCGTGACCGATTAGCTCACTGCAACCTCCATCTCCTGGGTTCAAACGATTCTCCTTCCTCAGCCTCCCTAGTAGCTGGGATTGCAAGCACCCACCACCACACCCAGCTAATTTTTATGTATTTAGGAGAGACAGGGTTTCACCATGTTGGCCAGGCTGGTCTCTAACTCCTGACCTCAAGTGATCCGCCCGCCTCAGCCTCCCAAAGTGGTGGAATTACAGGCATGAGCCACCGTGCCTAACCAGGAAACTAAATTTTAGATGTTGCCATACCAGTTAATCATTCCAAAGAGAAATCGGGTAAGCATACATAGCAAATGCTAACATGAATCTTAAGTATCTAGAACACAAGAGCCAAATGAAATTGATACTGCAAATAAAAACATGGAGAAAATAACCCACACACAGGCTGGGCTCAGTGGCTCACACTTGTAATCTCAGCACTTTGTGGGAGGCCAAGGCATGTAGATCACTTGAGTCCAGGAGTTCGAGACCAGCCTGGGCAACATGGTAAAATCCCATCCCTACAAAAAATACAAAAATTTGCTAGATGTGGTGGTGCACACCTGTAGTCCCAACTACTCGAGAAGCTGAGGCAGAAGGATCACCTGAGCCCAGGAGGTCGAGGCTGCGGCAGTGAGCTGAAATTAAGCCACTGCACTCCAGCATGGGCAACAGAGTGAGACCCTGACTCAAAAAAAAAAAAAGAGAGAGAAAATGACCCACATGTTCACGTCTTATGAAGCCACAGTAATTCTGTGTTATCTTAAGGCCAAGAAAATATTTCTCTGGATGGATGGAAACCAAAAGTACATAATCTTATGAGAAATGCACATCGTTTTTAAGCTTCCTGTATTGTCTGCTGACATTATGAAAGTGAATCAAGCTATAATAGCCTAAGTCGTTTCTGTTTTCTTTTTCCTTTTTTTTTTTTCCCCTTGTTTTTTAAAGTAGAGACAGGATTTTACCATGTTGGCCAGGCTGGTCTCGAACTCCTGACCTCAAGTGATCTGCCTCCCTTGGCCTCCCAAAGTGCTGGGATTACAGGCATGAGCCACTGTGCCCGGCCATGGTTTTATGGGGTGTTTTTTTGAGACAAGGTCTCCCTGTATTACCCAGGCTTAGTCTTAAACTCCTGGCTCCAGGGATCCTCTTGCCTCGGCCTCCCAAACTGCTGGGATTACAGGCATGAGCCACCATTCCTGGCCAGAAGTCTTAGTTTTAGAATTTTGGGGCTTCTAGTATATGCCCCAGGGGTTATTTATTAACTTCTCAAGAACACTGTTTTCAGGGTTGTTTAAAACAAACTTTACGTATCTTGGTAACCCAGAGTTGATGAATAGCACTAGGAAATAATATCCTCAGATGACTTCTGTCTTGTAGTATATACTCTGGAGCGAATCATCTTGTTAGATTATGTAAGTAGTGGAAGTAACACGATCTTAACATAAAATTGCATTTGCTTAGCACTTGTACAGAAATTGATAATTTTATTTCCTAAAATGAAGACTTAATAGCCAACAGTGGTGCCAGCAATTTCAAGATTTACTTGGGAATAAAAATAATAATTCTTAAACTTGACAGCAATTTAAAGGAAGGAAACTTTCACTTCAGACAGTCAACATGTAGTACTGAGATTTAGTAGCAAGTGTAAACTGCATTTGAGACAGTTGAGTAAAAGGCAGAGTTGTGAAATAGATGACTGGATTCATATAAGAACCTGGATTATGATCCTAGTTCTGCATGACATTGGACTATGTACATTAACCTCTGCAGAATTAGTTAATTGGAGTAATGTTTTAAGGAGCTTTCTTGCTCTAAAAGTGTGATTTAGATAGTATGTGGACTTTTTTTTCGCTTTTAGAAACCTGTTGGGATTGAAATTGATTGGCTTTAAACATTTAGCAAACATTAAATGCTCTTTAACACAAAATAGAGTATGCTGTAGAGCAGAGGAGTTGGCATACTATCTTTGTGGGTTGGTTGGTTTTTCGTTTGTTTATAGACACAAGATCTCACTGTGTCACTGAGTCTGGTCTTGAACTCCTGGCCTCAAGTGATCCTCCTGCCTTAGCCTGTAATCCCAGGACTTTGGCAGGCCAAGGCCGGTGGATCACGAGGTCAGGAGTTCAAGACCAGCCCGGCCAAGATGGTGAAACTCCCGTCTCTACTAAAAATACAAAAATTAGCCGGGTGCAGTGGCAGGCGCCCGTAATCCTAGCTACTTGGGAGGCTGAGGCAGGAGAATTGCTTGAACGCAGAGGGCGGAGGTTACAGTGAGCCGAGATCACACCACTGCACTCCAACCTGGGCGACAGAGCGAGACTCCATCTCCAAAAAAAAAAATGCTGGGATTATAGGTGTGAGCTATAGCATCCAGCCAATATTTTGGGTTTTGTGGGCCACAACAATCTCTGTACCAAAGTCTTTTGTAAAATATGAAAATGAGAATTATTTTTTTTTAAGGGGGTGTTGGCTGGGTGCAGTGGCTTATCCCTGCAATCCTAGCATTTTGGGAGGCCGTGGCAGGAGGATCACTTGAGCCCAGGAATTTGAGACCAGCCTGGGCAACATACTGAGACCTTGTCTCTACAAAAAAGTTTTAAAAACTTGCATAGTGAGGTTGGGCGCCATGGCTCGTGCCAGCACTTTGGGAGGCTGAGGCAGGAGGTTCACTTGAGCTCAGGAGTTTGAGACCAGCTTGGGCAACATGGAAAGACCCCATCTCTTAAAAAATAAAAAATGAAAATTTGCTGGGCATGGTGGCGCACTCCTGTAGTCCCCTCTTCTTGGAAGGCTGAGGTGAGAGGATCACTTGAGCCTGGGAGGTCAAGGCTGCAGTGAGCTAAGATTGTGCCAGTACACTCCAGCCTGGGTGACAGAATGAGACCCTGTCTCAAAAAAAAAAAAAAAAAAGCAAGATGTGGTGGTGTGTACCTGTAGTCTAGCTACTCAGGAGGCCGAGGTAGAGGAAGATGGCTTGAGTCCAGGAGGCTGCAGTGAGCCGTGATCATCCCACTGCACTCCAGCCTGGGTGACAGAGTAAAACCCTGTCTCCCAAAAAAAGGGTGGGGGGTGGGGAGCCTTAAGATTGCACACACTGCTTAGATCAGTGTTTCTCTAACTTCATGTGTGTAGGAATTACCTGGGGATTTTGTTAAAATGTATGTTTTGATTGGTTCAATATGAAATGCGGCCTGATTATTCTGCATTTCTAACACGCTCCCAGGTCAATAATTAGAGTAGCAAAGCTCTAGAGCAGATCTTAATCATTTCTAGATCACAGTCCCTTTGAGAATTAATGAAATTTATGGACTTTCTTCCCCAAAAACATATATTGAAAATCTTATGTGCAACTTCAGGAGGTTCATTTGTCCTCCTCCTTAGAAAGTCCACCTCAGGATTCTAGCTATTTGGTTTTAAAAACTGAAGTACAGGCCGGGCGTGGTCGCTCATGCCTGTAATCCCAGCACTTTAGGAGGCCAAGGCGGGCAGATCACTTGAGCCCAGGAGTTCGAGACCAGCCCGGCCAACACGGTGAAATCCCGTCTTCACTAAAAATACAAAAATTACCCGTGTGTGGTGGTGGGTGCCTGTAATCCCAGCTACTTGGGTAGCTGAGGCACGAGAATCGCTTGAACCCAGGAGATGGAAGCTGCAGTGAGCCAGGATTGCACGACTGCATTCTAGGACAGAGGGAGACTCTGTTTCAAAAGAAAAAAAAAAGAGAAATTGTTTCAGTTGTTCTGTAGATCCTGGAAGCCATACCTGTATTTCCAAAGCCAAAGTATAACTTACTAGTCTAGAAAATGGATAAGCAGAAGAGCAAAATAGTCTAAAACAAAAATCAGCACAGATGAATTAGAAGCAGAGAGTTTTTGAGTTTGAGAGCTCCTGAGCACTGTCAGAATAGCTAAGACATTAAGAACTGTGAGAAATGAGAGATCTCCTCAACCATCAGACCATGATAGGCCAGTTGATCTTGAAGCCTGACCTGGTTTTCATGGGGCTGGCATTTCCTTCCTGATTTCCTGTAATCACCTACTCTCCACTCCCCTTGATTCAGTGGTAGTCACAGTACCAGGAAGTGCCAACCTTTTCATTCTTGCTACTGAGATGAAGATTTTGGACAAAGGAGAAGAAACCCTGTGGTTTGGGAACCACCTTTCCTTTTTTTTTTTTTTTTTTTTGAGACGGAATCGCTTTGTTACCCAGGCTGGAGTGCAGTGGCGTGATCTCGGCTCACTGCAAGTTCCGCCTCCTGGGTTCACGCCATTCTCCTGCCTCAGCCTCCCGAGTAGCTGGGACTACAGGTGCCTGCCACAATGCCTGGCTAATTTTTTGTATATTTTAGTAGAGACGGGGTTTCACCATGTTAGCCAGGATGGTCTCGATCTCCTGACCTCATGATCCGCCTGCCTTCACCTCCCAGAGTGGTGCGATTACAGGAGTGAGCCACCGTGGCTGGCCATGGGCACCACCTTTCCTAAGCATTAACACTAGATGGCCAGATTTAACTATGACCAACTTTTATATTAAAAGATAATGGAACTTTTTTTTTTTTTTTTTTTTTTGAGACAGAGAGAGACTCTTGTCACCCAGGCTGGAGTGCAGTGGCACAATCTCAGACCACTGGAACCTCCACCTCCTGGGTTCAAGTGATTCTCCTGCCTCAGCTTTCTCATTAGCTGGGATTATAGGTGTGCACCACCCCACCTGGCTATTTTGTATTTTTTTTAATAGAGATGGGGGTTCACCATGTTGGCCAGGCTGGTCTCAAACTCCTGACCTCAAGAGATCCACCCACCCTCAGCCTCCCAAAGTGTTGGGGTTACAGGCATGAAAAACAAAGGGCTTGGTGGCCAGGTGGCAGTGGCTTACACCTTGTAACCCCAGCACTTTGGGAGGCCGAGGCGGGCAGATCACCTGAGGTCGGGAGTCGGAGACTGGTCTGGCCAACATGGAGAAACCCTGTCTCTACTAAAAATACAAAATTAACTGGGCGTGGTGGTGCGTGCCTGTAATCCCAACTACTCGGGAGGCTGAGGCAGGAGAATTCGCTTGAACCCAGGAGGCAGAGGTTGTGAGCCGCTATCGTGCCATTGCACTCCAGCCTGGGCAGCAAGAGTGAAACTCTGTCTCAAAAAAAAAAGGTAAAACAAAGGGCTTGGCATTACCAGTGCCAGAAAAATACAAGATTGAGAGAATAGGAGGCAGAGGATGCGGTGAGCCACTATCGTGCCATTGCACTCCAGCCTGGGCAGCAAGAATGAAACTCTGTCTCAAAAAAAAAAAAAAAAAGGTAAAACAAAGGGCTTGGCATTACCAGTGCCAGAAAAATACAAGATTGAGAGAATGGGGAAATAGGAGGGACATAAACTTGGTGGGAGTATGTATTTGTATGCAAAAGTAAAAGATATGGGCAAAGATGTTAATCCTGTAACACTGTAAAAGGAAATGCTAGAAATAACTAGATAGCCATAAAAATGGAGGGTGATTCATTTAGTTCATAGTATGGGTGTGAAATACTGTGACCTTGAACAGGTACCTTTTAGTGCCTCATTTTCCTCATCTATAAACAGGGAGGGAGTAAAGATAATAGAGCCTTCCTTAGAGTTGTGAAGATTGAATTAGTAACCTATGAAGCTCTTCCAGCAGTACCTGGTCTAGAAATAATAGTCTCAAAATTTCACTGCTTATTATTACTATACAGCCACTTTTTAAAATGAGACAGGTGTGTATAAATATAAAGGGTCTGATATTGTTTTAAGGACGTTTTAGTAAATGTTACACGTAAACAGATGTTCAGAAGATATACTGTTAACTATATATATATTTGTTGAAAGAAGGGAAGAGGAATGGTGTTTGACCTTTTAAGTGCACATTTTTCTTTCGTGATAAAAATCTCGGTTGGTAGGTAGGCGGGAGTACTCTAACATTGCTTAGTGCGTGGTTGCCTCTGCAACATCTAATGAATTGGTTACCTTTCTACCCCTTATAACTCTAGTAACTGGAAACTTGCTGGCTTAATGACCAATGTCATTTTTTTAGTCAGTTCATTATAAAATACTCCTTATGAGCTAAAGTATATTTTGTCTGTTTTATATGTTAGCTTTTTAATTTGGGACCACGTAGAAATCTTATTTATTACCAGTTTAGATCTGGAGGGGAGCTTATGAAACCTTATTTTAGGGGATGAGAAGACTAAAACTCAGAGTTTGTAACTTATCCAGGAGCATGTGGCAGTTTGTGGCAGTCCTAGGACTGTCAAATGTTAGCAGTATGTTGTATCCTAAAATTTTTATTTTTGGCCGGGTGCAGTGGCTCACGCCTGTAATCTCAGCAGCTTGGGAGGCCGAGGCAGGCGGATCACTTGAGGTTGGGAGTTTGAGACCAGCCTGGCCAACATGGTGAGACCCCATCTCTACTAAAAATACAAAAATTAGCCAGCCACATTGGCGCATGCCTGTAGTCCCAGGTACTTGGGAGGGAGGCAGGAGAATTGCTTGAACCCGGGAGGCAGGGGTTGCAGTGAGCCGAGATCTTGCCACTGCATTCCAGCCTGGGCGACAGAGCGAGACTTCATCTCAAACAAACAATTAGCTGGGGGTGGGGGTGAGCACCTGTAATCCCAGCTACTCACTCGCGAGGCTGAGGCAGGAAAATCACTTGAACCTGGGAGGTGGAGGTTACAGCCAGCCAAGACCATGCCACTGCACTTCAGCCTAGGCAGCAAAGCTAGTCTCCATCTCAAAAAGTAAAATAAAATAAAATGTTTATTTCCAAGTTAGTCTTAGCATTTGTTTCAAACCCTTTATCATCTTGGTAGTTCTCTTTGGTACCCAGATTGAATGCAGTTATGTAAATGGAGTCTGGTTGTCATTGTGGACATTTTTTGTCTTCTGACAGTCTATGGAAACTTCTTTGGCAGCCTTAATTACTCTACCAGCTAAAATCACAGTCTTTCTCAGGTGTTCTTCCCATCTCCCCATTCCTAAATTTCTAGACTTTTCCTGGCATGGAGTATTTTGGTTTTAGTCTAACTGTAGAATTTAAACAACTACCATTATTGAACCTCATTTAGCTTAACCAAAGCTGTTATCTCTTTGGACCCTAATTTTTTATTGTTTCTAGCTTTGTGATGTTCTTCAACTTAGTAATTAGAAGTCTTTTAATACATGTATACTAAAGGAAATATGTGTACCAAGTACTTTATTCACTGACAGATATTTTATTCGACACCCACTGTGTGCCAGGTATAGTGGTAGGGCTAGGAAATCAGTGGTGTCTGAGTGACTCTGCCTTTATGGAGCTTTTGGTTTTAGTGGGGAAGATTCATGAAAACCATGTGAGAGTAAGGAAAGGACAGGATGCTCTGTGGGCACTCAGTGAGGGATGCCAGCCTAATCTGGGAGTTAGAGGAAAGCCTTACTATTTATGGGAGAAGGAAGGGTATGTGAAGGCCCAGAAACAAGTTAGAGGAACTGAAGAGCATAGTGTGTGATGCTCAGAGGGAGGTGAGAGGGTGAGAGGCAAACAGCACTTGGGTCGTGGAGGCTGTTATAAGCCCGGGTTGGGATGCCAAAGAAGCTGTTGAAAGATTTTAAAACAGGAGGAGATCACATTTGCCATTTTAAAGACAGTACTGTCTAAGAAACAGATTGGAAGCAAACCATGGTAGTATACTATGGTATTGTGTAATGTTCCTTCCCTGTTCACCGTGAGGCCTGGAAGTAGTTTAAAGTAGTCAAGTAGAGCTTCTCAAATGAAGAATTTCATTCAGTCTGCTAAACTACAAAATTTATGACTCAAATTGGAAACACAGTGAAAATGTTTGAGTCACAAATGTTTAAGTAGTTTAGGATAATTCTGTTATGGCTTGCTTTTCCTAGGAGCCATTTAGATTCAAAAACAATAGTGGTATTTAGAAGGTAATTTCTGGTCTTACATAGTGTTTTTCTTATAAAAGATTTTAATAACTCTGGTATTTGCCACAATAAATTAGGTTTTTTTGAATGCATAATACAATTAATTAGTAAAAAAGAATTTTTTAAAAAAATGCTGGTTTTTGGTTTGTTTGTGTTTTTTTGAGATGGAGTCTCACAGTGTCACCCAGACTGGAGTGCAGTGGCGCAATCTCAGCTCACTGCAACCTCAGCCTCCCGAGTAGCTACGATTATAGGCACCAGCCACCATGCCAGGCTAATTTTTATATTTTTAGTAGAGACAGAGTTTCACCATGTTGGCCAGGCTGGTCTCAAACTCCTGACCTCAAGTGCTTCGTCCCCCTTGGCCTCCCAAAGTACTGGGATTACAGGCATGAGCCACCATGCCCGGCCTGAATAATGCTAGTTTTAACCATCAGTATTTATATTTGACATAAGTGGTACACAAAATGTTTAAGTATCATGGCTTATAAACACTTCTTGTAAGGTTAAAAGAACGCTTACATTGAGTTCTAAAATGTGGCAAACTGATAATTTAATGAACTCTTACTTGCACTCTTGGTAACCCAACTTCAAGTATACTGTGAGGATTTTGTTCAGATTGGACATCTTTATTGTAATAGCAAATTAAAGAGCTGTAGATTTTCAAGAGCTGAATTTGAAAGGTGTCAGGTGTTAAATGGAAGGTAATTCAGAGTTTATTCTTTTATTATACCTGCCTCCATCCAAAGAGTCAGAGAAAAACTTTTGAAAGAAAAAATTGCGTAGCATCCCTTTGGCAAGAGTGAGAATTTTCCACTACGACTTGCCCTAAGGGCATTGACATGCCTCACTGGGGAAATGTTACAGGATGTGATCATCGGAACAGCCTTGCCTACTCTTCATGTACAAAATCCTTTGTCTGAAATTCACAGAAGCCTCTCCAGACAAAGGGAGATTGTTGTGTCTTCACTTTAAAAGTATTCAGTGGACCTTTACTTTCATGGACCTTTTAACTCTAAGAGAACCTGTTTTCCTAATAGAGTCAACCCTAAATTGACTCTAATATCAACAAAAGGAATATAACAGTCACACAGCAAGTTAAACAAAGGTTTTCATTAATTGAGCTTCCTTAGAGAAAGCTCCTTTTACTTCCTAGCCTGAGTTCCTGTGCATAAAATGAAGAGGACATTGATTGGTCAAGATGATGTGATGGTCCTTCTAGCTAAGAAAATACTAGAATATGGCAGGTTGGTTGGTTTGTTTTTGAGATGGAGTCCTCCACCCAGGCTGGAGTACAGTGGCGCAACTTCGGCTCACTGCAACCTTCGCCTCGGGGCTCAAGCGATTCTCCTGCTTCAGCCTCCCACGTAGCTGGGTTTGCAGGCACCCCCCACCACGCCTGGCTAATTTTTGTATTTTTAGTAGAGACAGGGTTTCACCATGTTGGCCAAGCTGGTCTCGAACCCCTGACCTCAGGTGATCTGCCTGTTTCAGCTTCCCAAAGTGCTGGGATTACAGGCGTGAGCCACCGCGCCCAGTCTATGGCAGGTTTTTAAAACCGGTTTGGATTTACATTTCTTCAATATCTTTCTACAAAGATCAGTTTCTAATAGAAGCCAATTAAACATAGAAACTCTAAGGTAGCACATTTCCCAAGTGTTGGGAGGCTTTGAAGCTTTTTAGCTTCGAGTTGGTGTGCCTGGTAGATGAGAAACAGCACAACAGAAAAGTGGTTCATAGGATCCATGACCCTAGTTACTGCATTTTTCTGTTGTATTAATTTTTCTAGTATATTTGTAGAACTTTTTTTAAAATACGGATTCTTAATTTTAAAATTAGCCTGGTGCAGTGGCACATACCAGTAGTCCTAGCTACTTGGGAGGCTGAGGTGGGAAGATCACTTGAGCCCAGGAGTTCAAGGCTGCAGTTCACCGTGATCATGTCAGTGCACTCCAGCCTGGGTGACAGAGTGAGACCCTGTCTGTAAGAATGAAAAATGAAAAATAAAATGTGGATTCCTAGACCCCACTCCAAATGCATTTAATCATACTCTTAAAGAATCTGTAAAAGACCCCCAGAAAACTCTTCTTGTTGTTTCTAAATATTTAATTGCCACTTAATTAGAATGGAAGTTGTAAGATGGAAACATTCACAACAGCTGTGGTCAGTATTTAAGGGCTTCCCAGGCATTTGACATTTGTTCCTCTGGCATTTGTTCCTCTAGCGTTTGACATTTAAGATGTTCCTCAGTATTTGGCCAACAGTTAAATGTGTATCAATACAATTTCTGCACAGCAAAGAAACACCTTTCATATATTTTAGTAGACCCTTAGGGAAAGAGTACATGTTGGTTTCCTTATAATGCCAGTATAAATATAATTTTTCATATACATAATATATAGTATATATTAATACTGAATATAATTTATTTATTTTGAGATGGAGTCTCACTCTGTCACCCAGGCTGAAGTGCAGTGGTGCGATCTCAGCTCAATGTAAGCTCCGCCTCCCGGATTCACACCATTCTCCTGCCTCAGCCTCCCAAGTAGCTGGGACTACAGGTGCCCGCCACCACGCCCCGCTAATTTTTTTGTATTTTTAGTAGAGACGTGGTTTCACACTGTTAGCCAGGATGGTCTCGATCTCCTGACTTCGTGATCCACCTGCCCCAGCCTCCCAAAGTGCTGGGATTACAGGCTTGAGCCACCGTGTCAGGCCTTACTGTATATAATAAATATATACTACACATACTGTATATTTATACTATACAACCAATAGGTAAGACCTATAGTCCTGTACTACCTGTTGGTCCTGTAGTTGTAACTATTAGTGTTAGGTAGGACCAATACTAAATATATATATAATAATATATATGTACTATATTGTTAGATAACGATTGGATATCCCTAATCTGAAAAGCTTAAAGATCAGAAACTGTTTGAGCACCAACATATAATGCTCAAGGGAAATGCTTATTGGAGCATTTCAGATTTTGGGCTTTTTGTTTAGAGGTGTTCAATAGTAAGAATATAAATCAAACACTCCAAATTTCAATTTTAAAATTCTGGTTGCAAGCATTTTGGGTAAGGGATACTCAACCTGTAATATGTTGGCAGTGTTATCCGGGAAATTTAACCTTGGTATTTCTTACCTGAAAAATACATTTTCTATTTATTTCAAATCCTCTGAGCTTCCACTGAAACACAGCAAAATACGTGCCAAAACATTGCTTTTGCATCCTCTTGTAGGTTGTACTCAATTTAAATATTAGATTTGTTGGTCTTTTAAAATTTGTCAAGTATATGAGAGTATGAGCTAGGGTTTATATATTGAATTGTTTAAATCTGTGTTTATCAGTTACAGTGCAGAAATAAAATAGTGTTTATAGATTGACAACCACTATCTCACATTGGACAGAAGTCTTCTACTACTCCATAGGATCATGACATTGACATAAATCAGATCCTCAGACACCGAATGAACATTTCGAAATAAATTTTCCATTTAGGGTCATAATATTCATCGTTGCACTTGTCCTCTTTTTGAAATGTTTGAGGGCATGTAAGATCAGGTTAATCATGACAGGCAGAAGTAGTGCAGTATAGGGCGTGTTAGCTGTTAAAGACCACTAAAGTTTAGAATATAGTTACTTTGTTGTCGTAAATTATCTGTTAGATGTACTCTTCAGTGTAGTTAGAGCAGAATTATATTAAAATGAAAGGTTCTCATTGATTCAGTCTGAATATTGCTGTTCATTGCATAAGCATTTCCAGCAGGAATTTCACCTTAGCTTATGTGTCCCTGCAGTCAAATGCAAGGGTGATCTTTGCCTCTTGAGATTATATATTGACAAACTCTGTGCCACCTTGTGACCACATTGCTTACTTAGGCTATAGGGTTGTTTTTATGCACTCAAATTTAAAAAATAAATCATATTCTCCCAGAACTTAAGCTCCGAAGTGGAGAAAAATCAGAACTAATTTGAAGGTTTAAGAAGTTCAATAGTTGGCCGGGTGTGGTGGCTCACACCTGTAATCTCAGCACTTTGGGGGGCCAAGGTGGGTGGATTGCCTGAGGTCAGGAGTTTGAGACCAGCCTGGCTAACGTAGTAAAACCCTGTCTCTACTGAAAATACAAAAATTAGGCCAGGTGTGGTGGCACACGCCTGTAGTCCCAGCTACTCAGGAGGATGAGGCAAGGGAATTGCTTGAACCCAGGAGGTGGAGGTTGCAGTGAGCCAAGATCATGCCACTGCACTCCAGCCTGGGCGACAGAGCAAGACTGTCT
The DNA here is from genome assembly GCF_047675955.1 of Chlorocebus sabaeus. Taxonomy (NCBI): domain Eukaryota; kingdom Metazoa; phylum Chordata; class Mammalia; order Primates; family Cercopithecidae; genus Chlorocebus; species Chlorocebus sabaeus. The sequence goes on from NC_132914.1 coordinate 107,454,411, forward strand.
CTGAAAAGAAAATAAAAAATAAGAAGTTCAATGTTTACTTCTTGGACAGGAGTGTTATTTTGCCATTTTGTATATGACTGGTAACATGCAATTCAGTATGGAGAGTAAGTCTGAAAAATGATTTGACTTAAAAATGCCATCTGCAAGTATGGGAGAATTTGCTTATCTAATTTGTACTGCCCTTGCATAAGACTTAGAAAACCACATTAATTATCTTTCAGAAAATCATAGACAGCTGTTTTGTTGTTATTGTTGTTTTGAGACAAAGTCTCGCTCTGTCTCCAAAGCTAGAATGCAGTGGTGTGAACTTGGCTCACTGCAACCGTCTGAGTAGCTGAGACTACAGGCACACCACCACTCCTCCCGGCTAATTTTTTATATTTTTAGTAGAGATGGGTTCTTGCCATGTTGGCCAGGCTGGTCTCGAACTCCTGGCCTCAAGTGATCCTCCCGCCTCAGCCTCCCAAAGTGTTGGGATTAGTGGACAGCTGTTTTATGTCCAGCTGCTTCATGTGATTGTGCACTCATTCAGCAATATTTGAATACCAGGAGAGGGCTGGGCACTATTCTCAAGGTGCATGGCTCTATCTGTTACTTGGGTTATGTTGTGGCATTTCACTTGATACACATCAAGGAAAGGGGCTGAGATTTGGGCCCTTTTAGAGCTATTAAAGGAACTTGTTGGCCTAGGAAAAAAGACTCAGTTGACTTAAAGATCTTCAGGTTATGCAAGAGGTTTATTATTCATTTAATTGATATTCCTTTTTCTTTTTCTTTTTTTTCTTTTTTTTTTTTTTTTTTTTAATGAGACGGAGTCTCGCTCTGTCGCCCAGGCTGGAGTGCAGTGGTGCGATCTCAGCTCACTGCAAGCTCTGCCTCCTGGGTTCACGCCATTCTCCTGCCTCAGCCTCCCATTAATTGATATTTCAAAAGGTATCAAAGGATATATGCCCCAGCTGCCCAGTGTTACTAGTTTGCTACACCTTCCCAGAGGTATTTCTTTATACCTTTGGAAGTTGTCATTTTAGTATGATTAATTACGTGTTATACGAGCATATCAAAGGGTTTGAAACAGTAAAAGAGCTAAGACTAACTTGGAAATAAACATTTTATTTTATATTGCTTTTTGAGATGGAGAGTAGCTTTGTTGCCCAGGCGATGTGCACCTGTAGTCCTTCTGCTTGGGAAGCTGAAGTGGGAGGTCAAGGGTGCGGTGAGCTGCGATTGCCCCACTGATCTCTACATCCTGGGTGACAGAGCAAGACCCTGTCTTTAAAAAAAAAAAAAAAAAGTGTTAGTGTATAGTTTGATTTTGCATTTGCCATGTGTTTCGTTGAGTATCTTTTTAAAGGGGGCCATTTGCTTCCTGTTCGCAATAATTTAGCCTTTTTGATGGAATGAATCATGGCATACACAACTTTATTCTCTCTGCTGTGCCTTGTATATATGTAGTAAACCTAAGAAAATATGTTACTTCTTATTGCTAACTAGGAAAGTATTCTTTAAAGTGAAAGCTTAAAGGCCTGTCTGAAGATACAGAGCAAAACTTGTTAGAATAATGTATGTAGTTAGGTTTCCTTAAGCCTCATTCTCTTCCTTCCTAATTCAAATCTTGAATCCATCTAAAGCTTTTTATTACCCCAAGAAAGATTGATCACATTGCTTGCTTTAACAGAATTTTATGTATTTGTATTATATGCAGATCATTTATTATCTTTAAAAATTGATTTGGAGACAAATTCATCTTTAGATAACATAGTTGTAAAAGTTGCTCATTTCAGCTGCCTTTTTTTTTCTCCTAATTAGTTGGTGACAAAGTTCCTGCTGATATAAGGTTAACTTCCATCAAATCTACCACACTAAGAGTTGACCAGTCGATTCTCACAGGTAAATATGATGTATTAGGTCATTGAATTTCTGAAGACCTTCTCATGTCCCATGCCAATAGAGTTGGCTCTTGCCTCACTGTCCCTTTATGGTATCCCATCTTAATCCTCTCTAAGATACTTATTTTGTCTCGCTCCGTTGCCCAGGCTGGAGTGCAGTGGTGTGATTGCAGCTCACTGCAACCTCCACCTCTCAGATTCAGGAAGTTCTCCAGTCTCAGCCTCCTGAGTAGCTGGAACTACAGGCTCCTGCCACCATGCCCAGCTAATTTTTGTATTTTTAGTAGAGACAGGGTTTCACCTTGTTGGTCAGGCTAGTCTTGAACTCCTGACCTCAGGTGATCCACCTGCCTCAGCCTTCCAAAGTCCTGGGATTTCAGGTGTGAACCATTGCACCTGGCTGCCAATATGGTTTTAAAGGCATGATTTAAAAACAAAATAAAATGGCTGGGCACAGTGGCTCACGCTTGTAATTCCAACACTTTGGGAGACTGAAGCGGGCAGATGGCTTGAGCCCAGGAGTTAAAAGACCGGCCTGGGCAACATGGCAAAAGCCCATATCTACAAAAAATACAAAAATTAGCCAGGCCTGTAATCCCAGCTAGTCAGGAGGCTGGGTGAAAAGATCACTTGTGCCCGGGTCAAGGCTACAGTGAGCCACGCTTATGCCTCTGCACTCTGGCCTGGGCAACAGAGCAAGACTCTCCAAAAAAAAAAAAAAAAGTTGTAATTTGTTCATTACCATTGGTAATAATCTTAAGGTTGAATTTTCTGTTTTGTGGAAAGCAAATTACTTATTCGATATCCTTTTTCCAGGCAAGAAAAATAGACTCCAGTGCTGTAATTTTTTTCATTGGAGGAGTGCTAATGTTGCGTCCGTCTTTACAATATCCAGATACACAGTTAACAAAAGTTAGCCCCATAAGAGATGAAAGTTGTACTACCTGGAGTTTGCACAATTGTTTGAAACATTTTCCCGTTTTTGTGTGATAAAAGTACAATCTAGGGTGGAGGGTTCATATTAACTGGAAGTAAGTTTATCAGAAGAATTAACTTTAAATATAATGCTAACTTGGATTAAATAGTAAATATAAAGTCTAAAGGCTCTCAAGATTTATCTGATTATCGGTTTTGAAAAACAACTAATGTCGTGGAGACAGTGATGTGAGTAACCTGGGCTCTATTTTTTTTTTGGTATTGTTTCTTTATAAATAGCTTACTTATTAAAACTCTCATTAGCAACAACAAACTGGAGGCCAATTAAGCCATAAAATGTTGGGGAAATGGTTGGGTTATATTTGTGAAATTCTCATAGTGTGCCCTAAAGACATAGTTGCCATTTAAAAACTTTTTTTTTGAGACGGAGTCTCGCTCTGTTGCCCAGTGTAGTGTCGCGATCTCGGCTCACTGCAGTCTCTGCCTCCTGGATTCAAGCTATTCTCCTGCCTCAGCCACCTGAGTGTCTGGGATTACAGGCGTGCGCCACCACGCCTAGCTAATTTTTGTATTTTTAGTAGAGACAGGGTTTCACTGTGTTGGTCAGGCTGGTCTCGAACTCCTGATCTTATGATCTGCCCGCCTTGGCCTCCCAAAGTGCTGGGATTACAGGCATTTAAAAACTTTTTAGGCTGGGCACGGTGGCTCATGCTTGTAATTTCAGGACTTTGGGACGCTGAGGCAGTAGTATCACTTGTGGCCAAGCATTTGAGAGAGCAGTTATAGTCTCTATAATGAAAAACTTTTTTTTTTTTTTTTTTTTTTTTTAATTAAGACAGAGTTGTACTCTGTCGCCCAGTGGCGCGATCTCAGCTCAGTGCAACCTCTGCTTCCGGGGTTCAAGTAATTCTCATGCCTTAGCCTCCCTAGTAGCTGGAATTATAGGCGCACACCACCGCACCTGGCTAATTGTATTTTTAGTAGAGATAGGGTTTTGCCCTGTTGGCCAGGCTGGTCTTTACCTCCTGACCTGAAGTGATCTGCCCGCCTCAACCTCCCAAAGTGCTGGGATTACAGACATAAGTGATCACACCCAGCCTATAATAAAAAACTTTAAAAGTTTAAAAAAAAAAATTTGAACTTCATAGAGGTTCTCGAATATTTTCTTTCGTTAAGTAATCATAATGTAGTTTTTGGCTAACTTGTGGAATCAGTTTTTTTGGTCAAATATTGAGAGTGAAGTTTGCTACCTGTGACTTATTTAGAGACATATTTTACTCAGATTGACCCTAATTGTTTATCTGTGACGTGATTTTTAAATTGAAATCAGCCGGGCATGGTAGCGCATGCCTGTAATCCTAGCACTTTGGGAGGCGGATGTGGGTAGATGACCTGAGGTTAGGAGTTTGAGACCAACCTGGCCAACATAGCAAAACCCGTCTCTACTGAAAATACAAAAATTAGCCGGGCATGGTGGCACACGCCTGTAATCCCAGCTACTCAGGAGGCTGAGGCTGGAGAATTGCCCGGGAGGCAAAGGTTTCAGTAAGCCGAGATTGTGCCACTGGACTCCAGCCTGGGCAACAAAGCAAGACTCTATCTCAAAAAAAAAAAAAAAAGAAGTAGTTCTTTATTTACTGTGTGATCTTTCCAGTACACTTGCTAATTGCTACTTCAGTATAGCCAGATGTGGTGGCCCACACCTGTGCTTCCAGCACTTTGGGGAGGCCAAGATCAGCAAATTGTTTGAATCCACGAGTTGGAGACCACCCTGGGCAACAGAGTAAAACCCCATCTCTCCAAAAAAATCCCAAACAACAATTAACCTGGCATGGTATTGGGTGCCCTTCTATTCAGGAAGCCATGTTGGGAAGATGGCTTGAGCCCGGGAAGTTGAGCCTGTAGTGAGTTGTGATTGTGCCATTGCATTCCAGCCTGAGTGATAGAGCAAGACCCCTGTCTCGGGGGGGGGGGGGGGGGGAGTATCAGTATATATGTTAAAGTATTTATTAAAGTATACAACAAATATGTAAATAATATAGTCACAGTATCAGAGTATAAAATAATTACCGAAAAATGAATTAATTTGAATAGTTACTCCAGAAAATAAAGGTAATCAGTGGGGATTCTACTTGAAAATTCACTTTTTTATTTTGGAATTGTGTTGATTTTTATCCTGACACCCTTTGGTCTGGTATTAATTTCCATTACTAAATTTTCCCAGCTTACCTCCTTTGGATGAATTTGGCCTTTTGCCCCTTTTCTCACACTGACATTATCCCAAGAGTGGTAATGGGTGGGCATGAATGAGAGTTCTAGGTTCTTGGTGTGGGTCGCAGAGATCTGTTTTTTCTGTCTCACAACCCGCTTAGGTGAGTCTGTCTCTGTCATCAAACACACTGACCCCGTCCCTGACCCACGAGCTGTCAACCAAGATAAAAAGAACATGCTGTTTTCTGTAAGTACTTTATGAAATGTGTTTTTAATTAGAGACATTTCTAAAGCCTCATGGTCCACAAATGTTACGTTTTTCACTGCCAGCCATCACTGGCTATCATTCTAAAGGATAATCACACTTTTCATGGTCAGTCTTAGCTGTCAGAATATGGCAGTAACATAATGTGTGAGTTAGATGTCTTTTAGTTGGCAAGTTTTGGGGGACCAAAAAAAAAAAAAAGACCAGTTCAAACATCTTCCAACTCTTACTTGCAAACATAGTTGAAAAGTAGATTTGTTTGGAAAAGCCTTAGCCAATAAAGGGTATTTTCAAAATTATGTAGATGACAGCTGCTATTTGTATGTGGTTCATGATAAGAAGATGTGTGTTTAGAGAGAGAGAAAGCAAATGTGGCAAACAATACTGGCGAGTCTAAGTGCAAAGTATATGAATGTTCATTTTACTATTTCAGTTTTTCTGTTGATGTGAAAAATTTTTTGAAGAGTGAGGAAATGCATGGATTTTTGGTTTGGAATCTGTAATGATTTTAAGTTGGGGACATTTGTGGGTTTGTATGAGAGCCTGACTACTACCCATAGTAAGTAAATAGAGTTACCCTGAAAATAATGAAGCCATGTCCTTCTCTTATAACACTAGAAATTAAAATGGCGTAGGAGAGACTGCTCGCACTTAATTTCTTTTTTTTTTTTTTTTTTTTTTTTTGAGACGGAGTCTGGCTCTGTCACCCAGGGTGGAGTGCAGTGGCCGGATCTCAGCTCACTGCAAGCTCCGCCTCCCGGGTTCACGCCATTCTCCTGCCTCAGCCTCCCGAGTAGCTGGGACTACAGGCACCGCCACCACGCCCAGCTAGTTTTTTGTATTTTTTAGTAGAGACGGGGTTTCACCGTGTTAGCCAGGATGGTCTCGATCTCCTGACCTCGTGATCCGCCCGTCTCGGCCTCCCAAAGTGCTGGGATTACAGGCTTGAGCCACCGCGCCCGGCTGCTCGCACTTAATTTCATTGGTTTTTGGATGCTGGCACATGATTAGGGGTTCTCAAGATAGCCCATGGGGCTAGTTGCCTTTCCTATTACAGTGAGAAAAGTAGGGGCCTTGAGTTGTTGGAGCCAGAGGTGGAGAATGCTTAGAGTTGAACTATACGAGCTTGAAAAATTGAGAACACAGAAGGGTTAGAGCACTGCTTGAAGATGGTCTGCAAATAGAAATCTAGGTGGGTCATTACAGAGCTGCCTGGTATAAGTAAGTACCACCTGGAGCATTGCCTGTTGTCACAGTTGTATGGCTGGTTGCTTGAACAGTAGCCAGTGGAAGGCCTAGTAGAATGTGTTGAGAATCTGGGTGCCCTAGTCAAAATCCAGTGTCGGTATTTAAGTTGGGATGTGGTATTCATCTTGTGACCAGTTCTCTACTTCTGTCCTAGGGTACAAACATTGCTGCTGGGAAAGCTATGGGAGTGGTGGTAGCAACTGGAGTTAACACTGAAATTGGCAAGATCCGGGATGAAATGGTGGCAACAGAACAGGAGAGAACACCCCTTCAGCAAAAACTAGATGAATTTGGGGAACAGCTTTCCAAAGTCATCTCCCTTATTTGCATTGCAGTCTGGATCATAAATATCGGTCACTTCAATGACCCAGTTCATGGAGGGTCCTGGATCAGAGGTGCTATTTACTACTTTAAAATTGCAGTGGCCCTGGCTGTAGCAGCCATTCCTGAAGGTCTGCCTGCAGTCATCACCACCTGCCTGGCTCTTGGAACTCGCAGAATGGCAAAGAAAAATGCTATTGTTCGAAGCCTCCCGTCTGTGGAAACCCTTGGTTGTACTTCTGTTATCTGCTCGGACAAGACTGGTACACTTACAACAAACCAGATGTCAGTCTGCAGGGTAAGAGGTGTAGTTTAGAATATTCCCTGTGGTGGTTCTTTGTTCATCCTACCAGTATGCCTTCATGCCATCAAAACTTTTGATTTGTAATTTCATACCTTTCTGTGGGCTGTGTGTATAGCCTGAGCTTAATTTCTAATATTTGAGAGGATCTAATCTTTAATTCCTAAAACTGTTTCATGAAATACAGGACATCTGCATATGGCTGATGTACTTGTATTAGATGTAAGAGAATTAGAGAAATTATATTTTCCTTTAATTAAAAAAAAAGACTGGGCGCGGTGGCTCACGCCTGTAATTCCAGCACTTTGAGAGGCCAAGGCAGATGGATCACCTGAGGTCAGGAGTTTGAGACCAACCTGACTAATATGGTGAAACCCCATCTCTACAAAAAAGACAAAAATTAGCTGGGTGTGGTGGCATGCACCTGTAGTCCCAGCTACTCAGGAGGCTGAAGCAAGAGAATTGCTTGAACCTGGGCAGCAGAGGTTGCAGTGAGCCAAGATCGTGCCACTGCACTCAATCCTGGGTGACAAGCAAGACTCCATCTCAAAGAAAAGAAAAAAGACACACAGCTGTGACTCACTTGTAGCCTCAACCTCCCAGGCTCAAGTCCTCCCACCCCAGCCTTGCAAGTAGCTGCAACCACAAGTGCATGACACCATGCCCCACTATTTATTTTATTTTTTTTTTTTTTGTAGAGGTAGGTTCTCACTATGTCACCAGGCTGGTCTTGAATTCCTGGGCTCAAGTGATCCTCCTGCCTTGGCCTCCCAAAGAGCTGGGATTACAAGCATGAGCCACCACACTCAGCCTCCTTTGTTATTTTCCTGATCCTCTGTCTCTAGGTGTATGTTAACAGACAAGTTCTAGAGAAAGCTGCTAGTTAACCTCTCTACCTGAAGTCCTAGTTGGTTTTTCTATCACATGTTGAATGAAGCATGCTTTTTCCTAAGAAGTAGATACAGTCGTCTCTCAGTATTCACTGGAGATTGGTTCCAGGACCTCCCTCAGATTCCAAACTCTGCAGATGCTCAAGTCTCTGAAATGAAATGCTTCAGTACTTGCATATAACCTTGTTCATCCTCCTGTATACTTGAAATCATCTCCAGATTACTTACAATACCTAACGTAATATTATGAATGATATGTAAATAGTTAAACTGTGTTGTTTAGGAAATAATGACAAGAAAAAATTATACATGTTCAGTATAGACGCAGTTATTTTTCTATCTGCTCTTTAGTTGACAGTGGATGTGGAACCCACAGATACAGAGGGCTGACTAAAATTGCTTTTAACTTGCTTTATTGTGTGTATTCATCATATATACATATATATATAGTTTGTTTTCATTTTGTTTTGTCTTGAGACAGAGTTTCACTCTTATTGCCCAGGCTGTAGTGTGATGGCCCAATCTCAGCTCACTACAACCTCCGCCTTCTGTGTTCAAACAATTCTCCTGCTTCAGCCTCCCGAGTAGCTGGGATTACAGGCATGTGTCCCCCATGCCTGGCTAAGTTTCTGTATTTTTGTAGAGATAGGGTTTCTCCATGTTGGTCAGGGTGGTCTCGAATTCCCGACCTCAAGTGATCCACCCACCTCCTCGGCCTCCCAAAGTGCTGGGATTATAGGCGTGAGTCCCCTCGCCTGGCCATCATATATTTTTTGACCATCCTTTGATAAAATAAATGATTTAAACCTGCTGTTAGAAAAGTAACAACTGAATAAATGCAATAATTATACAGCTGAATTATAGGGGAACCTCATATAATATGAGCATTTAATAGCACAGTGTTATGTTTTCTTAGAATGGGCTTGTTAAATAATGCTTCTGTATGATATTGAAAGGATGTAGTTATCTTAGCCTTATTGTCAGGTTTTAGATAATTATTTTTAACATCGGAAATTGTTTTATAATCAGTGAAGCCCTGTGAATTTTTATCTTGCCAATTTTAAGTTCACGATGATTTTTTAGATACAGGTTCTCCCTCCCCCGCAAGCTCCTTGTGAGTCTAAACCCACATTTAGAATTGACAGAACTGGGGTGTTCCAACTTTCAAAGTGAAAAGCTTCTAGGTTTGTCTTAGGTTTCTCCAGGATATTAAGGTGTTTGACTGAGCTACTTAAGTTCTTACTTTTTGGAACCAAAAGGTTGGATGAATTGGCTAAAAGTCAGGTTTATCATACTGGTTGTTTCAGGAAGAGAAAGGGAATTTTCTTATTTACTATTTTGTGTCTCAGCCTGAAAGCGTTAATTCCTCAGAATAGTCTTTATGTCCATGAAAGTAAGCCATGTATAAAACTGTAATTTTTAAAATGTCTGTTTCCCAGTTCATTATAAAAATTTTTTTGTTCTATTCTCCCTTGAATGACTTGACTTAAAATGTTTTAATAAAGAAAAAGCTTGCCTGTTCTGAGTGAAGCTTTACCTCACAACAGAAAGCTGGTGCTAATTGGTATTCTGCAGGAGGCTTCTTGCAGTGGGTATTGCATAACTGCCCTTGACTTAGGAAGATTTTCATCCTGCATATCCTAAATGGTTGACTTGCTCACAGTCAAAAATGTCTAAGTACATTTAGATTTAGCTCATGTAGATTCAAATTCTGAATGTCTTAGAATATTTTGGGCTTTGGTATAGACTCAGAGAATTTCACATTTTTGGCTGGGCACGGTGGTTCACACTTGTAATTTCAGCACTTTGGGAGGCCGAGGCAGGCGGATCACCTGAGGTCAGGAGTTCGAGACCAGCCTGACCAACAGGGAAACCTCGTTTCCACTAATACTACAAAAATTAGCTAGCCGTGGTCGCAGGTGCCTATAATTTCAGCTATTGGGGGGCTGAGGCAGGAGAATCACTTGAACCTGGGAGGTGGAGGTTGCAGTGAGCCAAGTCATGCCATTGCACTCCAGCCTAGGCGACAGAGCGAAACTCCGCCTCAAAAAAAGAGTTATTTTAAAATAAAGATTAATTTCCTTATTGAATGCAAGACAAATTGCTCTGAAACGATGTTCACAACATAGCTTTGGTGGTGGTGGTGGTGGTGGTGGTAAGGAGTTTCACTCTGTCGCCCAGGCTGGAGTGCAGTGGTGCAATCTCAGCTCACTGCACCCTCTGCCTCCCGGGTTCAAGCACTTCTCTGCCTCAACCTCCCGAGTAGCTGTAACCACCACGCCCGGCTAATTTGTTGTATTTTTAGTAGAGGGGGTTTCACCATCTTTGCCAGGCTGATCTTGAGCTCCTGACCTCGTGATCCACCCACCTTGGCCTCCCAAAGTGCTGAGATTACAGGCGTGAGCCACCGCGCCCGGCTCAACATGGCCTTTTTAACTTGAGTTTTACATTTTTAAAATTCCTCTTAGAGAATGATTTGATCAGATTATTAATTGCTCATATTTCAGAGAAAGCATGAGAAACTATAGTTTTGACATCACTTTCTGTAATTTTTTCTTTTTAGAGGAGGTTTTAAAACTTTTCATTTGCAAAGAAAACACAAGCCTAAATCTTACTTTTCCAAACTGGGCTTCTGAATTATAATTCGTGATTGCAAATCAAGCAATGGAAAAATTATCTTTAAGAAAATAGCTTATGTCACTTTAAAAAATAAAATTAATCCTTTCCTAAGCATGCTTCCATCTGTATTGTCTAGGGAACATCAGTTCATTCAGCTCTGCGGGCTCCTTACTGTATACATATAGTTATGCAGCTTCATAGAACATGAGCTATTGCCACAATAAAAATAAGTGGGAAGGAGCAGAGAAGCAGTTTGTCTTATTTTACTCGGGAAATGTTTATGCAGCTCTGAAATGTGAGTTTATTCTTCCCAAGCTTTTGTGCTTAGCTCTAAGGCAGGACTGCCTAATACCACTCTCAAAGCCAGCCATTTGAAATCTGGAGTTCTGAGCAATCTGAAGAGTAACTTGTCTCTGGAACTGACCTTTTTGCTGACCAGTAGTCCTCATAACTTGGGTTTTGTGTGGGTTGTTTTGTCTTTGGTGCCACTGCTGCTCATTCATTCAGCACCTCATTGATGCTGTTTTTCATACTGTTTGATTGGTCGGGGGTGTGATGGGTGAGGCAGTCTAATATAATTAAGCTAGTTAGAGTAAGGGACAGTAGTGCTGATGCTGAGTGAGCCTCAGTGAGTTTTATTAAAGTTGTTTTTGTAAATGAAAAAGGTTGTTTGCCTTTGTCTTAAGCTAACAAAGGTAGTTTATTTGTGTAGTATTTCTTTAAAATCCTTTTTAAATAGTGTGATGACCTCTACCCTACAGATGTTCATTCTGGACAGAGTGGAAGGTGATACTTGTTCCCTTAATGAATTTACCATAACTGGATCAACTTATGCACCTATTGGAGAAGTGTGAGTAACCCTCCTCCTCATTTAAAGGATCCCGTGTGGCAGTTTAGTATTTGTGTCGATTTGCAGCATGTCTGCAAAGTTAAGACAGCTTTCTGAATGTGGCTCAAGACAACACTTATTAGTAAAGTAGTAAATGTTTTTAAAACAGAAACTTTGAAAGACGAAACAGGGGTTATAATCCAGTCATCTTTTTGCATCTTCTGGGCTCCAAACTTTCAAGAGGGATCTGTGTTTGTTATTCGCTGATGCCAGTGGTGGAAGAATTGAATTGACTAAGAATTTCTGGTCTTTTTACTGATTGATTTCTGATATCAGAGATGCATTCTCTCTTTTGTTTTTGTCTAATATTGGCTCTGGCATCAGATTCTTTGGAATTTTTTCCAGTATATTGTCCCACAAATTCTGTTTTCATTATTAAACAATTGGGGGGCGGGGGGGAATCAATAGCGGCAACCACACCCTGCTCTAAGAGTGTTTTCTCTTTGGGCAGGCATAAAGATGATAAACCAGTGAAATGTCACCAGTATGATGGGCTGGTAGAATTAGCAACAATTTGTGCTCTTTGTAATGACTCTGCTTTGGATTACAATGAGGTAAGTCTCTTCATAAATTAGAAGAAATGGCTGTTCCTAGTTCAGGGGTGGGGTGGGTGGAATGAAAGTCTAGCCTTCCTTCCTCCCTTTCGAAAGTCACGGGCGCCTGATTTTGTTTCCCCTTTCCATTCAGGACCTTACGGCGGGGCCAGCATGACCTCACCAAAGAAAGCTGAGAGCCTTTCACATATCCTCTGTGACTGAGCATTGCAGTTAGTTAACTAAAAGTTGTAGTATATGTGATGTTCTTAGCTGTTGATAGCATACTTACTATAAATGAATAAAACCCAGGATAGAAAATGCTGTCCTGAAAGCAAAGGGTATGTTTCTGTCTCAAAGGCAAGCCAGTCCCTGTCAGAGACAGAATGTGAACTCTTCAGAATGATAAGCAGTGACATGGAATTACATTATTATGTGAAGGCGCTCTTTGAATTAATAGTGTGATCAGTGGCTTCTTATGTTTGGGTGAAATAATAAATACTGTGATTGATGTCATCTTACGTTTAAGGGAAATGAAAAACCTACTTATTAGAGTAAGATCACATGCATACCTGTACTTTGAGTATGTTTTTAATTATCTGGGTTACCTGTTCCAGAGAAGGATAAAAATGGCCTTACAATAATGTTGTAATAGGGCCGGGCGCGGTGGCTCACGCCTGTAATCCCAGCACTTTGGGAGACTGAGATGGGCGGATCACAAGGTCGGGAGATCAAGACCATCCTGGCTAACACGGTTAAACCCCATCTCTACTAAAAATACAAAAAATTAGCCGGGCGTGGTGGCGGGCGCCTGTAGTCCCAGCTACTTGGGAGGCTGAGGCTCGAGAATGGCGTGAACCCGGGAGGCGGAGCTTGCAGTGAGCCGAGGTCGTGCCACTGCACTCCAGCCTGGGTGATTGAGTGAGACTCCGTCTCAAAAAAAAAAAAAAGGTTGTAATAGAGGGCAGATTGTGCGTTTGTGGAAAAAAATATTAAAGAGAAATTTATCTATGTACTTCTCCCTTGTTTCTACTTTCTGTGCCTTTAACCAATATAGGCAAAGGGTGTATATGAAAAAGTTGGAGAAGCTACAGAGACTGCTCTCACTTGCCTAGTAGAGAAGATGAATGTATTTGATACCGAATTGAAGGGTCTTTCTAAAATAGAACGTGCAAATGCCTGCAACTCAGTAAGTATTTGAGCCTGGTTTATTGTTCATGCTGCTTATCAGTCGTACTATATACACTTAGTGTCTGCACTGTCCTCTCTTAGAAAACTGATTATACCTTATCTCCTCAAACTTACAATATTTCCTTCCCCATATTCCCTCTCACGTAAGATGCTCTTCCTGGGTATTTGACAAGAAAATAAAAGCAATGAATAGCTAATTTCCGTGAGCGACCATCTGTGCCCACAGGGGCTGCCTTCTCCCATAGTGCTGTGAACAGTGTTCTTGCTCCTAGCAGAAGCCACCTCCTCCCAACATCTTTGCTGCATTATTGATTTCCATCTCTACTAGATGTTCTTCAGCATAGGGGAAATAATAGTGTTTTTCTATCTTAAAACTTTCCTTTGACCTTATTTCCCCTGACAGCTACGACACTACCACACTTTCTTTTCCTGTTCAGTTAAACTGTTTTTTTGTTTTTTCTTTTGAGATGGAGTCTCTCTCTGTCGCCAGGTTGGAGTGCCGTGGCGTGGAGTGCTTGGCTCACTGCAACCTCCGCTGCTCAGGTTCAAGCGATTCTCCTGCCTCAGCCTCCCTAGTAGCTGGGATTACAGGCACACGCCACCACGCCTGGCTAATTTTTTGTATTTTTGGTAGAAATGGGGTTTCGCCATGCTAGCCAGGCTGGTCTCGAACTCCTGACCTCAGGTGATCCACCCGCCTCGGCCTCCTAAACTGCTGGGATTACAAGCATGAGCCACCGCGCCTGGGCATCAAACATTTCTTAAATCATTTGATGAGACCAGCATAACCAAATACCAAAGGTCAATGTGGTGGTGGTGGTGGCAGTGGCAGAGGGCACGGACATTGTCCACTATACACTGAACAAATGAGTGGCCTCTGAGCCTTTTTCTTTCTGCCTGTCAGAGTCTTTGAGCCAGCGCTCATTCGACCAGCATCACTATGACAAGGGCCAGTAGCAAGGATGAGAGTCTCCACAGTGAGTTGGACCTGAGTGTGAGGTTCCTGTCAAAGAGCTGCTACTCCTGCAGTACTGCCCTTAGATTTCTGTGGCCTCACAAGCCTGGGGAGCTTAGACCTCAGTAGAAACACTTTGCAATGGCTGCTGGTGGACACTGGCCATCCATTGAGTCTCTAGCACCTGGGTCTCCTTGAAAGACTGGTTCCCCTGCCTGTCACTTGGCTCAGCTTAAGAACTTGAAATGGGCCGGGTGCAGTGGCTCACACCTGTAATCCCAACACTTTGGGAAGCTGAGGCGGGAGAGTCACTTGAGGCCAAGAGTTTAGGTTGCAGTGTCACTGCACTTCAGCGTTGGCAGCAGAGCAAGACCCCATCTAAAAAAAACTAAGGCCTGAAGTGGCTCAACTTGAAGGGTAACTCCCTTTATCCTATCCTGGCCAAAGTGGTAGATGATTGCTTGGATGAGAAGCGATATGCGGATAAGATGTTACAATACACAAAGTCTGTGTGGGTCAGTCAGTCATGTGGGTGCCAGGGACAGGTGGGAGAGAAGCAGCAAGCTACAGAAGCAGCTCAAGAATGGGAACTGTGGAAGCTGGATGTATTGGAGGAAGGAGTGTAATGCCCTCAAAGCAGCCAAGGAGGAGCAGAAGGAGCTTAGGGACACAAGTCAGGCTCCCAAAGTCTATGTCTGGTTCTTGCCCCCACATACCACCACTCAGGAAACATCATTCCTGGGCTGTGTGGCGGCAGCAGCTGCTCCTTTTATATGGCAGATAGGCTGATTGCTTGTTGGGCAAGAGCCCTCCTACACTATCTTAAGAGTGAATACCCTCTGTCTGCAGTCCAGGGTCTGCATAGCCACATGGTCCTCTAATAGGTCCACCAGACCATTTGCCTACAAAGAGCCTCATCCTCAGTGCCCACTGTCTCCTAGCTGTGGAGCTTGGATTCCCATGGAATTGGGTTCTGCCGAACATACCTCTTTTTAGCGTCAGACCTACCTGTCTGTCATCACCATGGGGCTGCCAGTCAGTACTTGCGGCCTCTTTATAGGACATTGTTGTAACTTAGGGTTCCCAGGTAGAATAAGGAGCGATGGGAAGGGGAGAGGTCCTGCAGGCCTGAAGGAACAGGTCTGGGGGAGGAGAGGTAAAACTCAGCCTTTTCTAGTTGTCATACAAAGCTGTATAAAGGCAGGCCTCATTTAGCAAAATGATCAGTTGTCACCACGTTTAATGCTTTTTGTATGTCATAAACTGTTTCATCCCTTCCTGAGTAATAACGGTAAATGAGGAGGCATTGTGTCATTGGGGGGTAGTACAGCCTGAGTTGGGCGGGGGAGGAGTATACCTGTTTTCTTCATAACCTCAGATGTCAAGCATTTTAGTGACCACACAGAATCTCAGGATGAAAAGTTCTAGAGCTTCCTGTCCAGCTGCAGGTAGGGACACCGAGCCCTTCCATGACCTGTGTGGCATGGTCTTCCAGTTAGTGTGAGGCAGCGTTTTGTCTCCTTTGTACTGTCCTGAGAAAACAAAACTCACACTGGAATTGACTGTCTCAGCTGAAGTACAGATTTCCTTTTCAGTAAACTAATACACAATTCGCAAATAGCAATCTCAGAGCCATGAAGGCCTTGGACCACTCCTTTGGCTTCTTCCCTCTACCCATGTGTCTTCCATGAACCCGAAGCAGTCCAGGCTCCTTGCCTCCATTTTAGACCATTCACTCTGCCAGTAAGCAAGTAGGTGGATCCTGGCAGAGCCACGCTGCCTGTGATCTATTAGTTGGTATAACTAAAAATCTGAGGCAGCCTGAAAACTCAGTTCACAGATTGAGGGTTTGAGTCATTTGATTCTAGACCTCTGACTACTTCTGCCCAGTGATGGGAAACAAGTCATGTCATAGGGCTGAACCAGCACTGGCTCACTAGCCAGTGACCACACAAGTACGGGCAACACTGTCATCCTCATGTCTCCCTGCTCCAGAGCTCCGTTGTCCCATCTTTTTCACATCCCTTCACCAAGGGATCAGAAACAGCTGTCATGCTGCTCGTTCACTAAGGAGTTCCAAACACAAGCTCTTTGCCTCCCTTCCCACTTGAGACAGCAGGAGCCCATGTGTAGTTTAGAAGCAGAGAGAGCAGGTCCAGTGTTTTGGCCCCATGGCTTGTTTGACTAGGTCCGTGGTTCTTGGCCAGCATAGTACTGAAAGAAAGTGATTTCCCTCCCCCACTCCTAGCCCAAGACCTCTCACCTGGGTAGGTCCACGCCTTCCTCAGAAGCATTGTGTGTTCTTCTAGTCATCCCAGTGCCATTGGTGCAAATGCTTAATTGAAACTAAACACACATGTGATTGAGATGATACAGAATCCAGCGTAGCACTCATACCCATTCCTTTGCTGCCTGAGGCAGTTCAGTGGCTGGCAGTCCAGCAGGATTGCTGCAGGGCCCTGATCCCCGTCTAGTCAGTTCAGCAGGCTTCAGTCCTCTCGTAGCGTCCTAGGTTAGATGCTGATGTTCTTGGGAATTTCTGTGATGATTTTTTAAATGTGTGTCAGTGGGAGCAAATTAATGTAATTAACTCCCTACATTAACCAAATTAAGGTGGAAAAAAATGGTAAGATCACCTCAGTAGGTGCATATGATGGAACTCATCTATCACAGCAAACTAAGACTGTAAAAGCATGTCTTCAACGCTGACGGTGTGTTTATACAGAGACCATGCTAACACAACAGAATTCTCACCATTTCTACTCAGTATTATACTGGCATTCCTGGTCTGTGTAATAGGCAAGAAAAGTATAAAAACTGGAAGAGAAGGGGTATCTTTAGTTGTAGGTAATGGTGTAAAGCCAAAGGTTAATTCTCAGTCCTCATCTTACCTATTTTGTTGGTGCTGTCACTCGCTCCCTCTTTGAAGCACCTCTTCACTTATCTTCCATGATCCCACACTTGCTCTCCCTCTCTGGCCTCTCATTCGAGGTCTTCTTAGCTGGGTCTTTCACATAGCACCAGGAGGTGAAGGCCCCATAGTCCTCAGTCATTTCTGTGTATAGTTACTCCCATGATCTCTTCTGGTCTCATGACTATAATCAGTAGCCACTAGCTATCTAAAACTACTTAGAATACTTAAAAAAAAAAAAAAAAAAAACTACTTAGAATACCTAAAAACACTTCCTTAGGTGCCCTAGCCATATTCACTTAAAGTGTTTATCCATCACATGTGACGGCCACGTGAACAGTGGCCACAGCACTGCCATCTTTCAGAAGTTCTGGTGGACAGCTCTGCTTGGGGCCATCTCTTCACTTCCGATGTTACCTAGTTCAAGTCAGTGTCATTGTACTGAATGGCATTCCTTGTCTCCCTTCAGCCAATTCTTTTGTTTTTTGAGACGGAGTTTGCTCTTTCGTCCAGGGTGGAGTGAAGTGGTGCAATCTCGTCTCGCTAGAATCTCTGCCCCCACTGGCTTTAAGCAATTCTCCTGCCTCAGCCTCCTGAGTAGCTGGGATTATAGGTGCCTGCCACCACACCTGGCTAATTTTTGTAATTTTAGTAGAGACGGTTTCACCATGTTGGCCAGGCTGGTCTTAAACTGCTGACCTCGGGTGATCCACTGCACCTGACCACCTTCAGCCAATTCTTGACAACTAGAGCTTGAGACCCTCCGTTGTCTTCCTTTTTTACTTGTCATAAAAGCCAAATGCCCCATAATGACTTTTGAGGTATTGTGACCTGCTTCTACCGTCTTCTGCCATTACCTGTCTCACCTTTTGCTCATGTAAACTCTGTTCCAGCCACGTTGGCACTCCTTCACCATTCCAGGACTTGCCAGGCTGCACTTCCCATTCTCTGCCTGGTGGGTTTTCACCACTACCCACCGGGTTCATGCACATCTTTTCAGGCCCCATGGGGCCATCTTTATTCAAATGTCACTGTCTTCTGACCACTTTAGGTAACAGTATGATCTGTACATACGCAAATTTTCTCCCCCTTCCCTTTTTCTCCATAGCACTTGTGTTACTTTTGCATCTTAGTCTCTCTCCCCCAAAATAGGGGACAAGTTTCATGAGGGCAAAAACTTGTCCGTTTTGTTTATTGCTATATCCCTAGCATCTGTCATGTAATAGGTGCTTACTGTTTGTTAGGTAAAAAAGTTCAGAAATTGCCACCCAGTAGTATTCCATATTTGTTCCCTTTGTAGGTCATTAAACAGCTGATGAAAAAGGAATTCACTCTCGAGTTTTCACGTGACAGAAAGTCAATGTCGGTTTATTGTACACCAAATAAACCAAGCAGGACATCAATGAGCAAGATGTTTGTGAAGGCAAGTATGGCAGATTGCAATTGAGATGTTCTTACCAGGGTTAAGATCCTGGTGAACCATTAAAACAAAATTGTTGATCTAAATCTGTAACATTTCCAGGGTGCTCCTGAAGGTGTCATTGACAGGTGCACCCACATTCGAGTTGGAAGTACTAAGGTTCCTATGACCTCTGGAGTCAAACAGAAGATCATGTCTGTCATTCGAGAGTGGGGTAGTGGCAGCGACACCCTGCGATGCCTGGCCCTGGCCACTCATGACAACCCACTGAGAAGAGAAGAAATGCACCTTGAAGACTCTGCCAACTTTATTAAATATGAGGTTAGCTAATGAAAAGTTTCTTTGTCCACACCCGGCACGATTCATTGTGTTTAAACAGTACTCCTTCAAGCAAAAGGTCAAACAGTTCTCACTTTTGCCAAGAAAGAGGTGTGGTTATTTGTTTTTCTCCATGCCAGCTGTGTCACCCTTAAAATTTAGATTGCTGCTTCAAACATACATAGTTAATAAAAGTCTGTTATTTTCAAAGTAGAATTCAAAGTAGAATAATCAAGATGAGCTTAAATAAGCTTGTAAACCCCATTTTGCAGCTCATCTAAATCATGATTTTTTTTTAAGTGGGGCTATTTCTAGAATATTCATTAGTTACTGAAGGTCAAAAGGTCCAAGTTGGAGATTCCTTCCACTTTTCTACTTAGAATAGAATTATTTAAGATCAAGGATGTGACATCCTAAAGCTGTGAACAAAATGAAGAAGCTTTGGTATTGTGGGCTTAGAATAGCACAAGAGTTAAAGAATGGTTTGGTAACAGGAGTGTAGTGGTATTTTTTTTTTTTTTCCTCATAAGAAAATGCAGAAACTGGCCAGGCGCAGTGGCTCACACCTGTAATCTCAGCACTTTGGGAGGCCGAGGCTGGAACATCACCTGAGGTTGGGAGTTTGAGACCAGCCTAACTAACATGGAGAAGCCATGTCTCTACTAAAAATACAAAATTAGCCAGGTGTGGTGGAGCACACCTGTAGTCTCAGCTACACTGGAGGCTGAGGCAGGAGAGTTGCTTGAACCCGGGAGGCGGAGGTTGCCGTGAGCTGAGATTGTGCCATGGGACTCCAGCTTGGGCAACAAGAGTGAAACTCCACCTCAGAGAAAAAAGAAAAGAAAATGCAGAAGCCTGTCTCAATGTTTAACTGGGCATTTTTCAAACGGGGGGACAAAAACCTAGAATTTGCCACTTTTATTTAAAGTGATGCTCTTATTTTAGACCAATCTGACCTTCGTTGGCTGCGTGGGCATGCTGGATCCTCCAAGAATCGAGGTGGCCTCCTCCGTGAAGCTGTGCCGGCAAGCAGGCATCCGGGTCATCATGATCACTGGGGACAACAAGGGCACCGCTGTGGCCATCTGTCGCCGCATCGGCATCTTCGGGCAGGATGAGGATGTGACGTCAAAAGCTTTCACAGGCCGGGAGTTTGATGAACTCAACCCCTCTGCCCAGCGAGATGCCTGCCTGAACGCCCGCTGTTTTGCTCGAGTTGAACCCTCCCACAAGTCTAAAATTGTAGAATTTCTTCAGTCTTTTGATGAGATTACAGCTATGGTGAGCATGTTTGAACATGTACAGGTGACTCGGGCTACACAAGCACACAGTGAACTCTAATTTTGACCACTGGATTTTTTTGTCATAGTTCCCTAATTTGGAATTTGTCATGATTTGGGTATTTTCTCTAGAATTCGGTGAATCAGTGATTGGCATGTTGTGTGCTACTTGCAGGGAAGATCCTAGAGTCGTTTAAAACCCCGAAGGGCCTTCCAGATCAGTCCCAGAGGAACAATCTGGTGATCTAGTCTCTTTTTTAAAGGAGACGTGTTTTTATCTTAAGTTTTCCAAAAATTGAGGATGTAATCAGTCTGTCACCCTGTGTTTGGATTGCCCTGCTTTTAAGTTGGATGTTCTTTAAGAGCTGGCTGTTAATGAAGCATTTCCAGTATTCTTCCCCTCACCTGATTTTCATCCAGATATATTATGTTAAATTTACTTTCTTCTCTTTAAAAAAAATACTAGTTTTGAAACATACTGTAAGTGTACTCTCCTCTCCCCCAGAGGTAACTGAAGTTGGAATTCAGCAAAAATATTAAAAACATGGGAGTGCTGTTTTTGTGTCTGTAGACAGTATTATTTTTGCATGTTTTTGAAGACATATTTTTTGGCCGAGTACAGTGGCTCACGCCTGTAACCCCAACACTTGGGAGACCAAGGCAGGTGAATCACTTAGGGTCAGGAGTTCAACACCAGCCTGGCCAACATGGTGAAACCCCGTCTCTACTAAAAATACAAAAAATTACTGGGTGTGGTGGTGGGCACCTGTAATCCCAGCTACTTGGGAGACTGAGGCAGGAGAACCACTGGAACCGAGGAGGCGGAAGCTGCAGTGAGCCGAGAGTGCGCCACTGCCCTACAGCCTGGAAGACAGAGTGGAACTCCATCTCAGAAACATAAAAATTTGCATATTTTTGCAATCTTCACCTTTCTACTTAAAATTTATCCATGTGGATACAAGTACTTCCTCTTGACTGCCACATAGGTTCTGTTTTTGTTTTTAGTAAGATAATACAGATAAATTTGAAGTCCCCTTTGTCCCACTTCAGTAAACTTATTTGGTAATTTTACATTTCCTAGGTAAAATGTGTTTTGTGACACCAACTTAAGAAACAAAAATTCTATAACTCTTTGTCAAGAGACCTACGGCTCTATTCATTTTCCTCCTGGTTCCCATTCAGTGGGCTTTTGCCCAGGGGTGTGAGTGTGGCATGCCAACTGGCTGACCCAACCATTGCTTTCCCTTTCAGACTGGTGATGGCGTGAACGATGCTCCTGCTCTGAAGAAATCTGAGATTGGCATTGCTATGGGCTCTGGCACTGCGGTGGCTAAAACTGCCTCTGAGATGGTCTTGGCAGATGACAACTTCTCCACCATAGTGGCTGCCGTTGAGGAGGGGCGGGCAATCTACAACAACATGAAACAGTTCATCCGCTACCTCATCTCGTCCAACGTTGGGGAAGTTGTCTGGTAGGTCTCTGTGACAGCATCACTTCTATATGCCTTTATCTAAATGGGTCGTGGAGCCCAGTTCTCCCAGTTTGCTCTCCAGATTGCAACAGCTTTGGTCTTTGTGCCTGAGTTGGAAGAGGGGAGTGGGCAAGACAGAAATGCCTTATGGAAGCAGTGGTGCTTTGGCCCTCGGGAGGGTTGTCTGCAGCTGCCGCAACATGCAAAGAATCCTCTTTAACATGAAACTGAGCTTAAATTAACCAGATAGTCATGTGAAATTCTTGCGCTCCAAAAGTTGGCTTTATCTCAGTCAGCTTATTTTTTTATTTTTTATTTTTTTGAGACAGTCTCACTGTCACCCAGGCTTCAGGCAGTGGCACGATCTCAGCTCACTGCCCTCTCCACCTCCTAGGTTCAAGCCTTCCAAACAGCTGGGATTACAGGCATGTGCCACCACTCCCCGCCAGTGTTTTGTATTTTAGTAGAAATGAGGTTTCACCATGTTGCCCAGGCTGGTCTCTTAACTACTGAGCCTCAGGTAGTCTGCCCATCTTGGCTTCCCATAGTGGTGGGATTATAGGCATAAGCCACCACACCTGGCCTCAGTCATCTGAATTTAAGTAATAAACTAAGTAAAAGTGAACTTTAATTCAAAAT
The DNA here is from genome assembly GCF_047675955.1 of Chlorocebus sabaeus. Taxonomy (NCBI): domain Eukaryota; kingdom Metazoa; phylum Chordata; class Mammalia; order Primates; family Cercopithecidae; genus Chlorocebus; species Chlorocebus sabaeus. The sequence goes on from NC_132914.1 coordinate 107,476,696, forward strand.
TGGGTAATTACCTGAAGTTATTTAATCGTTGTTGTCATTTATTTTTCTGGAGGAAGAGGGGGTGATGATGCTTTTTAAATAGTGGCCAGAAGTCATTTGGGCTCTCTGTCTTCTTTTCTTGATTGGAAACAGTATTTTCCTGACAGCAGCCCTTGGATTTCCCGAGGCTTTGATTCCTGTTCAGCTGCTCTGGGTCAATCTGGTGACAGATGGCCTGCCTGCCACTGCACTGGGGTTCAACCCTCCTGATCTGGACATCATGAATAAACCTCCCCGGAACCCAAAGGAACCATTGATCAGCGGGTGGCTCTTTTTCCGTTACTTGGCTATTGGCTGTGAGTACAATTTTTTTATATTACTGATGTTTAAACAAAATGTTTGTGATCTGAAATTTTGTAAATTCATCCCTTAAAAGCATATTTTTTCTTCTATCCCTGTATAGGGTAGCAAAAGACAGAGATGCCTTCTTACAGTTCGATGAACTATACACCCAATTTACTAAAGTCCTTTCACAGTTAGTTCCAGTTTGAGCATCCTGCCCTTACTTGGGCTTTTGTGAATGAGCAATTAAACATCAGCATTTTCAGATTTAGCCCTGTATGCAAAGGGATAAGAATGATTCATGCTGGGTTCTGCCTTCTAAGAGTTCATAGGTGGGATTTGAATAGATAATTTGTCACCAAGATAAAAAATGTAGTCCCTGTTTCCATAAGAAAGAGAAGGACTGCGCGGTGGCTGGTCCCTTTTATACATAGATCATCTATTTAGCCCTCATATTCCTCACCCCAGGTGCCGTTGGTTCTTCCACATTTCATAGATTGGGAAAGTAAGGTGAAATCACTTCCCTGGGATCCCATAGGAAGGCATTGTGTTTTCATAATATATTCACATGACTTAAAATTCAAAAAGCACACAATGGCATAGAGTTAAAAGGGTTTGGGCCAGTCACTTCCCTCTGGCGTTGAGGTGCTCATGTACCCTGTGCCCTTCTGGAAAGATTGCAGCATGCTGTGCACACCTCCATGCTGACCCTTGTCTTGCCTTCTTCCTGCTTGTCAGATTCTTCCATATCTGGACATGCGTAGCGCCTCATCCTCGCAGCCAGCGGCCTTCATGCTCCATTATAATTCGTGGGTTAGTGGGTATATGCACTTGTTATTTTTGGTGCTACCACATGGGGATATTCACCTCGTCTGTATTCTGTGTATTCTCTGCTGCACCTTGTTGCTTCTTTGCAGTAAACTTCCTAAACTCAAAGCTAATACTGGGGGAAATCCCAGGAGCTGCTGAGGGCAGGGCCATGCTGCTCAGTGTTCCACCCTAGCTCCTGACGGCATTTCCCTAGAAAGCTGCTGCTGGCCCTCTAATGGAGCAAATAAATCTGTGTACAAGTAGCAGCATTAGTTTGCCCAAAAGTCATGGTGTGATCTAGTCCCCCAACACTGTGCAGCCTTACGTGGAGGACACACACACTTGCAGCCTTGAAGTGCTACCTGCTGAGAGAAGGCATGGCAAGGGGAAAGGTTGGCACAGGATGGAGCAAGTGCTTTTTCTCACACATTCTGGAGGAAAAGTTATCCAGTTCTTACGTACCAGAAATACCCCTATCCTTCAGAAACCAGGGTCTAGTTGCTCTGGCTACCAGGCGTGAGCAGGTGGTGGTAGCACCACAGGCTCCGGTTACTGTTACTGTCCCATGTCTTTAATCTTCATCCTTGTGGGGATTGGCCTGCATGGCCTCGTGGCAGCGAGCCCTGCAGAGGCAAGTGCATCAGCGTCGTTATTTGTTCCCAGGTTATGTCGGCGCTGCTACCGTGGGTGCTGCTGCATGGTGGTTCATTGCTGCTGACGGTGGTCCAAGAGTGACCTTCTACCAGCTGGTACTCAGTCACTTTTCTTTCTGTACCTTACATGAGAAGTCTTGTGAGGCCTTGACCTTTCTGTAGTTTGGGTATCTATCAAATCATCTTAAGACTCAAATGATAAACAGTTACATCTAAGATGATTCTGAAGGACCAGGGCTTCTCTGAGAAATTGGGGTAAACTTTTTGGCTGGCTCTGCACTCAGGCTGGTCTGTGCTAGGCTTGGTATGGGGTTGGTGCCTGGACTTGGAAAATACACTAGGCTGATAGGAATTTGGCTTTTCTTGCAGAGTCATTTCCTACAGTGTAAAGAGGACAACCCGGACTTTGAAGGCGTGGATTGTGCAATCTTTGAATCCCCATACCCGATGACAATGGCGCTCTCTGTTCTAGTAACTATAGAAATGTGTAACGCCCTCAACAGGTTAGTGCACCTTCATGGCAGGCTGAGGCGAGCATGCTGCCAGGGCACTGGGAAATTGTGTGTAGTCATGGTTGATTAAGGATCACAGGACAGTTCTTCCCTTCCAAAAAGAAAGGAGAACAGGCAACACCAGTTTTAAAAGCATGAGCTGTCGTCACCTCCAGGAAGTAGTGGGAGTGCTTAGCCCTGTGTTTCTTTGGAGCTCTTCCTTAAAAGAAACCGTGGGGGGCCAAAAATAGGAACTTTGGTACCCCTGTATGCCAGCACCCACAGGGAAGGAACCTCACCCTTTCACACAAATGGTACCATTCAATTAAGCCCGTGACAAAAATGGAAATTTCTAAATAGCCCATGTCTCCAGGGCAATTGGGAACAGCTTTGAACCCACTAAGATGGGGTCTGCTATGCCAGAACATAGACATACAACTCAGTTTGTCCTACATTGGGACATTCTCTTCAGCTTTGCCACTGTAGAAAGTTAGTGGAGTTAGGTCAGCGGATGGTGCCAGGTTAATAGCCACCTTACTGAAGTGTAGTCCAACAGGGTCTTACTACCACTGTGACATGTGCCTTGCCTTTGAGGGTACGTTCCCCCACCTCTCCTTGCTCTGCAGCTTGTCCGAAAACCAGTCTTTGCTGAGGATGCCCCCCTGGGAGAACATCTGGCTCGTGGGCTCCATCTGCCTGTCCATGTCACTCCACTTCCTGATCCTCTATGTCGAACCCTTGCCAGTAAGTGGTTGGGTGAGGCTTGGGCTGGGGACCAGCCACCTTCCTGGGGAGACTGGAGGCGTGATGCATCTTCTCTGTGTGTCAGCTCATCTTCCAGATCACACCGCTGAACGTGACCCAGTGGCTGATGGTGCTGAAAATCTCCTTGCCCGTGATTCTCATGGACGAGACGCTCAAGTTTGTGGCCCGCAACTACCTGGAACCTGGTAAAGAGTGTGTGCAGCCTGCCACCAAATCCTGCTCGTTCTCGGCATGCACCGATGGGATTTCCTGGCCGTTTGTGCTGCTCATAATGCCCCTGGTGATCTGGGTCTATAGCACAGACACTAACTTTAGTGATATGTTCTGGTCTTGACTGACAGTTTTCCATAAAGAAGATCTTTAACTTAATCAATTAATTTTTTTATTGTTTAAAGCAACTGTCTATTTCTGCTGAATTTTCACATGAACATACTGGCTGGTGATGGAGGTTTCATACTCTAGATTTTGTTTTGCTTTTTCTGACTCCAGTGGGGCAAGATTTTCCTTTTTTATACACATAATTAAAGTGTCCATTGACATGTACAGAGAACTAACACTATTTTATGCAAATATTTTTTTGTAGATGAAAAAGCATGTACAGTGTTCTGTTTAATACTCATCCTTGTATAAAAAAAAAAAATAGTTGAGCCAGCAGACATTGTCAGCAAATTAATTGGCAGCAGATTTTAGGAAATGAATGTGTGGTTTTTTTCCTAAAACTAAATAGCATGTATTGTGTCTTTTGCATGATGATCTGGATTTAATTTGGTATCAGAGTCTAATTTTTATTCATAAGCCAATTTTTCTGCACTGAGCAGAGTCTTGCTACCTCAGTCAGTATTGTTTTGGTTTGCTACTTCCCTCACCCACTTTGGCCTCCGTTCACCCCATCCCACCCCCCCCCCCACCTCTCCCCACCTCACCCCTGCCCTGCTTGGCTGCTTCTTTAGGATTGCGATGGTTTGTTCAGTTTACATCAGTTTTAATGAGAGGTATGCCTGTGCTCGCTTGTGCAGAAAACATTGTTTCAGATTCAATCGACTGGGTTTATGTCCCTTCACATAGTTTTTAAGGTTATTTATTTAAATGTCTAATGTATTTTATTGTAACAGACATTGTTTTGCCAACATTGCCTATTTCAGTGGCACATCACAATCTAGTTTTAAAAAAATAAAACATTTTAAATGGACAGAGAAAAATAACTGTCTTGTCTTTAACTCGTAAGTGGCTTACCTGGGACTAACAGACATGTCCAACTTTCTCTCCAGTTCTTAGCTCAGAACTTTAGTTGTACTCTGCTTGAGGGGAAGAAGGCTCCTGCTCTGCTGCGTAGGTAGTCATAGGAATTGTATTCTTAATGTACAGGCACTAATTGTCATCTGTGGTGTACATTTTATGCAAGTTTCTGCTGGCCTGGTGTAGAGAACATAAGGGCAAGTGTGCGTGTGTATGTGTGTGTTTTGTAAAATCTGTAAATAGCACATGACCAAATGAACATATTGTATAGAACTATTTTTATTTGAATGTGGCACTAACCACCACCACCGTTACTACGATCAATGTTTGCGCATGTTCAAGATGAGTCTCACCAACAGTGTGTAAGTCATTAACAGTCCTAACTGTGGTGTTTTCCTCCAATGCCTTCCAACATCCATCAACTAACGTGAGTATTTTCTTCCCTGGGATTTGGATGCTTTAGCCTAAAGGTGACTGCTACCAAGTGAGATAACTGTATGTCACTAACTTATAAGCCACCCCCATGTCAGATGCTGCTGTGCTCCCTGATGCCCTGTGAGCAGCGGGGTTGCCTGTGGCACCTGCCATGTGACTTGGGTGTGGCATCAGCTGGCTGGAGGTGTGGCTTTCATAGACCTCCACAGGCTGCCTAGGACAGCGGCTCCACAAGATGACCGGGAGGGCCCAAGCCAGGCAAAAGCCAGAGTGGGGAGAGGCATTTCAGCCAGACCAACAGGCTGAAGGAGCTGTGCCGTCTGTAGTGCTAAAATGAGGGTTCACAGCTGCCAGGAATCATCCCAGAACATTGCTACTTGTTCATTAAAAAGCTGAAAACTAGTGAAAGCAAGTAACTGAAGCAGTGAACTCTGGGTATCAATAGGTTCATCTTAAATAGGCCACTTCCCCACTCCCCCACCCGCCTTGCTTGGTCTTGTCCTTTGTGGCTAAGACGTATCACTCCAGGGGATGTTAAAGCACAGTTAGTAGGACATGGCTCTGCACAGCCCAAAAACTAGCTTACTCCTCAGCCAGGGTGTGAGGCCTCGACTATATTCTTGAAAATGTACTTAGGCTCTTGTTACTGGGATGACCAGTAGATGTAATGCAGATGGAGTTTGGGGAGGGTTAGGAGACACCAAGCAGGACAAGGTGCTGCTTAGTTCAGAGGGCTACGTTCAAGGGGTGGAGGTGGAACCTGGAGACTGACTCTTTTTTTTTTTTTTTTTTTTTTTTTTTTTGAGACGGAGTCTTGCTCTGTCGCCCGGGCTGGAGTGCAGTGGCCGGATCTCAGCTCACTGCAAGCTCCGCCTCCCGGGTTTACGCCATTCTCCGGCCTCAGCCTCCGAGTAGCTGGGACTACAGGCGCCCGCCACCACGCCCGGCTAGTTTTTTTTTTGTATTTTTAGTAGAGACGGGGTTTCACCATGTTAGCCAGGATGGTCTCGATCTCCTGACCTCGTGATCCACCCGCCTCGGCCTCCCAAAGTGCTGGGATTACAGGCTTGAGCCACCGCGCCCGGCGAGACTGACTCTTAAAAGCACACTCCGTGGCTGGAAATGTGGTGGCTCATGCCTGTAGTTGCAGCCCTTTGGGGGCCACAGCAGAAGGATTGCTTGAGCCCAGGTATTCGAGGCAAATCAGGCTTACTGTGAGGCCTCCAAGGCCGCTTGCAGGCAGCTGTGGCTCTCGGGAAGGGAGGCTGCTTTGCCCAGCAGGGAACATTTGGGGCAGGGGGTAAATTTTGCCAGTTTGAGCATCATGAGGTGTAACAAGAAATGGGTTGAATGGGCCAAATGCAAGGAATGCATCTCTGGGCTGCAAACTGACTTGAGTGCTGCACTATTACTATTCAGTGCAACCAAAACTCAGCTTTTCCTGACTCAGTTCCTTGACCTAGTGGCCTTTACAAAAAGTGTAGTGTGGCCTGCTGTCATACAGCCCCTGGCTAGCTTCATGGTTTCTCAGCTTCATACCCCTCCAGCCCACAGAGGAGCCCATGGAGGGACCCACTTCCCTTGGCCCAGACAGCTGGGAGCAGGTTAGGCCCACTGCTGCTTTGAGCAGGGCCACTTGGTCCATTTCACCGTAAGGCTTTGCCGGGTGAAAACATTTCAGCATCTCCTCCTCAGGTCAGTCCATAAAGACCAGGTCCAGCACCGTGGTCTTAGCACATCCCTGGCCTCAGGCCCTCACCCAGCAGTGAGGCAGCAACTGCCCAGCCCCACAGTACGCCTACTGTCAGGCGGCTCTTGTTTGAAACTCAGTTCCACATTCTTTCCTGATGGGCAGGTGGCTGAAGGCCCAGCCATCAGTGTCACTTGTTGCCACCCTGTGCCTCCCCTGGCCTCTTTGAGCTTTGCCCAGAACAACAACAATCTCATACATACCCTAACTGGGAAATCATTACTGCAGAATGCACATGATCCATTCTGGAGGAAGCCGTCCCTTGAGCTCGGTGAGCTCCCAGGCAAGCAGGGCATCTGGCCGACTTCCCTCACAACAGCTGCTCCCACATCCCCCCGGACTGGAGCCTCAGCCTTGATTGAGGCAGGCAGACCTCAGGAGATCTGAGACCACAAGCATTAGCTCAGGGTCTATCAAGCATCTAGCCACTGCCCAGGGCCAGAGCATACTACGTCTGCAGTGCCTGTGAGCAGAGGCAGCAGTTGTGCTGTGACTGTAACCACCAAATTGTCCAAACACCCCCTGCAGTTAGCAAGAAGGGTAGGCTTCACCCTCCCTTACTGAGGAGAATGATGTGGAGGAGTTTCCCCTCTAGGGCTAGGCAAGGCAGGCCAGCAGCCAGAGGCCGGGTGCCCACAGGGCAGGGACAGGAAGGCTGTGCTGCTACTGGCTGCTCACTTCATCAACCTCACCCTCTGCACCACTAACCAAGACCTTGTCCTTTTGCCTGTCTCGCTGCTTTCATACCTGCAATGATTGTGTCTGCCTCATGGGATTTTCCTCTAGAACCTTTATTCTGTAGCCAGACGACACGAGGAGTGTGTGTCACTGAGCCAGTGCTTCTAGATGCTACCCTGTGTGGGCGGCGCCTCAGGGACAGTAAATCAGAAATGCTGGTCTTGAAACCTTGAAAAGATCAAGCTGAATGTTCCTTTTCATCTGTCGCTATTGATCTTCATCTATTTAAACAGGTATTCTAACGTTTCCTCCCTGTATTTCATGAAGCTGATTTCCTCTCTCTTTCCTTTTCAGCAATACTGGAGTAACCGCTTCCTAAACCATTTTGCAGAAATGTAAGGGTGTTCGGTTGCGTGCATGTGCGTTTTTAGCAACACATCTACCAACCCTCTGCATGATTGATGTTGGGGAAAAAGAAACGTAAAAAAGTTCCCAACTCACTGTGTGTTATGTGGAGGAAATGTGTATTACCAATGGGGTTGTTAGCTTTTAAATCAAAATAATGATTACAAATGTACAATTTAGCTTAATCAGAAAGCCTCTCCAGAGAAGTTTGGTTTCTTTGCTGCAAGAGGAATGAGGCTCTGAAACCTTATCTAAGAACTTGGAAGCTGTCAGCCAAGTCGCCACATTTCTCTGCAAAATGTCATAGTTTATATAAATGTACAGTATTCAATTTTAATGCATGCCTTCAGTTGTAAGTAGCCAGATTCCTCTCCAGTGACATTGGAACATGCTACTTTTTAATTGGCCCTGTACAGTTTGCTTATTTATAAATTCATTAAAAACACTACAGGTGTTGAATGGTTAAAGTGTAGGCCTCCAGTTTTCAGTTATTTTCTGAGTGTGTAGACAGCTATTTCGCACTATATTAAATGTAACTTATTTAATGAAATCAGAAGTAGACAGGTGTTGGTGCAATACAAATATTGTGATGCATTTATCTTAATAAAATGCTAAATGTCAATTTATCATAACGCATGTTTGACTTTAGACTGTAAATAGAGATCAGTTTGTTTCTTTCTGTGCTGGTAACAATGAGCGTGGCACAGACATGGTTTCAGGTAAATAAATCTATTCTATGATAAATTCTCAGTGTGGTGGTGACTGTTCTTCTGTGGGAGGGGGAGTGATGAGCACCAAGGGCCTCCACTCCACACCCGGGCCTGCCCCTCTGTGGGGAAGCAGGGGAGGCTCACGCTGGGCAGGGAGGCCATGTGACTGGAGGGGACAGGGACGTCTTGGACTTGACTACACAGTAGACAGGCCGACTGGTAGCAGGTCCGCCCATGTGAAGCCCACCCTGGCTCCCTGCCCTTTAAGGATGGGGAAGCTGAGTGTCGCCAGTGGGGTCTTAAACACACAAGGCCTCACTCGTCGGTGTGGTGAAGAAAGCCAAGACTCCGCGCTCTACATTGTTAGCAGCCTGAAAAGATTTGGAGACTAGCAACGGAGAGATGCTTCTTAGGCTGTTCAGATCCAAAACTTCCACACTCCCCGTTGCTGACAGGTATGGGATGGAGAGGTGAACAGAACTGAATTCATTTACAGGTTACTTTAGTGCTTATTTGGCAGTGATGGGTTTGGGATTGGGCTTCTGGTTTTGCAAATTCCCTAAGATGATTCTTTTATCACTTTTAAAAATACCAGGATACAAGGATAGATGGATGATTATAAATCTAATTTTTAAAACTATCCGTTCTGGGCAGGCGCGGTGGCTCACGCCTGCTATCCCAGCACTTTGGGCGGCTGAGGTGGGCAGATCACAAGGTAGGAGATCGAGACCATCCTGGCTGACACGGTGAAACCCCATCTCTACTAAAAACACACAAAATTAGCTGGGCGTGATGGCAGGCACCTGTAGTCCCAGCTACTCAGGAGGCTGAGGCAGGAGAATGAATGGCATGAACCCAGGAGGTGGAGCTTGCAGAGAGCCGAGATCGTGCCACTGCACTCCAGCCTGGGTGACACAGCTAGACTCTACTGATCAGTTCTGCTGATGGAGAAAAAAAACATTTGATAAAATTTAACATCCATCTTCTAAAAATTATCCCTGTGTACCATTTATTATAACAAGAAACCAAAAGTGTTAACACTTTAGAGTTGCATTCCAAGTCCACTGTTGCCCACTACCAAACACTGTTCTAGAGGTGCTAGTCAGTACAATCACGCATGAGAAGGAAAAAATGCCTTGGAATGAACAAAAAGCAACCAGGGGTCATACTGGGTCAATGTTCCTAGATAGGAACTATCTTGTTCCTATATAGAAATGTTTAGTGATTCAGGGAAAATTGACAGCTGAATGGGAGTGATACATAATTCATACTGATATATGAGAATACCAGTGGTGGCCTTAGGCCGATACTAACAAACATCAGGCAGACAAAAACCAAGGAAGCACACCAAACTCTTAAAGCTATAGTAATTCAATGCATCACTTGAGAAGGGTGGTGTTTCAGTTTAGTAGGTAAAAGTTGGATTATTATGTGGGTGGTCATCTTGAGAAAAAGCTATATCCCTTTTACCCAATAAATTGCAAATGGATCAAAATATTTGGAAAATGCAACTACACCCCCAAAAGAAACATGGTTAAATGGTATAAATGAGAGAAAATGAATAGCTCATGTGAAAAGATGCTCAACTCCACTGGCAAATTAAAATCACGAGGTAACATCTCGAGAAGTGGGTCTTCTGATGCCAAGGATGGAGCAGCTAGCGAGCGTGCATTCTAAAGAATGACCAAAATCACTCAGCCTAGAGGTGCTCTCAACACCCCCACCCACCCCCACCCCCACCCCCAGCAGGTCCGCTCCTAGATACGCCTAGAGAATCACACATGGGGAAGAGCCACAGCAGAGTTTTCGGAGAAAAATGAAACCAGCAGGAAAATGGGTGAGTACATTCAGGCCTATGATACTCGGCTATGAAATAAGCTAGAACTACAGTATCAACTTAAATAAATCCTGAACAGTGAAGCCAAGTGCAGCAAAATATCAATATGCACAATAATACCACCTCATATCCTCTAAACGTCGCCCACAGGCCAAGCTAGCTAAGGAGAGAAAGCGTGTACACCAGAGCGTACGTCAACGTGGACTGATACCAAACAGACTGGTAACGAGTTTGTGGACATCAGCCAGAGGCTGTGAAAGCCTGAGTCGACAGTGGTTAATTCAGTGAGGGAGACGGGCTGAGACGAGGAAAGGCAGGTAGAGCTTTACCTATCAGGAAGGTGTAGATGGAGGTGTTCATTAATGCCTATGTGTCAGATTTTCATTTTTGGGGAGGGTGGGAGGTGACAGTCTCTCTCCCAGGCTGGGGTGCAATGGTGCCATCATGGCTCGCTGCAGCCTCAACCTCCTGGGCTCAAGCGATCCTCCTGCCTCAGCCTCCTGGGTTGCTAAGTGCGTACTACCACACCTGGCGAATTTTATAATTTTTGCTAGAAATGGGATCTTGCTACTTGCCTAGGCTGGTCTTGAACTCCTGGCCTCTAGTGACCCTCCCATGTCAGCTCCCCTAGTTGCTGGGATTACAAGCATAAGCTACCACACACAGATTTCAGATTTTTAAACATCTGTATCCTTTGATCAAGCATTTCACTTTCCTGAAATCCTCCCTTATGTTCAAAAAGTAAAATCCCTACTGTACGCTTGTGGTAGAAGATTGGAAATAAGCTGATGTTCATCAAGAGGCAAGAACTGAATAAGTTAGAGAGCATTCAAACCATGGAATACCATGCAGCCTTTGAAAAAGACAAGGTACACGTGTGTATGAGCAAGGAATGATGTCTGATATACGTTGTCTGCCCAGGGAAATATTCAATTACAGAGTAGTTTGTATTATAATCTACCATTTTAAAAAACCGGAAGTTAACAGTTTCTAGTAATGACAGTTGCTGAGAATAACAAAATGCTGCATATAGATGGCAGATGGTGGAAGCCAGGTTTCTCTCTGTTGGAGTGGGAGGAAACAGGAAGCAAGGGGAGAAGCTAAGATAAGCAAGGGGAGGAGGCTAGAATAATCCATGTGGTAATGAATTAGAGCTGGAGATACAGGATGAAGTCATATTTAGCTTCATATGTATGGATGTTTTCATATAGAAATACTGATAGTGGTGAGGCACAGTGAGTGACTCATGCCTGTAATCTCAGCACTTTAGGAGGCTGAGGCAGGAGGATAAGAAGCCCAGCAGTTGAGACCAGCCTGGGCAACACAGTGAGACCCCGTATCTACGAAAAATTTTAAAAATTAGCCACACATGGTGGTGCATGCCTGTGGTCCCAGCTACTCTGGAGGCTGAGGCAGGAGGATCACCTGAACCCAGGAGAATAAGGCTGTAGTGAAGCCAAGATCACACCACTGCACTCCAGCCTGATGCAGTGAGAGCCTGTTTCAAGAAAAGGAAAAAAGAAAAACTGCTGACTGATGTGTATATACACAGGTCACTGCACACATGCATTTCCTTGTACTGTCAGCTCAGACGGCAATGAACACACTGGGCTCCCCGTGTTAGTTTTGTGGTTTTTTTTTTTTGTTTTTTTGTGTTTTTTTTTTTTTTGAGGCGGAGTCTCGCTCTGTCGCCCAGGCTGGAGGGCAGTGGCTGGATCTCAGCTCACTGCAAGCTCCGCCTCTCGGGTTTATGCCATTCTCCTGCCTCAGCCTCCTGAGTAGCTGGGACTACAGGCGCCCGCCACCTCGCCTGGCTAGTTTTTGTATTTTTTAGCAGAGATGGGGTTTCACTGGGTTAGCCAGGATGATCTCGATCTCCTGACCTCATGATCCGCCCGTCTCGGCCTCCCAAAGTGCTGGGATTACAGGCATGAGCCACCGCGCCCGGCCCCAGTGTTAGGTTTCTAATGCCATTCTCCAATAAAGAAGGGATCCTTGGAGAAATGGCTGATTCTACAGATGGGACAGAAAACGTACAGCACGTGCTTGGAGAATACCGGAGCGCCAGAAATGAAGGGCTCAAAAACAGCAAACAAACATGTGGTTATGTGAAAGGGACACAGGAGCCAACTGAAAAAGCCACAACAGCCAAAGCCGAAGAACGTGAGCAACAAAATATAGTATTAGACTAGAATCCAAAGTATAAATATCCACGAGTCCACGCTGACACAAACAAATAAATAAATGGGGGTGACTACAGATCTTCCATGCAGAATTCCAAGTAATTTACATGGACACTGCCTCAGGAGGTGGAGGCACGCCTCCTCTGCGGGCTGCGCAATGTCCCAAAGAGCACATACAGTGGGGATGGGAAAGTGCCCGTCACTGTGGAGACCTGACATGCTACCTCAGCCAAGAGGTGTCATCTTGAAAGCATGGGCCCTTGATCTCAAGTGATGAAAACGGAATTTTACCTCTGTGGTCTTCCTCCCAAAATACACAACTTCAGTCTAATCATCGAGAAAACACCTGACCAATCCCCAAACGAAAAATCCCTGACTGGTACTCCTCAAAATTGTTGAGGTCATGAAACCAGGAAAGTGAGAAAAGTATAATCATCAGAATGTAAAAATGAATGGGGCCGCGTGCAATGGCTCACGCCTGTAATCACAACACTTTGGGAAGCCAAGGTAGTTGGATCACTTGAGGTCAGGAGTTCAAGACCAGCCTGATCAACATGGTGAAACCCCATCTCTACTAAAAATACAAAAGAATTAGCTGGGCATGATGGCACATGCCTGTAATCCCAGCTACTTGGAAGGCTGAGGCAGGAGAATCGCTTGAACCCAGGAGATGGAGGTTGCAGTGAGCGGAGATCAAGCCACTGCATTCTGGGCTGGACGACAGAGAGAGACTCTGTCTCAAAAAAAAAAAAAAAAGGGGCTGAGCATGGTGGCTCATGCCTATATCCCAGCACAGGGAGGCCAAGGTGGGCGGATCACGAGGTCAGGAGATTGAGATCATCCTGGCTAACATGGTGAAACCTCGTTTCTACTAAAAATACAAAAAAATTAGCTGGGCATGGTGGTGGGCACCTGTAGTCCCAGCTACTTGGGAGGCTGAGGCAGGAGAATGGCTTGAACCCGGGAGGTGGAGCTTGCAGCGAGCCCAGACTGCACCACTGCATCCCAGCCTGGGCAACAGAGGGAGACTCCGTCTCACCAAAAAAAAAGGTTGGCCAGCCCAATATAGTGAGACCTCGAATCTGCAAAAAATTTAAAAATTGGCCAGGCACGGTGGCTCACGACTGTAATCCTAGCACTTTGGGAAGCTGAGGAGGGTGGATCACAAGGTCAGCAGTTCAAGACCAGCCTGGCCAAGATGAGGAAACCCTGTGTTTACTAAAAATACCAAAAAAAAAAATAGTCGAGTGAAGTGGCAGGCACCTGTTAGCCCAGCTACTTGGGAGACTGAGGCAGGAGAATCGTTTGAACCCAGGGGGCGGAGGTTGCAGTGAGCCAAGATCGCACCACAGCACTCCAGCCTAGCTGGGCGATTAGAGACTCTATCTCAAAAAATAAAAAAAATTAAAAATTATTCTGGCATAGTAGCACATGCCTGTAGTCCCAGCTACTGAGGGGCCTGAGGCGGGAGGATCATGTGAGCACAGAAATTTGAGGTCACAGTAAGCTGATTGGACCACTGGACTCAAGCCTGAACAGAGCAAGACCCTGCCTGTCTCAAAATAAAAAAAAAAAACAACAAAAAAAACAACTTCATGGTTGTATGTGGCAACAGAATTGACAGAGCAAAATAATGAATGAGGCTGGGTGTAGTGGCTCACGCTTGTAATCTCAGCACTTTGGGAGGCCAAGGCAGGCGGATCACCTGAGGTGGGGTGTTTGAGACCAGCCTGACCAACATGGAGAAACCCTGTCTTTACTAAAAATACAAAATTTGCCCGGCATCGTGGCAGGAGCCTGTAATTCCAGCTACTTGGGAGGCTGAGGCAGGAGAATCACTTGAACCTGGGAGGCAGAGGTTGCAGTGAGCTGAGATCGTGCCATTGCACTCCAGCCTGGGCAACAGTAGTGAAACTCTGTCTCAAAAAAAAAAAAAAATAATAATAATAATAATGAAATGGTCGATGAGAATAAATTAACTAGAATGCAGCAGAAGGTGAGGATGGGGAAAAAGGCTAGAAAACATGCAAGAAAGGTAAGATATCTAGAAGACAGCCTCCTGAAGTGCTGGGATCACAGGTGTGAGCCACCACGCCCAGCCTAGCAATCTGTACTTCTAACAGGGCTCCCTGCAGGGGGAGGAGAGAAAAACATGTCCAGTAGTGAGCCAGTGAGTGTTGGTAAAGTTTAAATTGGATGTTTTTCCATCAAAATAAGTAGAGGCTGGGCGCAGTAGCTAACACCTGTAATCCCAGTAATTTGGGAGGCCGAGGCAGGAGGATCACTTGAGCCCAGGAGTTTGAGACCAGCCTGAGCAACACAGTGAGAACCTTGTCGCTACAAAAAATTAGCCAAGGCCGGATGCAGTAGCTCATGCCTATAATCCCAGCACTTTGGGAGGCTGAGGTGGGCAGATCATGAGGTCAGGAGTTCAAGGTAAACCTGATCAACATGGTGCAACCCCATCTCTACTAAAAATACAAAAGTTAGCCAGGCATCGTGGCACATAAATAGAAATCATAAAAAAAATTTTTGTGGGCCGGGCGCGGTGGCTCAAGCCTGTAATCCCAGCACTTTGGGAGGCCGAGACGGGCGGATCACGAGGTCAGGAGATCGAGTCCATCCTGGCTAACACGGTGAAACCCCGTCTCTACTAAAAAATACAAAAAAATAGCCGGGCGAGGTAGTGGGCGCCTGTAGTCCCAGCTACTCCAGAGGCTGAGGCAGGAGAATGGCGTAAACCCGGGAGGCGGAGCTTGCAGTGAGCTGAGATCCGGCCACTGCACTCCAGCCCGGGCGACAGAGCGAGACTCCGTCTCAAAAAAAAAAAAAAATTTTTTTGTAAGCTTGGAAATTACTAGGTGAAAGAGCAAGACTCCGTCTTAAAAAAAAAAAAAAAAATTTAGCCGAGTGTGGTGGCGTGTGCCTGTAGTTGCAGCTGTTAGGGAGGCTGAGGCAGGAGGATCACTTGAGCCCGAGAGGTTGATGCTGAAGTGAGCCACGATCATGCCACTACACTCCAGCTTGCACAAGAGTGAGACCTTGTCTCAAGAAAATAAATAAGTAGAAATCATAAAAATGTATTTTGTTAAGTTTGGAAATTACTCAAAATGCCTTGATTTGTGACTAAGAATGTACAAACTTTAACATTTATATTTTTTTATATTTATCAATCATAATCTATTAAGAAATAGATTCTATTAAAAACTGAGACTTGGCCGGGCGCGGTGGCTCAAGCCTGTAATCCCAGCACTTTGGGAGGCCGAGACGGGCGGATCACAAGGTCAGGAGATCAAGACCATCCTGGCTAACCCGGTGAAACCCCGTCTCTACTAAAAAATACAAAAATCTAGCCGGGCGAGGTGGCGGGCGCCTGTAGTCCCAGCTACTCGGGAGTCTCGAGGCAGGAGAATGGCGTGAACCTGGGAGGCGGAGCTTGCAGTGAGCTGAGATCCGGCCACTGCACTCCAGCCTGGGCGAGAGAGCGAAACTCCGCCTCAAAAAAAAAAACAAAAAAAACTGAGACTTAACCAGGATTATGTCTCATGGCACAATCTTGGTTCACTGCAACCTCCATCTCCCAGGTTCATGCAATTCTCCTGCTTCAGGCTCCCGAGTAGCTGGGATTACAGGTTCATATCACCAGATCCAGCTAATTTTTTATATTTTCAGTAGAGACGGGGCTTCACTATGTTGGCCAGGCTGGTATCAAACTCCTGACTTCAGGTGATCCACCCACCTCAGCCTTTTTTTTTGGAGACAGAGTCTCGCTCTGTCTCCCAGGCTGGAGTGCAGTGGCGCAGTCTCGGCTCACTGCAACCTCCGCCTTCTGGGTTCAAGCAATTCTCCTGCCTCAGCCTCCTGAGTAGCTGGGATTACAGGCATGTGCTACCACACCCAGCTGATTTTTGTACTTTTAGTAGAGACGGGGTTTCACCACGTTGATCAGGCTGGTCTTGAACTCCTGACCTTGTGATCTGCCCGTCTCGGCCTCCCAAAGTGCTGGGATTACAGGCATAAGCCACCATGGCCAGCCACAATTTTTTTTTTAATTACAAGTTCTCACTATGTTGCCCAGGCTGTAGTGCAGTGGCTATTCACAGGCATGATCCCACCACTGATCAGCACAGGAGTTCTGACCTGGTCAGTTTCTGACCTGGGCCAGTTCACCCCTCCTTAGGCAACCTGGTGGCTCCCTACTCCCTGGAGGTCACCATATTGATGCCAAACTTAGCACGAACACCTGACTGGCATAGCGCACTGCAGCCCAGAAGTCGGGGGCTCAAGCAATCCTCGCACCTCAGCCTCCCAAGTAGCTGGGACTACAGGCACATGCCACTGTGCCTGGCAAAAAAATTTTTTTTAATTAGCCAGATGTGCAGGCACGTGCCTGTGGCCCCAGCTAAGTGGGAGACTGAGGTGGCAGGACGGTTTGAGCCCAGGAGGTTGAGGCTGCAGTGAGCTGTGATTACGCCACTGTACTCCAACCTGGGTGACAGAGTAAGACACTGTCTCAAAAACAAAAAAAGAAAAAAAATATGAGAGTTTTGGCTGGGCGTGGTGGCTCAAGCCTGTAATCCCAGCACTTTGGGAGGCCGAGGCGGGTGGATTATCTGAGGTCAGGAGTTCAAGATCAGCAAGGCTAGCATGGTGAAACCCCCGTCTCTACTGAAACTACACAAATTAGTCTGGCGTGATGACAGGTGCCTGTAATCTCAGCTACTTGGGAGGCTGAGGCAGGAGAATCACTGGAACCCAGGAGGCAGAGGTTGCAGTGAGCCAAGAGTGCACCACTGCATTCCAGCCTAAGCAACAGAGCCAGACTCCGTCTCAAAAAAAAAAAAAAAAAGACTTTACTTTTTGTAAACTCTGCTGATTAACTGTGCAAATATAAAAGGGGGGTGACATATGCATATCCACTTACGTGATTTCAAATTATTTCTGGAAAAATACACGAGAAACTAGTAACTATGGTTGCTTCTAGAGAGGCAACTAGAAGGTAGGCAGGGTGGGGAAATTCCATAATTTCCCTTTTTGAAAATTGCTGTCTAGTCTATTTAGTTTTTTTTTTTTTTTTTTTTTTTTTTGAGACGGAGTCTCGCTCTGTCGCCCAGGCTGGAGTGCAGTGGCCGGATCTCAGCTCACTGCAAGCTCCGCCTCCCGGGTTCTCGCCATTCTCCTGCCTCAGCCTCCTGAGTAGCTGGGACTACAGGCGCCCGCCACCTCGCCCGGCCAGTTTTTTGTATTTTTTAGTAGAGACGGGGTTTCACCGAGTTAGCCAGGATGGTTTCGATCTCCTGACCTCGTGATCCGCCTGTCTCGGCCTCCCAAAGTGCTGGGATTACAGGCTTGAGCCACTGCGCCCGGCCCCATGTCTAGTCTATTTAGAAAGAAAAAAAGAAAACTGTTCTGACTTATTATGTGTGAATCTTAAAAGGATATATATAGGCCACGAGTAATGGCTCATGCCTGTAATCCCAGCACTTTGGGAGGCTAAGGTGGGCAGAACACGTGAGGGCAGGAGCTTGAGACCAGCCTGGCCAACATAGCAAAATCCCATCTCCACTAAAAATACAAAAAAATTAGCTGGGTATGGTGGAGCACACCTGTAATCCAAGCTACTCGGGAGACTGAGGCAGGAGAAACATCTGAACCTGAGAGGAGGAGATTGCAGTGAGCTAAGATCACGCCACTGTCCTCCAGCCTGGGCAACACAGCAATACTCTGTCTCAAAAAATAATAATAAAAACCAATAAAATTGAATCCCTACATCATATTATAGAGTACATTTTAACCTTGAGTAAGTAAGGATTTCTTAAGAATTGTAAAACACAGGCCGGGCACGGTGGCTCACACCTGTAATCCCAGCACTTTGGGAGGCCGAGGTAGGCAGATCACGAGGTCAGGAGATCAAGACCATCCTGGCTAACACGGTGAAAACCCGTCTCTACTAAAACAAACAAACAAACAAACAAACAAAAAACTTAGCCAGGCGTGGTGGCACACGCCTGTAGTCCCAGCTACTCGGGAGGCTGAGGCGGGAGAATCGCTTGAACCCGGGAGGTAGAGGTTGCAGTGGGCAGAGATCACACCACTGCACTCCAGCCTGGGGGACAGAGACTCCATCTCAAAAAAAAAAAAAGAATTGTGGCTGGGTGTGGTGGCTCACGCCTGTAATCCCAGAACTTTGGGAGGCTGAGGCAGGTGGATCACAAGGTCAGGAGATTGAGACCATCCTGGCTAACACAGTGAAACCTCATCTCTACTAAAAATATAAAAAGTTAGCCGGGCGAGGTGGCGGCGCCTGTAGTCCCAGCTACTTGGGAGGCTGAGGCAGGAGAATGGCGTGAACCCAGGAGGTGGAGCTTGCAGTGAGCCGAGATGGTGCCACTGCACTCCAGCCTAGGCGACAGAGCAAGACTCCGTCTCAAAAAAAAAAAAAAAAAGAAAAAAATAATTGTAAAGCACAACCACAAAGAAAGATTCAACTATATTAAAATTAAAACCCTCTGCTAACCAAAAGATACTATAAAGAGAATGACAAGACAAGCCATAAACTGGAAGAAGATATTGCCAACTCGTGTTCTAAACTGTATCTAGAATATACAAAGAATGACTATGAATGAGAACAAGATAATCCAATAGAAAGGTAGGCAAAACAACAGGAATTTCAGAGAAGAGGAAATCATTCCTCTGCAAAATCATTCTTAAATACACAAAATATTGTTAAATATCATTACAGAACAGGAAACTCTAAATTACAGTAACTATGTCATCTCACACACAGTGTGTTGGAGAAAATTATTAGTAAGACCCAAAGCCAGTGAGGAAATGGAACCAAGTGCTCCAGGTGAGCATGCTGATTTGTACATTACATATTTCTGTAAAAATAAAATACATAGCAGAAGCAGTTTTAAACAAAAAGTTAGAAAAAAAAAGTCCATCAACAGAATAAAATGGATACCTTATATCCACGCAGATTCTTATATTGTAATGAAAAATGAATAAGGCACCCTACAAAACCCTTGACCAGTACTCCTCAAAACTGACAAAGTTAGTAAAAAATAAGTGTGAGAAACTGACAGCCAGCCACAAGGAGCCTAAGGAGACATGATGACTAATGTGGAATCTTAGATGAGATTCTGGAACAGAAAAAGGACATTAGGAAAAAAAATGAGTAAATCTGGGCTGGGTGTGGTGGCTCATGCCTGTAATCCCAACACTTTGGGAGGCTGAGGCAGGTGGATCACCTGAGGTCAGAGTTTGAGACCAGCCTGGCCAACATGGCAAAACCCTGACTCTACTATAAACACAAAACATTAGTTGGGCGAGGCAGGAGAATCGCTTGAACCCAGGAGGTAGAGGTTGCAGTGAGCCGAGATGGCACCACTGCACTCCAGTCTTAGTAACAGAGGGAGACTCCATCTCAAAAAAAAAAAAAAAAAAAAAAATAGCAAATCTGAATAAACCATGGACTTCAGTTAATAATAATGTATCAGCCGGGCATGGTGGCTCACGCCTGTAATCCCAACACTTTGGGAGGCAGAGGTGGGCGGATCACAAGGTGAGGAGTTCGACACCAACCTGGCCAACAGGGTGAAACCCCGTCTCTACTAAAAATACCAAAAATTAGCTGAGCGTGGTGGTGGGCGCTTATAATCCCAGCTACTTGGGAGGCAGAAGAACTGTTTGAAACCAGGAGTTGAAACTTGCAGTGAGCCGAGATTGCACCATTGCACTCCAGTCTGGGCAATGGGGCGAGACTCCATCTCAAAAAAAAAAAAAAAAAAAAAAAGTATCAATGTTGGTTCATTAATTGTGATAAATCAATGTTCCATGGTACTATAAGATATTAACAATAGGGGAAACTGTGTGGAGTGAACATGTGGTTACTTTCTGTGCTATGTGCACAATTTTTCTGCAAATCTAAAACTGTTCTAAAAATAATCTATTAAAAATAGTCTAGGCAGGGTACAGTGGCTCACACCTATAATCCCATTACTTTGGGAGGCCAAGGCAAGCAGATTGGTTGAACTCACGAGTTTGAGACCAGCCTGGCCAACATGGTGAAAGCCTATTTCTACAAAACATTAGTCCAGGTGTGGTGGCTCATGCCTGTAATGCTAGTACTTTGGAAGGCTAAGATGAAGGACTGCTTGAGGCCAGGAGTTTGAGACCAGCCTGCTCAACATAGTGAGACCCCATCTCTGTTAGATGCTTTTTTTTTTTTTTTTTTTTTTTAATAAAAAGAAAAAAAAAGGCCGGGCGTGGTGGCTCAAGCCTGTAATCCCAGCACTTTGGGAGGCCGAGACCGGCGGATCACGAGGTCAGGAGATCGAGACCATCCTGGCTAACACGGTGAAACCCCGTCTCTACTAAAAATACAAAAAACTAGCCAGGCGAGGTGGCGGGCGCCTGTAGTCCCAGCTACTCCGGAGGCTGAGGCAGGAGAATGGCGTAAACCCGGGAGGCGGAGCTTGCAGTGAGCTGAGATCTGGCCACTACAGTCCAGCCCGGGCTACAGAGCAAGACTCCGTTTCAAAAAAAAAAAAAATTAGGGGCCGGGAGCGGTGGCTCACACCTGCAATCCCAGCACTTTGAGAGGTTGAGGTGGGCAGATCACTTAAGGCCAGAAGTTCGAGACCAGCCTGGCCAGCATGGTGAAACCCCATCTCTACTAACAATATAAAAATTAGCCTGGTGTGGTAGCGTATGCCTATAATCCCAGCTACTTGGGAGGTGAGGTTGAGGCAGGAGAATCACTTGAACCTGGGAGGTGGCATTTGGAGTGAGCCAAGATCGCCTTACTGCACTCTAGCCTGGGTGACAAAGCTAGAGTCCATCTCATACATACATACATACATAAAAGATACCATGGAACAACATACAACAAAGTTCAAAACAAGCAAATAATTGCCGGGCACAGTGGCTCACGCCTGTAATCCCAGCACTTTGGGAAGCCGAGGTGGGTGGATCACAAGGTCAGGAGTTTGAGACCAGCCTGGCCAACACTGTAGAACCCTGTCTCTACTAAAAATACAAATATATATATATATATATTAGCCGGGCATGGTGGTGCACACCTGTAATCCCAGCTACTTGGGAGGCTTAGGTGGGAGGATTGCTTGAACCCAGGAGGCAGAGGTTGCAGTGAGCCGAGATTGTGCCACTGAACACTCCAACTCGGGCGAGAGACTGAGACTCCGCCTAAAAAAAAAAAAAAAAAAAAAAAATTAGCTGGGCACGGTGGGGTGGGCACCTGTAATCCCAGCTACTTGGGAGGCTGAGACAGGAGAATTGCTTGAATCTGGGAGGCAGAGGTTGCAGTGAGCCAAGATCACACCACTGTACTCCAACCTGGGTGACAGAGCAAGACTCTGCCACAAAAGAAAAAAAAAAAAAAAAAAAAAGCATTGTTTAGGATAAAAATGTGGTAAAAATAAAAATGAAACAAGGGAATAATGGTATTATTTTACAGACAAGAGAAATGAGGTTGTTATTTACTCAAGCTTCAAAAGACTTTCAGGGTCACAAAATAAAGGAAGTAATAAAACAAAATTCAGACTCATGGGTACTTCTGGCAGGGGTGGGGCTAGAGGGGTAGGGCCAGCTGGGATCAGCCTGGTGCACAGGCATGTGGGGGTCCTGGAAATGTTCTGTTTTGTTACCTGAGTGGTGGTGTACATTTTTCCTGTGGTTTTGTAAACACTTTTACTATGCTTTCACATGTTTCTGTATATACGCTGTATTTCACCAATGTCCCTTTTTTTTTTTTTTTTTTTTTTGAGACGGAGTCTCACTCTGTCTCCCAGGCTGGAGTGCAGTGGCCGGATCTCAGCTCACTGCAAGCTCCGCCTCCCGGGTTCACGCCATTCTCCTGCCTCAGCCTCCTGAGTAGCTGGGACTACAGGCGCCCGCCGCCTCGCCCGGCTAGATTTTTGTATTTTTAATAGAGACGGGGTTTCACCGGGTTAGCCAGGATGTTCTCGATCTCCTGACCTCGTGATCCGCCCGTCTCGGCCTCCCAAAGTGCTGGGATTACAGGCTTGAGCCACCGCGAATGGCCGAAATGTCCCATTTTTATTAAAATAATCAGGAAATCCCTGCCAGGCCCCAGGCAGGCTCGTGGCCTGGGTTCACTGGAGGTTCGTTATGCATGGGGACCACTCTCCCAGATCTGTCCAGGGGTCTCCACACAGCCTTGACTCAGAGAGGGCCCCTCCCTGGCCTCCCCTAGGAGGACAGAAGCTGCCCCCAGGTCACTGCGTGGCATGTGTATACGCCCAACATTCTGGAACAAGTTCCAGTAGGGGGATGTACACGGGGTCACCTCTGTCCCTTCCTGTCACACTAGTAGGCTTCACCAAACAGTAGGAGCACAGATTTGGGAGTGGCCTGGGCCTGCAGGGGTCCTGGGGTCAGCTCGTTTGGGCCCCTCAAGGCTGGGGCTTCAGTCTGGGAGCCACCTTTTCTGAAGGACAGACCCCTGCTGGCTGTGGTTCCTACTCAGTTTCTAGACCAAACCTCTGTTGCCCCAAGGAGACGGACAGGGAAGATGGGCCCCGGGGCCAAGGGGCCAGCTGACTAGGTCATGGGTAGAGGATGACCCAAAAATGAAAAAAATAACTTCCCTGGGCCTCTTGCTTATGCAAGACCAGGCCCAGCACTTAGGGGTTCAGGTCAAATCCACTGATCTAGTGCCAAAGGGGTCCTAGCCCATGGGGCAGAAGGCAAGGTCACCATCCTCAGGGATGCTGTTCTGACAAGGACGAAGGTTTAGCCCTCAGAGGCTGCTCCCCACCCAGGGCTTCAAGTGCTGCCACCCCTGCTACAAATCCCCTTTCATGTTATGCCCCCACCTGACAACAGGGTGGGGGACCCAACTCTCTGAGTCCTGTACCAAAGGAACGAGGAGGCACTGAGAACCTAAGGGAGCTGCCCACGGCCACACAGCCAGTGACAGGCCATGAGGTGGAGGCTTCCCCTCAGGGTGGAGAGAGGCCCTCCCCCAGGCCTCAGCCCTCCTAGTGGGGAGGGTGGGTACCTAGGAAGTGGCACTGAAAGAAGGAGGGGGACTCAGGGATGATACAAGCAGCCAGCTCCTGCCCCCTCCACAAAACCTCATCAAGCGCAGTCTCCCTCAGCCCTCAACAGGGGAGGAACTAACCTCAGTCCAGGAAACACCCCAACTGCAGAGCCAGGCAAGGGGGAGGGACCCCAAATCTCACAGCCTGGAGAAACCTAAGGGGGAGGCCTGGAAGGACCGCAGAGCGCACAAGCTCCCAGCTCCAGCAAAAGGAAGCGTGGTAGACGCTCAGAGACTGCAGAGCTCCTGGTTTGCCCCTAACCTGAAGCCCAAGGAGGGGCTCCCTGGGTAGACAGGGAGGCTGCCGGGCCAACCTGGGCGTATGGGTTTGCCACACAGAGAGGACAAGCCAGTCAGGCCCCTTGAAAGTTCCAAAGAAGATTATACTGTCACTCCAAAATTCCCCTGCTGAGAATTTACCCAAAGAAGGAGAAAAAATAGCACAAAGGAGGTCACCAGAGGGTTGTTTACAAAGAGAGAGACACTGGAAGATTTAAGGGGCCAGCGAGAGCTGTGTCGTGACACACTGTCCTTGCCAGACTGTCTGCAGCCTTTAGACATAGCAAGGCTGAGGCCTGCAGCAACAGACGGTGAGGCGGGCTTAGTGCGGCTGTTTTCTCTGGAACAGAATATATTATACAATTGTGGAGAGATCCATTAAGACCATACTAAAGCTCCAGGGCAGGAGGCTCTGGACAGACGAAAACAGCTAATGTGTCCATCTGAGACTCAGTGTGCTCATCTGTGAAAGGGGCCAATTCTACCTCTCCAGCTTCAGGGGGTATGAGGCTGAGATGTGGTAATGTAGGCAAAGGCCATGTCTCGTGGGCTTGCTCAGAGCAGTACTCACGAAATAGCAGCTAGGGACTGGGCGCCACAGCTCACACCTGTAATCCTAGCACTTTGGGAGGCCAAGGCAGGCAGATCACAAAGTCAGGAGTTCGAGACCATCCTGACCAATATGGTGAAACCTCGTCTCTACTAAAAATACAAAAATTAGCCAGGTGTGTGGCACATGCCTGTAATCCCAGCTACTTGGGAGGCTGAGGCAGGAGAACTGCTTGAACCCAGGAGGTGGAGGCTGCAGTGAGCCGAGATAGCACCACTGCACTCCAGACTGGGCGACAGAGTGAGACTCTGTCTCAAAAAAAAAAAAAAAGAAAGAAATAGCAGCTAGGGGCCAGGTGCAGCGGCTCACACCTCTAATCCCAGTACTTTGGGAGGCCAAGGCAGGCGGATCACCTGAGGTCAGGAGTTGGAGACCAGCCCGGCCAACATGGTAAAACCCCATCTCTAGTAAAAATACAAAAACTAACCAGGCATGGTGGTACAAGCCTGTAGTCCAGCTACTCAGGGGGCTGAGGCTGAAGAATCACTTGAACCCGGGAAGTAGAAGTTGCTGTGAGCCAAGATCGCGCCTCTGCACTCCAGCCTGGGTGACAAAGCAAGATTCCTGTCATACACACAAAAAAATAGCAGCTAGTCAGGGCGTGGTGGCTGACACCTGTAATCCCAGCACTTTGGGAGGCCGAGGCAGATGGATCACTTGAGGTCAGGAGTTTGAGACCAGCCTGGCCGACATGACAAAACCTCATCTCTGCTAAAAATACAAAAATTAGATGGGTGTGGTGGCACATTCCCATAATCTCAGCTACTCAGGAGGCTGAGACAGGAAAATCACTTGAATCTGGGAGGCAGAGGTTGCAGTGAGCCAAGATTGTGCCACTGCACTCCAGCCAGGGCGACAGAGCGAGACTGTCTTAGGGAAAAAAAAAAAAAAAAAAAAAAAGGCCAGGTGTAGTGGCTCACGCCTGTAATCCCAGTACTTTGGGAGGCCAAGGCAGGCAGATCACCTGAGGTCAGGAGTTCAAGACCAGCCTGACCAACATGGAGAAACCCCATCTCAACTAAAAATACAAAATCAGCCAGGCGTGGTGGCACATGCCTGTAATCATGTGCCAGAGAGAGAGTGAAACTCCGTCTCAAAAAAAAAGAAAGAAAGAAAAAATAATAGTAGCTAAAGCAAATAAAAGCAAGGGTGTACTGATCAAATCTGAGGTTGGAAAAACAACAAAAACCAAACGAAAGCACTTAATGACAGTGGTGCTGATGAGGGGCAGGCAAACAGACACACCTGTTACTTGTTGGAGGGTAACCCGACAGCACCCATGAGACATGTTAATGCACACACTCCGAGACCCAGGAATTTCACTGCAAGGAACTTGACTTCTGCATATCCCTGGAATATTATGGCAAAATATGTTCATGACAGCACAGACTGAAATAATTATGTACAAGACTGGAAAATAAGTGTCCACCAGTAGCAGAAGGGTTGCAGAAATTGTTCCTTCTGCAGAATGGATTCTGCAGTACTGACGATTAAGGGGTGCACTGACACTGCACAGAATGTCCCTATGCACAGCACGGCCTCTTATTTTTTTCACACGGAGTCTCACTCTGTCATCCCAGCTGAAGTGAAGTGGCACAATTTCGGTTCACTGCAACCTCCACCTCCTGGGTTCAAACAATTCTCCTGCCCCACCCTCCCAAGTAGCTAAAAATACAGGCGCCCACCACCACGCCCGGCTAATTTTTGTATTTTTAGTAGAGACGGGGTTTCACCGTGTTAGCCAGGATGGTCTCGATCTCCTCACGTCAGGTGACCCACCTGCCTTGGCCTCCCAAAGTGCTGGGATTACAGGCATGAGCCACCGTGCCTGGCAGAATATTTTTTATAATATATATAGTTAAGAAAAAGCACAAAACTATTTTTACAAAAGTAGAACCAGAAACTTATTTTGGAGAGACAATAAATTCAGTGGATTGGAAAGTACATGTATTTCTAATTTTATGCCTTTCATGGTTTAAATTTTTTTTTTTTTTGGAGAGGGTGTCACTGTTACCCAGGCTGGAGTACAGTGGTGCAAACACAGCTCATTGCAACCTCCACCTTCTGGGCTCAAGCGATCCTCCCACCTCAGCCTCCTAAGTAGCTCCCGTGTGCATTGAAGCTGGGACCATAGGGATGTATCACCATGCCCAGCTAATTTAAAATTTTTTGTAGACATGGGGTCTCACTATGTTGCCCAGGGTGGCCCTGAACTCCTGAGCTCAAGTGATCTGCCCATCTCGGCCTCCCAAAGTGCTGGAATTACAGATGTGAGCCACTGCACCTGGCCTGAATTTTTTAAACCATGTGTAATTTTATGTAACACATATATATTACAAATACACACCATATTTCACATAAATTAAGATGTGTTCACTGGGGTTATCCAGATGGCAGGCTTACAGGCCATTTTTTTTTAATTGTCATAAAACATATATAACATAAAATGTGCGACCATCTGCACCATATCCAGAACTTGTTAAACATTCTAAGCAGAAATTCTGTCCCTATTAGAAACTAAGTCATTCCTTCCCCTCAGCTCCTGGCAGCCTCTAATTTACTTTCTATCTTTATGAATCTGACTGTGCCAGGCACACCTCAGATTCATGGAGTCATACAGCATTTGTCCTTTTGTGATTGGCTTCTACTACTTAGAATAACGTTCTCAAAGTTCCTCCACGTTGTAGCATGTGTCACTTGCCTTTACAAGGCTAATATTCCATTGTACCGAAAGACGCACCTTGGTTTGTTTATCCACTCATCTAAGGACACGTGGGTTGTTTCCACTTTTGCTACTGTGGACAGTGCTGCGTGGACATGGATGGGCAATCTTTTGGTGTTCCGGCTCTCACTTCTTCGGGTATACACCCGGAGGTGGAACGCTGGATCCTAAGGTAGTACTGTTTGAATTTCTGAATCGCCAGACTGTTCTCCACAGTGGTTGTGACACCTTAAATTCCCACCAGCAGTGCATGGTGGCACTGTTATTTTAAAATTCATGTTTTCTTTTCATGGCTGCTGTGGAGGCTGCACTGTGGGCTTCTTGGTTTGTTCCTGACCTTGCTGGTGCCGAGTGCTGTGCTGCCAATGACCTTCCACAGCAATCTGGGAAAACCCCACACCCTAGACCAGGCTGGTGGTGGCCCAGGTGCGGCAGGGGCAGGGGTGCTGAGGTTGCCCAGGCCTGGAGGCGTCTGGACGGCAGACCTGCACCGCACCCCAAGAGGGGAGGTGACAACTGAGGCCACTCCTGCTGCCCTGGGGCAGAGAGGCTCCTGCAGAAAGTGGAAAACCTTAGTAAGGCACTTACCTCAGTGGCCCCTCCCAGCGCAGGGCTTCCTGGTGACCTGGCCACAGCCGTGCCTGGAGGACGAGGTGAGGTGCATGTGGAGTCTGGACTCACTGCCTGTCGTCAGCAGGGAATGCAGGCCTGAGCACAACCCCAGAGAGCTGCTCACAGGGCCAGCTCACCTGAGCTCTGGGAAGCAGCTCCGCACAGGCCCTGGCCTGCCACAGGTAAGCCAGTGTAGGACTGGGAACGCAGGAAGCCACAGGTGAGGCCTTCGGAGGCCGGTTCTTCCCACCCATGGGCAGCTGCAGAGTGTATCTCCTAAGGGCCCTCTGGGGTCAGGCCTGCAGCTGCTGGGAACTTCGAGCTCCCCTCTCCCAGGTTTCTCAAAACTTGTTCAGGGAACACCTGCATAGAATAGGAAGTCAGGGTGGGAAGTGAAAGCTGCAGACCGCTGGGCCTGGGCCAGGCCTCTGGATTCCAATAAAAGTTTGGTGCTGGGCCTGGGAACCTGCATCAGAGACGCATGCTCTAGTTTGCGGATTGCAGATTTGGGCAAAAGCTGGCCTCATTTCGAGGAATTCAGAGGCAGGAGTGTGGCCCCCAAGCTGTGGCTGCAGGGAGAGCTCCAGCCATCAGCCATGAGTAGGGTACACACCTATCAGGTTCCTGGAGCCCAGCAGGGGTTGAAAAGTGAAAAATGAAAGGTCTCACTGAAGGGCAAGGCTCACCCCGACTCCGGAGCCTGCCTCCCTGCTTGGCTGAGGGTCCTTCAGGGACAAGAGGGCTCCAGAAGGACAGAACCACCCCCAGCTCCCCAGGGAGGCCTGGCCAGCTGGCATTCCCCCTGTGAGGATGTCGCAAAGGGTGACACGCTGAATGCCACACGGGCTCATTTAGTCCTCACCCTAGGAGGCAGGGGAGGCAGCAGAGCCTGCATAGCTAACTGCCCCAGCAGCCCATGGGTTCTGAGGGTGCTTTTCAGACCCAGGTGGTCTCTGAACAATCTGGAGGGTAGAGAAATGACTCAGTTAAAACACCCCCATAGTGGCATGTGGGACTCCAGAACCCAGAAAGAACTTGTGGTGACTGGGAATTTGGGGGCTGTCCTTGGTCAGGGGCCTGGTCTCCTGGCAGGTGGCTCGGCAGGAGAGGCACAGGGCTGAACAGCCTGGCTCTGTCCCTGCCTCCTGGAGCGCCCTGCCCTTGAGGTTTTGGGTGAGAGTGACGGTGGCAGTGCCAAGAGACAGCTTCAGCCCCCTCCGAGCACCACTCTTTGATGCGGACCGAGTGTTTTCTCAATCCTGTGTGAGGTGGTTTCACAGCTTCAGCCACCTTTTCCAACCTGGCTGTCACCTTGCGGCTGGAGCTGCAGGGAGAGGATCCGTCCTGGGAGGTGCTGGGCCGAAGAGCCAAGATAGCACAGGGGCTCTCAGCAGAGCTGAGGGGAATGTCAAGGAAGGGGACGGTGGGAGGGTGCCAGCTGAGGGCGATGCATGGGGCCTGGGCTCTGGGACCCTGATCCAGTGGATGTGAGTGTGGTGGCGAGCTGCCATGCAGAGATGAGACTGCGTGGTGGGGCTGGGCTTCCTCCTAGAGTCAGGGGAAAGGCAAAGAGGCTTTGCCTCTCCTCTCTCATCACAGTAATGACAGGTCCTGGAGCTGAGGAAGCCCATGAGGTGAGGCTGCATCCGGGAGAGCATGTCTAGGCCAAGGGGCAGGTAGCTTCTTCTGGCCGCACACTCACCTGGTGTGACCCCACTATCTGTGGGGCTTTTTTTTTAAAACACTGTCTCTGTCGCCCAGGTTGGAGTGCAGTGCAGATCCTGGCTCACTGCAACCTCCACCTCCTGGGTTTAAGCGATTCTCCTGCCTCAGTCTCCTGAGTATTGAGTAGCTGGGATCATAGGTGTGTACCACCACGGCCAGCTAATTTTTGTATTTTTAATAGAGAAGGGGTTTCGCCATGTTGGCCAGGCTGGTCTCAAACTCCTGGTCTCAAGTGATCCACCTGCCTTGGCCTCCCAAAGTGATGGGATTACAGGTAAGCACACCCCGCCTTATATGTCTCTTCAGAGGTGGCTCAGATCAAGTGATGTTGTGCAGGCTTTGGGTTTTAGACCGACTCACAGAAACTTTCTGCCCATTTTAAATTGCAGTTATCAGATGTTCTGAGCTCATTAACTACTGTACACTTACAGTTTTTACATTTTAGGATATGAATTTCTATTGACATCTAATTTATATTTTGCAGCACCTTGGACTAAGTTTTGAATTTGGGATTAGCTGTGACACCCACCCCCCACCTCCGATTAATTGTATACTCAGAGCCATCGCAACTTAAGACACAAGGGAGAGGGTGTGGGAAGAAACTCCCAGCCCCAGAGCTCAGCGTATGACACTCAAGCTGACCAGTGACAGACTGCTGGAACCAGACCCCAATCTCCCAGCTGCAGCGAAAGAGCCAGGCAGACTCAGCTGAAATCTGGTCAAAGACTCTCAGGCTCCAGGGAAATTTACCTATCCAATATGCAAACAGATGAACCAGCTCAGGGTTCCTGAGCTTTCCAAACCTCCTGGCTCCCAACACTAGGGGAAGAAAGTCTATTTTTGGCAAATACTTCTGGGGCTGAATCAATGCATTCTGAGTAAGACAAAAATACTAAGAGTCTATTTTAAAAAGGGCTTCCATTCTGATCACCCCAACACCATGACTGTACAAACCAGTTTTATTAGGGAACTGCCCCAGGTGCATCTCTGTTCATGCTCTCATCACACCTGTTTCTCAGATCAGCTCAGGCTCGGAGGGAAGTTACCAGCTAAGCAAAGAGGAAAACTGTTCTGCAAAATAACAACTGTCAGCTTAAGGCATTACTAACATTGCAGAAGGAAGCAAGATTACTACGGACGTCCGGATAGCCCAGGACAGTGACTTCTGGGAACAGGAAGCTCCCTAGGGCCAGATCGTGCTGCCATCCAACTTGGGAGATGACACTATCGTGCTGGGATGGTGGGTAACTCTTTCAAACCCATCCATGTCACAGAACACTGTCTATTCCTTGAGCTTTTGGATTTAGAAATTAGTTATATAAAAAGTACTCTTGGCCCAGAAGCCCCAACGTGTGTGGGTCTTGGGGCACTCCCTCAATCCTCCCTGGCTGGAGCAGGGGAGGATGGAGATACATGGAAGGTTGGTCAGGCTCTGTTTTAGAAATGAAGTCACGACTAGGAATCGGGAGCGAGGGGGCAGAGACCCCTGCTGCAATCACATGCTGAATCATTGTCCTCCTGAGAGCAGGCTCCTACGGTTCCTTCAGTCCACGGAAGTGCTCAGAGCAGGGCAGGCCAGTGCGGCCATGGAGCTGCCGCCCCCTCATTGCATGCCGAACCACTGCTCCTGGTCAGCCCACTGGGCCGCCTCACTGTCGCTGCCCTCCAGGTCCCCTTCTTCCCCACTCCCTTCCATGTCGTCCACATCCTCCTCCTGAGTGGCATCCGTGGGACTCTCCTCCTTCTCCATCTTCTGCATCCCCTCTAGAGACTTCTGGTCATTGGGGTCCAAACTAGGGGACAACAAAACAAAGGAGACGCCTGAATCTCTGCCTTGCTCTTGCTGGCTGATTCGTCATCTCCCTGGCCCGGCAGTGAAATGACTACACAGTCCCAGAGAATGTGCTAAAGCCTGGGCTCGCAACTCAGGCTTCCAAGGCTGGGTTGAGGGAGTCCACCACCAGAAGTGCAAAAAGGAGTCTTTTCCTAATTTTTAGAATGCTCAACTTGAGTTTTTCTCTACAAATTTCTTAAATTTTTTCATACCTATTACCCCTAGCATGCTGCTAGAGGCAGCTACCAGATAACACAAATGAAAAAGTGGCAAACATTAACAGGTAAATTCAAATGTAATTCCCAGAAAGTTGGGTTTTTGAGCTACAGGGTTACAAAAAATAGGAATTTCTCTGAGTATAGGTGTCCCATGTTCTTATGATGTAATTAAACATATCAGCATTTCAGGAGCCAACCAAAAACATCACGCTGTACCATGGAACAGACTTGTAAACACCTAGGTTAGACCCCAGGACCCAAGGCTACCTCTACCCAAGCATTTGCATTTAGCAGCTGAGTGTCAGTACATATGCCACCCCCACCCCAAAGTTCAGAGCCTCTAGAACATTCATTTATTTGCCTCCTAAGCAATCTTTCCTCTTGCCTTGGTGACCATCTGCCAGCAGGTGTCCCACCCCTAGCAAACTCCACCTCTAATGGAAGTCTGGTATTTTATTTTCTCACTTGCTTCTGGGATTCTAAAAAGCAACTAACACCCACGTTGGCACCCTGTTTCTACCGATACAAATGCGGACCGATCTGTAACATCTCCTCATCTCCTGGTTGAAGCCTTCCACATCCTGTACTCTGAAGCTGTCACCCAAACCCAGGGGTCTTGCCCTCTGGACTCCCATCTTCCCTTCTACAGACTGCTATGAAAGCCCTTAGCACGTGGTATGGTCAGTCTGCATGTCTGAGACTGATAGCTCCCGAAACATAGCATCTCCAGTCGTCACTGAGATCCTAGGCACACAAGTGGTGCTTAACTGTGCGCTGAACAACTGAATGTGATCAGACTCTATATTAAAGACAGCCCTTCACCATAACCTTACAGACACACAGACAACCCTCAAAGAAACCACTTCTGTATTAAACAGTAAGAATACCACTATTTATTTAGTATTTACTATGTACCAGGCACAGGGCTAAGAGCTTTACATGAAATAATCATTTAACCCTCATTCGATCATTTAATATCTAATAAGGTAGCTAGATATAAACAAGGAAATGTGTTAGTAACTTGCCCAAGATCACAGGTGGTGAAGGTAGTATTCAAAACTTCAGACCTCAAGTTCTTAATGACTACAGTAGATAGAAACATGGGAAAGTACTTACAATACTTTGATTTGAAAAAGAATATAAAATATATACTAGGTACAACCCTATAAAAATATGTGTGGGCAAGGACAGAAGATGAGCTATACAAATGAACACAGATGTTATAGTGGTGTGGGATGGTTATGAGTGAAACAGTTCTCTAATGTTGTTAATATATTTTAAGAAAAAATTTTTAGAAGTCATGAATCCACAAATAACTCCTCTACCATTACTATTATTATTCTGCTTTCAACCATGGACACAAAGTGTGTGTGTGTTTCCATAACTCCATAACTCCTGTGATGCAGCTCACTGCCTCCTCTACCCTCCTCAGTGGCCTTCCCCCAAGGGAGGCTAGTGCCTACCTTAGTGCTATACTATACTGGTCCATTGCCTCCTGATACTCATTGACAGCTACAAGGAAATCTCCTAGGATCCGATGCAGGACACAGTCACTCTGATTAGCCAGTGCGTTCCTCAGCAAAGCAATTCCATCTTCATATTTCTGTTCTCTGCCTGGTGGAATAAAAAAGACCCTCACTGTCCTACTTAAACATTCTGAAAATATATTCCCATCTTAAGTCACGTACAAAAAAAACACAACTACCATTCTGACAATCTCTTTGCAGACATCCTCAAGATAACACTGGTGCAACACAAAGCGAGGGCAAGCACACCTGATGTCCTATTCAGTTAAGAAATCTGCAGTTTGAATTATAATGTTTTAAATGAGCTCTTAACTTTAAAAAGCCAAATTGCATTTGCCAACTAGCCCAAATTCAATGAACCAAATTATGAGTTCATCATAAATCAGGACTGAAAAAAAAAAAACAGGGCCAAATGGGAAGTCATAAAATAATTCAGATAGCACCAAACAGTTCAAACTGGCTAAAACCAGTTAGTTAGATTCAGCTCAAACTAATTCAGGACAACTCAAACCAGATAACAGTGAGCCAAGGCTGGGCGCAGTGGCTCACGCCTGTAATCCCACCACTTTGGGAGGCCGAGACGGGTGGATCACGAGGTCAGGAGTTCGAAACCAGCCTGGCCGGTATGGTGAAACCCTGTCTCTACTAAAAAAAAAAAAAAAAAAAAAAATTAGCTGGGTGTCGTAGTGCATGGCTATAGACCCAGCTACTCAGGAGGCTGAGGCAGAAAAATCGCTTGAACCTGGGAGGCGGAAGTTGCTGTGAGCTGAGATTGTGCCACTGCACTCCAGCCTGGGTGATAGAGCGAGAGGTCGTCTCCAAAAAAAAAAAAAAAAAAAAAAAAAAAAAAAAAAAAAAAAAAAAAAAAAGTGAGCCGAACAGATACCAACCAATTATAGGTGGCTACAGCCAAGCCAAGCAAGTCTAAGCCAGCTACATTTGGTTGGGCTAAATATAAACCAATCCAAGCAGGCTCAGACCTGCTGCAAAAGACACACACCTGTCTGGTCATCTGTAACTAGCTGGGACAAAGGTGTCCAATGAGGTCAGGTTTTATAAAAATTAATGATGAATAGGGCAGAAAATAAGACACACTTACTAAGCAGTTCTGCTTTTTTCACCACAGCCTTAATGTAATCTGGCCTTTGGGTCAGGGCTTTATCTAATAACGTTTTGGCTTTCTCCTGTGTCACTGGGTCTTCAAGACAAACGGTGGCTAAAAGGGTAAGGGTCTGTGCATTTGCTCCCAGAGTTTTGTAAACGTTGTTAGCCATTACCATTGCTTCTCGAATACTGTTGGAGGCTAAGTAACACTCGATAAGACCTGAAAAAAGTAAAACACATGAAGACATTCAATGCCATTACCACTCCAACCCATGCTTCCACTCTGACAGCTCTCCAAATTGCTAACCTTCAAAGTTTCAGACGAACGGCAGGCCAGGGGAAACTGATGGTGAGATTAGACAGGCAAGTGTGTTGATGGAATAGCTAAGAAGTGCTCTTCCCCAGAGCACTTGATGGATGTGGAAAATGACTTGCCTTCAAAGGCACCTTCAGTTTAGGGAAGGAAACAAGCACATGTAAGGAACTCACAGCATGTGAGCACCCCATCTGACCGCTGGAAGAATAAATGCGACACTAATGATTAGTTTGTCATATGGCCAAGAGATCAAAGTAGTGAGAGATGATGTTCCCAACAAAACCCAAGGTTTTGCTGCCTCTTAACAAGCTGTTATTCTCCAGCTGCATTCGGTCACCTGTAGGGCTAGGTTTAAGATGGAAGGCTCCTACGGTCTTTTTTTTTTTTGAGATGGAGTTTCGCTCTTGTTGCCCAGGCTGGAGTGCAATGGCACCATCTCCACTCACTGCAACCTCCGCCTCCCGGGTTCAAGTGATTCTCCTCCCTCAGCCTCCCGAGTAGCTGGGATTACAGGCATGCGCCACCACGCCCGGCTAGTTTTGTATTTTTAGTAGAGACGGGGTTTCTCCATGTTGGTCAAGCTGGTCTCGAACTCCTGACCTCAGGTGATCCGCCCAGCTTGGCCTCCCAAAGTGCTGGGATTACAGGTGTCAGCCACCATGCCTGGCCTGGCTCCTAGAGTCTTTAAGTGAATTTCCAGCTTGACAACTAAAGGACTTATTGTCAAGCAACCTAGCGAGAAAGACTCTTTTATTTGAAACATAACAGCTGTCTCAAAAGGCACTTGCTGAGGGCTTCCCTAAACTAGATGAAGAATACTTTATCAGGTGCACCAAAGAGACTGGAACTGGCAGCCCTTGCCTCTTTCCACACCCACAGCTAGATGTCCTATGAGGAGGCCACCTTGAGAAGAGTCAACTCTGAACTCTTCACGCCAAGAAGTTGAGGAGAACAGAGGAATAACTTTTTGGCACAAAGCACTCATCAAAACAAAAAAACAGCTTAAACCCCAAACCCACACAATCCTTGGCAGATTTTCTCTGCATACTCCTCCACCCTAGCGGCATTTATAACATTCATGCACACCCTTCCACACACTATGGTTACTTAACCAGAAATTATCTAACTCTTTTTTTTTTTTTTAAGAAACAGTCTTGCTCTGTCATCCAGGCTGGAGTGCAGTGGTGATAGCTCACTGCAACCCATGTCTCCTGGGTTCAAGCGGTTCTCCTGCCTCAGCCTCCCAAGTAGCTGGGACTACAGGTGTGTGCCACCATGCATGGCTACATTTTTTCCTATTTTTAGTAGAGATGGTATTTCGCCATGTTGGCCAGGCTGGTCTCGAACTCCTGACCTCAGCTGATCCACTGGCCTCGGCCTCCCAAAGTGCTGGGATTACAGGCGTGAGCCACCACATCTGGCCAATTACCTAACTCTTAATCCATGCTGGATTCCACATACAGTTGTTTGCAATTACTTATTGAATAGTTTTAATTCCCTGCTAAAGCCCTACTGGAGCTTAAGAAGAAAACAGAATGCACTTGCCTAACCTAAACCTCTACCAGCAAAAGGAGGAAGCTCCCACTGGAAACTGTAAGAAACCTCAAAGGGTGTAGTCAGAGTTGCCCTGACCCAAATCTCCAAATGGCAGCTTAAGAAGCCTCACTAGCCAACTGGGAAACATCTGCTATCCAAATATTATAGGACAGGCTATTCAACTGTATCCCTGATCTCTGGTGAAATAAGCATGCAGTATAATGGAATTAACATGATAACAGCAGCTGGGAAGATAGGGAAGTTACAGTTTCAGGATCAAGAAGTTAATCTGAAATCAATGGCTAGTTTGCTGGAGCTTCTTTAAAAACAAAGACAATCCTCTTTCCTCCCAACAAATCCAGAGGCATAGCTCTCTGGCTATATAAGCAGATCTGTTCTCTTTCCCAACATCCAAATTTTATTTCTCAAATTTGAACTCATCTTCCTGTTAAGAGCAAATCACTCCTAGACTCCTGGGTATATTTTTAAGTGCTTATAAAAATATGTTTTGGAGGAACTGCATCTTGTAAGATCTATTTTAATGTCTGTGACTGAGTCACCAAACGTTGCTGAAGCTGGCACAGGTCCTTTGAACTCCTAGGGTCAGTTCACATGAACTTAAAATATTACAAAACAAAACAAAGTTGGACCCCGATTGTGCCCACTCTGGAGGTCACAATGAACAGACCCATTCCCACAGCCAACATTATCATACGGATGTGGAGTTATCCCATGAGTACTAACTCTGGCCCAAGGTAAGATGGCCACAAAAAAGAATAGGCCTAACAGGCCATGTACAGTGGCTCATGCCTGTAATCCCAGCACCTTAGGAGGCCGAGGTGGGCACATCACTTGAGCCTAGGAATTTGGGACCAGCCTGGCTAACATGGCGCAACCCCGTCTCTACTAAAAATACAAAAATTAGCTGGGTGTGGTGGTGCACGCCTGTAATCCCAGCTACTCAGGAGGCTAAGGCAGGAGAATCACTTAAATTCAGGAAGCAGACATTGCAGTGAGCTGAGATTGCATGGCTGCACTCCAGCCTGGGCGACAGAGTGAGATTCTATCTCAAATAAAAATAAAAATAGGCTGGTTGTGGTGGCTCATGCCTGTAATCCCAGCACTTTGGGAGGCTGAGGCAGGGAGATCACGAGGTCAGGAGTTCGAGACCAGCCTGGCCAACATGGTGAAACCTCATCTCACTAAAAAATACAAAAATTAGCCGGGTGTGGTGGTGGGCGCCTGTAATCCCAGCTAACTTGAGAGGCTGAGGCAGGAGAATCGTTTGAACCTGGAAGGTGGAGGTTGCAGTGAGCCAAGATCATGCCATTGCACTCCAGCCTGGGCGACAGGGTGAGGCTCTGTCTCAAAAAAAAAAAACAGGGCCTGGGCACAGTGGCTCATGCCTGTAATCCCAGCACTTTGGGAGGCCGAGGTGGGCAGATCACGAGGTCAGGAGATTGAGACCAGCCTGGCTAGCATGGCGAAACCCTATATCTACTAAAACTACAAAAAATTAGCCGGGTGTGGTGGCTGGGAGTCTGTGGTCCCACATGCTCAGGAGGCTGAGGCAGGAGAATGGCATTAACCCGGGAGGTGGAGCTTGCAGTGAGTCAAGATTGTGCCACTGCACTCCAGCCTGGGCAACAAAGTGAGACTGTCTCGGGAAAAAAAAAAAAAAAAAGGAATAAAAAAAAATAGGCAAACTAAGTGATCTTGCATGGTGCCTGATACAGAGAGATTCATATTAATGAGTATGTCACATTGGATGGGGGCGAGGGGTGGGAGGACAAAAAAAAAACCCCATCCCAACTCTCCCCTCACCAAAAACCAGAAAAAAAAAATCAGAAAAAATGGATTCTGAAAGTACAGGGTGACAAATCCACTGAAAGCCCTAAATAAACATAAAATGCCTAGTGCAGTGATTCCCAAACTTGTCTGCACATTGATAACACCTGGGGACCTCCAGAAATGTCAATATCTATTCCCAACTCCATATATTTCCATCTACATTGGAGAGATGCAACATTAGGATTTGAAAAGCTTCCCCAGATGATTTTTTTTTTTTTCTGGGAGGGAGTCTCACTCTGTTGCCAGGCTGCAGTGCAGTGGTGTGATCTCAGTTCACTGCAACCTCTGCCTCCCAGGTTCAAGCAATTCTCCTGCCTCAGCCTCCCAAGTAGCTGGGACTACAGGCGTGCGCCACCATGCCTAGCTAATTTTTGTATTTTTAGTAGATGCGGGGTTTCACCACGTTGGCCAGGATGGTCTCAATCTCTTGACCTCGTGATCCGCCCGTCTCAGCCTCCCAAAGTGCTGAGATTACAGGCATGAGCCACCACATCCGGCCAGCTTCCCCAGATTATTCTAACAGAGTTTGGGAAGTGCTGGCCTAATGAAACCTTCCATCTGAGGACTGTTGCCACACCCACAGATTCACACCATTCACCTGTGTTTTCTATCTTACCTTCATAACAATCTAAGCGACAAGGTGCGAGCCGTATGGCCTCCCGAAAGTGGATTATTGCTTCTTGGACTCTGCCCATGTTCCTAAGTGCTGCTCCCTTAAGTAGCAAAGCTTGAACACTATTACTGTTCAGCTGAATGGCCTTGGCTCCTAAATAGAGGGCCCGTGAGTAGCGTTTGCTATAGAAGCTGTGACAGCTGGAGACAACAAAAAAACAACAAAAAAACCCCAGAAGTTATTTAAGAGAAGACTACAAAGAAACTTCATCCAAAAATCATATTGAAGGCCCTGAACATAATCCTTATTCCAAACCACACTTACAGTTTTAACCTATGATATTAGTAGAAAAGCAAAACAAACCAAAAAATCCACTAAATATTTATTTTTAAGGGGAAATCTTGATACGGAAGGGACAAATTATGAAAAAGAACCTAAGATCTAGATATTAGTTATTAGCAGAGAGGCATTAGGAGAATTTGTAAAGCCAGGTTAATAACAAAGGAGTATCTTCTGGCCCCATCACTGATGGCTCAGTACTAAGCACAACACATTCACCAACTCAGTTAATGCTTAACCCTAGAAGGAGAGGTTATTAGCCCATTTTCCAAATGAGAATACAGACCTAGACAGATAAATAATGCATCCAGAGTCATAAACCATGATTTGAATCCAGGACTGATTATCCTTTTAAAAATACATACGTGTGTGTGTGTGTGTGTGTGTGTGTGTGTGTATAGAGAGAGAGAGAGAGAGAGAGAGAGAGAGAGAGAGAGAGAGAGAGAGAGAGAGAGAGAGAGAGTCTTGCTACACTGCCCAGGTTGGTCTCAAACTCCTGGCCTCAAGTAATTACCTCTTTTCATTTTATTTATTTATTTATTTTTGAGACAAAAACTCACTCTGCTACCCATCTGGAATGCGGTGGCACAATCTTGGCTCACTGCAACCTCTGCCTCCTGGGTTCAAGCGATTCTCCTGTCTCAGCCTCCCGAATAGCTAGGATAACAGGTGTGCACCACCATGCCCAACTAACTTTTTTTTTTTTTTTTTTTTAGATGGAGTCTTGCTCTGTCACCTAGGCTGGAGTGAAATGGTGTGATCTTGGCTCACTGCAACCTCTGCCTCCCAGATTCAAGCAATTCTCCTGCCTCAGCCTCCCAAGTAGCTGGGATTACAGAGATGGGGTTTCATCATGTTGGTCAGGCTAGTTTCAAACTCCTGACCTCAAGCAATCCACCCACCTTGGCCTCCCAAAGTGCTGGGATTACAGGCGTGAGCCACCGCACACAACTTTTGTATTTTTAATAGACAGGGGTTTTGCCACGATGGCCAGGCTCGTCTCGAACTCCTGGCCTCAAGCAATCCACTTGTCTCAGTCTCCCAAAATGTTGAGATTACAGGCATGAGCCATCATGCCTGGCCAGGCGATTACCTCTTAAACCTGAGCTTTCAATTTATATTCTCTACAGGAGCAACCACAATCTCTTAATCTACTGACAACTGGGGAGAAAGAAGGCATAATCATACCCAGAAACCACCCACGGTTCTGCATGCTGATCAGAGATATTGAAAAGGCGGCATCCAAGGTTCTCAACATCCTCCAGCCGCCCTTCTCGTGCCAATAGGTAGCCATATACATCCATTCCTAGAAAAGGACACAGAAGAGGTGTTTTAAGCACAGAAGCAGGGGTCCCACATACAGGAGTAGCACCCAATATCAGACCCCATGCTGAGGCCCCAGCTCCTGCAGGGGCTAAGCCCTTTCCACCATCACAGGCTCCTCCCACTACTATTTCCAGTTTCCTACAAAGTGACTATTAAAATGCAAAACCCAGGCCGGGAGCAGGGGCTCACACTTGTAATCCCAGCACTTTAGGAAGTCAAGGCAGGTGGATCATGAGGTCAGGAGATCAGGACCATCCTGGCTAACACAGTGAAACCCTGTCTCTACTAAAAATACAAAAAATTAGCTGGGCATAGTGGCACGCGCCTGTAATCCCAGCTACTTGGGAGGCTGAGGCAGGAGGATCACTTGAACCAGGAAGGCGTAGGTTGCAGTGAGCCGAGATCACGCCACTGCATTGCCTGGGCGACAGACTGAGACTCCGTCTCAAAAAAAAAAAAAAAAAAGAAAATGCAAAACCCAGCTGGGCATGGTGGCTCACACTTGTAATCCTGGCACTCTGGGTGGCGGAGGCAGGAGTATCACCTGGGCCCAGAAGTTCAAGACCAGCCTGGGCAATATGGTAAGACCCTGTTCTCTACATAAATTTTAAAATATTAGCCAAGTGGTTGGGTGTGGTGGCTCATGCCTGTAAACCCAGCACTTTGGGAGGCGGAGGCAGGCAGATCACGAGGTCAGGAGTTCGAGAACAGGCTAACAGGTGAAATCCCATCTCTACTAAAAATACAAAAATTATCTGGGCATGGTGGCGTGTGCCTGTAATCCCAGCTACTCAGGAGGCTGAGGCAGGAGAATCGCTTGAACCAGAGAGGCGGAGGTTGCAGTGAGCCGAATCACACCATTGCACTCCAGCCTTGGCTACAGAGCGAGACTCCATCTCAAAAAAAAAGAAGGGCCAGGCGTGGTGGCTCATGCCTGTAATCCCAGCACTTTGGGAGGCCAAGGCAGGTGGATGACGAGGTCAGGAGTTCAAGACCAGCCTGGCCAAGATGGTGAAACCCCGTCTCTACTAAAAATACAAAAAATTAGCTGGGCACAGTGGCAGGCGCCTGTAATCCCAGCTACTTGAGAGGCTGAGGCAGGAGAACTGCTTGAATTCGGAAGGCGGAGGCTGCAGTGAGCCGAGATTGCACCACTGTACTCCAGCCTGGGCGGCAGAGTAAGACTATGTCTAAAAAAGTAAATAAATAAAATAAAATAAAAAGAAAAAAAAATTAGCCAAGCACAGTGGCACATGCCTTTGGTCCCAGCTACTGAGGAGGTTAAGGCAGGAGGATTGCTTGTGCCCAGGAGGTCAAGGCTGCAGTGAGCTATGTTTGAGCCACTCCAGCCTGAGTGACAGAGTGAGACCCTGTCTCTAACAACAAAAACAAAACCAAAAACCAAAGGAGGCTGGGCATGGTGACTCACGCCTCTAATCCCAGCACTTTGGGAGGCCGAGGCGGGAGTTCAAGACCAGCCTGGCCAAGGTGGTGGAACCTTGTCTCTACTAAAAATACAAAAACTTGCTGGGCATGGTGGCACACACTTGTAATCCTAGCTACTCAAGAGGTTAAGGCAGAGAACTGCTTAAACCTGGGAGGTGGAGGTTGCAGTGAGCCGAGATCGCGTCACTGCACTCCAGACTGGGCGATAGAGTGAGACTCCGTCTCACAAAAAAAAAAAGACCAAAAAAAAAAAAACCACAAAAAAACAAAGGAGCAGAACAACCTATCTCACAATTTGAAAGCCTGCAATTTTCAGGAAGTGTTTGCCCCTCTCTCCTGTGGCGTGATATACAGCTACCCGAACCCAACCCAACCAGAAAAGGCCCAAAAAAAGGCATCAAGTAAAGTTTCTCTTTCAAGAGTTCTAGACCATCAGAAACATGCTGCTGAAAAGCCAGTCAGTCTCAGAAAAAGTTGGCCTATTCCCAGAAAACTTGTAGTTCTATCCAGAATGTAGTTCATTAAAGATCACCACCTCGGCCGGGCGCGGTGGCTCAAGTCTGTAATCCCAGCACTTTGGGAGGCCGAAGCGGGCGGATCACAAGGTCAGGAGATCGAGACCATCCTGGCTAACCCGGTGAAACCCCATCTCTCCTAAAAAATACAAAAAACTAGCTGGGCAAGGTGGTGGGCGCCTGTATACAGTCCCAGCTGCTCGGGAGGCTGAGGCAGGAGAATGGCATAAACCCGGGAGGCGGAGCTTGCAGTGAGCCGAGATCCGGCCATTGCACTCCAGGCTAGGCGACAGAGCGAGACTCCGTCTCAAAAAAAAAAAAAAAAAGATCACCGCCTCAGGCTGGGCACAGTGGCTCAGGCCTGTAATCCCAACACTTAGGGAGACTGAGGCGGGTGGATTACCTAAGGTCAGGAGCTGCAGACCATCCTGGCTAACATGATGAAACTCCCGTCTCCTCTAAAAAAATACAAAAATTAGTTCAGTGTGGTGGCGGGCACCTATAATCCCAGCTACACAGGAGGCTGAGGTGGGAGAGTCACTTTAACCAGGAGGCGGAGGTTGCCGTGAGCCGAGATTGTGCCACTGCACTCCTGCCTGGGCGACAAGAGTGAAACTCCGTCTCAAACAAACAAGCAAACAAAAAAATCACTGCCTCTCCCCAGCCCCCGTTTTATTCTCACCCACATTCTATAAAAAGGGACCCATGCTCACTGTTACCTATCTCTTACCACCATTCTCTTCCATCCCTTGTTATCCCCCTTCAGATTCCCATGAAAATTCCTCTCAAGCCAAGATTACTACAATGGTCCTGCTTGCTCCTGGGCCTGGGTCTGAGATTCCAAGCTGCCAGCTGCTGCCAGACTAGTATGTCTAAAACACCATTTTCATCATGGGTGCAGGGAGCTTGCAGAAGAGGAATAAGCACTTGAGGCGAGAGGGAGATCTTGTGCAAACAAATCCATTTTTCTAGATCTGTTTCCTCATCTAAATGCTTGGGATGGCCCCTTCCTAGCTCCGCCATTCCCCTGGGTTAAGAGCTAACAAGACTGTTTATTGTCACAAGGCCTTGTTTTTCTGATGGCCTTTTTTGGGCCTTTACAAATAGACAGCATATCTATCTGACCTTATTTCCCACTATTCCTGAGTACTCACTGCCAGTGTCCCAACTGCCATCTCTTGGAGGTCCCTGTGAAGATTACCTGTCACCTGCAATCTTTTTTAAGATCAGTGATTTTTCTGTTGTTCACGCCTAATTACTGTCTTTAATCACCTTATCCCTTTCTTACTCCTTTTTAATTATACCAAGGACACGGTAAAACAAAATTCCCTAAAAGGATATTATGGTTTTAGGGATGCCATCCAAATTCTCAGTCAGGCACATCATAAATTTGTAAGTCATAAGGAGGAGCTATGACCCCCTCAAAAGAAAAAAAGCCAAATAATGATCTGTGGGGAGAAGACACTTGAATTCAATCAAAAACAACTGCTTAAATGGAATTACCTAAGTGTTAGAAACATGTGTCATGACCTAAAAAAACTAAAAGACTACTATAAGTTTTATACACTATTTCTATGAAACTTGGTATCGAGCATTCATGCTGCATATTCTCCCTATTATCTCTGAACCACCCCACAACAGCCACTGTCTTCCTGCCCCAAGAATTACTTACCTTTTATCAGATAAGGATCCAACATCTGTGCCTGTTCAAACTTGAGGACAGAGTTTTTATTGTCTCCAGCTCTGAAGTACAGATCTGCTAAGCTTCCCAGTAGGTCCACGTTATCTCGCAATAAGGATTTTTTCTCTAGTGAACTTTAAGATATTTATTAAACACTGAACCTTTAAATCTATTATAAATCCTCTTAGTTGTTGAATCTGGATTTAGTTGTTGAATCTGGATGATCGGTCATACAGATACTATTTTCTTTTGCATAAATATAAAAGTCTTCATAATAAAAAACTTTAAGCTTATGACTTTAAAAAAAGTTATATAGGACAGGATAGCAAAAACACAGAATGAAGCAGAAATCTCTCAGTACAAACAAATAACTTTGTGGTGGCAGTTCTTCAGAACACAACATACACTACAAGGTGTTAAAAGTAATGTCATTCACAAGTGACACCTATTACTCAAGTAAATGACTTTGCATAACACAAGCCCAAGCCTCTTCTTGTCCTTGAACTTTATCTGAATATAAAGAAAATCCCTAGTCCCAAGAAGGCAAGCCAGGTTAGATGTTGCAATAAACTAAGCTTCTGGTGAGTGCAAAATGATTTTCTTCCAGGTTGAAGAATGATACACCAAGGCCAGACATAGTGGCTCACATCTATAATCCCAGTACTTTGGGAAGCCCAGGTGGGAGAATCATTTGAGCCCAGGAATTCAAGACCAGCTTGGGCAACATGGTGAAATCCCATCTCTACAAAAAAAACACGAAAATTAGCTGGGTGTGGTGGCGTGCACCTGTAGTCCCAGATAATCAGGAGGTTGAGCAGGGGGATGGTTTGAGCCCAGGAGATTGACAGGTCAAGGCTACACTGAGCTGTGACTATGCCACTGCACTCCAGTCTGGGTGAGAGAGAGAGAAATCTTGTCTCGAAAAAAACAAAAAAATGACACACCAAGGTAGCCGGCTTTGCTTCGCAAGGGTTACTACCTATGCAGGTGCAGAGCTAAACTCAGTCAGATTTATATTTTTACAGGTCCCCAACAGAGATGATTACATGATTATATTTGGGACCATTCAGTATAAAAGACTAACACATCCCAGAGACTGGCTGCAGCACCAAGAGAGAAGCATCTCATTTTTCTTTTTGCTACTTCAGATACACCAGAATTCCAGACAAGCAAAGGCCTCAAAAACACTGAATTAACTTTGTGGCTCTCACCAGATGGTATTGATTGCTCTTGAGTTGTCACCGG
This sequence comes from Chlorocebus sabaeus, assembly GCF_047675955.1. Taxonomy (NCBI): domain Eukaryota; kingdom Metazoa; phylum Chordata; class Mammalia; order Primates; family Cercopithecidae; genus Chlorocebus; species Chlorocebus sabaeus. The sequence continues at coordinate 107,521,554 of NC_132914.1, forward strand.
TGTGCACAAAAGCATACGCTTTGATCCACACAGATAGCCAGTCCAAGTTAGGCACGGTTTGGATCACATTCATTGTCATGGACGCCACCTCTGCCCCTTTTACAGAAAGGGACAGCAAGCCTAAACCAACAAAAAGCAGAAGAAAGAAAGTAAGGCACGATATCTCTCTTCCACATGCAAGGAGCAACGAGCTATGTTTTCCCTCGGCTAAAAGGCAACTGCTTCCCTATTCTGAGCAATGCATGACAGAAAAAACATATTTTAGTATTTCTTTTCTTTTTGAGACAGAGTCTTGCTCTGTCCCCCTGGGCTGGAATGCAGTGGCACGATCTCAGTTCACTGCAACCTCCACTTCCTGGGTTCAAGTGATACTCATGCCCCAGCCTCCCGAGGAGCTGGGACTACAGGCATGTGCCACCATGCCTGGCTAATTTTTGTATTTTTAGTAGAGATGGGTTTGTGCCGTATTGCCGAAGCTGGTCTCGAACTCCTGAGCTCAGGCAATCCACCCACCTCAGCCTCCCAAAGTGCTAGGATTACAGGTGTGAGCCACTGTGCCCAGCCAAAAACCATGATTAAGTATTTCTTGACTGAATATGTGACAACAGAATCCTACTAAATCACTCTCTGGAGGGGAACTTTTAAAAAATAAAGTTATTCCAATGTACAGCCAAGATTGAGAACTACTATCTTTGACAGTAAACATGCCATGAAAACAGGCAGAAAATATCTCTACCTAGAATGGCATCAAGGGCTAATGGGCACTGCCTCAGCACCTCCTTATAGCTGGTGACTGAAGGGCGCTCCTGACCAGCCTTCTTGTACAGGTTTGCCAGCATCATGTTTATCTGTATAAACACAAACAACAGATAGTAAAATAAGTGTATACTGCAAAGAAAATCTGTCACCATGAAGAAGTCCTAATTTTCATTACCAGTTATTTACTTTTTACTGGAAAATCTACCCACAACCCTGTGCAAATAAAGGGAGACTGACCCCATTCTTCAAAAGAAAGAAGAAATTACTACCTTTCCTTTCCCTAGCTCCTCCCATTCCTAAGTGGAAAGTCACATTTCCTTCCCACAAGGCCCAGTAATATCTGAACAAAAGACGCTGCCCTCTGGAAACTGGAACATTCATTTAAGAAATGGTAGAGAATGCTAGTTAACTTGATTCTTTCTTGATCTTAAAACAGAAGATGAACTATCTCACATAAGAAAGTGAGAAACTCCTGACATAGCTAGTTAAGAAGGATCAGATCAGTCTTTCCTAAAAAGGAAATGATATAGAAAGACTATAGATAAAGAAGTGTAATACTTGGCTTTTCTCTGACAATTCGACTTGTGGCTAGACTCTAGCCTAACACTTAAGGCTTTGGCCTTAAGTGTCTAACTCACTAAAGTAATGCTACAAAAATCAGCTACACTATTTAAATCCAGTGAGTGCAGACAGTTGCATTTTAGCATAATTTAAATATGTAACTTCATAAAGCTAAATTAAAATAATCCTACCTAACATGCAACTGGGAAAACTCAAGAAAATCTAAAAGTTCTGGCCAGACGTGGTGGGTCACGCCTGTAATCCCAGCACGTTGGAAGGCCGAGGTGGGTGGATCACGAGGTCAGGAGATCGAGACCACCCTGGCTAACACGGTGAAATCCCGTCTCTACTAAAAAACACAAAAAATTAGCTGGGCGTGGTGGCAGGCGCCTGTAGTCCCAGCTACTCGGGAGGCTGAGGCAGGAGAATGATGTGAACCCAGGAAGCAGAGCTTGCGGTGAGCCGAGATCGTGACACTGCACTCCAGACTGGGAGACAGAGCGAGACTCCGTCTCAAAAAGAAAAAAGAATATCTAAAAGTTCCAAAGAATGTAGAAGTTATAGGCAAGTGATAAAAGACCTTCCTAATAGTACACAGATAAACACAATATTCCAATTTAAAATTAGATTTTTTCTCTTTTTCTTTCTGAGACGGAGTTTCACGCTTGTCACTCAGGCTAGAGTGTGATGGCGCCATCTCAGCTCACTGCAACCTCTGCCTCCTGGGTTCAAGTGATTCTCCTGCCTCAGCCTCCTGAGTAGCTGGGATTACAGCCACCCACCACCACGCCCAGCTAAATTTTTTTGTATTTTTAGTAGACACGGGGTTTCACCATGTTGGCCAGGCTGGTCTCGAACTCCTGACCTCAGGTGATCCGCTCACCTTGGTCTCCAAAGTGCTGGGATTACAGGTGTCAGTCACCGTGTCTGGCAAAATTAGTAGATTTTAAACACAACAGTATTTGCTAGATCATTAACCTAAGGAAGCAGTCAATGTGAGGGCACAAAAGAAAAAAGGTCAACCCCTAATCTCTTAGATTATCTGTGGCTTGGTATGCCAGATATTTACTAGAAAGAGTTGCTCTGAAGATAAAGAACACCTGTTGCAATTATAGACCTACATTACATAAAACAATCTAATATAGCATTAATTCACACTAATTCAAACAATGGAATAAGGAAACACTAAAAATAAAACTATTTTTTACTTGGCCTCAGATTTTCCGTATTAGGCTACTATTTTGAAAATGCAAAGAAAAATACTTAAAGGAAAACTCCAGGATTGATGTCAATACTTGTAAAGAATAAAAAGTTAAATCTAAGATCCTTTCTTGACTGCTGGTTATATTAACAAACTATGACTGATGGACTATCTGTCTCAACAAATATCAAAATTTCCTTTAAGCTACTTGACTGTCACTTTAATTTTTTTTTTTTTTTTTGAGACGGAGTCTCGCTCTGTCGCCCAGGCTGGAGTGCAGTGGCGCAATCTCGGCTCACTGCAAGCTCCGCCTCCCGGGTTCACGCCATTCTCCTACCTCAGCCTCCCGAGTAGCTGGGACTACAGGCGCCCGCCACTGCGCCCGGCTAATTTTTTTCTATTTTTTAGTAGAGACGGGGTTTCACCATGGTCTCGATCTCCTGACCTTGTGATCCGCCCGCCTCGGCCTCCCAAAGTGCTGGGATTACAGGCGTGAGCCACCGCGCCCGGCCTTGACTGTCACTTTAAAAGAATGAGTTTTGAGTAATACCTAATGAAAAAGTCAGTTATTGGCCGGGCGTGGTGGCTCACGCCTCTAATCCTAGCACTGTGGGAGGCCGAGGCGGGTGCATTACAAGGTCAGGAGTTCGAGACCAGCCTGGCCAACGTGGTGAAACCCTGTCTCTACTAAAATACAAAAAATTAGCCAGGTGCAGCAGCATGCGCCTGTAGTCCCAGCTACTCAGGAGGCTGAGACAGGAGAATCGCTTGAACCCAGGAGGCGGAGGTTGCAGTGAGCTGAGATCATGCCATTATACTCCAGCCTGGGCAACAGAGCGAGACTCCATCTCAAAAAAAAAAAAAAAAAAAAAAAAGTCAACTATTTTAAAAATAGATCCTCACTTAAGAACATCATAAAGCCACATTCCACCAGTTATAAAAACAAGCAGTCATCATTTTCTAAAAACTGAGTAAGAAATTCCGCCGGGCACGGTGGCTCAAGCCTGTAATCCCAGCACTTTGGGAGGCCGAGGCGGGCGGATCACGAGGTCAGGAGATCGAGACCATCCTGGCTAACACAATGAAACCCCGTCTCTACTAAAAAAAAATACAAAAAAACTAGCCGGGCGAGGTGGCGGGCGCCTGTTGTCCCAGCTACTTGGGAAGCTGAGGCAGGAGAATGGCATAAACCCGGGAGGCAGAGCTTGCAGTGAGCTGAGATCCGGCCACTGCACTCCAGCCCAGGTGACAGAGCGAGACTCCGTCTCAACAAAAAAAAAAAAAAAAAAAAAAAAAAAACTGAGTAAGAAATTCTATGTTGGTATGTTTCCTCTTAAAATGTGAACATTTACCAAGATTTAATAATCTAACACTGAAATTTTCCTTTAAAATGTGAGGGAATGTGTGACGATGTTTACCATATATTAATAGACATTCATTTAGACATATTTTGACTCACTTCCTTGTCCTTTACACAGACTGAGAAGCCAGTTAACTCCCTAACGGACAAGAAAGAAAAACTGTAAATGTTATAGGTTTATGTTCGAGGCACACATCTTTGCTCCTAGCTATAAGAGCACTACAGAATGAAGGATACGTACTACTGACAAATGCAGACTCATACAGTTGCTCTAAGAATGATGGCAATGAAAATCAAGCAGTGGATGCTAGAAAGCTGAGATGCTTTGCCATTACTATTTTCCAAAAAAAGTCCTACAAATATCCACAAGTCATTTCGAAGGAGATTATGGTATATTCCTAATAAGGTAAGGAACAGTATCCTTCAAAATTTATAATTAAAATGGCTTCTTGGCCGGGCATGGTGGCTCACACCTATAATCCCAGCACTTTGGGAGGCCGAGGCGGGCAGATCACCTGAGGTCAGGAGACCGAGATCATCCTGGCCAACATGGTGAAACCCTGTCTCTACTAAAATGCAAAAAAGTAGCCAGGCATGGGGCTGTGCGCCTGTAGTCCCAGCTACTCAAAGGCTGAGGTAGGGAGGTGGAGGTTGCAGTGAGCCGAGATCATGCCACTGCACTCCAGCCTGGCGACACAGCAAGACTTCGTCTCAAAAAAAAAAAAAAAAAAAAAAAGGTTTCTTACAAAAGGAAGATAAAACCTTGAGTATTGCAGCAGACATTCTTTATCTGTGCAAAAAGATTATTCTTGGAGTAAGAGAAGACTTTCATAGGTTACCAGAACAGGATTTGGTATACAGCATCCAAGCTTATTATGAGAGAGGTTAATTCATAATAAACTTTCAAGTGTTTTTAATAGCAGCCAAAATCATACTGAAAAAATAGCTTCAAAAACTCAGAAAACAGTAAATAAAACCTTAATATGAGGAGGTGCTTAAACATGTTCTCATCAAGTTTGGTTACTTTTAAAGTTCAGCAAGACTTGGATGAAGCAGTACTAACTAAAATACACCAGGCCCCTACTGCTTAGATTTCCTATCTTTTACAGGCAGGAGGATGCACACGTCATTTTACCTATAAAATTCCTTATTGTTAAGCAAAAGTTGCACAAAACAGTTTTTCAATAAAGTGAGCAGGGCGGGAGACATGACAGTATTCTTAGAATATTAAATACTGATATATTCTCACATTCATGAACTTATTTAGCATTTATAAAACTAACAGAAAAAATACTATTCTTCTCATTTTATAAATAAAAACATAGTAAAGCTCACAAATTGGTAACATGCCCAAGTTTGCACTGCACACAGCTTGCATGCCCTAAACTCAAACTAGACACCAGATATTTTGACTTTAACTAAAGGTGTTTTCTTCACTGTAATATGCTGCCAAATCAAACACAAAGACATATTCTACACATAAATAAGAATAAAAGAATCTTACAGTATTAAGTCTGAAAACAAAGGAATAAAACCACCCCCATTACCAAAGGGGTACACCTATGGAGGGCAAAAAATGAAGTTCTAAAAAAGTATGTTTACCACCTGGAAGTGTTTTGCAAATAAATCATTATTTCCTATAATAAGAAACATCAAAGGCTTCTCTGCCTATGGAGTAGCCATTCTTTATTCCTTTATTTTATTAGTAAACTCACTTTCACTTAAAAACAAAAACACGAAGAGGCCAGGTGCAGTGGCTCGCACCTGTAATCCCAGCAATTTGGGAGGCTAAGGTGGGAGGACAATTTGAGCCCAGAAGTTTGAGACCAACCTGGGCAACACAGTGGAGACTGTCTCTTAAAAAAAAAAAAATATATATATATATATGTAGAGAGAAAGAGAGAGAGAGAGAGGCCGGGTACGGTGGCTCATGCCTATAATCCCAGCACTCTGGGAGGCCGAGGTGGGTAGATCACCTGAGGTCAGGAGTTCGAGACCAGCCTGACCAACATGGAGAAACCCCCGTCTCTACTAAAAATACAAAATTAGTCGGGCATGGTGGCGCATGTCTGTAATCCCAGCTACTTGGGAGATTGAGGCAGGAAAATCGCTTGAACCCGGGAGGCGGAGGTTGCAGTGAGCTGAGATTGTGCCATTGCACTCTGGCCTGGGCAACAAGAATGAACCTCCCTCTAGAAAATAAAAAAAAAAGCCGGGCACGGTGGCTCATGCCTGTAATCCCAGCACTTTAGGAGGCCGCAGCAGGCAAATCACAAAGTCAGGAGTTCAAGACCAGCCTGGCCAATATGGTGAAACACCATCTCTACCAAAAATACAAAAATTAGCCAGGAGTGGTAGTGGTGCTGGTGGGTGCCTGTAGTCCCAGCTACTCGGGAGGCTGGGGCAGGAGAATCACTTGAACCTGGGAGGTGGTGGCTGCAGTGAGCCAAGATTGCACCACTGCACTCCAGCCAGGGAGACAGAGCAAGACTCTGTCTCAAAACAAAAAAACAAAACAAAAATAAAAAACAGGCATGGAGTGGTGGCTCACACCTATAATCCCAGCATTTTGGGAGGCCAAAGTGGGAGGACAACTTGAGCCCAGGCGTTTGAGACCAGCCTGGGCAACACAGTGGAACCTTGTCTCTACCAAAAATAAAAAAAATTGGCTGGGTGCAGTGGCTCCCACCTATAATCCCAACACTTTGGGAGGCCGAGGTGGACGGATCACCTGAGGTCAGGAATTCAAGACCAGCCTGGCCAACATGGCAAAACCCCATCTCTACTAAAAACCAAAAAAATTAGACTGGTATGGTGGCAGGTGCCTGTAATCCCAGCTACTCGGGAGGCTGAGGCATGAGAATCGCTTGTACTTAGGAGACGGAGGTTGCAGTAAGCCCCCATGCTATTGCACTCCAGCCTGGGCAACAAGAGCAAAACTCCACCTCAAAAAAAATAAAAAATAAAAAAAATAAATTAGCTGGGTGTGGCAGCTTGCAACTGTAATCCCAGCTATTTGGGAGGCTGAGGTGGGAGGATTGCTTAAGCCTGGGAGGTTGAAGCTGCAGTGAGCCAGAATCACACCACTGCACTTTAGCTTGGGTGACGGTGAGACTCAGTCTCAAAAAATACTAAGTTAAACATTAAAAAAAAAAAAAAGAAAAAACCAAAGAATAAGCATGTGTAGTATTCTCCAGTTATCATTTTCAACAGCTGAATTTTCAGGGTCCCCCACTCCATGAAAAGGAAGAAAATGAGAATTAGAATCATGGGTAAAATGTTCAGATGGACTCCTTAATGCATGAGAAAACATGGAGGGAGGGAGCAAGGTTAGGAGGGCTGAGGAGAAAAACACACAAACATTCAACCTACTTTGGGAGTTCTTTGTCTTGAAGGGATCCCATCAAGTATAGCAATGGCATCTTTATCTTGTTTTAGCATTGTGTAACATTCAGCCATTTTGTATTTCACTTCAATTTCAGATGGAAGACACTAAAAGACAATGAAAATATCTCTTTGAAACATTATTCCAACAATATGAAAGTACCTCAAAACGTTAAACACAGTTATCATATGACCCAGTAATTCTTTTTTTGAGACAGGGTCTCACTCTGTTGCCCAGGCTGCAGAGCCCAGTTGCCAGGCTGGAGTCCTGCAATGCAGTGATGCCAACATAATTTACTGCAGTCTTGAACACCTAGTCTCAAGCAATCCTCCCACCTTGGCCTCCTCAGTAGCTAGGACTACAGGTGTGTGCCACCATGCCCAGTTGTGTAAAGACAGGAGTCTTACTATGTTGCCGAGGCTAGTCTCAAACTCCTGACCTCAAGTCCTCCCACCTTAGCCTCTCGAAGTGCTTGGATTACAGGTGTGAGCCACTGTGCCTGGCCTCATCTTTTACAACTAATCAGCTATCATCTAAATCAGCGGTCCCCAACCTTTTTGACACCAGGGACCAGTTTCATGAAAGACAATTTTTCCACAGATGGGGAGTGAGGGGGTGGTTTCAGGATGAAACCGTTCCACCTCAGATCATCAGGCATTAGTCAGATTATGATAAGGAACACACAACCTAGATCCTAGCAAGTGTAGTTCACAATACGGTTTGTGTTCCTGTGAGAATCTAATGCTACAGCTGATCTGACAGGAGGCGGAGCTCAGGCAGTAATATTCACTAGCCCTCCACCCACCTCCTGCTGTGCAGCCTGGTTCCTAACAGACCAGGCACTGGGGCCTGGGGAGCCCTGTTCTAAATTTTTGGAGTCTTTCTCAAAAAAAAAAAAAAAAAAAAAAAAAATCACAATTCTATCTTCGATTACCTGACTTTGTGGAGTAGATGCAGAATTTCCAGTTGAAGGTCTCACTTTTGAAGTTTTACTTAGCGCTTTCTTCTGCTGTAAAGCCATGGTATACTTACTCACAGCATTCCGATATTCCTTATCATGAAAGAGAGAATCTGCATGATACACCAAAAGCTGGTACTTCTGAGATGGGGAGAATAACTCACTAGAAAACAAAGAAAGTATATCCCCTACATAGGTTATTTTGAAATTTTAGAAGGAACACTGTTAAGTGTCTACATAAGCCTAGCACAAAGCCTTGTATAATGACAGCTTACAAAAGAGTCAATGTACCCTGAGTGCTAGTCCCTAAAGAAAGAAACATGAAAGTTGAAAGCTGAACTCTATGCTAATATGATAAATATATCTATTGCTCAATATAATCTTTATTTAACATTAAAGCAATGATACCTATGAATCAAATCCAGTAGGAGATAGAGAAAATGTAATACATCTTTTCCTCCCTTTCAATACAAGCTCCCCCAACTTTTTTTTTTTTTAAATGGATTCTCACTCTATCATCCAGGCTGGAGTGCAGTGGCGCGATCTCAGCTCACTGCAACCTCCACCTCCCAGGTTCAAGCGATTCTCCTTCCTCAGCCTCCGGAGTAGCTGAGATTACAGGCACGTGCCACCACGCCCAGCTAATTTTTGTTTTTTTTTTTTTTTAGTAGACACGGGGTTTCGCTATGTTGGCCAGGCTGGTCTCAAATTCCTGACCTCAAGTAATCTACCTGTGTCGGTCTCCCAAAGTGCTGGGATTCCAGTTATAGTGAGCCAAGATTGCACCATCGCACTCGCACTCCAGTCTGGCGACCGAGTGAGACCCCATCTCAAAACAAAACAAAACAAAACAAAAACAAAAAAACTAAAGAAAATGCCACTATAAAAGGAGAATGGGGGGCTGGGCGTAGTGGCTCACGCCTGTAATCCCAGCACTTTGGGAGGCCAAGGCAGGTGGATCACCTGAGGTCAGGAGTTCAAGACTAGCCTAACCAACATGATGAAACCGTCTCCACTAAAAATACAAAATTAGCTGGGCATGGTGGCGCATGTCCATAATCCCAGCTACTCGGGAGGCTGAGATAGGAGAATCGCTTGAACCCGGGAGGCGGAGGTTGCTATGAGCCAAGATTGCGCCACTGCACTCCAGCCTGGGCGACAAGAGTGAAACTCTGTCTTTAAAAAAAAAAAAAAAAAAAAAAAAAAAAAAAAAAAAGGCCGGGCGCAGTGGCTTACGCCTGTAATCCCAGACTACAGGGTTTCTTTTCGTTGAGGTAATGAAAACTTTCTGGAATTAGATCTTAGTGATGACCACACAATTTTGTAAATACTCTAAAACCCACAGAATTGCATTATTGTGGCCATGCACGATGGCTTACGCCTATGATCCTAGCTACTTAGAGGCTGAGGCAGGAGAATCACTTGAACCCGGGAGGCAGAGCTTGCAGTTAGCCAAGATCCTGCCACTGCACTCCAGCCTGGGTGACAGAGAGAGGCTCTGTCTGATAAATAAACAAACAAACACACAAAAAACGGCCGGGAGCGGTGGCTCATGCCTGTAATCCCAGCACTTTGGGAGGCTAAGGTGGGAGGATCACCTGAGGTCAGGAGTTCAACCAGCCTGGCCAACATGTTGAACCCCTGTCTCTACTAAAAATACGAAAATCAGCCAGGCGTGGTGGTGGGCACCTGTAAACCCAGCTACTTGGAAGGCTGAGGAAAAACTGCTGGAACCCAGGAGGTGGAAGCTGCAGTGAGCCAAGATCACGCCACCGCACTCCAGCCCTGGTGACAGAGTGAGACTCAGTCTCCCCCCCAAAAAAACAAAAAACAACAACAAAAAAGTACAGTCTAGATGACTTAAGTTCTCTTCAAACTCTGTGATTCTATGTATGTAGTGAGAAATAACCATCTGATGCCTGGATACAAAAGTATTATTACACCCACAGAAGGCATTCAGATATTCATATTACATGTCTACTTACACATGCATAAGTTACCTCTGTAATGACACAGGAAAAAATAGTTACTGCCTCTGGAGAAAGGAAATGGTGGGATGAGGTTCAAGACTCAGGGAAAGATACTGATCTGCATGCCCCTTCTCCACTGTTTGAATTTAACAGTGTCTACTGCCTATTCCACAAGAAATTTTAAAGTATAAATCATGAAGGGCAGAAACCTGAACATATCCTGAAGCTAGGAAACTGCCAATCTAACCTAACATGAAAAAGCATGGGCTAAACTTAGTCTAGCCAGAGAATTAAACTGTTTCAAACTCTCCTGTAACATCTTTGAGAACTAAGAGCAAGTAGGGCCTAAATCTCCAAACGTGGAAACTATGCTTTGACAAATCACTCAGAACCAAGAACCAAGTGAAAGGTTCCAGAATAAACACAGAAGGCTGACAGAGACCAGGGCTCCTGTCAACATGAAGTGGATGGTGGCAAAATGATGGTCTCACTAGTAAGGTCCAAAGCACACTAATGAGGCCGGGCTCGGTGGTTCGCGCCTGTAATCCAAGCACTTTGGGAGGCCTAAGTCATGGGGATCACTTGAGGTCAGGAGTTCGAGACAAGCCTGGTCAACATGATAAAACTCCATCTGTATTTAAAAAAAAAAAATTAGCCGGGCGTGGTGGTGTGAATCTGTAATCCCTGTTACTCAGGAGGCTGAGGTGGGAGGATCGTTTGAGCCTGGGAGGTGGAGGCTGTAGTGAGCCAAGATCGCACCACTGCACTCCAGCCTGGGCAACAGAGCAAGACTCTGACTGAAAAGCAAAACAAAACAAAACACCAAAGCACACTCATGAAAATCCAATGGGCAGCAGCTGCATTGTAAGCACTTTAAGGACCTTTCCCTTCTGACCTAGACCAGCTTCTATAGCAGGCCAAACACTAATACATCTACAGAGTAGAAGTTTCCATGATAATGCCATTTGGAGGTAGCAGACTGGTGGCTCAGAATGGAGACTCTCCAGTCAGAGAAGACCAGGTCCAGACATCGTACTCCTCCATTTATTAGATGTGTGAACTCAGACAAGGGTATTTCACCTCCCTGAGGTTGTACTCACTTCCTCAACACACTCAATAAGCATGTGAGTGCTTAATGCGCACATCCACTGTGCTTTCAATTGCTAGGCGATGCGAAGAGTAGAAAAGTGGGAGTACCTGAGAGTCCTGGGAGTCAGAGAAGGTTCTCTAGGAGAGATGTTCAGGCTAAAACCTGAAGGAGGAGGCAGCGCTGAGATAAGGACTGTTGCAGCAGGAACAGCAAGTACAAGGGCCCAGAGTAGAGAACACGCTTGGTACATTCAAATAACACAAAGAGGCCAAGCGCGGTGGCTCACGCCTGTAATCCCAAAATTTTGGGAGGCCAAGGTGGTGGGATCACCTGAGGTCAGGAGTTCAAGACCAGACTGGTCAATATATTGAAACTCCGTTTCTACTAAAATTACAAAAATTACCTGGGCGTGTGGCGCTCGCCTGTAATCCCAGCTACTTCGGAGGCTGAGGCAGGAGAATCGCTTGAACCCAGGAGGCGGAGGCTGCAATGAGCCAAGATCGCGCCATTGAACTCCATGCAGCCTGGGCGACAGAGCAAGGCTCTGTCTCAAAAAAAACAAAAATAAAAAAAAATAAATAAATAACAGAAAGAATAGCCAGAGAGGCTGGAGAGCAGTGAACACAGTAATGAGATGAAGTAGCAGAGAGTGAAGGGCAGATATTTCCCTTCGGAGGCCATGGGAAAGAATTTTCATGAGTGCAATAAAGGATTTTTTTTTTTTTTTGAGACGGAGTCTCACTCTGTCGCCCACACTGGAGTGCAGCGGCGCGATCTTGGCTCACTGCAAGCTCTGCCTCCCGTGTTCATGCCATTCTTCTGCCTCAGCCTCCCCAGTAGCTGGGACTACAGGTGCCCGCCACCACGCCCGGTTAATTTTTTTGTATTTTTTTAGTAGAGACCGGGTTTCACCGTGTTAGCCAGGATGATCTCGATCTCCTGACCTCGTGATCCGCCTGCCTCGCCCTCCCAAAGTGCTGGGGTTACAGACGTGAGCCACTGCAACCGGCCAATGAAGGATTTTAAGCAGGAGAGGGACATGTACTTAAGGATGGACACTCAAGGATGGAATCAGCCCAGTGCTTCAATGAAACAAGAAAGGCGCCACGCCCACCCATTAATGGAATCTCCCGTTTCCTTTTTTTGAGACAGGCTGTCGCACACGATAAAGGACAGCGATGCGATCACGGCTCACTGCAGCCTCGACCTTCCCGGCTCAAGCAATCCTCCTGCCTCAGCCTCCCGAGTAGCTGGGAACTCAGGCACGCACAATCACACCCGGCTAATTGTTTAATTTTTATTTTTCATAGAGGCAGGGTCTCCCTATGTTGCCCAGGTTAGTCTTAACTCCTGGGCTCAAGCGATCCTCCCGCCTCAGCCTCCCAAAGTGCTGGTATTAGAGGCGTGAGCCATCGCGCCCGGCCCCGTTTTCAGGGGTTTCCCAAGGCAAGAAAGTGGACCCTCCTGATACACTTAATGGGGTGACCAATCTCAGATGCGGGGCTAGAGCATAAAAACCAGGAGGCTGGGTCCCTGAGCTGCAGCGAGAGAAAAAAACGTTCTCTGGAAGGAGCCGAGAGGGGAAGATTCGGCCCAGCGATGTGACAGTCGCGCTACCCCGCGACAGGTGCCTCAGAAAACCCTCGCCTGGGTCGTCCTCAGAGCCTCTGCCTTCTATTTCTCCAAGCCGCCGCTCGCCACATCTCCGCGGGGACTTGACGCCGGCACCCAGTGAACCCAACTTGCGCTCCGAAGTCTGCTCCGCTCCACTACGCCCTCGCAGACGCCGGAGCCTCCGCTGGTGCGGGAGGCCGCTTCTTCCCGCCTGTTCCCGCGTGCCCTGAGCCCCCGGTCCCAGACCACTGCCGCTTTCTCCTCAGCCCCAGGCCGCTCCCCGCCTCAACTCACGGGTTGTTATTACTCATTGTAAGTAACAAGCTGCTGAGAAGCCGCACGTTGGAGTGCAGCCCCGCGGCCGCCATGTCCCGCACGTGGTCTATCACATTCATCCTGCCCTGCAAGGCCGCGGGCAGCGGCGGCAGCACTGTCTCGAAAAACCGGTAAGGGATCCTTAGGAAAGACTCCAAAATGGCCGTGTCGCCGGGGTCCATCGGGTCCACACGCGGCACCACCCCCAAGCAAGAGGTAACTACTGAAGTGCCCGAATAAAAAGAAACTCGAGTCCCTGCTCCTGTCGTGGTCCCTTTCCGGTGAAATGAGTTGTTACTTTTATGCAAAAATTACGTCATCATCCTAAACTGCAAAATTTAGTGAGGATTTACAATGAGACAAAAGTCACCTTAGTAAGACTACATGGTCAATTTGAATGAGTCTGAGAGGAATTTGTGCCTCTCAGAAATTAAAATGTGTGGGCATTTACTAGAAATAAAATATAGTAAGGTGAGGAAAAGCGCTCCAACTGGAATTAAATATTCTAATCGGGCGCCAGGGACAGACCTAACGGCTTTTACAGTCGCGCATGCGCACCAGGCAGGGGCCGCCGCCTCCCTGCTCAGGTGTTTTGTGTTCCTGCTAAAGTCAGGTTTTGTCCCTGGATGAACTTGTTGGTTCGAGGGGCGTATTTTACCATGTAAAATGATTCCCTAAATCCGTGGAAATAAAGACTAGATCCAGGAATTAGCTGATACCCATATAAACCAGCATGTATCTGGCACAGTTAACGTTTTACAAAAGTTTTACACAAGTTATTGGACGTTCACAACAATCCATAAAGTTGAAGTTGTCTTTCCCTTCTCACAAGGGAAGAAACTGCCTGCTTAAATTTTGTGCTCAGGTTGTTAAATGGTTGACTTGGAATCAGCTCGCCAGTGGTTAAATGTGATGGATCGCAAACTCGAATGTATACAGAGGCCAGGGAGGTAACTGAGCCAATGAGGCAGTTTAGGTATTTGAATCAGAATCCCAATATCCTCCACAATCACCCTCTCAGATATAGCCTTTCGCTCCTTTCTTGAAGGAGACAGTTGTTTTGGTCTATATTTTGTTTTCATTTGATTTTTAGAGTAACAGATGCAAAAAAAAATGCTCTGAAAAAATCACGGTGTATCTTCACCAGTCAACTTTTTCAGCTCTTACATTTTGTCACAGTTGAAGCTCCTGTGATCCTTTTCCCATCTCATCCCCTACTCTAGTTTCCTGGATGTATGAGACCTTTGATGTGATTTTGGTGGGCATGATCACTGTGAACTTTTCTTTTTTTTTTTTTTTTGAGATGGAGTTTTGCTCTTGTCGCCCAGGTTGGAGTTCAAAATCTCAGCTCACTGCAACCTCCGCCTCCCGGGTTCAAGTGATTCTCCCTGCCTCAGCTTCCTGAGAAGCTGGGATTACAGGCACCTGCCACCACTGTCACGCACATCCGTGTGAAGAGACCACCAAACAGGCTTTGTGTGAGCAACAAGGCTGTTTATTTCACCTGGGTACAGGTGGGCATTGTAGGAGGATGAGCTGCAGACAAAACTCCTCAGACACCAAATTAAAGAAGGAAGGAGTTTATTCGGCCGGGAGCATTGGCAAGGCTCCTGTGTCAAGAGCTGAGCTCCCTAAGTGAGCAATTCCTGTCCCTTTTAAGGACTCACAACTCTAAGGGGGTCCATGTGAGAAGCTCATGATCGATTGAGCAAGCAGGGGGTACGTGACAGGGGCTGCATGCACTGGTGGTCAGAGTGAAACAGAACAGACCGGGAAGTTTCACAATGTCTTTCTATAATCTATAGATAACATTAGTTGCTAGGTCAGGGGTCGAATTTTAACTACCAGGCTTAGGTCAGGCAGGCCCAGGCCTGGTTTCGGGTCTGGTTCCTTGGTTTTCGGTCTGGTTCCTAGGTGCTGGGTTACCTGCTTTTTGTTTTGCTTTTCTTTCCTTTTCTGAGTTTAAAACAATATAAAACCATATGAGAGGCCGGGCGCAGTGGCTCATGCCTGTAATCCCAGCACTTTGGGATGCCAAGGTGGGTGGATCACCTGAGGTCGGGAGTTCAAGAGCAGCCTGACCAACATGAAGAAACCCCTTCTCTACTAAAAATACAAAATTAGCTGGGCATAGTAGCACATGCCTATAATCCCAGCTACTAAGGAGGCTGAGGCAGGAGAATTGCTTGAACCTGGGAGGTGGAGGTTGCGGTGAACCAAGATCGTGCCATTGCACTCCAGCCTGGGCAACAAGAGTGAAACTCCGTCTCAAAAAAAAAAAAAAAACACCTATATGAGAAGGTCTGTCTGTCTTCTCTCAGGCTGAGTTCAAAAACAGAGTCAGCAAAGGGAGATAGGGGTGGGGCCATTTTATAAGACTTGGGTAGGTAGTGAAAAATTACAGTTAAAGGGGATTGTTCCCTGGTGGGCAGGGGCGGGGATCACAAGGTGCTCAGTGGGGGAGCTTCTGAGCCAGGAGAAGGAATCTCACAAGGTCATGTCATCAGTAAAGGAAGGAACAGCCATTTTCACTTCTTTTGTGTTTCTTCAGTTACTTCAGGCCATCTGGATGTATACCTGCAGTCTTGGGCTCAGAGGCCTGACATTCCTGTCTTCTTATGTTAATAAGAAAAATAAAATGAAATAGTCATAAAGTATTAGGGCAGTGAAAATTTTTGGGGATGGTATGGAGAGATGATGGGTGATTTTTCTCAGGGCTGCTTCAAGCAGGATTAGGGGTGGTGTGGGAACCTAGAGTGGGAGAGATTAAGCTGAAGGAAGATTTTGTGGTAAGGGGCGATAGTGTGGGGTTCTTAAAAGGAGCATCTGTCATATAGAATGATTGGTGATGGCCTGGATGAGGTTTTCTATGAATTGAGAAACTAAATGGAAGACACAAGGTCTGAATTAAGAGAAGGAGAAAAACAGGTATTAAATGACTAAGAATTGGGAGGACCTGGGACATCCAATTAGAGAGTGCCCAAAGGGGTTCAGCATAATTACTTGCTTGGTTGGTGAGTTTTTGGGCTCTATCCTTGACAGAGTCCTCCTTTTTAAATTGGAGGCTGAGCTTGGTGAGGTGTGTTTTTATTTTTTATTTTATTTATTTATTTATTTATTTTGAGACGGAGTCTTGCTCTGTCGCCCAGGCTGGAGTGCAGTGGCACAATCTCGGCTCACTGCAAGCTCCGCCTCCCGGGTTTACGCCATTCTCCTGCCTCAGCCTCCTGAGTAGCTGGGACTACAGGCGCACGCCACCTCACCCGGCTAGTTTTTTTGTATTTTTTAGTAGAGACGGGGTTTCACCGTGTTAGCCAGGATGGTCTCGATCTCCTGACCTCGTGATCCGCCCGTCTCGGCCTCCCAAAGTGCTGGGATTACAGGCTTGAGCTACCACACCTAGCCAAGGTGTGTTTTTAAAAGACCATTAGTCCATTCTATCTTTCCTGAAGATTGAGGACAGTAAGGCGTATGAAGTTTTCACTGAATACAAAGAGCCTGAGAAACTGCTTGGGTGATTTGACTAGTAAAGACCCGTCCGTTATCAGACTGTATAGAGGTGGGAAGGCCAAACCAAGGAATTATGTCTGACAAAAGGGAAGAAATGACCACGGTGGCCTTCTCAGACCCTGTGGGAAAGGCCTCTACCCATCCAGTGAAAATGTCTACCCAGACCAAGAGGTATTTTAGTTTCCTGACTTGGGACATGTGAGTAAAGTCAATTTGCCAGTCCTGGGCAGGGGCAAATCCCTGAGCTTGATGTGTAGGGAAAGGAGGGGTCCTGAACAATCCCTGAGGAGTGGTAGAATAGCAGATGGAACACTGAGAAGTGATTTCCTTGAGGATAGATTTCCATGATGGAAAGGAAATGAGAGGTTCTAAGAGGCGGGCTAACAGCGTGTAACCTACATGGAAGAGGTTATGAAATGATGACAGAATAGAATGGGCCTGTGAGGCTGGAAGGAGATATTTTCCTTGGTCCAAGAACCATTTGCCTTGTGTGGGAAGAGATTGATAAGTGGAAGTTTTGGTGGGGGAGTAGGTGGGAGTGACCAGATGAGAAGGAGAAAAACTGGCCGTGGGGGACAGAAGTTAGAAAGCTAAGCTGCGTCTTTAGCATAAGCATTGCCCTGAGCAATGGGATCTGATGCCTTTTGATGGCCCTTGCAGTGAATGACTTCAGCTTCCTTTGGAAGTAAAGCAGCCTTGAGAAGAGTTTTTATTAAAGAGACATTAATGATGGAGGACCCTCAAGTAGTGAGGAAACCTCTTTCAGCCCATATAACAGCATGGTGGTGCAGGATATGGAAGGCATATTTGGAGTCAGTATAAATATTGACATGTAGTCCCTTTGCAAGAGAGAGGGCATGAGTTAAGGCAATGAGTTTGGCTTGTTGAGCGGTAGTGCAGTGGGACAGAGTGGTAGCCTCAATGATAGATGTGGAAGATACTATAGCATAGCCTGCCTTTGCTGGTGAGTAGCGATTAGGCCTGGTGAAACTGCCATCAATAAACCAAGTGTGATTAGGGTGAGGAACAGGAAAGAAGGAAATATGGGGAAATGGAGTGAATGTCTGGTGGATCAGAGAGATACAGTCATGGAGATCAGGTGTGGTATCTGGAATAATGTGGGGGCTAGCCTAAAACAATAAGGTCAAGTTGTTTGGACAGAAAGGCTACAGGGCACAGTCCCAGCTCTTGTGAAAGAATTTTGACTGCACAGCCCTGTACTTTGGCTATGTGTAATGAAAAGGGTTGGGATGAGTTAGGGAGAGCTAGTGTGGCAGCAGCTTCTAGGGCCGTTTTTAAGGAACGGAAAGAGGAGTGGTAAAAGGATTTAGGATCTATGGGGTCAGCTAGGTTTGCTTTTGTGAGTTTATATAATGGTTTAGTCAGGATGGTAATACTAGGTATCCAAAGGTGAAGTACCTAACCATGCATAGGAAGGAAAGGAGTTGTTTTGTAGAAGGGGTTGGGGTTTGGGAGATTAGCCAGACACAGTCAGCAGGGAGAGCACATGTGTTTTCACAAAGAATTATGCCAAGATAGGTTATGGATGAGGAAGAAATTTGGGTTTGACTGAAGTAATGGGAGCTGTCTGTGAAGCCTTGTGGCAGTACAGCCCAGGTAATTTGCTGAGCCTAATAGGTGTCAGGATCAGTCCAAGTGAAAGCAAAGAGAGGCTGTGATGAAAGGTACAAAGGAATAGTAAAGAAAGCATGTTTGAGATCCAGAACAGAATAATGGGTTATGGAGGGGTTGTGGAGGGAGGTATTGAGGATAGGAGAGTCTATGGCTTTGGTATCATGGGTTGGATAGGCAAGACAATTTGGTTGATAAGCCACAGATCCTGAACTAATCTGTAAGGCTTGTCTGGTTTTTGGACAGTTAAAATGGGGGAATTGTAAGGAGAGTTTACAGGCTTTAAAAGGCCATGCTGTAACAGGCAAGTGATAACAGGCTTTTATCCTTTTAAAGCATAGCGGGCTAAGGGTGATTAGGTTTTAATGGGAAGGTAAGGGGTGCATGATCAGTCTCCAAGGAGGGAGTAGAGGTGTCGTATACTTGTGGATTAAGGTGGGGAGATATAAGGGGAGGATGCGAAGGAGGTTTTGAACTGGGGAAAGGGCAGTAATGAGGTGTGGCTGTAGCCTAGGAATAGTCAGGGAAGCAGATAATTTAGTTAAAATGTCTCAACCTAATAAGGGAGCTGGGCAGGTGGGGATAAGTAAAAAGGAGTACATAAAAGAATGTTGTCCAAGTTGGCAACAGAGTTGGGGAATTTTAAGAGGTTTAGAAGCCTGGCCATCAATACCCACAACAGTTATGGAGGCAAGGAAAACACACCCTTGAAAAGAAGGTAATGTGGAGTGGGTAGCCTCCGTATTGATTAAGAAGGGGATGGACTTACCCTCTACTGTAAGACTTACCCAAAGTCCTGTAGGCTTCTGAGCCGATTGGGCAGCATCAGTCTTCAGCCGCTAAGTAGAGAAGATCTGGCAAGGAGTCAGTCAGAGAGTCTTAGGCCAGAGTTCCAGGGGCTCTGGGAATGACTGCCAGGTCAGACAGTCCGATTTCCAGTGGGGTCCCGCATAGATGGGACATGGCTTAGGAGGAATCCAAAGCTGCGGCCAATCCTTGGCCCAGTGGCCAGATTTCTAGCACTTGAAGCAAGATCCTGGGGTAGGCAGTGTCAGGTCTCTGAGCCCAAGCTAAGCCATCATATCCCCTGTGACCTGCATGTATACATCCAGATGGCCTGAAGCAACTGAAGATCCACAAAGAAGTGAAAATAGCCTTAACTGATGACAATCCACCACTGCGATTTGTTCCTGCCCACCCTAACTGATACGATATAGTCTACTCTGCCCTTAAGAAGGTACTTTGTAATATTCTCCCCTGCCCTTAAGAATGTACTTTGTACGCCTATCCCAAACCTATAAGAACTAATGATAATCCCACTACCCTTTGCTGACTCTCTTTTTGGACTCAGCCTGCCTGCATCCAGGTGAAATAAACAGCCTTGTTGCTCACACAAAGCCTGTTTGGTGGTATCTTCACATGGACGTGTGTGACAGGTGGTCCTGGAGGAATGCCTGGCTGCTGTGGTTCAGGTGTTTGGAAGTTCTTGTGTGCTGGAGATGTGGCTGGGGTTTGTCTCACAGTGGAGGCAAGGAATTGCAACTTAGAAATACGTTGCTACTTGGCTGCCTCTACTCTATTATTGTACATCATGAAGGCAAGGTTAATTAAGTCCTGTTGTGGGGTTTGAGGGCCAGAATCTAATTTCTGGAGCTTTTTTTTTAAGGTCGGGAGTGGCTTGGGTAATAAAATGTATATTGAGAATAAGACAGCCTTCTGGCCCTTCTGCGTCTAGGATGGTAAAGTGTCTAAGGGTTGTTGCCAAACAGGCCATGGACTGGGCTGGGTTTTTTGACAAAACCCATTTGACGAAAAAGAGCCTAAATGCTAACTGATTTGGGAGAGGTCAGATAAAGAAAAAGAAGCATTAACCTTGACTATGCCTTTAGCTCCAGCCACCTTTTTAAGAGGAAATTGTTGGGCAGGTGGGGGAGGGCTAGTCATGGAACAAAACTGTAAGCCAGACCGGGTGTGAGGAGGGGAGGTGATAAAAGGATTATAAGGTGGGGGAGTGGAGGCTGAGGAAGAATTGGGACCTGTCTCAGCCTGGTGAGGAGCAACCTGGGGAGGAGAGGTCAGATGGGTCTGTAGAAAAGAAAGATTCAAAAGACTCAGCGATGCTTGGGGTTGGGACTGAAGGGACAGGCAGGAGGGAAAGAAGGAGGATTTGGGATGAGTCACATTGGGAACAGAGACTAGGGAGGGACCGATATGTAAAAGAATGCCGGGACATCAGCCACCTCAGACCATTTGTCCATTTTTTGACAAAAATCATCCAGGTCTTGTAAAATGGAGAATCAAAAGTGCCATTTTCTGCCTATTTAGAACCATTGTAGAGTTTGTGTTGGGGCCAAGCGGTGTTGCAGAAGAAAATAAGATGCTTACGTATTTAGGTCAGGTGAGAGCTGAAGAGGTTTTAAGTTTTTTTTTTTTTTTTTTTTTTTTTTTTTTTTTGAGACGGAGTCTCGCTCTGTCACCCAGGCTGGAGTGCAGTGGCCCGCTCTCTGCTCACTGCAAGCTCCGCCTCCCGGGTTCGCGCAATTCTCCTGCCTCAGCCTCCCGAGCAGCTGGGACTACAGGCGCCCGCCACCTCGCCCGGCTTATTTTTTGTATTTTTAGTAGAGACGGGGTTTCACCATGTTAGCCAGGATGGTCTCGATCTCCTGACCTCGTGATCCGCCCGTCTCGGCCTCCCAAAGTGCTGGGATTACAGGCTTGAGCCACCGCGCCCGGCCACGAGGTTTTAAGTTTTTAAGAGCACAGGCTCTAAGGCTTCTGAGACAGGAGAAGGAATTTCACAAGGTAATGTCATCAGTTAAGGCAGGAACCAGCCACTTTCACTTCTTTTGTTATTCTTCAGTTACTTCAGGCCATCTGGATGTATACCTGCAGGCTTGGGCTCAGAGGCCTGACAACCATGCCCAGCTAATTTTGTATTTTTGGTAGAGACAGGGTTTCTCCCTGTTGGTCAGGCTGGTCTCCAACTCCCGACCTCAGGTGATCCGCCCACCTCAGCCTCTCAAAGGGAGAAGATAGGGGAATGGAGGGCAGAAGGTTGCCCGTAGTGAAGGAGGTAAATTTAAAGAGAAAGGTAGAGACATGGAGAAGGGGATGGTGAGCAGCCCTGGGCTGCAATGTGGGTGAGCAGCCAAAGCAGGTGTCCCCACAATTGACTTGCCACCAAGGGAATGTGGGTGAATGACCAAGGCAGGTGTCCCCGCAGTGATCAGACACCAATGGAGTGTGGGTGAATAATCAGGCAAGTGTCCCTGCAGTGATTAAACATCAAGGGAAGGCTGCCTTCCCAAGTCCGTGACTGGCACCGGAGTTTTGGGTCCATGGATAAAATGCATCTCCTTTGTCTCTACTAGAGAGAAAAAAGAACTGGAATTGGAAGGACAGGAAGATTGAAGGGTAGCAAGAGAGGGAGATTTAAGGGTAGCAAGAGAGGCTGGAGAAGAGAGTGAAAAGACTGCTCATCCGATTTGAAATTCATGAGATATTCTTTGGGCTGGTTGGTTTGAGGACCCGAGGTCCTCATGGAGTGAGGGTGACGACAGCGGACTGGTCTCCCGAAGGAGTCCTCCTGTCCTGGGTTTTGGCACCAAATGTCATGCGTGTCCATGTGAAGAGACCACCAAACAGACTTTGTGTGAGCAACAAGGTGGTTTATTTCACCTGGGTGCAGGCAGTCTGAGTCTGAAAAAAGAGTCAGCGAAGGGAGATGGGGTGGAGCCATTTTATAAGATTTGGGTAGGTAGTAGAAAATTACAATCAAAGGGGGTTGTTCTCTGGCAGGCAGGGCCATGGCTCACAAGGTGCTCAGTGGGGGAGCTTCTGCGCCAGGAGAAGGAATTTCACAAGGTCATGTCATCAGTTAAGGCAGGAACTGGCCATTTTCACTTCTTTTGTGATTCTTAGTTATTTCAGGCCATCTGGATGTATACCTGCAGGCTTGGGCTCAGAGGCCTGACAACCACGCCCAGCTAATTTTGTATTTTTATTTATTTTATTTATTTATTTTTTGAGACGGAGTCTCGCTCTGTCGCCCAGACTGGAGGGCAGTGGCATGATCTCGGCTCACTGCAAGCTCCACCTCCTGGGTTCACGCCATTCTCCTGCCTCAGCCTCCCAAGTAGCTGGGACTACAGGTGACCGCCACCACACCTGGCTAATTTTTTGTATTTTTAGTAGAGACGGGGTTTCACCGTGTTAGCCAGGATGGTCTCAATCTCCTGACCTCATGATCCGCCCGCCTCAGCCTCCCAAAGTGCTGGGATTACAGGCGTGAGCCACCGCACCCGGCCTAATTTTGTATTTTTAGTAGAGACAAGGTTTCTCCATGTTGGTCAGGCTGGTCTCCAACTCCTGACCTCAGGTGATCCGCCCACCTCAGCCTCTCAAAGTGCTGGGATTACAGGCTTAAGTCACCACAACCAGCCGAACTTTTTTTTTTCTTGAGACAGAATCTCACTGTCACCCAGGTTGGAGTGCAGTGGTGGGATCTCTACTCACCACAACCTCCGCCTCCCAGGTTCAAGCGATTCTCCTGCCTCAGCCTCCTGAGTAGCTGGGATTAAAGGCATGCACCACCATGCCTGGCTCATTTTTGTATTTTTAGTAGAGACGAGATTTCACTATGTTTGCTACTCTGGTCTTGAACTCCTGACCTCAGGTGATCCTCCAGCCTCGGCCTTCCAAAGTGCTAGGATTACAGGCATGAGCCACCATGCCTGGCCTTCTGTGAACTTTTAAATACTTTTTCTTTTCTTTCTTTTTTTCTTTTTTTCTGAGATGGAGTTTCACTCTTCTTGCCTAGGTTGGAGTGCAATGGTGTGATCTTGGCTCACTGCAAATGCTGCCTCCCGGGTTCAAGCGATTCTCCTGCCTCAGCCTCCCAAGTAGCTGGGATAACAGGAAGGTGCCACCATGCCCAGCTAATTTTTGTGTTTTTAGTAGAGATGAGGTTTCGCCCTGTTGGCCAGGCTGGTCTTGAACTCCCGATGTCAGGAGATCCACCCACCTCAGCCTCCCAAAGTGCTGGGATTACAGCCGTGAGCAACCGTGCCCAGCCTTAAATACTTTTTCTAAATATGTATATATCCAAAACCAATATATAACATTGTCATCTTGACAAATGGCAATTGTTATCACCACTCAGCACACTGGGAGGAGCAGGGGAGTTGTAACCAACTGGAATGTGCCCTATCTACATGGGCAGCTGTAACTTAATTTCAACATATTAGTCCCAGGCAGCTGGGAATTTTCTGTATCATTTGACTTTTTAAAAGAATTCATAGTCATAAATCTGGATTTTAAAATTTGAAGTAATCCAGTTTTTGGATTTTTTTTTGAAACAGTTTCACTCTGTCACCCAGGCTGGAGTGCAGTGGCACGATCTTGGCTCATTGCAGCCTCTGCCTCCCAGGTTCAAGCGATTCTCCTGCCTCAGCCTCCTGAGTGGCTGGTACTACAGGCATGCGCCACCACATCAGGCTAATTTTTGTATTTTTGGTAGAGACAGGGTTTCACCATGTTGGCCAGGCTGGTCTCAAACTCCTGACCTCAGGTGATCCACCTGCCTCCACCTCCCAAAGTGGGATTACAGGCATGAGCCACTGTGCTTGGCCAAGTGTTCCAATTTTTTTTTTTTTTTTGAGACGGAGTCTCGCTCTGTGGCCCAGGCTGGAGTGCAGTGGCGCGATCTCGGCTCACTGCAAGCTCCGCCCCCCCGGGTTCACGCCATTCTCCTGCCTCAGCCTCCCAGTAGCTGGGACTACAGGCGCCCGCCACCTCGCCCGGCTAATTTTCTTGTATTTTTAGTAGAGACGGGGTTTCACCGTGTTAGCCAGGATGGTCTGGATCTCCTGACCTCGTGATCCGCCCGTCTCGGCCTCCCAAAGTGCTGGGATTACAGGCTTGAGCCACCGCGCCCGGCCGTGTTCCAATTTTTAAAGGTTGGCCAAAATGAAAATAAGGAGAACTCTCTATGTATAGAAGACCAAAGCCTTGAAACACATTGTTTATACATTAACAGAAGAATGGATACATTCTGCTACATTTATGCAAGGAAATGCTATGCAGCATTTAAAACATAAATGAGGCCGGGTGCGGTGGCTCAAGCCTGTAATCCGTGCACTTTGGGAGGCTGAGACGGGCAGATCACGAGGTCAGGAGATCGAGACCATCCTGGCTAACATGGTGAAACCCCGTCTCTACTAAAAATACAAAAAACTAGCCGGGCGCGGTGGCGGGCACCTGTAGCCCCGGGCGCCTGTAGTCCCGGCTACTCGGGAGGCTGAGGCAGGAGAATGGCGTAAACCCAGGAGGCAGAGCTTGCAGTGAGCTGAGATCTGGCCACTGCACTCCAGCCTGGGCGACAGAGCGAGACTCTGTCTCAAAAATAAATAAATAAATAAAATAAAATAAAATAAATGAACTCTAGCACATGTATTAATGTTAATATGGATAAATGTAAAAAGTTTATTGAATAAAGTAAGTTGTAGAATTGTATCACTCTATGATATCATTTAAATAAAGTTGGAAAATATACAGGATATTATACATTGTTTTTGGATACATACATATTTAGGAAAAGTATTTAAAAGTTCACAGAGAAGATGCCCACCAAAATAAAATTGAAGCTTACATCTAGGAAAGGAGAGTAGGGAATGAGATGGGAAAAGGATCTATGGGAGCTTCAACTGTGGCAAAATGTAACAGCTAAAAAAGTTAAATGGTAAAGATACAGGTATTCTTTTTGTGTGTGTGTTTGGAGATGGAGTCTCACTCTGTCACCCAGGCTGGAGTGCAGCGGTGCCATCTTGGCTCACTGCAACCTCCACCTCCCAGGTTCAAGTGATTCTCCTGCCTCAGCCTTCCAAGTAGCTGAGACTACAGGTGAGGGCCACCACGCCCAGGTGATTTTTTGTATTTTTAGTATGAGGTTTCACCGTGTTAGCCAGGACGGTCTCGATCTAATCTCGTGATCCGCCCGCCTCAGCCTCCCAAAATTCTGGGATTACAGGCATAAGCCACCGCACCTGGCCGATACAGGTATTCTTTACATTGTCCTTCATAAATGGCAGTGGGGAACCATTAAAAGCATAGAAATAGGCACTAGACTGCCTGGGTTTAAATCTCATTTTTGCCATTTATTATCTTAATTTAAAACTCACTTAATTTTCCAGAATCTTAGTCACCCCTTCTGTGAAATGGGGGAGATATAACAGCACCTATTTAATGGGATTGTTATAAAGATTAAATTAATTCATGGTGGGAAGCTTATTAAGGGCAGCATGGTAGAAGTGATCCACCCCAGGGCATAGGTCAGAGAGGGGTAGGTTTGCACCACTGCACTCCAGCCTGGGCAACAGAGGAAGACTCCATCTCAAAACAAAACAAAACAAAATAAAACAAAACAAAACAAAACAGGCCAGGCACGGTGGCTCACACCTGTAATCCCAGCACTTTGGGAAGCTGAGACAGGTGGTTCACCTGACGTCGGGAGTTCAAGACCAGCCTGGTGAACATGGTGAAACCCTGTCTCTACTAAAGATACAAAAATTAGCTGGCTGTGGTGGCAGACGCCTGTTAATCCCAGCTACTTGGAAGGCTGAGGCAGGAGAATTGCCCAAACCCAGGAGGTGGAAGTTGCAGTGAGCCAAGATTGTGCCACTGCACTCCAGCCTGGGCAACAGAACAAGACTCTGTCTCAAAATAAAATAAAATAAAAAATTATAATATTATATAATAAATAATATATATTATATAATACTATGTAATATATATTATATTGATATTGCCATATTCCCAGGCAGACAATAAAATATATAATATATATAATATAGCCTCTCCCTCCGGCGTCCTCTCCTGGCCCTCTCGCACTGTGCAGTCTCTCTGACGCAAGACTGTCCCGGCCCGGATATGGCTCGTGGACAGCAGAAAATTCAGTTTCAGCAGAAAAATGCCAAAAAGCAAGCTGGACAAAAGAAGAAACAAGGACATGACCAAAAGGCTGCTGCCAAAGCTGCCTTAATATATACCTGCACTGTCTGTAGGACACAAATGCCAGACCCTAATACCTTCAAGCAGCACTTTGAGAGCAAGCATCCTAAGACTCCACTTACTGCAGAATTAGCTGATGTTCAGGCATAAGGTTGTTTACAGGTGAATTCATGACACCTTTGACTCTTCTACTGTCTCAGACCTTAGGTAACATACCTGCAGCTGCTTTTCTAACAAACTGTTGATCAGCAAAAATAAAGGGGCTACAGAAACACTCGTTTTTATGCTGTTCCCTTTTGGGCTTCATGCAAAGACAATTCTGTGTCAATGTACAGTTGACTCTGATTTGGAAATCTGAAAATCAGTCCATCTTTGTTATAAAAATTTTTTTACAACTGTAATTATATTGATGCTCATGTTGTATAAAATAACTCATTTAATAAAATAGTACTTTGATTTATGAAAAAATACATAATATAAACTATAATATTATATATAATATATAATATAATAAAAATAATAAAATAGGCCATGTATGGTGGCTCAGGAGGCTGAGGCAGGAGGATCCCTGCGTCCAGAAGTTCGAGCCAGTCTAAGCAACACAGGGAGACCCCATCTGGGAAAAAAAAAAAATTGGGCCGGGTGTGGTGGCTCACGCCTGTAATCCTAGCACTTGGGAGGCCAAGGCGGGTGGATCATGAGGTCAGCTGATCGAGACCATCCTGGCCAACATGGTGAAACCCCGTCTCTACTACAAATACAAAAATATATCTAAATAGATCTATATAGATATAGATCTGTATAGCTCTCTCTCTCTATAGCTATATCATAGCTATATCTACCTCTGTATCTATATATAGATACATATTTGAGACGGAGTCTCACTCTGTCACCCAGGCTGGAGTGCAGTGGTGCAATTCTCCTGCCTCAGCCTCCTGAGTAGCTGGGATTACAGGCAGGTGCCACCATTCCCGGGTAATTTTTCTATTTTTAGTAGAGACAGAGCTTCACCATGTTGGTCAGGCTGGTCTCCAACTCCTGACCTCGTGATCCACCCCCCTCAGCCTCCCAAAGTGCTGAGATTACAGGCATGAGCCACTGTGCCCAGCCATAAATATATTTATATGTGTATATACACACATATATACACAAATATATAAATGTAATTTAAAAGCATTAATTTGTTACCTTTTTGTACCATAATATTAATTTGAGTTTTTTTTTTCTTTTGAGACAGACTCTCACTCTGTCATCCTAGCTGGAGTGTAGTGGCATGATCTCAGCTCACTGCAACCTCCACCTCCTGGGCTCAAGCGATTCTCCCACCTCAGCCTCCTGAGTAGCTGGGATTACAGATGCACACCACCATGCCTGGCTAATTTTTTTTTTTTTTTTTTTTTGAGAAGGAGCTTTGCTCTCGTTGCTTAGTCTGGAGTGCAATGGCATGATCTCCACTCACTGTAACCTCCACTTTCTAGGTTCAGGTGATTCTCCTGCCTCAGCCTCCTGAGTAGCTGGGACTACATGCGTGCACCACCACGCCCAGCTAATTTTGTATTTTTAGTAGAGACAGGGTTTCTCCATGTTGGTCAGGCTGGTCTTGAACTCCCGGCCTCAGGTGATCCACCCACCTTGACCTCCCAAAGTGCTGGTATTACAGACTAATTTTTATATTTTTAGTAAAGACAGGGTTTCACTGTGTTGGCCAGGCTGGTATTGAACTCTGGACCTCAGGTGATCCACCTGCTTTGGCCTCCCAAAGTGCTGGGATTACAGGTGTGAGCCACCATGCCCGGCCATGAAATTCTATAAAGTAAAACTTTCACTGTTTCTTTTCTGGCCATGATTATTAGTCACTTCATTTCAGAATTATTGCTGACTATAATTTTGTTATGAAAGACAGAAAATATTTTAAAAAGGAGCTGCTCTGGTGGTTGAACCAGCAAGGTGTTCCACCATATCTAAGACACTTAGAACAACACCTGGCACACTGTGAGCACTAAAGGAGCAAAGGACGTGCCATCCCAAAATATGCCAAATTGGACTGGGCATGGTGGTTGTAATCCCAGTACTTTGGGAGGCCGAGGCAGGCAGATCACTTGAGGTCAGGAGTTCAAGACCTGCCTAGGCAATATGGCAAGACAACGTCTGTACAAAAAAACACAAAAATTAGCCAGACACGGTGGTGCTCATATATAGTCCCAGCTACCAGGGAGGCTGAGGCAGGGGACTCACTTGAGCCCAGGAAGTGGAGGCTGCAGTGAGCCATGATCCCACCACTGCACTCCAGCCTGGGTGACAAAGAGAGACCCTGTCTCAAAAACAAAAACAAAAACAAAATTCCAAAACTCCAAATATGCCAAATCGATATATCAATTATTGTGTTAAAAAGCATTAGAGAGGCCGGGCGCGGTGGCTCACGCCTGTAATCCCAGCACTTTGGGAGGCCGAGGCGGGCAGATCACGAGGTCAGGAGATCTAGACCATCCTGGCTAACACGGTGAAACCCCGTCTCTACTAAAAATACAAAAAAATTAGCCGGGCGTGGTTGTGCGCGCCTGTAGTCCCAGCTACTGGGAGGCTGAGGTGAACCTGGGAGGCGGAGCTTGCAGTGAGCCGAGATCGCGCCACTGCACTCCAGCCTGGGCGATAGAGCGAGACTCCGTCTCAAAAAAAAAAAAAAAAAAAAAAAAAAAGCATTAGAGAGGCTGGGCACGGTGGCTCATGCCTGTAATTCAAGCACTTTGGGAAGCCGAGGCAGGCTGATCACTGGAGCCCAGGAGTTCAAGACCATCCTGGCCAACATGGTGAAACCCTGTCTCTACTAAAAATACAAAAATTAGCTGGACGTGGTGGTGCATGCTAGTCAGGAGACAGGGGCATGGGAATCACTTGAACCTGGAAGGCGGAGGTTGGAGTGAGCCTAGATTGTGTCACTGCACTCCAGTTAGGGTGACAGAGTGAGACCCCATCACAAAAAAAAAAAAAAAAAAAATAGAGAAAGTAAAGTTTCGGAAACAATAAGCTGACCACTGTTTTCCTGCATGTAACAAGTGATGAGGATTTATCTGGAAAAGGTACCCTCTCCATATAAGAGCAAGAAAATAGCCTTTATCTCCAGAGACTTAAAATTAAAGGCTACAATGGACGTCTGTAAACATACTTCTCAAAGTTACCCTTACTTCCACCAGTTTGGCACTCCCCACCATTTATCACCTAGTGACTCCCCTGAAAAATTTACTGCCCCAGACAGATTTTATTTGTCCTGTCATTTCTTCTCAAATGTATTGCTCTTTGTCTAAAACGTAAAAAGCATCTTATTTGACCACTTCTTCAGACTTCACTCTTTCGTGTAGACTCCCCCGTACATGTGAAACAAAGTTTGTACACTTTTCTCTTGTTAATCTGCCTGGTGTCAGTTCATTTTCTAGATTCAGCTCAAAAACCCGCTAAGAGTTAAAAGAGGGGCTGGAGGAGATCTCTGGGTCCCTTGCAGTGTAGCAGAATAATTTAGGAATCAAAGAGACCGAGGGGTTGAGGAGGATACTTATTATTTATTATTTTGGTGCATCGAACCAGTTGGATTTACATTCAAAGGACTGAGCCCCTAACAAGGAGTCAAGTTACCTTTTAAGCATTTTGTGGGGCGGGGGGAGATCTGTGCAGGCGGAAGCATATTACAGAAGAGAGAAACAAGACAGTTATTCAGCTGAGACATGCATTACATCATTTCTTACTTTTCAAGGAAAAACATGTTTTACGACTTGAGTTTATCTGTCTAGTGACCTTGCAGCCACACAGCTAGAGAAACAGAGTCTTTACAATGCCTGGGAAAGGGAGAGATAAGGCACACTAGCCACAGACAGAGAAACAGGCAGTTAATTTTTAAAGGACTCCGGCTCTTTCTCTTCCTCAGGGGGAATTGGGTTTTTTTACATACAACTGAGTTTTTGCTTACACATTCTTTAATTTCTTTTAATTCCTGTTCCAGAAGCACTATATAAGTGTTTGCTATTATACTTTTTTTTTTTTTTTTTTTTTTTTTTTTTTGAGACGGAGTCTTGCTCTGTCACCCAGGCTGGAGTGCAGTGGCCGGATCTCAGCTCACTGCAAGCTCCGCCTCTCGGGTTCACGCCATTCTCCTGCCTCAGCCTCCCGAGTAGCTGGGACTACAGGCACCCGCCACCTCGCCCGGCTAGTTTTTTTTTGGTATTTTTTAGTAGAGACGGAGTTTCACCGTGTTAGCCAGGATGGTCTCGATCTCCTGACCTCGTGATCCACCCGTCTCGGCCTCCCAAAGTGCTAGGATTACAGGCTTGAGCCACTGCGCCCGGCCTATACTTTTTTCTTTTCTTTTTTTTGAGACAGAGTCTTGCTCTGTTGCCCAGACTGGAGTGCAGTGGCATGATCTCGGCTCACTGTAAGCTCTGCCTCCCTGGTTCACACCATTCTCCTGCCTCAGCCTCCTGAGTAGCTGGGACTACAGGCACCCGCCACCACGCCCAGCTAATTTTTTGCATCTTATGGAGAAATAACCATAGCATTTAGCAACATGAAAGTCATTGATGATCTCAACAAGAACATTTTCTGTGGCACTTTGGTAAAGAAAAGGAGACACATGTGAGACAGTGCAGATAGATAATTCTTTTTTTTTTTTTTTGAAATGCAGTCTTGCTCTGTCACCTAGGCTGGAGTTCAATGGCATGATCTTGGCTCACTGCAACCTCTGCCTCCCAAATTCAAGTGATTCTCCTGCCTCAGCCTCCCCAGTAGCTGGATTACAGGGATGTGCCACCATGCCCTGCTAATTTTTGTGTATTTTAGTAGAGAAGGGGTTTTACTATGTTGGCCAGGCTAGTCTTGAACACCTGACCTCAGGTAATCTGCCTGCCTTGGCCTCCTACAGTGCTGGAATTACAGACTTGAGCCACCTTGCCCAGCTGATAATTCTTTTTTTTTGAGACAGGATCTCGCTCTTTCGCCCAGGCTGGAGTGCAGTGGCATGATCTTGGTTCACTGCAACCTCCACCTCCTGGGTTCAAGCGATTCTCCTGCCTCAGCCTCCCAAGTAGCTGGGATTACAGGCATGCGCCACCACGCCCAGCTGGCTACTTTTTGTATTTTTAGTAGAGACGGGGTTTCCCCATGCTGGCCAGGCTAGTCTTGAACTCTTGACCTGGTGATCCACCTGCCTCGGCTTCCCAAAGTGCTGGGATTATAAGCTTGAGCCACTGTGCCTGGCCAATTCTTTTGAGGAGTTTTGCTGCAGAGAAGTGGTTCTCAACTGGGGTGGAGGCAGGGTGGTGACTGTATTCCTAAGGGACATTTGGCAATGTCTGGAGACATCTGAGGTGGGGTGGGTGTTGCTTCCGGCATCGGGTAGATAGATACTAGGGATGCTGCTAAACATTCTTTTATGTATAGGACAGCCCCCCACAGCAAAATGGAGGAGAAATTTATATTCATGCCAGGCATAGTGGCTCACACCTGTAATCCCAGCTACTTGGGAAGCTGAGGCAGGAGAATCACTTGAACCCGGAGGTGGAGGTTTCGGTGAGCCGAGATTATGCCATGGCACTCCAGCCTGGGTGACAGAGGGACATTCTGCCAAAAAGAAAAAAAAAATTTTTAAAAATTCATATATTTAAGTAGCCAGTCCAAAATGTCAAAGTGTCACGAAGGAGGACATGGTTGGCAGCAGGTGGGTGAAAGAGAGGATTTTTGTGTTCTGATGGGAGAAATATCATTTTTATATACTGACGGGAATGAAGGAGAATGTATCACTGGCTAATTGGTAGAAGAAATGTTGAGACTGGGCGCAGTGGCTCAGGTCTGTAATCCCAGCACTTTGGGAGGCCAAGGTGGGTGGATCACTAGGTCAGGAGTTCAAGACAAGCCTGGCCAATATGGTGAAACTCCATCTCTACTAAAATTACAAAAATTAGTCAGGCATGGTGGCACGTGCCTATAATCCCAGGTACTTGGGAGGATGAGGCAGAAGAATTGCTTGAACCCGGGAGGCAGAGGTTGCAATGAGCTGAGATCACATCACTGCACTCCAACTTGGGTGGTAGAGTGAGACTCCATCTCAAAAAAAAAAAAAAAAATTGATAATTCCTATAAAGAAATAGAGCTAAAACACACCTGTGAAGCTGATAAACTCACACAAAGAAAGTATGAAGCAAAAATATTTATAGAGGAAAATATTAGAGGCATAGGAGGACCTATCTCCTCTGGAATTTTTTTTGTTTTTATTTATTTATGTATTTTTTGAGACAGGGTCTCCCTCTGTTGTCCAGGCTGGAGGGCAGTGGCACAATCATACCTCACTGTAGCCTCAACTTCCCAGGCTTGTGATCCCTCCACCTCAGCCTCCCAAGTAGCTGGGACTATAGGCGTGCACCACACCAAGCTAATTAAAAAAATTGAGTGTGTGTGTAGAGATGGGGTCTTGCTATGTTGCCCTGGCTGATCTTAAACTCCTGGGCTCAAGCTATCCTCCTGCCTTGGCCTCACAAAGTACTGGATTACAGGTATGAGCCACTGTGCCCAATTTTTATTTATTTATTTATTTAGAGATGGGTCTCTGTCACCCAGGCTGGAGTGCAGTGGCGAAATCATAGCTCACTGCAGCCTTGACCTCCTGGGCTCAGGCAATCCTTCCATCTCTGCCTCCTGAGTACTTGGGACTACAGGTGTGCAGTACCATTCCCAGCTAATCTGGAAGTTTCAAAATATTCATCTTGAAAATCAACTTATCAAAGAGAGGGTAGTTTCTATGGTTAGGTCCCACTAATATGACGTAATTCAGATCATACTGATTTTGTTTTGTTTTGTTTTGAGACAAGGTCTGGCTTTATCACCCAGGCTGGAGTGCAGTGGTGCAATCACAGCTCACTGCAACCTCTACCTTCTGGGCTCAAGAGATAATCCCACCTCAGCCTTCCAAGAAGCTGGGAATACAGGTACCTGCCACCACACCCGGCTAATTTTTTTTGGTAGAGATGGGGTTTTGCCATGTTGCCAGGCTGGTCTTGAACTCAGCTCAAGCCGAAACAGGAATTAAAAAAAATTAAAAAAAGGTTTAAACAAAAACTCAGTTATATATAAGAAAACCCAGTTCCCCCTGAGGAAGAGAAAGAGCTGTAGTCCTTTAAAATTAACTGCCTGTATTTCTGTGGCTAGTGAGCCTTCTCTCTCCCTTTCCCTGGCATTGTAAAGACTCTGTTTCTCTAGCTGTGCAGCTGCAAGGTCACTAGACAGATAAACTCAAGTTGTAAAACATGTTGTTCCTTAAAAAGTACGAAATAATGTAATGCATGTCTCAATTAAATAACTGTCTTTGTTTCTCGCTTCTGTAATATGCTTCCCCCAGCACAGATCTCTCCACACCCCAGAAAATGCTTAAAAGTTAGCTTGACTCTTGTTTGGGGCCCAGTCCTTTGGATGTTAATCCGACTGGGTTGGTGCACCTAAGTAATTAAATAATTCCTCCTTAACCCCTCAGTCTCTCTAATTCCTTAATTATCCTGCAGCAAAGTGATCCACCCGCCTTGGCCTCCCATAGTGCTGGGATTACACGCAAGACCCACCATGCTCGGCCAGATCATACTGATTTCAATAATATTCAAAGGGCACGTATGGTGTTAAACCAACTTGGGATACACAGGAGATATATCCAAGGGGACTAGGCCTCCTCTTCCTCATGGAATCATGTTCAGAAAGGATAATTTTGGAGCTGCAGGACATGTTAGAGGTTATCTTCATTTTATGTGAGGAAACGGAAGTCCTGGGATGGTAATTGGCTGTGAATCGTTAGGTCAGCTGTATAACAGATGCAGAATGACGTGGATACCATGGAGTGTTGGGTCAAATACACTGGAGGAACAATTTATAAATATAAAT
Source organism: Chlorocebus sabaeus (assembly GCF_047675955.1). Lineage (NCBI taxonomy): Eukaryota > Metazoa > Chordata > Mammalia > Primates > Cercopithecidae > Chlorocebus > Chlorocebus sabaeus. The sequence goes on from NC_132914.1 coordinate 107,555,821, forward strand.
GTTCTGCTCCACTTAAGTTCATCTCTAAATGCCCAGCAGCCTCCTAAGAATGAAAATCTTTCCCAGCTGCATTAGACATTTTTCTTAGCTCTGTATTTTGTACAAGGGGAAAAGCCTAACACTTATAAATTGCTCTAAGGGAAACATTACTTAACATCCCTTAAGTGTCTCCTGGCAGTGACAGGTTTCCTTTCAGTGGAAAAACAACTTCATGACAAAGAATTCGCCTGAACAACTGGAGAGAATAAATGTTACCAGCATCCCAACCGATTTTCCCTCTTTTCAGTAGAGGGTTCTAAGATGTCTAGGTGGGCATTTTTATTTATGAGATAGTCAGAGAAGTAAAAAGACTTAAATAATGGTTTAGGGATAAATCTCAAGGGGATTTGTGATAAAATAGCAAATGGGTGACTTTTTAAAAGCACTCTGAAAGCAGGAACTCAGCTTGTATAACCATGTTCATCGCAGCATTCTTCACAGAAGGTGGAAACAATCCAAGTGACCTGTAATCCCAGCACTTTGGGAGGCCAAGGCAGGCGGGTCAGCTGAGGTCAGGAGTTTGAGAACAGCCTGGCCAACATGGTGAAACCCCATCTCTACTAAAAATACAAAAATTAGCCAGATGTGGTGTTGTGTGCCTGTAATCCCAACTACTTAGGTGGCTGAGGCACGAGAATCGCTTGAACCCAAGAGGCAGAGGTTGCAGTGAGCCGAGATCACACCACTGCACTCCAGCCTGAGTGACAGCATGAGACTGTCTTTAAAAAAAAAAGAAGTTCTGAGTTCTGATACATGCTACAACATGGATGAAGACTGAATCTCAAAAACATTACATTAAGTGAAAGAAGTCAAACACAAAAAGGACAAATATCGTAAGATTCCCTTTTTTTTTTTTTTTTTTGAGACAGAGGTCTCCGTCTGTCACCCAGGCTGGAGTGCAGTGGCACAATCTCAGCTCACTCACTGCAACCTCTGCCTCCTGGGTTCAAGTGATTCTCCTGCCTCAGCCTCCCGAGTAGCTGGGATTACAGCTGCCCACCACCATGCCCAGCTAAGTTTTGTATTTTTGGTAGAGATGGGGCTTTGCCATGTTGGCCAGGCTGGTCTCAAACTCCTGACCTCAAGTGATCTGCCTGCCTCGGCTTCCCAAAGTGCTGGGATTACAGATGTGAGCCACTGTGCCTGGCTCACATGATTCCATTTACATGAAATGTCCAGGATAGGTGAATGCATACAGACAGAAAGTAAATTAGAGTTTACAGGGGCTGAATGGAAGACGGGGAGTGGTTTAATGGGGACAGAGTTTCTATTGGGGTGATAAAAAAGTTTTCAAAATAGATAGTGGTGATGGTTGTACAACATTTTGAATGGAATTAATGCTACTGAATTGTACACTTAAAACAGTTAAAATGGCAAAGTTTATGTTACACATGAAAATAGTGTAAAATGCTAAACACCATTGAACATTTTATATGGGTGAATTGTATGTGAATTATTTTTCAACAAGGCTGTTTTTATTTTATTTATTTATTTTTATTTTTTATTTTGAGACAGAGTTTTGCTCTTGTTGCCCAGGCTGGAGTGCAATCTCGGCTCACTGCAACCTCCACCTCCCGGGTTTAAGTGATTCTCCTGCCTCAGCCTCCTGAGTAGCTGGAATTACAGGTATGTGCCACCATGCCCGGCTAATTTTGTATTTTTAGTAGAGAAGGGTTTCTCCATGTTGGTCAGGCTGGTCTCAAACTCCCGACCTCAGATGATCTGCCCGCCTCGGCCTCCCAAAGTGCTGGGATTACAGGCGTGAGCCACTGCGCCCGGCCAACAAGTCTGTTTTTTAAAAGCCCACGAGAGTTGAGTGCCGAAACTGTGGAATAGCTTGGAAAGAAAAAAAGTGACAATTGCTCAGGCTAATGGTTCTCAGAATGGTGGGAAAAGCAGAAAAGTGCCAACATGGAGAATCTGTCATGTCCTTTGCCCTGTTGACAGGATAAAGTTTCAAGTCCTAGTCTGACCCTGGCTTTCAAAAATGTGAGGCATTCCCTCCTGCTGGGGCAGCATCCTCCCCATCATATTCTACACCCTAAGGCTGCCTTCATGCCAGGCTTGACCACATCATTTACCCAGGGCCAGTATACCATTTTTGGATCTAGTCTGCCCAGTTTGGCTCACTTCAGAGCTCAGTTGGTTTGAGAGCCACCTTTGCTAAATCTTCTCCAACTGAACTTCAACAAAGCCTCTTTTTCTCTGGGCTTCTACCGAACTGGGCGTCATGTGAACCTTGCAGTATTTCTTCATATATATCTTGTTACACACATTTCCCATCAGACCATTATGGTCCTAGAGAGCAGAGACCACACTGACATCTCTTGTGCATCCTTTCAATAACTGGCATTGTGCACCCAACAGAGCAATCTACTGATACTGTTGCATGAATGGGTTACTGAAAATTACACTGTTTCAAAGTGACCACCTTTTGGCTGTATGGGCCAGCTCTGGATTCTGACAGATTTAGGTTTAATTTAGCCAACTTCCAGGTGGGTGAGTTTCAAAAAGTTAATTTCTGTAGCCTCGCCTTCTTCATCTGGAAAAGGGGATAAACTTGCATCTGCCACAAAGGTGTTTTTTTGTTTGTTTGAGATGGAGACTTCCTCTGTCACCCAGGCTGGAGTGCAGTGGTGAGATCTCAGCTCACTGCAACCTCCACCCCCCAGGTTCAAACAATTCTCCTGTCTCAGCTTCCCGAGTAGCTGGGATTACAGGTGTATGCCATCACACCCAGCTAATTTTTAATTGTATTTAATTTTATAATTTTAAAATTTTTATTTATTTTATTTTTTTTTTGAGACGGAGTCTTGCTCTTGTCAGCCAGGCTGGAACGCAATGGCATGATCTCAGCTCACTGCAACCTCCGCCTCCTGGGTTCAAACAATTCTCCTGCCTCAGCCTCCTGAGTAGCTGGGATTACAGGAGCCCGCCACCACACCCAGCTAGTTTTCATATTTTTAGTGGAGGCGGGGTTTCACCATGTTGGCCAGGCTGATCTCTAACTCCTGACCTTGTGATCCGACTGCCTCGGCCTCCCAAAGTGCTGGGATTACAGTGTGAGCCACTGCTCCTGGCCTTTTATTTTTATTTCTTGAAATGGAGTCTCACTATCACCGAGGCTGGAGTGCAGTGGCGCAATCTCGGCTCACTGCAAACTCCACCTCCCGGGTTCAAGTGATTCTCCTGCCTCAGCCTCCCGAGTAGCTGGGATTACAGACACCTGCCACAACACCCAGCTAATTTTTCTATTTTTAGTAGAGACAGGGTTTCACCATGTTGGCTAGGCTGGTCTTGAACTCCTGACCTCAGGTGATCTGCCCACCTTGGCCTCCCAAAGTGCTGGATTACAGGTGTGAGACACAGTGCCAAGCTCTAATTTTTGTATTTTTAGTAGAGACAGGGTTTCACGATATTGGCCAGACTGGTCTCAAACTCCTGACCTCAAGTGATCCACCCACCTCAGCTTCCCAAAGTGCTAGGATTACAGGTGTGAGCCAGAGCACCTGGCCCACAAAAGTTTTTTTTGTAAAGGTTAAATAGGATTTAAAACTGTAAAGTGCTTAGCACACTGCCAGATCACCTGTAAACTGGAGCTGCAGAGTTGAAGCGAAGTGGAAAATCATGATGGATGATTTATCTCAACATCAACACAGAGCAGATGTGGCCCTAAAATTACACTCTCCTAATGGCATGGTCTTCCAAACATCTATAAACAAAAATGAAGGAGGAAACAAACCAAATGGCTTTTGGTGGAATAGTATTATGTCCCTTTCTGGACATAGCGCCAAACTTTTTATGAAGGTCTTCAGTACTAATACTTTTGAGAAAAAGAAAAATGTCCAATCAAATCACATAGATCTTGTTCATGTATTTCCATGTACTGTAATCTTTCTACACATACGACAGTAACTAGTGGCACATGGCAATGATGAATGTAAACAGGGTGCTTAAGGAAGAACAAGATGACCATCATCCTCACACTGTTTTGGGCTAACGTTATTTTATAAAATATTTGATTTTCTTTTATTTTCCTTTTTTTTTTTTTTGAGATGGAGTCTCCCTCTGTTGCCCAGGCTGGAGTGCAGTGGGGCAATCTTGGCTCATTGTAACCTCTGCCTTCTGGGTTCAAGTGATTCTTCTGTCTCAGCCTCCCGAGTAGCTGGGATTATAGGTGTGCACCACCATGCTTGGCTAATTTTTCTATTTTTAGTAGAGATGGGGTTTCACTATGTTGGCCAGGCTGGTTTCGAATTCCTGACCTCAAGTGATCCACCTGCCTCAGCCTCCCAAAGTCCTGGGATTACTGCTCTTGGTCAAGATTTGATTTTCTATCAATCTTTTTTTTTTTTTAGTGATGGAGTCTTGCTCTGTCGCCAGGTTGTAGTGCAGTGGTGCGATCTTGGCTCACTGCAACCTCTGCCTCCTGGGTTCAAGCAATTCTTGTGCCTCAGCCCCCTGAATAGCTGGGATTACAGGCATGTGCCACCACACCCAGCTAATTTTTGTATTTTTATTAGAGATGGGTTTCACGATGTTGGCCAGGATGGTCTTGATCTCCTGACCTTGTGATCCACCCGCCTCAGCCTCCCAAGGTGTTGGGATTACAGGCATGAGCCACCACGCCCAGCCAATCTTTTTTTTATAAGTAGTTTTTTTCCTCCTGGTTATTAAGAGAACACATATCTTACTGAATTATAGATATATTCTACTCTGAATGCACAAGTCTTGCACTCTCTCCTGCCCCAAGATATTCATTGTTAAGTTTGCTGTACATGCTCCTAGTTTTTCCAGGAGTACATACAATGAAACAAACATTGTATTGGGATCATACTATAATACTGTCTTCAACTTTTTTTTTTCTTGAGACAGAATCTCTGTCACCCAGGCTGGAGTGCAGTGGCTCGATCTCAGCTCACTGCAACCTCCACCTCCTGGGTTGAAGTGATTCCCGTGCCTCAGCCTCCCGAGCAGCTGGGATTACAGGCATGTGCCACCACACACAGCTAATTTTTGAATTTTTATTAGAGACAGGGTTTCACCATGTTGACCAGGATGGTCTCAATCTCCTGAACTCATGATCCACCCACCTCAGCCTCCCAAGGTGTTGGGATTACAGGCGTGAGGCATTGCGTCCGGCCAATCTTTTTTTTTTTAAGTAGTTTTTTTCCTCCTGGTTATCAAGAGAACACATATCTTACTGAATTACAGATATATACTACTCTGAATGCACAAGTCTTATACTTTCTCCTGCCCCAAGATATTCATTTTAAAGTTTGCTGTACATGCTCCTACTTTTCCCAGGAGTACATACAGTGAAATAAACATTGTATGGGATCATACAGTAATATTGTCTTCAACTTTTTTTTGAGACAGAGTCTGTCTCTGTCACCCAGGCTGGAGTACAGTGGCTTGATCTCAGCTCACTGCAACCTCCACCTCCTAGGTCCAAGAGTTTCTGTTGCCTCAGTCTCCCAAATAGCTGGGATTACAGGTGTCTGCCACCGCGTCCAGCTAATTTTTTGTATTTTTAGTAGAGATGGGGTTTCACTATGTTGGCCAGACTGGTCTTGAACTCCTGACCTTGTGAGGCTTGGCTTCCCAAAGTGCTGGGATTACAGGTGTGAGCCACCCTTGCCCAGTCATCTTCAACTTTAAAACTCAATAATGTATCCTAAGATATCTTACCATGACAGGATAGATAGAACCTATTATTAATGATTGAACCATATTTAATTTTATGGATGGACCATAATTTATTTATCCAATTCCCTATTGAGAGATGGCCGAACTATTTTCAGTGTGTGTGTGTGCATGTGTGTGTGTGTGTGTTTTGCCAGCATTCAACAATATGAAGTTGAGTTGCTTGATCAAAAATAATAAAATCTGGAAGCTGGGAGCAGTGGCTCACGCCTGTAGTCCTAGGACTTTGGGAGGCTGAGGCAGGAGGATCACTTGAGCCCAGGAGTTTGAGATCAGTATGGGCAACATGGTGACATGGTGAGACCCCATCTTTATTTAAAAAAAAAAAAAAAAAAAAGGCCAGGCACGGTGGTTCACCCCTGTAATCCCAGCATTTCGGGAGGCCAAGGCGGGCGGATCACAAGGTCAGGAGATCGAAACCATCCTGGCTAACACGTTGAAACCCCGTCTCTACTAAAAATACAAAAAATTAGCCGGGCGTGGTGGCGGGCACCTGTAGTCCCAGCTATTCGGGAGGCTGAGGCAGGAGAATGGCATGAACCCGGGAGGCAGAGCTTGCAGTGAGCCGAGATGGTGCCACTGTACTCCAGCCTTGGAGACATAATGAGACTCCTTGGAGACATAGTGAGACTCCATCTCAAAAAAAAAAAAAAAAAAAAGAAGGGGAAGAAAATTAAAAAAAATCAAAATCTGAGAACTATTATTAAATTACTTTGTCTAAAAAGTCATACATTATAATTGTTTTTAATGTCAGCATTACATCTTGATTAAAGCTGTATTTTAAAGTTCATACTATTAGGCTGGGCGTGGTGGCTCACGCCTGTAATCCTAGCACTTTGGGAGGCTGAGGCGGGTGGATCACCCGAGGTCATAAGTTTCAGACTAGCCTGGCCAACATGGTGTAACGCTGTCTCCACTAAAAATCCACAAATTAGCCGAGCATCGTGGCGCACGCCTGTAATTCCAGCTACTTGGGAGGCGGAGGCAGGAGAATCGCTTGAACCTAGGAGGCGTAGGTGGCAATGAGCTGAGATTGCACCACTGCACTCCAGCCTGGGTGACAGAGCAAGCCTCTATTTAAAAAAAAAAAAAAGAAAAATTCAGACTATATTCATGTATAATTTATAATAAATCCTTTGGAAATTGTCCTCTTGCATATATTAAAAAACAAAATGTAACAAAAGAAAACACCTGCCACGATAAAGTCCCAAAGGGAAATGGTCCAGAAGCTATTTCCGGCGCCTGTGGCCCGTGCGCCCCCTGCTGGCAGTAATGGAACTGGGAACAGGGTCCAAAGTAGGCTCGTTTTTTATGATGATGGTTCCACAATTTAAAAAAAGAAAAATGGGCCGGGCTCGGTGGCTCACGCCTGTAATCCCAGCACTTTGGGAGGCCGAGGCGGGCAGATCACGAGGTCAGGAGATCGAGACCATCCTGGCTAACACGGTGAAACCCCATCTCTACTAAAAATACAAAAAAATTAGCCAGGTGCGGTGGCGGGCGCCTGTAGTCCCAGCTACTCAGGAGACTGAGGCAGGAGAATGGCGTGAACCCGGGAGGCGGAGCTTGCAGTGAGCCGAAATCGCGCCACTGCACTCTAGCCTGGGAGACAGAGTGAGACTCCGTCTCAAAACAAAAACAAGCAAAATATATATATGTACATGTATATATATACACACATATATTTGGCCGGGTGTAGTGGCTCACACTTAATGCCAGCACTTTGGGAGGCCAAGGCAGGCGGATCACTTAAGGTCAGAAGTTCAAGACCAGCCTGGCCAATGTGGTGATATGTTTAAAACGATTTTTTTCTTTCTTTTTTGAGACAGGATCTTAACTCTGTCGCCCAGTCTGGAGTGCAGTGGTGCGATCATGGCTCACTGCAGCCTAGACCTCTCGCCACCAGGCCTGGCCCCAAACCTGTAATCTTGAAATGAATCAGGGTGGCTTTCTCTCCTTTCTGACATGTCTGTAACCCCTGTGGCAGAAGTTCCAACCCAAACACTGAAACTCTGATTCTGGGTTAAGAATTTTAATTTAGGAGAGGTGCAGTGGCTCATGCCTGTAATCCCAGTGTTTGGGAGGCTGAGGTGGGTGGATCACTTGAGTCCAGGAGTTTGAGACCAGCCTGGCCAATATGGTGAAGCCTCCTCTCTACTAAAAGTACAAAATTAGCCAGGCGTGGTGGCACAAGCCTGTAATCCCAGTTACTCAGGAGGCTGAGGCAGGAGAATAGCTTGAACCTGAAAGGCGGAGGTTCCAGTGAGCCAAGATTGTACCACTGCACTCTAGCCTGGGACACAGAGAGACTCTGTCTCAAAACAAAAAAACAAAAACCAAAAAAACAAGATACCCCGTCTCCACAAAAAATACAAAATAAGCTAGGCCTGGTGATGTGTGCCTGTAGTCCCAGCTACTGGGGAGGCTGAGGTGAGAAGATTGTTTGAGCCCAAGAGGTCAAGTCTGCAGTGGGCCATTGCACTCTAGCCTGGGCAACAGTGATACCCTGTTTCAAAAACAAACAAACAATTTTTAATTAAACAAAAAAAAAAAACCCTCACAACACACCACCACCACTTTTGGTTTCAGGACTGTCCTTCTGTTTATCTATGGAGTAGGTTTTCACATATCTGTACCTTTGGCTATGTGAACTGTGGTATTTAGCTAGCCTGTAATTCAAGTCTTTTTTTTTTTTTTTTTTGAGACGGAGTCTCGCTGTGTCACCCAGGCTGGAGTGCAGTGGCCCGATCTCAGCTCACTGTAAGCTCCGCCTCCCGGGTTTACGCCATTCTCCTGCCTCAGCCTCCGAGTAGCTGGGACTACAGGCGCCCGCCACCACGCCCGGCTAGTTTTTTGTATTTTTTTTTAGTAGAGACGGGGTTTCACCATGTTAGCCAGGATGGTCTCGATCTCCTGACCTCGTGATCCACCCGCTTCGGCCTCCCAAAGTGCTGGGATTACAGGCTTGAGCCACCGCGCCCGGCCAATTCAAGTCTTTAAACAGATGCTCAAGAGCATTTAACTCATATATTAAAACAATATATTCACTTGTAAAACCGAAATGCAAATACTTTTATTTTTTTATTTTTATTTTTTTGAGACGGAGTCTCACTCTGTCACCCAGGCGGGAGTGCAGTGGCCGGATCTCAGCTCACTGCAAGCTCCGCCTCCCGTGTTTACGCCATTCTCCTGCCTCAGCCTCCTGAGTAGCTGGGACTACAGGCGCCCGCCACCTCGCCCGGCTAGTTTTTTTGTATTTTTAGTAGAGATGGGGTTTCACCGTGTTCGCCAGGATGGTCTCGATCTCCTGACCTCTTGATCCGCCCATCTCGGCCTCCCAAAGTGCTGGGATTACAGGCTTGAGCCACCGCGCCCGGCCTGCAAATACTTTAGTCATTCAAGTACCACCATAAATTTTAGGTTTTTGTTTCGTTTTGTTTTTTTGAGACAAAGTTTTGCTCTTGTTGCCCAGGCTGGAGTACAATGGCGCTATCTCAGCTCACTGCAACCTTCGGCTCACCGTAACATCTGCCTCCTGGGTTTAACCACTTCTCCTGCCTCAGCCTCCCGAGTAGCTGGGATTACAGGCATGTGCCACCACGCCCGGCTGATTTATTTTTTTTTGAGACAGAGTTTCGCTTTTGTTGCCCAAGCTGGAGTGCAATGGTATGATCTCGGCTCACTGCAACCTCTGCCTCCTGGGTTCAAGTGATTCTCCTGTATCAGCCTCCCGAGTAGCTGAGATTACAGACGCATGCCACCATGCCTGGCTAATTTTTGTATTTTTAGTAGAGACGGGGTTTCATCATATTGGTTACGCTGGTCTCGAACTCCTGACCTCGGGTAAGCCGCCCACCTGGGCCTTGCAAAGTGCTGGGATTACTGGCGTGAGCCACAGCGCCCGGCCCGGCTGATTTTTGTGTTTTTAGTTGAGACCGGGTTTCTCTGTGTTGGTCAGGCTAGTCTTGAACTCCTGACCTCAGGTGATCCGCCCACCTGGGCCTCCCAAAGTGCTGGGATTACAGGCGTGATCCACTGCGCCCAGCCATATTAGTATATTTTATTGCGTACACATACACAGAAAGAAAAAAAAAGAAAAAGAGAAAAGAAAGCACTGATGTATATGCTCTAACATGGGTGAATTTGAAAACATTAAGTCAAAGAAGCTGGACATAAAAGGCCACATGTTGTATTAAAAATTCAATTTACATGAATTATCCAGAATAAGCAAATTCATAGAGACAGAAAGTAGATTAATACTGGGAGGAGAGTGGGAAGGACAGGGGCTTGGGGAGGAATGTGGGGTGGGGTGGCTGCTAAAGTGTGCAGGTTCATTACACTGGGGTGATGAAAATGCTCTGGATTTAGTGGTGATGGTTGCAAAACTTCATGTATATACTAAAAAAAGTGAATTGTACACTTTAAAAGGGTACTATGGAATGTGAATTTTACCTTAAAACAAATTGTAAGTGAATGTCAAAGACAGGCAATAAAGTTTTTCTTACATGGAATGTTAGAAATTTCTTTATTATGACTTATTCTTACTAAGTGCCAGCTTAATGCTGCAGAAAACTTCAAATCACTCTTGATAACCCATTTTCTTGTCTCCCACCCAAATTACTGATCAAGAGTTTTTCAAGTAAAGACATGCTCTTCTCTCTTCTGTATAAAACTTTACGAAATAAAGGCAAAAGATTGTATACATCTCGCTGGAAAATGCTGCCCAGGGCTCTGAAGACGGTGGCTGCCCATGTTCCCTTCACTGTCCAGGTCCTGAAAGACTCTTGTTCATGAACTGTCTCTTCACAAAGCAAGTCCACCACTAACAAGAGGGGACAACACAGAATGAATAGTGGGGGTCAAATTACAATAGAATTCGCATTTATTTAATAATAAAATTTCGTATCCGTCTGAAATCTCTTATAAACTTTTTTTTTTTTTTTTTTTGAGATGGAGTCTAGCTCTATTGCCCAGGCTGGAGGGCAGTGGCGCGATCTTGGCTCACTGCAAGCTCTGCCTCCTGGGTTCATGTCATTCTCCTGCCTCAGCCTCCCCAGTAGCTGGGACTATAGGTGCCCGCCACTGTGCCTGGCTAATTTTTTGTATTTTTTAGTAGAGATGGGGTTTCACTGTGTTAGCCAGGATGGTCTTGATCTCCTGACCTCGTGATCCGCCTGCCTTGGCCTCCCAAAGTGCTGGGATTACAGGCGTGAGCCACCGCGCCTGGCCATAAACTCTTTTTGCCTGGCCATAAACTCTTTTTAGACAAAGTCTCACTCTGTCATTCAGGCTGGAGTGCAATAGCATGATCTTGGCTCACTGCAACCTCCACTTCCTGGGTTCAAGCGACTCTCGTCTCAGCCTCCCGAGTAGCTGGGATGACAGGAGTGCGCCATCACGCCTGGCTAATTTTTTATATTTTTAAAAGAGATGGGGTTTCACCATGTTGGCCAGGTAGTCTCGAACTCCTGACCTCAAGTGATCCACTGCCTCGTCCTCCCAAAGTGTTGGGATTACAGGCGTGAGCCACTGTGCCCGGCCTGCAATTCATTATTTAGTGTGTTTCAGTGAACTCATATTACATACTAGACACATACCGGAAGTTAAGCGACACTGCAATGCAGAAATTAAAAATATTCTTGCAATGGAAGACCTTAGTGTGTTCAATGGTGGCTATTGGATAAAAGGTGATTTACCAATTAAGCAGGCAAGAAGAAGGTCTTACCTTGCTAGGTTTATCATTCTGAGGGTCAAAAACTTTCTCACAAAGTCTCAGTCCAGTCTCTTGCCTTAGCTGTTGTAAATAGGCTCTCATCACTTCTAAAACAGAACAGTTTTAAAAAACTGTATTTGCAAATACATCCCAAATGTACTGGTTGCAAGTCTGTATGCTCACTGTGGTAATACATTTTTATACATTCGAACAGGATATGAAATAGAAATGACAGTCCAAAGAGTTTTATAACTACATTTGTTTTTGTTCAAAAGATTTTCTGCATGTCATCTTTGTTGCCAAGAATTGTTTGTGAGAGTGACTAATAAGATAATGTACTTCCTATGATTTCACTCTCAATCTGTATATGAATCAAGGCAAGAAAAGGAGGAGTGGTAGGAAGTCAAATGGAGAAAATCTTCTTGTGCCATAGAGAGAGGATAGAGACCTGTTCTTACCATCTTCCTGTTTGTTTGCAGGTTTGGCATAAATTGCATTAAGTGGAAAACCAGGCTCTCCAGGAATGGGAAAATTAGTGATTCCCAATGTATACATTTCTTTCTCACCTTGGCTTTTGGAATTGCACTGAAAAAAAAAAAAAAATATATATATATATATACACATACACACACACACACACACACACACACACAAATTTCTTTCTCACCTTGGCTTTTGGAATTGCACTGAAAAAATATATATATATATATATACACACACACACACACACACACACACATATTTTACAGGGAAAAGAATTCCATCCTTGGACCCCAGGTTAAGAACCTTTGAGCCAAGGGATTAAAAGGAATTTCTCTGTCAAGATTTCTGTCTTGAGAAAATACATGCAAAGGCTTAAAACATCACTACTTTTATCTTTGTGTCAGTCAATTATACTACAAGTTCAGAGAACTAAATTCAAATTTTTCTCTTAAGTCCATGCTGTAAGTCAGAGGAAATATTTTCTTTTTTTTTCTTTTTTTTTTTTTTGAGACGGAGTCTCGCTCTGTCGCCCAGGCTGGAGTGCAGTGGCCGGATCTCGGCTCACTGCAAGCTCCGCCTCCCGGGTTCATGCCATTCTCCTGCCTCAGCCTCCCGAGTAACTGGGACTACAGGCGCCCGCCACCTCGCCCGGCTAGTTTTTTTGTAGTTTTAGTAGAGACGGGGTTTCACCGTGTTAGCCAGGATGGTCTCGATCTTCTGACCTCGTGATCCGCCCGTCTCGGCCTCCCAAAGTGCTGGGATTACAGGCTTGAGCCACCGCGCCCGGCCAGAGGAAATATTTTCTACTTGTCTTTAAAGTCTCAACAAATCCCAGATGACTGGGAGGGTAAATGCCTCTCAGCAATTTGTTTTCCTGATATATAATCATCCAAGTTTAATTACCTTTTGGAGTTTCTTCAGACATTCAGAAATATAGAGAGTTATATATATCAAGGTCCTATCAGCTTCATTCTACAGGGAGAAAAAGAAGACTTAAAAACAGTTATCAAAACGTGACAATGATATGCAATGAATGAATTCCATCTTTGTCTTCTGATTATCTACTGGATGCAGTGGTAGGACAGCCACTATCACATCAAAACTCCCATTCTCCAAACGCACAGTCTCCTCAGTCTCCTTTTCCATTTGTCCCTGGGAGGAAGGCACAAGCCCCACTCTGAGCTGTGCGGCTGCTCTTTTTCGTTTTGTTTTGTTTTTTTTGAGACGGAGTCTTGCTCTATTGCCCAGGCTGGAGTGCAGTGGCACAATCTCGGCTCACTGCAACCTCCACCTCCCAGGTTCAAGCAATTTTCCTGCCTCAGCCTCCCAAGTAGCTGGGATTACAGGTGCCCACCACCATGCCTGGCTAATTTTTCTATTTTTAGGAGAGACGGGGTTTCATCATGTTGGCCAGGTTGGTCTCAAACTTCTGACCTCAAGTGATCTGCCCACCTCAGCCTCCCAAAGTGCTGGGATTACAGGCATGAGCCACTACGCTTGTCTGAGTGGCTGCTCTGTCTTGTTTTTCTTGGCTCCCCTTGCCCTGGGGTTCCCAAGGATCTGTGTCAACAGCCCTTCACTGTGTAGGAAGAAGTAACAAGGCTGCTTGGAAAGCCTGAGCTGCTCCATATGGTTGGCTAATCTTTAAAAACCCTTTCATTTCAGGGTCTCTGCTGAGAACAGAAATATTTATTACTCTAAAAGAGGAAGCAACTATTTCACATTTGACTTGCTCCCAAACAACTCCATAATGTCAATGTCTTGACTTAACCAAAAAGAAAATGTGGAGAAGACAAAGTTGATCAAATGCGGCATGGACTTTGGGTCAAATTTTACACAAATTTAGGCCAGGTGCAGTGGCTTACACCTGTAATCCCAGCACTTTGGGAGGCTGAGGTGGGTGGATTGCTTGAACCCAGGAATTTGAGACCAGCCTGGGCAAACACCATCTCTACAAAAAATACAAAAAGTAGCTGGGCATGATGGCGCACACCTGTAGTCCCAGCTACTCAGAGGCTGAGGTGAGGGGATCACCTAAACCCAAGAGGTCAAAGTTGCAGTGAGCTGTGATGGTGCCACTGCACTCCAGCCCGGGTGACAGAGTGAGAACCTGTCTCAAAAACAATTAAAAAAAAAAAAAAATTTATAGTCAAAAAACTGGCCCCAGGCCAAGGGCAGTGGCTCATGCCTGTAATCCCAGCACTTTGGGAGGCCAAGGCGGGCAGATCACTTGAGGTCAGGAGTTCGAGACCAGCCTGGCCAACATGGCAAAACCCCGTCTCTACTAAAACTACAAAAATTAGCCAGGCATGGTGGCGTGCGCCTGTAATTCCAGCTGCTAGGGAGGCTGAGGCCAGAGAATTGCTTGAACCTAGGAGGCAGAGGTTGCAACGAGTCAAGACTGTACCACTGCACTCCAGCCTGGGCAACTGAGCAAGACTCTGTCTCAAATCAAAAAAAAAAAAGGCTGGGTGCAGTGGCCCACGCCTGTAATCCCAGCACTTTGTAAGGCCAAGGTGGGTGGATCACGAGCTCAGGAGATCGAGACCATCCTGACCAACATGGTGAGACCCTATCTCTACTAAAAAAATACAAAAATTTTGTATTTGGCGTGGTGGTGTGTGCCTGTAATCCCAGCTACTTGGGAGGCTGAGGCAGGAGAACCGCTTGAACCCGCGAGTCGAGGGTTGCAGTGAGCCAAGATCACGCCATTGCACTCCAGCCTGGTGACAGAGTGAGGCTCTGTCTCAACACAAAAACAAACAAACAAAAAAATTACCCCCAAACCACATCATTTCCCTATTTTTTTTTTGAGACAGAGTTTTGCTCTTACTGCCCAGGCTGGAGTGCAATGGTGCGATATCGGCTCACCACAACCTCTGCCTCCTGGGTTCAAACGATTCTCCTGCCTCAGCCTCCCGAGTAGCTGGGATTATAGGCACACGCCACCATGCCCAGCTAATTTTGTATTTTTAGTAGAGATGGGGTTTCACCATGTTGGTCAGGCTGGTCTCGAGCTTCCGACCTCAGGTGATTCACCCGCCTCTGCCTCCCAAATTACAGGCAGAGGCACTGTGCCCAGCCACATTTTCCTATTTTTAAGACAATATAGTATCTGGGAATGAATGAAATGTAGCTGAATTATTATTATTGTTTTGAGACAGTCTTGCTCTGTCACCCAGGCTGAGTGCAGTGGTGTGATCTTGGCTCACTGCAACCATCACCTCCTGGGTTCAAGCAATTCTTGTGCTTCAGCCTCCCGAGTAGCTGGGATTACAGGCACGCACTACTACACCTGGCTAATTTTTGTATTTTTGGTAGAGATGGGGTTTCACCTTGTTTGCTGGGCTGGTCTCAAACTCCTGGCATCATGTGATCCACCCGCCTCAGCCTCCCAAGTGTTGGGATTACAGGCGTGAGCCACCATGCACTAATTTTTGTATTTTTTGTAGAGATGGGAGTTTGCCATGTTGCCCAGGCCGGTCTCGAACTCCTGAACTCAAGCGATGTGCCCAGAGAATTATAACATTTATAACTATTACAAACAACCCACACATTAGATATAGAAAACATTCTGTTACTATCACATAATGTTTAGACTACAATTTGTACACCAAGAGTCTACAATTAAATAATTCACACCCTATTTGATTCCAGAAGTTCAGAGTTTGGCAAGGAGGGGTTGAAATTCCATATTTTAGGGCCAGTAGTGGTGGCTCAATGCCTGTAATCCCAGCACACTGGGAGGCTGAGGTGGGCGGATCGTGAGGTCAGGGTATCGAGACCATTCTGCCCAACACGGTGAAACCCCATCTCTACTAAAAATACAAAAAATTAGCCGGGTGTGGTGCCACGTGCCTGTAGTTCCAGCTACTTTGGGAGGTTGAGGCAGGAGAATCGCTTGAACCTGG
This sequence comes from Chlorocebus sabaeus, assembly GCF_047675955.1. Taxonomy (NCBI): domain Eukaryota; kingdom Metazoa; phylum Chordata; class Mammalia; order Primates; family Cercopithecidae; genus Chlorocebus; species Chlorocebus sabaeus. Next base: position 107,571,673 of record NC_132914.1, read on the forward strand.
GAGGCGGAGGTTTCAGTGAGCCGAGATCACGGCACCGCACTCCAGCCTGGGCAACAGCAGGACTCAGACTCAAAAAAAAAAAAAAAAAATTCCATATTTTAGAATACCATCAAGGAAATTTGCTGATATTCCTTGTCACTTTCTCACAGCAGGATTGCAGAGAACATTTCTGGTTTTCACTTTCCCATCTCCTTTTTGGTCTCCTGCTTCTACCTTCCCCTGACCATCCTCCTCACAGGAACTAAGAACAGAAGGGGAGAGAGTGGTTCAAGGAAGATTTGAGGTCATCAAAGTGTCTTCATTTCTCTATCTCAGGTCCAGGACACAGAAGTACATAAAAAATAACAAAGCACATAGGACTTCTTGGCTGTGGATTTAATCCTAAACAAAAACACAGGGCTTAGCTACTAGTTGTGGTGGCCCATGCCTGTAATCCCAGCAATTTGGGAGGGCGAGATGGGCAGACTGCTTGAGCTCAGGAGTTCAAGGTAAGCCTAGGCAACATGGTGAAACCGTGTCTCTACAAAAAATTAGCCAGGCATGGTGGCACGTGCCTGTAGTTCCAGCTACCTGGGAGACTGAGGCAGAAGGACTGCCTGAGCCTAGGAGGTTGAGGGTATAGTGAGCTGTGATTGTGCCACTGCACTCTAGCCTGGGCGACAGAGCAAGACCCTGTCTCAAAACAAAACAAAACACAGGGCTGGCACATAGTAGGTGCTGCTTAACTAATGTTGAATAAATAAAGATATTTCTAGTAAAGGGTTGGCAAACTTTCTCTGTAAAAGGCAGGCAGTATTTTTAGGCTTTGTGGGCCATACAGTCTTTGTCACAACTACTCAATTCTGCTGTTTTGGTGTGAAAGTAACTACAGATAATATAGAAACAAATGGTTGTGGCTGTGTACCAATAAAGATTTATTTACAAAAAGGGGCAGTGGTCCACATGTGGCCCTCAGGTTAGAGTTTGCCAACCCCTGGTATAGAATTTGAAGGAAAAAAAAAGAAACTAATATTTATACAAAAGTTAACATTAAGCACTATTCTCAAATTTAAAAATTACATGCTGATTTCATTTTATTTTCTCCTCACAGCAAGGTTGGTATTATCCCTATGAGATACTTGGATAGCAACCTTGGATAGCAAGGTTGGTATTATCCCTATGAGAAAACTAAGTTAAATATTAAAAGCTCTGTAATTTACCTTAATTTCATAGTTTTTGAAGAAGACATTGGCCTTGAAGTAATAGATGGCTTCATCCACAATATCTGTATCTTTTGCTAAGCAGGACACAAGGGAAGGAGCAGAGAGAACATTAGCCAAATACAAAACATAACACCTATCAAAGCCATAAAGGGAAAACACAACTGTCAACAGTTGCGGAGTTGAATAAAATAAAATGATCCTCCTACTGGAATATCAAGTTTTTAGAAAATACTTATTTACTTATTTATTTATTTATTTTTTGATACAGAGTCTTGCTCTGTCACCCAGGCTGGAGTGCAGTGGCGCAATCTCGCCTCACTGCAAGCTCTGCCTACCAGGTTCACACCATTCTCCTGCCTCAGTCTCCCGAGTAGCTGGGACTACAGGCGCCTGCCACCACGCCCGGCTAATTTTTTGTATTTTTAGTAGAGATGGGGTTTCACTGTGTTAGCCAGGATGGTCTTGATCTCCTGACCTCATGATCTGCTCACCTCAGCCTCCCAAAGTGCTGGGATTACAGGCATGAGCCACCGCGCCCGGGTTTTTAGAAAATATTTATAGAAAAGTAGTACATGGTTTATTTTTACAGCTTTATTGTTTTTGTAAAAGTTACACACGTTCATTAGAAAATGAAATTCAATCAATACAGTTTTCTTTTTTAGAGAGAGATCTTGCTCTGTTACCCAGGCTGGAGTGCAGTGATACAATTATAGCTCACCACAGACTTGAACTCCTGAGCTCAAGCGATCCTCCCATTTCAGCTTCCCAGGTAGCTGGGACTATAGGCATGCACCATGAGGACTGGCTAATTTTTTTCTTTAAAGCTTTTTAGAGATGGCTGGGTATGGTGGCTCACACCTGTAATCCCAACACTTTGGGAGGCTGACGCGGGTGGATCACCTGAGGTCAGCAGCCTGGCCAACATGGGTGAAACCCTGCCTCTACTAAAAATACAAAAATTTAGCCGAGCGTGGTGGCGGCCACCTGTAATCCCAGCTACTTGGGAGGCTGAGGCAGGAGAACGGCTTGAACCCGTGGGTGGAGGTTGCAGTGAGCCAAGATTGCAGCATTGCACTCCAGCCTGGGCGACAAGATCGAAACTCCGTCTCAAAGAAAAAAAAAAAAAAAAAAAAAAAATTTTTTTTTTTAGAGATGCAGTCTCACTATATTGCCTAGGCTGGTCTCAAACTCCTGGCCTCAAGTGATCCTCCTGCCTCCTGAGTAGCTAAGATTATAGGCATAAGCCACAGCACCAGGCCAAAAAAAATTTTTTTTAATTGTCACCTAATTCCCACTTCCCCCAAAATAACTACCATTAGCATTTGGTGAACATTATTCATGACGTCTCTAAATGCATTTATAAAAAAACACTGAGACACAGACTAACTTTAACTGTTTCCTAAAAATAAAAAGTATTCGGCTGGGCACAGTGGCTCACGCCTGTAGTCTCAGCACTTTGGGAGGCCGAGACGGATGGATTTCCTGAGGTCAGGAGTTCGAGACCAGCCTGGCCAACATGGAGAAACCCTGTCTCTACTAAAAATACAAAAACTAGCCGGGCATGGTGGTACGTGCCTGTAATCCCAACTACTCGGGGGCTGAGGCAGGAGAACTGTTTGAACCCAGGAGGCAGAGGCTGCAGTGAGCCAAGATCATGCCGCTGAACTCAATCAAGCCTGGGTGACAGAGCAGGACTCCGTCTCAAAAAAATAAAAATAAAAAAAATACATAAATAAATAAAATAAAAAGTATTCAATATAATTTTACTTGAATTTACATATTATAGTTTCAGGAAAAAAACTCAATTATTTAGAACATGTTGGGGTTCAGATACACATCTTTCTTTTTATGAAAACTATGACTTAAAATATACTTGTACAAGCTGTTGTAGGTAGCTCTAGATGGACAAAAACCAGAAATACTATCTTGACAAAAAAAGATCTCGTTACACAATGTCTTTGGCAATTTTTTGTTTTCCTTTTTTTTATTTTAAAAAGGTCAAATTCCTTGGGTCTTGTTATCTGGCAGCTGGTTTCAGCAGTGCTGAGACAGTTATTTATACTTCTTGTCTATGACTGTTAACATTCTCACACAGCAGAAATGCAAAGTAATCCTGAAGCTTTCATACTCTGCAATTAAGTTGTCTTCATCCCAGCTCACTGCCCTGTGGAAGAATTTCAACAGAACTCTAACTCTAGACTTGTGTTCCTAGCAATCTATTTTTTTTTTTTTTTTTTTCAGATAGAGTCTCGCTCTGTCACCCAGGCTGGAGTGCAGTGATGCAATCTCGGCTCACTGCGAGCTCCACCTCCCGGGTTCATGCCATTCTCCTGCCTCAGCCTCCAGAGTAGCTGGGACTACAGGCGCCCGCCACTATGCCTGCCTAATTTTTTGTATTTTTAGTAGAGATGGGGTTTCACTGTGTTAGCCAGGATGGTCTCGATCTCCTGACCTCATGATCCACCTGTCTCGGCCTCCCAAAGTGCTGGGATTACAGGCGTGAGCCACTGCGCCCCGCCCTGTTTTTTTTTGAGATGGAGTCTCACTTTGTTGCCCAGGCTGGAGTGCCATGGCATGATCTAGGCCCACTGCAACCTCTGCCTCCTGAGTTCAAGCGATTCTCCTGCGTCAGCCTCCCGCGTAGCTGGGACTTCAGGTGCCTGCCACCACGGTCAGCTAATTTTTATATTTTTAGTAGAGACAGAGTTTCACCATGTTGGCCAGGCTGGTCTCAAACTCCTGACTTGAGGCGATCTGCCCATCTTGGCTTCCCAAAGTGCTGGGATTATAGGCATGAGCCACTGCGCCTGGCTGCAATCTGTTTTCTTATCTGTGAAAGGAAACTTTCTTGGAGGACTCAATATTGTTTACGAAAACCAGCTAGTTCTTCTAAATGCAATGACAGGAGGGGGCAAAGGCCAAAGGATTCTGAAATTAGAAGAATACTTGGCACATAAGAGGCATTCTATAGATATTTGTTGAATATAAATGAATCAGTGTGATTAATACTGTTATTTAGCTCACAGCACAGGCCTCCATTCCAAGTCAGGTGTTTTTTTTTTTTTTTTTCCCTTTTGAAACAAGAGTTTTGCTCTTGTTGCCCAGGCTGGAGTGCAGTGGCATGATCTCAGCTCACTGCAACCTCCACCTCCTAGGTTCAAGCGATTCTCCTGCCTCAATCTCCCAAGTAGCTGGGATTACAGGCATGTGCCACCACACCTGGCTAATTTTTTGTATTTTTAGTAGAGACGGGGTTTCTCCACGTTGTTCAGGCTGGTCTCGAACTCCTGAACTCAGGTGATCCATCCACTTCGACCTCTCAAAGTGCTGGGATTAGAGGTGTGAGCCACCACGCCTGGCCTTTGCAGTGTAATTTTTTTTTTTTTTTTTTGAGATGGAATCTCACTCTGTCACCCAGGCTGGAGTGCAGTGGTGCAATCTTGGCTCACTGCAACCTCCACCCACTGTGTTCAAGCAATTCTCCTATCTCAGTCTCCTGAGTAGCTGGGATCACAGGTGCCCACCACCATGCCTAGCTAATTTTTGTATTTTTAGTAGATATGGGGTTTTGCCATGTTTGCCAGGCTGGTCTCGAACTCCTGACCTTAAGTGATCCACTTGCCCTGGCCTCCCAAAGTTCTGGGATTACAAGTGTGAACCACCGCGCCCAGCCCTGTGATTTTCTTTTATGTTATTTTTCTTCTCTCTCAGGCTGTCTTCTTCCTTGTTCCTTTTCCTCAGAATCAAGTAGAGACTGTGGTGACTCACCATATGTATAAAGTTTACTGAGCTTTCAAATGGTGTTGAAAACAAAATTAAGTTAAAAAAAGGTCAAGTCAAACAGTCTGGCAGAGAAATGGGAATTGGATCAGTACCAAATTGATAATTATAATAATGGTCTTAGAAACCATGAATGGAATTCAGTTCAGACCTTTGCAGGGTACAGGGAAACCGTGTCTAATATAATACAAATAATACTGTTGGGAGAACATCTCAGAAAGCGTCAGAAGAGTCTCAGACAGTGTCTGAAAAATATTGCAGCTTTCTGAAATAAAACTCAGAAAAGCAGGAATAGACATAAGTAATGTTACATAGTATACTTCAGATTTAAGATTGAGGTATTGCTAAAATGAAGATCTTGAAGAATGAATAAAGGAAGTAGATTTAGACAGGGAAGAGGTCAAAATATTTGTTGTTTTCTTCCAGGTTGATAACAGAAAGGATGGGCATGTGGCATTCTAGATGTAACAGCATTAGATTTGTTTGAAAGAACTGATAAACAGTGTCCAGAATTAAGCACATTTCCTCCATTTTCTCAAAAGAGTTTCCTGGAGAAGTCAGAAGAAATAATACAATTTCCTATTAAATGCAACATATAACCACTATCTTGAAAGGTCTAGACCACAATATCTACCAAAGTACAAGGACAATTTGAGAGAGAAGACTGAGCTAAGAATTTCCCTGATTTGATCATTTTAGAAGACTGTTAGGCATTTCATGCCAAAATTTGAAAATAATGGGTTTAGACTTACTCTCTCTGGGTGCAGGTCCTTTGAATTGACTTCTGATAGGTAACAGTGCCATGTTTCCGATGAGTTTGGTGTCAGGATCCATGAGAGAAGAGTGGTAAGCCTGTAATGGCAAGCCCAGGAAGAACATAGAAGCAGAAAGAGAGCAAATGTCACTGTGGCAAACAACCTTTCCTTAAAGGAAAAAAAGAGTAACCCACCCAAGATTAATTAGGGGAGAGAGAAGGGATAGCAGCATTGAGGTGCTAGAGCTGGTTCTTTCTGGTTCAAGAAAACCAACTGTTAAATTATGAGGCATTTTTCAAGCTGGTTGTTAAACACAGCTGTTCTCAAAAATCAAATTATATAAACTTACAATTAAGTAAATGATGTTGGCCGGCGCGGTGGCTCACGCCTGTAATCCCAGCACTTTGGGAGGCTGAGGCAGGCGGATTGCCTGAGGTCAGGAGTTCGCAACCAGCCTGGGCAACACAGTGAAACCCCATCTCTACTAAAATACAAAAAATTAGCTGGGCGTGGCAGCGTGCGCCTGTAGTCCCAGCTACTTGGGAGGCTAAGCTGGAGAATCACTTGAACCCAGGAGGCGAAGGTTGCAGTGAACCAAGATCATCCCACTGCACTCCAGCCTGGGCAACAGAGTGAGACTCTGTCTCAAAAAAAAAAAAAAAGTAAATGATGTTAAAACCAATGATGCTTAAATATTCATCACTTCTTTTTTTTTTTTTTTTTTTTTTGTGAGAAGGAGTCTCACCATGTTGCCTAAGATGGTCTCGAACTCCTAAGCTCAAGTGATATGCCTGCCTCGGCCTCCCAAAGGGCTGGGACTACAGGCATGAGCCACCTCACCCAGCTACTGCCTACATTTTATTTTTTTGAGGCGGAGTTTTGCTCTTGTTGCCCAGGCTGGAGTGCAATGACGTGACCTTGGCCCACTGCAACCTCTGCCTCCCGGGTTCAAGCGATTCTCCTGCCTCAGCCTCCTGAGTAGCTGTGATTACAGGGATGTGCCACCACGCCCAGCTAATTTTGTAGTTTTGGTAGAGACGGGGTTTCTCCACTTTGGCCAGGCTAGTGTCGAACTCCCGGCCTCAGATGATCCGCCCGCCTCGGCCTCCCAAAGTGTTGGGATTACAGGCGTGAGCCACTGCACTGCACTTGGCCTACTTCCTAAATTTTTTTTTTTTTTTGGAGACGGAGTCTCGCCCTGTCACCCAGGCTGAAGTGCAGTGGCGCGATCTCTGTTCACTGAAACCTCCGCCTCCTAGGTTCAAGCGATTCTCCTGCCCCAGCTTCTTGAGTAGCTGGGATTAGAGGTGCGAGACACCACGCCCAGCTAATTTTTGTATTTTTAGTAGAGACAGGGTTTCACCATGTTGGTCAGGCTGGTCTCAAACTCCTGACCCCATGATCCGCCCACCTCAGCCTCCCAAAGTGCTGGGATTACAGGCATGAGCCACCGTGTCCGGCAATAACCTAATTTTTAAAAATTACATTTTCCTATTGTCATGTTCCTAAAGTTATTATTAGGAAATACTAAATAATGGGGTGCTGCTGTGCATCTCTTCCAATTCTATGTTTGGTGACATCACATTGGTATCTGGTCAAAGTATTTCCACCACAGAAAGGCAAACATCATATAAATCAGGGTACCCAGCCCCCAGCTAAACCAAGACCTAAGCACTATCTTTTCAGCTCTGCCACTTCCTGGCGTTATGCTTTTGACCAAGGCATCATTCTTCTTCTCTTAGCTTGTTTCCAAATTTGTAAAATGAGAAGATATATATTCCCTTCAGTGGGTAAGTGTGAGTTAAAGGAAGGGAGAAAAAAAATCACATTTATGAGAGCATTCTGTATGCTGATTCTTAGTTCTGCTTTTTACAAGATGCCTGGCTTTTTATAAGACAACATGGGTCCCACTCATATATTCATTCATCAAATGATTGCTAAGCACCTTCTATGTGCAAGACACTGTGATATAGTAATATACAAAGTAGTACAGTCCTGGTCCTTGAAGAGTAGAGAAGGCAGACAAAAAATAATCACAGGATGGGATGGGCACGGTGGCTCACGCCTGTAATCCAAACACTTTGGGAGGCCGAGGCTGACAGATCACAAGGCAAAAAGATAGAGACCATCCTGACCAACATGGTGAAACCCCATCTCTACTAAAAATACAAAAATTAGCTGGGTGTGGTAGCACATGCCTGTATTCCCAGCTACTTGGGAGGCTGAGGCACGAGAATTACCTGAACACAGGAGGCAGAGGTTGCAGTGAGCCAAGATTGCGCCACTGCACTCCAGCCTGGTAACAGAGCGAGACTCCATCTCAAACCAACCAACCAACCAACCAACCAACCAACCAACCAACCCAGGGTGAATCCAGGGTGCTCTATGTGCAACTGGAACCAGTACAGGGCTTTAGAGTCCTTTTTTTTTGGAGACAGAGTCTCCTCTCACCCAGGCTGGAGTACAGTGGCATGATCACAGCTCACTGCAGCCTCAAACTCCTGGCTCCAGGTGATCCTCCCACCTCAGCCACTTGAGAGGCTGGGAGGAGATGCACTACCACATCCAGTTAATTTATTCTTATTTTTGTAGAGGCAGGGTCTCATTATGTTGCCCAGGTTGGTCTCAAACTCCCGGGCTCAAGCGATACTCCCATCTTCGCCTCCTAAAGTGTTGGGATTACAGGCATAAGCCACTGTACCCAGCCTAGAGTCCTGGCTTAAAATCTGGTTTTACCATAAGTAGGCAACTTTGTCCAAATTAACTTCTCTGAGGTTCCGTTTCCTCTTCTGTAAAACAGGAATCATGGTACCTACTTCACAGGGTCATTATGAAGATTAGATGGGATAATTTATAAAGTGTGTACCCCAGAGCTCAGGAGTCAAATGGTAATTACGGAATTCATAAAATATGTATTTGTGAGGCTGAATGAGGTGGCTCACGCCTGTAATCCCAACACTTAGGGAGGTCGAGGCAGGAGGACTGCTTGAGCCCAGAAGTTTGAGACCAGCCTGGGCAACATGGTGAGACCCTGTCTCTACTGAAAATAGAAAAACTTAGCTGGGCGTGGTGGCGTACACCTGTAGTCCCAGCTGCTCAGGAGGCTGAGGTGGGAGGATCACCTGAGCCAAGTTTGTGTCACTGCACTGCAGTCTCAGAGACAGGGTGCAACCCTGTCTCAAAAAAAAATATATATATATCTCTATATATATCTATATATATATGTATTTGCAAAACTATGGCTTGCTCCTTTTCATCACAGGTATACTTTATCTAAAGCACCCTCTGCCTTCCCTCTCACCAAACTGTCTTGTTACCTATCTAGTTTCTTTTTTTTGGAGTGGGGGGGACGGAGTCTCACTCTGTGGCCAGGTTGGAGTGCAGTGGCGCGGTCTTGGCTCACTGCAACCTCCACCTCCTGGGTTCAAGCGATTCTCCTGCCTCAGCCTCCCAAGTAGCTGGGATTACAGGCACGCACCACTACGCCCAGCTAATTTTTTTATTTTTAGTAGAGATGGAGTTTCACTATGTTGGCCAGGCTGGTCTTGAACTCCTGACCTCATGATCCATCCGCTTAGGCCTCCCAAAGTGCTGGGATTACAGGCGTGAGCCACCGCGCCTGGCCATCCATCTAGCTTCTTTATAGCATTTGTCACTACCTGACACTACTGTATGTATCTCCTTTATGTTTACACTTTTATTGTCTCGTCTCCCGATTTGAACGTACACTGTTTAAGATTAGGGATTTGTTGAACTTATTTGCTGCTGTAAATAGAGCCTGGCAGGCAGTAGGTGCTCGGTAACGTTTGTTAAAAGTAATGTGTGAGCAGGCTGGGCGCAGTGGCTCATGTCTATAATCCCATCACTTTGGGAGGCCAAGGGGGCAGATCACCTGAGGTCTGGAGTTCCAGCCCAGCCCAGCCAACATGGTGAAACCCCGTTCCTACTAAAATGCAAAAAATTAGCTGGGCGTGGTGGCGCGCGCCTGTAATCCCAGCTACCCAGGAGGCTGACGCACGAGGACTGCTTGAACCAGGGTGGCGGAGGTTGTAGTGAGCCGAGATCCCCTCACTGCACTCCAGCCTGGACGATAGAACGAGACTCTCTCAAAAAACAAACAAAAAAAGTGTGAACAATCACACAATAACTGAACCACCTTTTCCCGAATCTGCAAAATGGAGACCATGATGGTGATAAATCTAGCCCACAGACTGCCTGTCAGAAATTAAGTACAACCAGACCGTCATAGATTTTTACTCCCACTCTGATGCACACGAAAAAGGAAATCTTTGGAAGTCAGGCGCCGACCGAGTCTGTGAGGGCCCTATACCCAGGTGGCTCCGGGGTGGCCGCCGCTGCCGGGAAGTGGGTTCTGACAAATGACAAACAGCAGAGGGAGCCTGCCCCCCGGGGCGGAGGAGGAAGTGGGCCTCACAGAAAAAAGAGAAGCTAGACCCTGGACTTGAAACATGAAAAATAAAAAGCGCAACCCTTGGCTTCGCGCTGTAGTGACGCTTTGGGAACCCTGCCGGAGCCGGAAGGAGTAGACGAAGAGAGAGAGAAGAGGGCCTCCTCACACACCCTGGACCCCTGGCCCACTCCTGCCGCGCCCCCGCCTCCCACGACTGGCACCCCCGGGCTATCCCAATTCTTCAGCGACCGGTCCCCTCCCCTTGCCTCCCTCCTTCTCGGGCCCCCGCTTCCTCTCTGCCTTCCGCCGCCCGCTTCTCTCGGCACACACAAGGTTTCTCCCCGCTTTTCGCAATCCCTGCTGTCTCCCCACACCATGGATCGAACCCTCACCGGCATCTTGGCAGCACCCGGGTTCCAACCCAGAGGAGTAGAATCCAGGTGGAGCGGAACGCTTCCGGTCTGGCAGCCAGGGCGGGGTAGGCGGAAGCGAAACGGAGGGGGCGGGGTGATGACGTGCAGCTTCCGGCTTTGTAGTTCCGCCTCTGGTTGCAGCGGCCGCGCGGATCTGAAAGGCGGCGCCAGAGCGCTAGGTAGGGGCCCTCAGAGTGGCGCAGCGTGAGGCGCGCGCAGAATGGAGATGGGTCTTGAGGTTCCAGAATCTTCGATCAATCACCTCTTTTGTGTTTTTTTCAAATTTCACCTTTTCAGGGCCGGGCATAGTGGCTCATGCCTGTAATCCCAGCACTTTGGGAGGCCGAGGCGGGTGGATTACCTGAAGTCAGGAGTCCGAGACCAGCCTGGATGGTGAAACCTCGTCTCTACTAAAAATACAAAAATTAGCTGGGCGTGGTAGCATCCCAGCTACTCGGGGGCTGAGGCAGAAGAATCGCTTGAACCCGGGAGGCGGAGTTTGCGGTGAGCCAAGATCGTGCCGCTGCACTCCAGCCTGGGTGAGAGTGTGACTCTATCTTAAACAAACAAACAAACAAACAAACAAAACACCTTTCCTGTGAAGCCGCCTCTGGTCATTTTGTTTTCAATTCACCCGACTCCAGCCCCATGCCTTATCCTTCTCTCCCGCTTTTTCCCTTAGTTCTTATGATTCTTGTATTTAGTTTACTCTTAGTGTTTGTCTCCCTATCCTTGTAAATGCCAGACAGCACTTCGCCCGTTTTGTCCCCTGGCGCCTGTAACAGTGATGGTATGTAGGAAACATCAGTATTTGAGTAAATGAATGAACCCAATGCACTGCATCTAAAAATGGAGAAACTGAAGGGCACTGGAATCTGAATCGCAGCTTCAATACATACTAGCTCTATAATTTTGAGCAAGTTAACTTGCCTCTGTACTTCAGTTCCTCACCTGAAAATGGTAGTAACAGTATTTACCTCATAATTTTGTGACGATGAAATGAATTACATGTAAAATGCTTAGAACTTACATGCTTGCAGCATACTGAAAGCCTAGGAGTTTTTAACCTATTTATTACTAGAAAACTTAGGTTAAAAGTCAAGTTCATTGCTGCCTGAGAGCCATTTCTTCTGCCAGTTCGCAGCCTGGAATAGAGCCTCATGTTCCCACATCTGATTTCGCATTCAGGTGACTGGGCAAATAGCACCTTTTAGGCAAGGTCTTTTTTGACAAAGAGCCCAAAGTAGCCCCATAGTCACTCTCCATTTCTTTTCTGCTTTCTGTTCTTTCCATCCTCTCTCTGAGGTTTCCTTCCTCATGGTCAGTCTCACAGCCCAGCATGTCAGCCCCACGTGAGCAAAGCCCTGCCTGCACTGTGAGTCCCTGTTCTATCCCCAGTACCTGGCATCCATAGAACTTCCGTAAATTTGTGTAAAGAATCATATCAGCCCTGCCTATGAGACAGTGAAATCCTCGAGGACTGGAATTGTCAGATTCATCTTTGAAACCCTAGTGTCCAGTGGGGAAGGCACTGGAATCAGGCCCTTCACTTTTTCTCCACAGGCACATACCATACTCTCTAGAAGCTAAACCAGGGAGGACCAAGAGGGCAACTGAAAAGCTGCCTCTCCTTTCTTCCCCTCCCATGTGACAATAAAGTTTCTAAGAATTAGCAACCCTGGGAGATCAGACTATTTCCACACTCTCTATCCTCTAAGGGCCACAGGAAAATCCCCAGGAAGCCCAGCATATCCCCATGTTGCCCACTCATCATGCTCCTCCCTGACTGGACCATGGTGTAGACACCCGACCCTTCCCTCTAGCCTGGCCCCCCAGGCATAAGCTACCAATGACACCTACAGGTCCTCACATTTTTTTTTTTTTTTTTTTTTTTGAGATGGTGTCTCACTGTTGCCCAAGCTGTAGTGCAATGGTGCGATCCTGGCTCACTGCAAGCTCCACCTTCTGGATTCAAGGGATTCTCCCACTTCAGCCTCTCAAATAGCTGGAATTACAGGCATGAGCCACCATGCCCAGCTATTTTTTTTTGTTATTTTTAGTAAAGACGGGCTTTCACCATGCTGGTCTTGAACTCCTGACCTCAGGTGATCTGCCTGCCTCGGCCTCCCAAAGTGCTGGCATTATAGGTGTGAGCCATCATGCTGGGTCACATTTTGCTTCTTTAATTAAAATGAATCAAATTAGACACTGCACTGTACTTGTTATCTAGGCCCAAGAATCATTAAAAACCTTTCTATTTCTTTTATATATATATATACATATCTCAAAACAGTTATTTTTACTTTTTAAGTTATATAAATAATATACATTTTCAATATAGGAAAATGGGAAGATACAGATAAGCAATGGTCTTACGTATATACTTGTAGCTTTTTCCCTTCGGACACACATATTTTGTTACAGTAATTCCTGCATCTCAAAAATAATACAAAAAGTGAAAATAAGTTTAGCCTTAACCTTAGCTCAGGTGCTAATTTATATTATATACAAATCTATGTGCATTCATTTCAATTTTGACTTATAAAATCTAAAGTGATGCTGTTATAACACTAAAAGATTCCACTTTAAACAGCAGCAGTTTCAGAATAATTAAAAACTTGATTCAGGCATGTGGCTGATAAAGAATGAGGTATTACTTTTTTCATTAAAATAAGTAGCTTTCTACTATTGCATCCTTTGAAGAGAAGAATGTTCTACTGGTTTGGCCACAAGCTCTTCATGTATAGATTACTTTTTAGTAAACTCTTCATTCATCCTGGCATTCTTGGAAATATTCGTCAAACATAGAGGAAGACTCATCTTCACGTTCCTGACACAATGGAAACACAAAATAGAAAATATATATTTATTTCCCCTCAGTCAAAACTAGTATGTGTTTAAATATTTTTCAGGTAATACCCTATGTGGAACTAATTACCCAGCACCAGCTCCAGGTGTTGCTTACAGGTAACTGTTAATAGTAAGAAAAGGCATGATTGACAGATTTTTTTTCCCAGATATGTAGTAAATTAATGTGCTTCTATCTCAGAAGCATTTCTCATTTGAATTTACATTCATGACGATCCTTGGCTAATTTCCTGTGATAGTGCTTTACTTCCCTGGTAGTCTAGTGGTCAGGAAAATAAAAAATAAAAGAAATTTTAAAAAATGCTTTGCTGACACTATCATTAGTCTTCTCAATGACATATGTGAGGGCAGCCCAATTTCGCCTCCTCTTTGCACATACACCCAAGCTCTGAATACACAGAAGCTTCATCATACTGCCTCAACAAAAATAGAGTAAAAGTGATACAGCTTGTGGAGCACAGTGTTAATTTCAGAGATCACCCAGAAAAGCCCAGTTAACTGCCATCAGTAAGACAAAAAACTAATTTAAGGAGTCTCCTGGATTATGCAAGAGTCCAGTGAGTGCTGGCAAAATTTTTTTTTTTTTTTTTTTTTGAGACGGAGTCTCACTCTGTCGCCTGGGCTGGAGTGCAGTGGCGTGATCTCAGCTCACTGCAAGCTCCGCCTCCTGGGTTCCCGCCATTCTCCTGCCTCAGCCTCCTGAGTAGCTGGGACTACAGGCGCCTGCCACCTCGCCCAGCTAATTTTTTTGTATTTTTTTTAGTAGAGACGGGGTTTCACTGTGTTAGCCAGGATGGTCTCGATCTCCTGACCTTGTGATCCATCCGTCTCGGCCTCCCAAAGTGCTGGGATTACAGGCGTGAGCCACCGTGCCCGGCCCATGCTGGAAAATATTTTTATCAAAAGCTAACAAACACCCCAAATCAGAAATTACCTTTGGTTCTTTAAATTCTAGGTCTTCTCCATATTGAATGGCAAAATCAATATGCTGCAATACAATGTTCATGCTTTCTTCATCTGACTGATCGTAAGGCAAAAATCGAACCATGCTGTAGTCATCAATCTACAAGTTGCAGATTTCAAGAAAAGTTCATTCTGAAGTTGTGCAAAATACATAATTTTCAACTTATATTTGAGTTTTATAACCATTTATACTTCTGAATAAAAACACTGATGTATTTAGGGGAAGAGGAGGAGGAGGGATAGCTAGACACAGAGAGTAAATCATTGATTTTTCTGACTTCTGATTGGTTAGAACACTTGTTAGCTTATTACTTTAACTAGACACTGTTTCACGGCTATTTATCTGAATTCAACAACCACTGGAAATTTCACAGGAGCACAAACAGTCCTGAACTCTCCAAATGGCTAGAAATAATGAGATGTTAGTTAATTTATTGGCCACTACCAATAACTACTTCTAAATTAAACTGCTGGCTGACCAGCCCATAGCCCTTTTCCTTCCTCCACTTTGCAGAAAATAGGGATGAACTGTGCTTTTTATAAAGGTGGCAAATGACTGGACACAGGCAAACATTTGACCAGGTGTTTAGGAAAAAATCCCAAAAAACTTCAACTTTTTTTTTTAATCTTTTTTTTTTTTTTTTTTTTTTTTGGAGACAGAGCTTTTTTCTTGTTGCTCAACCTCCGCCTCCCAGGTTCAAGCAATTCTCCTGCCTCAGTCTCCCAAGTAGCTGGGATTACAGGTGTGTGCCACCATGCCCGGCTAATTTTGTATTTTTAGTAGAGACGGTGTTTCACCATGTTGGTCAGCCTGGTCTTGAACTCCTGATCTCAAGTGATCCACCCACCTTGGCCTCCCAAAGCGCTGGGATTATAGGTGTGAGCCACTGCGCGCCTGGCCCCCTTTTTGTTTTTTTGAGATGGGGTCTCTCTGCCACCCAGGCTGGAACACAGTGGCATGATCATGGCTCACTACAGCCTTGACCTCCCAGGCTCAAGGGATCCTCCCACCTCAGCCTCCAGAGTGGAACTACAGGAGTGCAGCATCATGCCTGGCTTTTTTTTTTTTTGAGATGGAGTCTTGCTGTTGTTGGACTGGGCTGGAGTGCAATGGCACTATCTGGGCTCACTGCAACCTCCACCTCCTGGGTTCCAGCAACTCTCCTGCCTCAGCCTCCCAAATAGCTAGGATTACAGGCATGTGCCACCATGCCTGGCTAATTTTTGAATTTTTTAGTAGAGACAGGGTTTCACCATGTTGGCCAGGCTGGTCTCGAACTCCTGACCTCAGGTGATCCACCCACCTCAGCCTCCCAAAGAACTGGGATTACAGGCATAAATCACTGCACCTGGCCTAATTTTTTTTTTTTTTTGAAACAAAGTCTTACTCTGTTGCCCAGGCTGGACTGCAGTAGCGTGATCTCCACTCACTGCAACCTCCACCACCCAGGTTCAACTGATTCTTCTGCCTCAGGCTCCCGAGTACTGGGATTACAAGCGCACACCACCATGTCCAGCTAATTTTTTTTTGTATTTTTAGTAGAGACAGGGTTTCACCATGTTGGCCAGGCTTGGTCTCGCACTCTTAACCTCAAATGATCAGCCTGCCCTGGCTCCCAAAGTGCTAGGATTACAGGTGTGAGCCACTGCGCCTGGCCTAATTTAAAAATTGTTTTTAGTGATAGAGTTGTTGCCCATGCTGGTCTTGAACTCTTGGACTCAATCTTCCCGCCTTGGTCTGCCAAAGTGCTAGGATTACAGGCATGAGTCACTGCACCTGGCCAAAAAATCCAAACTTTAAAAGCTTACCAGTCCACATATCGCTTTAGTCATTTTCTTGAATTTTTTGCTTCTTAAGTCACTTGTAGAATCTTCTAATAAAGAATACATGTCTGGATCTAAAAACCTTTAAAAGAGAGAAAGACTGATGAATTCAGGAGACTAAGTTTATAAACCAACCAAACTTCCCATCTAAATAAAATAGAAGGTTCATCTCTGCAATTGAGATCTGATAATAATGGAAGAAGAGTGAACTCACTTCTCAATTTCCTTTTTTGCTTTTTTACTCAGCAGATCCATTTTTGTCATGATGTTGACTTGTGGAATTTCTAGAGAGATCATGGCACTTAGGGCTGCCAAGATGCCAGAAATAAACTGAAGGAGGAAACAGAAAAGGGAAGATGAACTGACTGTTGCCAACAAAGTTACCTGGCCTTTGCATAAAGAGTCTTCTATTCCTCACTGGAACAGAACTGGCCTAAATAAAAGAAATGCAGGCTGGGCATGGTGGCTCACACCTGTAATCCAGCACTTTGGGAGGCCAAGGTGGGCAGATCACCTGAGGTCAGGAGTTCAAGACCAGCCTAGCCAACATGGTGAAACCTTGTCTCTACTAACAATACAAAATTAGCTGGGCGTGGTGGCACGTGCCTGTAATCCCAGCTACTCGGGAGTCTGAGGCAGGAGAATCACTTGAACCCAGGAGGCGGAAGTTCCAGTGAGCCAAGATTGCACCACCACACTCCAGCCTGGGCAACAAGAGCGAAACTCGGTCTCAAAAAAAAAAAAATGTGGAAAAGGCAAAATTATTATTTTATTAAAAGAAATGCTAGCCATATAGAAAAAAAAAATGTTCCCTAATCAGATGCTTGACCCTTGGTTCCCAAAGGTGAGGGAAGATATAGATAACATACAGTGATCACAAATCTCAATTTAGACAGCATTTTAATTTCCTTTCCCATCTAATATTCCTTAAGAGCTATTAATAAAAAAATTGATTTAGGTAGTTCATAAACTGGTCAAAAGGTCCTCAGAAAATTAAAAATAGACTTTTATAAAATAGCCATCTGCTTCAGTTTTTTCTCTCCCACTACCCCCCCTTTTTATTTGAGACAGAGTCTCACTCTGTCACTCAGGCTGGTGTGCAATGGTGCGATCTTGGCGATCTCGACTCACTGCAACCTCTGCTTCCTGTACTCAAGCAATCCTCCCACTTCAGCTTCCCAAGTAGCTGGGACTACAGGCACGTGCCACAATGCCTAGCTAATTTTTGTATTTGTTGTAGAGACAGGGTCTCACTCTGTTGCCCAAGCAAGTCTGGAACTCCTGGGCTCAAGCAATCCTCCTGCCTTGGCCTCCCAAAGTGCTGAGATTATAGGTGTGAGCCACTCTGCCCAACAACCTCAGTTTTTTCTTGGTAAGTAGTTCCTCTTAAATCTCTATGATATAATAATTTACTATTTTTCATTTACAACATATTATAATAATTTAATAACAAAAGGGATACTAAGTAACTCTGGAATCATTTGTGAAATGTTCAGAATCACACAATAATTAAAGGGAATTGTCATCTGCTTGTACTCATAGTTTAAAAATCTCTAAGAGACTTTGGGAGGCCAAGGCAGGTGGATCACTTGATGTTTGAGGTCAGGAGTTTGAGACTAGCCTGGCCAACATGGTAAAACCCCGTCTCGACTAAAAATACAAAAATTAGCCAGGCATGGTGGCACGCACCTGTAATTCCAGCTACTCAGGAGGCTGAGGCACAAGAATCACTTGAACCGGGTGGCAGAGGTTGCAGTGAGTTGAGATCACGCCACTGTGCTCCAGCCTGGGCAACAGAGTAAGACTCTGTCTAAAAAAAAAAAAAAAAAAAAAAAAATCCGTAAGAGATTTAGCTTCAGACCTTGAATGACTCCACCATGAACTGAGAATCAACAAGAAAAACTCCACAGACTCGGAACTCCCACTGCTCGAGCTGCTGGACCAGTTGTTTCATCACAGGCAGGTGAGTGTACAACTCAATCTGACCTACATGAAGAGTATTGTAAGAATTTTAGAAACAGCAAATATGTTAAATCATCAAGTTAGAGGAAACAAATTTTCCCCATAAGATGGATAAAAATAAAAGCCAACACATTTTTAAGGGGCCCACAGCCTCTCAAAGCAATCATAAAACCTAAGGTACTGCCACCATAGGACTCCCTATTAAGTTTTATGTAGAAAATGAGGTTCTCTGGTTGGGCAGGGTGGCTCATGCCTGTAATCCCAGCACTTTGGGAGGCTGTGGTGAGTGGATCACTTGGGGCCAGGAGTTCAAGACCAGTCTGGCCAACATAGTGAAACCCCGTCTCTACTAAAAATACAAAAAAATTAGCCAGGTGTGGTGGTGCGTGCCTGTGGTTCCAGTTACTCCTTGGGATGCTGAGGCACAAGAATCGCTTAAACCCGGGAGGCGGCGGCTGCAGTGAGCCAAGATCACGCCACTGCACTCCAGCCTGGGCGATAGAGTAAGACTCTGTCTTTTTAAAAAAAAAAAAAAGGAAAAGAAAAAAGAAAGAACATGAGGTTTTTCGCACTTTAGTTTTCTGCCAATCAATGTGAGTGCTACTGACCAGATACCATGGCTCACACACCTGTAATCCCAGCATTTTGGGAGGCTAAAGTGGGAGGATAGCTTGAGCCCAGGACTTTGAGACCTGCCTGAGCAATACAATATCTCTACAAAAATAAATAAATAAGTGCTACAAAGATATCTATAGTTTGGGAATATTCATCAAGCTGTATACTTATGACATATATACTTTTCTGTGGGTATATGTATGGTCAATTAAAAGCAAGGGGAAAAAAGTGAGGGACATAAATGGTCAAAGCCAGGTCAGGCTCAAGTTGAAAATTCACAATTTGGGCTGGGCGTGGTGGCTCACACAAGTAATCCCAGCATTTGGGAGGCCGAGGCAGGTGAATCACCTAAGGTCTGGAGTTTGAGACCAGCCTGGCCAACATAGTGAAACCCTGTCTCTACTAAAAATACAAAAATTAGCCGGGTGTGGTGGTGGGCACCTGTAATCCCAGCTACTTGGGAAGCTGAGACAGGAGAATCACTTGAACCCAGGAAGTGGAGACTGGAGTGAGCCGAGATGGTGCCATCATACTCCAGCCTGAGTGACAGGAGTGAAACTCTGTCTCAAAAAAAAAAAAAAGAAAAGAAAAGAAAAAAGAAATAAAAAAAAAGAAAATTCACTATTTGGCTTCAGAAGCCATGTGCTATTATCTGTCTCCTACCAGTCACACCTCATGACAACTGCCTCTTTATCATGCTCCAGCCACATTGGCCTTTTCAGTGCCTTAAAACAGCATTGTTCCTTCCTCCTGGGAGGTGTTCAGCAGGCTGTGCCCTCTGCTTTCCTCAGCCTCCAGCTCAGCTGAAAGGCCGCCTCAGATGCCTCTCTAACCGCCATTATCTGTGTGATGATCTGTGCTATTCCTGTGGAATACTCAATGACAACTGAATATTAAATAATCATTTGGACGCTATTTCTTTGTACTGTCTTGAGTTCTGCCAAACTGTGAGCTCCATGAGGCCAGAGACCATAGCTATCTGTGCTCTATGGTATTCCCAGTGTACAAATCAAGCACTCAATAGATATACTTTTTTTTGTTTGCTTTTGAGTCAGAGTCTCACTCTGTTGCCCAGGCTGGAGTGTAGTGACGCGATTTTGGCTCACTGCAAGCTCCGCCTCCCGCGTTCACGCCATTCTCCTGCCTCAGCCTCCCAAGTAGCTGGGACTACAGGCGCCCGCCACCACGCCCAGCTAATTTTTTGTATTTTTTAGTAGAGATAGGTTTCACCATGTTAGCCAGGATGGTCTCGATCTCCTGACTTCGTGATCCACCCACCTCGGCCTCCCAAAGTGCTGGGATTACAAGCATAAGCCACTGCACCCGGCCTCAATAGATAGACTTATAAAGAATAGCTTGGTACTCTACTGCAGTATAGTTTAGAGCTACAAATGCTCACTCTCCCTTCTCCTATTAAGGATGGAACTATCAAGACTTTAAGGAAAGCATTCAAATTGTTGATTCACCTGGACAATCAAAAAGTATATAGTCATCCTCTACATGGCCAAGACAGTTCTCCAGCCAGTCAAAGTTATTGGCAAAGTACTCCATGCAAAATACCAATCCTCCATTGGGACCAAATCGCAGAGAATCATCCTCCATTACATCATCCACCTCGATCAGTTCCCGGATGTCTGAAAAGGACAAATAGGGCCCAGAATACATGTGTCCCTTCAAAAATTGTTATCCTTACTAGAAATAGAACATAAAAGTTAATAATTACATAAAAAACTCATATGCAGGAAATTATTTATGTACATGGCTTTTTTCTGTAGCAGTGTCCATCAGTAGAGAAATGAGCAAATAAATTATTGTTCAGTCAGACAATGGAATACTACACAGTCATAAATGGGGAAAATCTCTTTAAGTATTAACAATAATACAACCTCCTAGGCATATTGTTCAGTGAAAAATGCAAGGTACAGAACTGTGTAAGAATGCTATCATTGGTGTTAATAAAAGACAAAAATTCACTACATAGACATAATACATATACATCTTGAATTTTATGTGCACAGACTATGAAAGAACACACCAGAAACTGGTAACACTGGCTGCTCCCAGGAAGGGGAGCTGATTGCTGGGACACAGAGCTGAGAGGAAGATGTTTTCCTGTATACTTACTCTTTAGTACTTTTACGTTATGAACCATGTGAATATGTATTACCTATTCCTAAAAAGTACAAAACGAAAAAAAGAAAACTGATTACCATTTCTTAACACAGTAACACTAAGGTAACTATTTCACCTCCCTGAGCCTCACTTTCTTTATCCTGGGGTAGAAGGATGAGAACTATGAGATAATGTATCAAAATCACTAACAGGGGCTCTGCTCAGTGACTCATGCCTGTAATCCCAGCACTTTCGGAGGGTGAGGCAGGTGGATCACTTGAGGTCACGAGTTCAAGACCAGCCTGGCCAACATGCTGAAACCTGTCTCTACTAAAAATATACAAATTAGGCTGGATGTGGTGGCTCATGCATGTAATTCTAGCACTTTGGGAGGCCAAGGTGAGGGAATCATGAGATCAGGAGTTCGAGACCAGCCTGGCCAATATGGTGAAGCCCCACCTCTACTAAAAATACAAAAATTAGCCAGGCGTGGTGGTGCACGTCTGTAGTTCTAGCTACTTCGGAGGCTGAGGCAGGAGAATTACTTGAACCCAGGAGCCGGAGGTTGCAGTGAGCCAAGATCACGCCATTGCACTCAAGCCCAGGCGACAGAGCAAGACTCCATCTCAAACATAAACAAAAACAAACAAAAATAGAAAAATTAGTCAGGTGTGCTGGCACTTGCCTGTAATCCCAGCTGCTCGAGAGGCTGAGGCAGGAGAATTACTTGAACCCAGGAGGCAGAGGTTGCAGTGAGATGACATGGTGCCACTGCACTCCAGCCTGGGCAGCAGAGACAGACTCTGCCTCAGGGAAAAAAAAAAAAAAAAAAAAAAAAAAATCAACAGGAGAGGCTTAAAAAATTCTGGTATAGTTATCTTACTAATTTTTAGGAATCAGTATATAGAATTTTCTACCTTAGGTTTTTACTTATTTTTGTGCTCAAACCTACACTCTCCATTTACAAAGGATTGAGCTTCATTCACAGACACATTTATACTGACAACACCTTCCTACCCCTCCCCCAGCGATAAATAACAGATAACTGATCCAAATTGGGACAATAAATCTGGCTTTCTTTCTTTTCAGACAGGGTCTCACTCTGCTGTCCAGGCTGGAGTGCAGTAGCATAATCATGGCTCACTGCAACCTTGACCTCGTAGGCTCAAGTGATCCCACCACCTCAGCCTCCTGAGTGCTGGGAATACAGGCGCCTGCCAGCATGCCAGGCTAATTTCTATATTTCTTGTAGAGATGGGGTTTCACCATGCTGCCCAGGCTGGTCTTGAACTCCTGGGCTCAAGCCATCCATCTGCCTTAGCCTCCCAAAGTGCTGGGATTACAGGCATGAGTCACAGTGCCCATCCTAAGTCCTCTTTTTAACTAAGCTAGCTTAGAGTGGTTTCCGTTTGCTGCAACCAAATGGTTCCAAAGTAATACAATGCTTTTTTTCTCAAAGATAAGCATTTCACATCTCTCCCTCTCCCTTCAGTCTGCCTCTCCGCAACCTGCTCACTCATTAACAGAAATCAAAAGTTTCTCTTTGCACTTAGTGAGTGCAAAGAGAACGTCCCCAAACCTAAAACGACCTGTCTCCCTCCACAGGAAATGATTATCATACACTCAACAAAGCTGCAAGAATCACCCTTGATTCCTTACTTTCCTATGCCTTCTTGGTTCAATCCCCCACAAAATGCTATTAATTCAACTTGCAAAATATACGGAGTCTGTCTGCTTCCTTATATCTCCACCATGACCACCCTAGTACTGGTGTACACCTGGCTAACTACAACAGCCGCAGTGCAGGTTGTACTTTTTTAAATTTTGAGACAGTTTCGTTCTTGTTGCCCAGGCTGGAGTGCAATGGTGCGATCTTGGCTCACCAGAACCTCTGCCTCCCGGGTTCAAGCGATTCTCTTGCCTCAGCCTCCTGAGTAGCTGGTATTACAGGCATGTGCCACCATGCCCAGCTAATTTTGTATTTTTGGTAGAGATGGGGTTTCTCCATGTTGGTCAGGCTGGTCTCGAACTCCCGACCTCAGGTGACCACCCACCTCGGCCTCCCAAAATGCTGGGATTATAGGCATGAGCCACCGTGCCCAGCCATGCAGGTTGTACTTCTACTGTCAACCCACTAAAGTCCATTTTTCATCTAAGCACCTGAGTTATTTTTTAAAACATAAATCAGGCCAAGTGCGGTGGCTCATGCCTGTTATTCCAGCACTTTCAGAAGTCAAGCTGGTGGGTCACTTAAGCCCAGGAGTTCGAGACCAGCCTGGGCAATGAGACCAGCCTGGGCCACATGATGAAACCCCACCTCTACAAATAATACAAAAACTACCCAGGCATGATAGTGTGTGCCTGTAGTCCCAGCTACTTGGGAGACTGAGGTAGGAGGATTGCTTGAGTCTAGAAGGTTGAGACTACAATAAGCTGTGATCAGGCTGCTGTACTACAGCCTAGGTGACAGAGTGAGACCTTGTCTCAAAAACAAAACAACAACAACAACAACAACAACAAAGTCCAGATGCAGTGGCTCACACCTCTAATCCCAGCACTTTGGGAGACTGAGGCCGGCAGACTGCTTGAGCTCAGGAGTTTGAGACCAGTCTGGGCAGCACGGTGAAACCCTGTCTCTACAAAAAAAAAAAAAAAAAGAAATTATAAAAATTACCCAGGCATGGTGGCACGCACCTATAGTACCAGCTACTTGGGAGGCTGAGGTGGGAGGATGGCTTCAGCTCAGGAGGCAAAGGTTGTGAAACTGCACTCCAGCCTGCGTGACAGAGCTGGACCCTGTCTCAAAAAAACCAAAAAACCCCCAAAACATATATCAAATGTCAATCCTTTCCTCTTCTTAAAACCCTCTAGTGGCACCCCACTGACAACAGGATAAAATCCCATCTTCTCATGTCCTGTTAGCTTCTACCTACTTCTTTCTTTCAGTGATTACGCTTCAGCTCACTGACATCTTGGCTTTCCTGGAGAACACCAAATCCTTTCTCACCTGTAGGCTATTTATTTATTTATTTTATTTTTCAGAGACGGATCTTG
Organism: Chlorocebus sabaeus; assembly: GCF_047675955.1. Taxonomy (NCBI): domain Eukaryota; kingdom Metazoa; phylum Chordata; class Mammalia; order Primates; family Cercopithecidae; genus Chlorocebus; species Chlorocebus sabaeus. Next base: position 107,595,632 of record NC_132914.1, read on the forward strand.
CAATGTTGCCCAGGCTGGACTTGAACTCCTGGGCTCAAGTGATCCTCCCACATCAGCCTCCCAAGTAGCTGGGACTACAGGCACATGTCCCTGCACCCAGCTTGGCATATTTAATGATCTAAATGTTCCCTCATTTTGGAAGGCTTTTCCTCAGCCTGAGGAGCATATTACCATCCTTCAGGTCTAGGCTCAAAGATCCCCTCCTCAGAGTCACCATCCTCCCTAACAATCCTAGCTAAAGCAACCTCACCCAATGAGTACTTCTCATGAGCCTGTCTGCAGTCATCACATTCTGTAACATGTTTATCATTTTGTTTACTGCCTATTTCCTAAAGGTTGGTGATGGCAGGGATAATGTATATATTATTCTCTGCTATAACTCTGGTGTCTGGCATAAAATAGGTGTTCAACAGACACTTGAAAGAACAAATTAAAAGAATTTAAAAAAACAAACCCAGGCTCCTGACTTACAGTGATCAGCAATATACCACATGATTCACTACAGCAGGACTAAGGATAAAAGGGACAGAATGAAACGGTGCTGAGGGAAGTGTTCATTTACTTTTTTTTTCTGAGACAGAGTCTCGCTCTGTTGCCCTGGCTGGAGTGCAGTGGTGCAATCTCGGCTCACCGCAATGTCCGTCTCCTGGGTTCAGGCGATTCTCCTGAGTAGCTGGGATTACAGGCACGCGCCACCACGTCCAGCTAATTTTTTTGTGTTTTTAGTAGAGACAGGGTTTCACCATGCTGGTCTTGAACTCCTGACCTCATGATCTGCCCGCATCAGCCTCCCAAAGTGCTGGGATTACAGGCATGAGCCACCGCGCCCGGCCCCATTTATGTTTAAATCTTACATCAAAGACCAAGAAAGGATACTGTCACACATATCACCATGAACAGATGTGACCAAATGACAAGCTCATGCTATTTACCACAAAACCAGGGATCCAGACTATAATAAGTAATTTTTCAGCTTCTGTGCTAAGCAACTAGTACTCACTGCCTCCGCAGCCCTTACTGTTCCTGAAGATGGGGGAAGCCTCTGCTCAGGACTTACCAGCCATCACGGAGTAGTTGAAGTGTTCCGCTGCTGGATCCAGGTTTATAACTTGGACAGACCGGTTGAGGGCTTCACAGTGCTGGACTATGGTGGCACAGTAGGTGCTCTGTAATGTCACAAGGCATGAGAGGTTAAAGCAACAGGCAGTGTAGTGCTACTTTCCATACTCTGGAATACTATCCACTAAGGTCACAACTATGCCTTCACCAACCAAGAGGCTGACTGAAAACAAGGGAAAAAGATATCTGACTGGGCTGCATATTCAAACCTGATTTACACTCATGGGTAACTCTGGGGAATTTATTTCTCCACTCTGCCCCTCAACTTTCTTGTCTCTAACTGGGATGTCCTCCATAATCACTAAGGCTCCTTACTGCTCTAACATGTGACAAGTGGTATTTAAAGGGAAGACTTCTGGTTACATAGTCTAACACCTAACACAGTGTCTCTACCAGGACTTGTACAATCCAAACAAACCTTTAGGTAGGATGGTCAGGGATGATGTCTCTGAGTAGGGGATATCTGAGTATATGATAATGAGCTTGCCATCCTAAGGTGAAGAGCATTCCAAGATGAAGGAACGCCAAGGTCAATAAATAGTTTGAGGTGGCTATCAGTTTGTAATGTTTGGTTTAGATAATTCTTTATCCCTTATGTTGTTGTTACCATACTATGTTAAAATCTGGGGCTGGGTGCAGTGGTTTACGCCTGTAATCCCAGTACTTTGGGAGGCCGAGGTAGGCGGATCACCTGAGGTCAGGAGTTCAAGACCAGCCTGGCCAACATGGTGAAACCCCGCCTCTACTAAATATACAAAAATTAGCTGGGCGTGGTGGCATATGCCTGTAATCTCAGATCCTCGGGAGGCTGAGGCAGGAGAATCGCTTGAACCCAGGAGGCGGAGGTCGCAGTGAACTGAGATCACACCACTGCACTCCAGCCTGGATGACAGAACAAGACTCCCGGCTCAAAAAAAAAAAAAAAAAAAAAAAAAAAAAAAAAAAATTCTAGGCTACTTGTCTGTGTCATCCTCTGTTTAAAGGCAGCAATGTGTCATTCAGTTTCCCAAGCACAGGGATTAGCACAATACCTACTACATAATAAATACTTGATAATTATTTCTAACTGACTCATTATGTTTAAAGATAAGCTCCACAGGGCAGGGATTTTGTGTGTGCGTGTTTTTTTCCCCACACAACCTCCAGGGCCCAAAACATGCTTGGGAGAAAGAACATACTCAACAAATGTTTCTGATAGTAGGCATCAAAAGCTTATAAAGATACTTGTTTAACACAATCAGTCCAAAAATTAAAATAGACTATAGAAAAAAAAAATCCATCTTGCTGTCCTCTCAGTGCCTTTACACATACTGTTGTCTCTGTCTGTATCTTTTTTTTTTTTTTTGACAAAGGGTCTCACTCTGTCACCCAGGCTGGAGTGCAGTGGCACCATCATATAGCTCACTGCTGCTTTGACCCAGGCTCAAGCGATTCTCCAGCCTTAGCCCCCCGAGTAGGTGGGACTACAGGCTCTGGCCACCACGCCCAGCTAATTTTTGTATTTTTGGTAGAGACAGGGCTTCACCATGTTGCCCAGGCTGACCTTGAACTCCTGGGCTCAAGTGATCTGCTGGCCTCAGCCTCCCAAAGTGCGAGGATTACTGGCTTAAGCCACCACACCTGGCCACATCACATTGTATCTTAATTGACAGGTCATTATTTGTCTTCCCCAAAAGACTACAGACTCTGGGTAAGTTAAAGGTCATACGTATCTTAGTTACATGTACATGTTTTTTACTCAGAATAACTCAACAGCTTAGAACAATGTGTTTGTTAAAAACAGGCCACACAACACCTCCACAGACTCTAGTGTTTCCCAGTTTTTCTTTTTCTTTTTTTGTGACAGTACCTCTGTCACTCAGGCTGGAGTGCAGTGGCACGATCACCACTCACCACAGCCTCAACCTCCTGGGTTTAGGTAATCCTCCCACCTCAGCCTCCCAAGAAGCTGGGACTACAGGTGCCTGCCACCAGGTCTGGCTAATTTTTGCATATTTTTGTAAAGACAAGAGTTTCCCCGTGTTGCCCAGGCTGGTCCCAAACTCCTGGCTCAGGCGATCTGTCCACCTCCACCTCCCAAAGTGACGCCTGGCTGTTTCCCACACATCTGTTATTTGATCCATATCTTCACCATTCCCACTGTATTTGAATGTTCCTAACATTCCCTTAATATTTGTTTACAAGAAAAAATTTTATCCCTACTGTAAACTGAAAACCAGTTATATGTGACATAACGTGAAGTTAGACATAAAATTATATAAAACTTTTAAATGTTCTTAATTTTAGCTAAATACAAGTGCCTATTAAAAGCTCTGAGACTAAGAACTGTTCTCTGAAAAGACCTGAGGATTAAATAAGTGCTGAAGATACACACTAGCACCGAGCACAATTTCTCCTAAATGCGAAGAACTGAAAGAGAAATGAAAAGGCGGCCGGGCGCGGTGGCTCACGCCTGTAATCCCAGCACTTTGGGAGGCCGAGGCGGGCGGATCACGAGGTCAGGAGATCGAGACCATCCTGGCTAACACGGTGAAACCCCGTCTCTACTAAAAATACAAAAAATTAGCCGGGCGCGGTGGCGGGCGCCTGTAGTCCCAGCTACTCGGGAGGCTGAGGCAGGAGAATGGCGTGAACCCGGGAGGCGGAGCGTGCAGTGAGCCGAGATCGCGCCACTGCACTCCAGCCTGGACTACAGAGTGAGACTCCGCCTCAAAAAAAAAAAAAAAAAAAAAAGAAAAGGCAACAATTTCCTCAATACATGATCTGATGCTCCTTAATGTTGGGTCCATGTACCACCTAAAAGCACCTTAAATACCAAAAGTCCATGTTCCAAGTTCTGAGAAACAGTAATTAACGAGACCCCACTTTACCCTCCTGGGAGCGAGACAGGGCCGGATTCTGGAGTTCAGACAAAACTGGATTTAAATTTTTTTGCTGGGCAAAGAACTTAACATTTCTGTGTCTCGTTGTCTGCAAAATGAGAATGAGATCTCTCTCACAGGGTTGTTGTAAAAATCAGCAAGGCGTTTAATCTACTGCCTGGGGCTTAAGTATCCAATAAATATTAACAACTACCATTATTTCCCTTTCAAAACAACAACAAAAAACATGAAGCCAGACAGCATAAATGAGTTGCGTGGGGTCTCAGGGTTCCCAATACACATACCCGCCGCCTCGCTCCCTCAGGATCCAACCTCCTGCCTCCCATGAACCCCTACTTTTCTCTCCTTGTCCCCTCAGATCCTCACCTTCCCGCTGCCCGCGGGGCCCATGACGAGCTGCGCATACCGAGGCATGTTGGCTCCCGGAGCCGCCCGCCACACTCCCTCAGCCTTCGCGCGACGCCCACTGAGTTCCGGGAAAGTGAAGTGCCAACCAATCGCAATCCACATTCTTTCTACGTCTTCATTTCTACCACACCTCCTTCTACGGGACAGCCCGCGGGCCAAATCCGGTGAGAAACGCATCCTGAGACAAAAAAGGAGGGGTGAAGGAGATGATATGTGCGTGCGCAGAAGTAGTTGTTGGAAATCGGCCGTTGGGATGCAGGCTAAGCTTGGATACCTGGGTAATAACGGATAACAGATAAAGCTCCACATCCTTGAGCCGCGTGCTTCGGTCTGTGGTTTGCGTGCAGACTTTTGACTTGTATGGTGACCCTCGCGATTTGCAAATGTGTTGAGGATCTGGAATACCGAAGTGGAAAGCACCTCTTGTTTTGGGGAGCATGTATATTTCCCTCCTGTGACGCACTGCTTCCACAGAGGTGCAAACGTGCAAACGCTCAGCTACCGCAGCGCTCCTGCCCCTCCCCCACCGTAACTCCGGGGTCGCGGATCTGCCCGCCCCGCTCTCCCGAAGCTCTTCGGGCAGTGTCCGAACGGCTTCGGAGGGGCGAGAAACCGGCATCGGAGCCGCCTCTCCGGAATACCAGCCGCCTGACGCACGCGTGCTGTCGGGGGAGGGATGCTGGGACAGCTGCTCCCGCACACGGCTCGCGGTCTCGGCGCCGCGGAGATGCCGGGCCAGGGTCCTGGGTCCGACTGGACGGAGCGTAGCTCTTCTGCAGAGCCGCCCGCAGTGGCCGGGACCGAGGGTGGCGGCGGCGGGTGAGGTTGGGGGCCCCGGGATAAGGGGTGGCAGCGTGGGGCCCCCGGGTCGTGAGCCCCGTGAGGAGGGCTGCGGCCAGCCGTGCGTCTCGGGCTGGCTCCGGTCCCCTCAAGTGAGAGGCGGGGAACAGTTGTGTTGTGGACGGGAGGGAAGAGGGGAGGACTGCCTCGCGGTTGAGGGAGGGCCTCTGAGGGAAGCCTCGGAGGAGCGTTTGGTGCAGTGACCACGAGGTGACTGCGACAGTCGCCCGCGTGCATCTCTCTGCCCCGAGGGGGCGCTGCGAGCCCTACTGGGACATTTGCTGTCTGGCACAGGACGGTGTGTCCACCGAAAGGCGAGGCGGCGGGAACAGAGGGGGAAGATGTCCCCCAGTTCAGCTGGGGGCGTCCAGGCCCATAAACCAGTTCCTTCCCTCTTGTGACATGAGCCACCTTTCTGTCAAACGAGGATTTCTTTTTGTTTTCTTTTTTTTTCTTTTCTTTTCTTTCTTTTTTTTTGAGTGTGAGACAGAGTCTCGCTCTGTTGCCCAGGCTGGAGTGCAGTGGTGCGATCTCGGCTCACTGCAACCTCAGCCTCCCAGGTTCAAGTGATTCTCCTACCTCAGCCTCCCGAGTAGCTGGGATTACAGGCCTCTGCCACCACTCCCGGCTAATTTTTGTATTTTTAGTAGAGACGCGGTTTCACCATGTTGGCCAGGCTTGTGCCGAACCTCTGACCTCAAGTGAGCCGCCCGCCTCGGCCTCCCAAAGTGCTGGGATTACAGGGTGAACCATTGCGCCTGACCTCAAACGAGAGTTTCTAATCGCCACTGAGACCAATGACTGAGTATCCGAGGTGCCCTGATCTTGACATTTTTCTTCACACACTGAAGTTCCTTTTTTCACAAATCTATTTCGTTTTGAGCAGGTTTTTACACCTATTTCCTGGATAGTGAAGACAATGAGCTGTTGAAGTCACTGCTGGAGACTCTACCTCCTCTTCCTGTCCCTCCTTTATTTCCTAAAAGCAGGAACTGCGATATGTTTGCCGTTCAGTACAACCCACAGTCAGGGCCCCTGTTGCACCCGTGGCCATCCTTTTTTGTTTTTGAGACGGAGTCTCGCTCTGTCGCCCAGGCTGGAGGGCAGTGGTGCGATCTTGGCTCACTGCAAGCTCTGCCTCCTGGGTTCACGCTATTCTCCTCCCTCAGCCTCCCGAGTAGCTGGTATTACAGGCGCGTGCCACTACGCCCGGCTAATTGTTTGTATTTTTAGTAGAGACAGGGCTTCACCGTGTTAGCCAGGATGGTCTCCATCTCCTGACCTCGTGATCCACCCGCATGGCCATCCTTTTTGTATCTGGTGCTACTGAAGACTTCTTAAAGATGGGATGGAGTCTTCTTGGGTTTCTTTTCTGTTCTTCATAATCCTTGGCCGACTGCTGGATCCTAGTGTATCAGGAGATACATTAACTTTTTTTTTTTTTTTTTGAGACGGAGTCTCCCTCTGTCACCCAGGCTGGAGTGCAATGGCACAATCTCAACTCACTGCAACCTCCGCCTCCTGGGTTCAAGCGGTTCTCCTGCCTCATCCTCCCAAGTAGCTTAGACTAGAGGTGTGCGCCACCACACCCGGCTAATTTTTGTATTTTTAGTAAAGATGGGTTTCGCAATGTTGGCCCAGGCTGGTCTTGAACTCCTGGGCTCAAGCGATCTGTCTGCCTTGGTCTCCCAAAGTACTGGGATTACAGGCATGAGCCACTGTGCCCAGCCAAGTCCTAGAAGCTTTTATTATGATCTCCACTTTTTGGATGACAAAACAGGCGCAAAGAGGTTGTTTGTCCTCTCCTTTTATCTCCCCCTGTCGTTCATTTCCATGCCACCTTTAGTTTATCCAAACTCTTAAAAATACAATTGAAAAACTTTCAGTTTGGTTTAAGGAACCCCATTAAAAAACATAAACCAAGATTAATTTATGAAAAGCTATATTCCCAGAAATACAAAATACAACTTTCAGACTAGAATCAGGTTCATTATGCTACATCATACAATTTTGGCACGGCAAGGGTCTTAAAAATCATCCATTCCAGTCATATTTACTAATCTGAAAGGGGAAGTAATCTGCCAAAAATCCCGTTATTAACTAATGGGAACTCCAGAACTCCTTACTTTTTTTTTTTTTTTTTGAGACGGAGTCTCGCTCTGTCACCCAGGGTGGAGTGCAGTGGTGTGATCTTGGCTCACTGCAACCTCCGCCTCCCAGGTTCAAGCGATTCTTCTGCCTCAGCCTCCCAAGTAGCTGGGACTACAGGCATGTGCCACCATGCCTGGCTAATTTTTTGCATTTTTAGTAGAGACGGGGTTTCACCGTGTTAGCCAGGATGGTCTTGATCTCCTGACCTCGTGATCCACCCGCCTTGGCCTCCCAAAGTGCTGGGATTACAGGCAGGAGCCACTGTGCCCGGCACTTCTTTTTCTTTAAAGTCAGGTTTATTGAGACATGATTTACACAAAGTAAAGTCTTACTTTTTCATGTATAATATGATGGGTTTTGACAAATGCACATGGCTGTGTAAGCCCTGCCATGCTGAAGATACAGAGCAGCTCTATCACTCCTTCAAAACTCCTTCATGCCCTATAAAGTCAACCTTTGGGAAAGGAAGTCACAAGAAGGTTGCCAGCAGAGAAGTGATGTGATCTTACTTCTCTTAAAAAGGATCACGCTGGTTGCTAGTTGGAGAATAAACTGGAAGGAGCAAGGGTAGAATTAGGGAGTTGGAATACAAGAAAATGATATGGTGGCTTGGAATAAAATAGCAGAGGTAATGGCGGTGAAAAGTTCATAACAAAAACTTTACAAACTTGGCGCCTGCCCCATGAACTCTTGGTCACTGAATAAATTGCAGGATGAGGGAAGGAAGGTTGTTTTAAGTTTAGAATTTCTTTTCTAAAAAAAGAATTTGTACGAAATTAGAAACATTACAGACCAACTTACCAGTTCTAGCACACCTTAATTACTATTCAAAGAACAGTCTTTCGGCATGGCATGGTGGCTCACGCCTGTAATCCCAGCACTTTGGGAGGCTGAGGCGGTGGATCACTTGAGGTCAGGAGTTTGAGACCAGCCTGGCCAACATGGCGAAACCTTGTCTCTACTAAAAATGCAAAAATTAGCCCGGCGTGGTGGCGGGCACCTATAATCCCAGCTTCTGGGAGGCTGAGGTGGGAGAATTGCTTGGACCTGGAAGGCAGAGGTTGCAATGAGCCGAAATCACGCCATTGCGCTCCAGCCTGGGCAACAGAGCAAGACTCCACCTCACAAAAGAAAAAAAAAAAAAAAGAGAGAACAGTCTTTTCAATACCCAAATCACTTCATTAAAAATAGAGACAGCAAGATAATAACATGGATAGCCCAGGAGCCCCAACTACTTTATTGAGCTCACTGTAGGAATGAGATTAGGAAGCTATAAAATTAAGACCCGGGACAGGTATGGTGGCTCATATCTGTACAAAAATTAGCCAGGCGTTGTGGCACACGCCTGTGGTCGTGGCCACTTGAGAGGCTGAGGATTGTTTGAGCCCAGGATTTTGAGGCTGTGGTGAGCTATGATCCCGGCACTGCACTCTAGCCTGGGTGAAGGAGGGTGACCCCATCTCTAAAAAAGGAAAGAAAAAAATCTTGGAGCCATTAGGATTTAACCAGAATTACAGAAAAAAATTTGCAAGACATTTCTGATGGAAACATGAAAAGTAAAAATAATATGCAACACTGTCCTTTTTTAAAATTTGAAATATGTTGGTTGGGTGCAGTGGCTCATGCCTTTAATCCACCACTTTGGGAGGCTGAGGCAGGCAGATCACCTGAGGTCGGGAGTTTGAGACCAGCCTGGCCAATATGGTGAAACTGTCTCTACTAAAATACAAAAATTAGCTGGGCGTAGCAGCACTGGTCCCAGCTACCTGGGAGGCTGAGGTGGGAGAATCGCTTGAGACTGGGTGGCAGAGGTTCCAATGACCCGAGATAATACCACTGCACTCCAACCTGGGAGACAAAGTGAGACCCTGTCTCAAAAAAAATAAAATAAAATAAAATTGAAATATGTTGTTCAGTGCTTATAACATTGTAATATTACATATTTATATGCTTTTTTTTCCAACAGATCAGCTGGACACTCTTGTTACCAGAATTCTAAAGGTTCTGGTGAGTAGTGCATATAAAGCAGATAATACTTATAAGTAACATGGTTCTGAGAAGCCTATTTGTCTGTAACTACTTACATAATAGAATTTTTTTCTTTTTTTTCTTTTTTTGAGACGGAGTCTCACTCTGTTGCCCAGGCTGCAGTTCAGTGGTGCTATCTGGGCTCACTGCAACCTCTGCCTCCTGGGTTCAAGTGATTCTTCTGCCTCAGCCTCCTGAGTGGCTGAGACTACAGGTATGTGCCACCACGCCTGGCTAATTTTTGTATTTTTAGTAGAGACAGGGTTTCACCATGTTGGCCACACTGGTCTCGAACTCCTGACCTCAGGTGATCCAACTGCCTCTGCCTCCCAAAGTGCTGGGATTACAGGCATGAGCCACCGCACCCAGCCCACAACAGAGTTAAAAATAGATTGTATTAGCATCCCTGGTGAACTTAGTCTTTAAGATTTCAAAGAGCAATTAGGAAGGTTTTTTCTTGTCTATTGGTACAGTATATTTTACATCAAGCATTTTTAAAATTAGCAGTGAATCCTAAAAGAACTGTATTTATAACTGATGTTGGTTGAAAAGCACAGAGCACAGCCTGGGGTTTATACATGGATAGAAGAAAAAAATTCTAAATTGAATAGCTTCAAAGAATATAAAATATTTCTCAGTGCTGATGTTTTCCTCTCACTTGAAATAAAGGATAGAGCTTTCAAAGTACTCACCTCTTCTCTGCTGGAGTTAAGAGAGTAAGTAAGACAAGACCCCAAAGGTCTCTCACTAATTGCTTTTTTTCCCCTGGGAGAGGAGCTGGAATTAACTGACTTCAGGAGTGTGTGTGTATGCATATATTTTAAGTATAGTAGTTATGATAGGTTTTAAAAGTTTCATTTAAATTCAGTGATATATAAACCTGGGCTCACTTTGCTTTTCCTTGGTAAATATATAGTCATTACAGTTACCTAGGAAAAAAATATACAGACATATATGTGTACATATATACATATATAAATAATATGGTCATTTAAAAAATGTGTTGCAGTCTGAGTTCATTAGATTCCTCACCAAAATTCTTACTGAATTATAGTTAAATGTAAAAAACAAACACAAAACAATTATTACTAATATATTCCAGATGTGGAGGGAAATAAAAGAAGAAATATTAACAATTATCAGTATATTAGATTGACTCAGTTATATAAAAGAAAAATTTCTAAACAAATATATCCCTAGTAAAAACTCTGAAAGGCGGGCCGGGCGCGGTGGCTCAAGCCTGTAATCCCAGCACTTTGGGAGGCCGAGACGGGCGGATCACGAGGTCAGGAGATCGAGACCATCCTGGCGAACACGGTGAAACCCCGTCTCTACTAAAAATACAAAAAATTAGCCGGGCGAGGTGGCGGGCGCCTGTAGTCCCAGCTACTCGGGAGGCTGAGGCAGGAGAATGGCGTAAACCCGGGAGGCGGAGCTTGCAGTGAGCTGAGATCCGGCCACTGCACTCCAGCCTGGGAGACAGAGCGAGACTCCGTCTCAAAAAAAAAAAAAAAAAAAAAAAACTCTGAAAGGCAATATATCAAAGTGTTTTAAAATAATTACTACTAGGCCGGGCACGGTAGCTCACACCTGTAATCCCAGCACTTTGGGAGGCCGAGGTAGGTGGATCACCTGAGGTCAGGAGTTCGAGACCAGCCTGACCAACATGGTGAAACCCCGTCTCGGGCCGGGCACGGTGGCTCAAGCCTGTAATCCCAGCACTTTGGGAGGCCGAGACGGGCGGATCACGAGGTCAGGAAATCGAGACCATCCTGGCTAACACGGTGAAACCCCGTCTCTACTAAAAAAATACAAAAATTAGCCGGGCGCGGTGGCGGGCGCCTGTAGTACCAGCTACTCAGGAGGCTGAGGCAGGAGAATGGCGTGAACCCGGGAGGCAGAGCTTGCAGTGAGCTGAGATCCGGCCACTGCACTCCAGCCTGGGGGACAGAGCGAGACTCCGTCTCAAAAAAAAAAAAAAAAAAAAAGAAACCTCGTCTCTACTAAATATACAAAAAAATTAGCCAGGTGTGGTGGTGCACGTCCATAGTCCCAGTTACTCGGAAGGCTGAGGCAGGAAAATCACTTGAACTCAGGAGGCGGAGGCTGTAGTGAGCTGAGATCACGCCAGTGCACTTGAGCCTGGGTGACAGAGCGAGACTCCGTCTCAAAAAAAAAAAAAAAAAAAAATAGGAGGCTGAGGCGGGCACATCACCTGAGGTCAGAAGTTCAAGACCAGCCTGACCAACACAGAGAAACCCCGTCTCTACTAAAATACAAAAAGATTAGTCAGGCATGGTGGCTTATTCCTATAATCCCAGCTACTCAGGAGGCTGAGGCAGGAAAATCGATTGAACCTGGGAGGCGGAGGTTGTGGTGAGCTGAGATCACACCATTGCACTCCAGCCTGGGTAACAAGAGTGAAACTCCATCTCAAAAAAAATTAATTAAAAAAAATTACTACTAGATTGTGGGATCAAAGGTTTTTATTTTCTTTTTATACACTTAGTTTACTTCACTAATCTGTAGTGAAGAATGTGTATTGCTGTTTATAATTGGAGGGGAAGAGGGCCAGTATTCAGCAAGTGCTTGATTGTCTTTCTCTATAGCTGAACTTAAGGATTCATATTTAAAATAAACACTATAGTCAACTACTGGCAGTGACTCTAGATATTATTGTTATTATTATTTTTGAGATGGAGTCTCACTCTTTCCCCCAGGCTGGAGTGCAGTGGTGTAATCTTGGCTTATTGCAACCTCGGTCTCTCAGGTTCAAGCGATTCTCATGCCTCAGCCTCCCAAGTAGGTGGGATTACAGGCACACGCCACCATGCCTGGCTAATTTTTGTATTTTTAGTGGAGACGGGGTTTCACCATGTTGGCCAGGCTGATCTTTAACTCTTAACCTCAGGTGATCCGCCTGCCTTGGCCTCCCAAAGTGCTGGGCAGGCATGAGCCACGGCACCTGGCCCTCTTTTTTCTTGAATACTTTCAAGTATGTATTTCCTTTATTTATTTATTTTAAGACAAGGTTTCACTTTGTCTCCCAGGCTGGAGTGCAGTGGTGCAATCTCAGCTAACTGCAGCCTCGACCTCCCTGGCTCAAGTCATCCTCTCGCCTCAGCCTGCCCAGTAACTGGGACTTCGCCCCGCAAAAAAAAAAAAGTGGGGGTATTTATCTTAGCTCTATTTTTTACTCTATCCCCCAGGCAGGAGTGCAGGGGTACAATCATGGCTCACTGCAGCCTCCGCCTCCTGGGCTCGAGTGATCCTCCCACCTTACCTTCCAGAGTAGTTGGGACCACAGGTGTGCACCACCACACCCAGCTAATTTATATATATATATATACACACACACATACACACACACACACATATATATATATTTTTTTTTTGAGACAGAGTCTCGCTCTGTCGCCCAGGCTGGAGTGCGGTGGTGATCTTGACTCACTGCAAGCTCCACCTCCCAGGATCACGCCATTGTCCTGCCTCAGCCTCCCCAGTAGCTGGGACTACAGGTGCCCACCACGCCCAACTGATTTTTTGTACTTTTAGTAGAGACAGGGTTTCACTGTGTTAGCTAGGGTGGTCTCAATCTCCTGACCTTGTGATCCGCCCACCTCGGCCTCCCAGAGTGCTGGGATTACAGGCGTGAGCCACCACGTCTGGCCTAATTTTTATATTTTTAGTAGAGATGGGGGTCTCGCAAAGTTGCCCAGGCTGGTCTTGAACTCCTGGGCTCAAGCAATCAGCAAACCTCAGCCTCCCAAAGTCCTGGGATTACAGGCATGAGCCACCACGCCTGGCCTATCTTAACTACATTTATTTATCTCACAAAATAACTATCAAAATCAAGAACTTGAAATACTGTTTTTTTTGTTTTTTTTGTTTTTTTTTTTGAGATGGAGTCTCGCACTGTTGCCCAGGCTGGAGTGCAGTGGCCGGATCTCAGCTCGCTGCAAGCTCCGCCTCCCGGGTTCACGCCATTCTCCTGCCTCAGCCTCCCGAGTAGCTGGGACTACAGGCGCCCACCACCTCGCCCGGCTAGTGTTTTGTATTTTTTAGTAGAAACGGGGTTTTACTGTGTTAGCCAGGATGGTCTCGATCTCCTGACCTCGTGATCTGCCCGTCTCGGCCTCCCAAAGTGCTGGGATTACAGGCTTGAGCCACTGCACCCGGCAAAATACTGTTATCTATAGACATTATTGAGATATTGTTTATTGTTTCAATAATATCCTTTATAGCCAAAAATTAGAAAAATCCAAGTTTATGAATAGCATTCAGTTGTCAATGTTTCTGTGTTTATTAGCTTTTTTTCTTTTTTTTGAGACGAAATCTCACTCTGTCGCCCAGGCTGGATTGCTGTTGGGCAGCCTTGGCTAACCACAACCTCCGCCCCACCAGGTTCAAGCAGCTCTCATGTCAGCCTCTCGAGTAGCTGGGATTATAGGCACATGCCACCATGCCTGGCTAATTTTTGTATTTTTAGTAGAGACAGGGTTTCACCATGTTGGCCAGACTGGTCTCAAACTCCCGACCTAAAGGATTCACCCACCTCAGCCTCCCAAAGTGCTGGGATTACAGGCTTGAGCCACCGCGCCTGGCTGACATTGATATTTTTGAAGAATACAGACCCGTGGGGTTTTGTTTGTTTGAGACAGGGTCTCACCCTGTTGCCCAGGCTGGAGTGCAGTGGCACAATTTCAGCACACTGCAGCCGCAACCTCCCAGACTCAGGTGATCCTCCCACCTAAGACTTCCAAGTAGTTGGGACTACAGGTATGAGCCACTGCATCCAGCCCAGGCCTGTTCTTTGTGGAATTTCCCTAAATTTGGGTTTGTTTGATGTTTCCTCTGATGAGATTCACCTTATGTCCTTCTAGCAGGAATAGCACAGAAGTGGTGCTGAGTTTGTCCTGGTTCATCATATCAGGAGACCCCTGCTGTGCATTAGTCCATTACTGACAATGTTGTCATCATTTGGTTCAGGTGATGTCTGTGAGCTTTCACCACTGTAAACTTACGATTCTTACCCTTTGTAAAGGTAAAAGTATATGGGGATATACTTTAAGACTCTGTATATATTCTATTACTTCTCAAAGTTTCATCCATTAGTTTTGTCATCCTTTTTTTTTTTTTTTTTTTTTGAGAGAGTCTTGCAGTGTCGCCCAGGCTGGAGTGCAGTGGTGCAATCTCAGCTCACAGCAAGCTCTGTCTCCCAGGTTCACGCCATTCTCCTGCCTCAGCCTCCCGAGTAGCTGGGACTACAGGCGCCTGCCACCACGCCTGGCTAATTTTTTTGTAGTTTTTTAGTAGAGATGGGGTTTCAACGTGTTAGCCAGGATGGTGTCGATCTCCTGACCTTGTGATCCACCTGCCTCGGCCTCCCAAAGTGCTGGGATTACAGGCATGAGCCACTGTACCCAGCCGTGTCATCCATTCTTGACTAAATCCATTATTATTAAGATGGCTAGAAATATGTGCTTTTTCTTTTTCTTTTTCTTTTTTTTTTGAGACAGTGTCTCGCTCTGTTGCCCAGGCTGGATTGCAGTGACGCGCTCTTGGCTCACTGCAAGCTCTACTTCCCGGGTTCATGCCATTCTTCTTCCTCAGCCTCCTGAGTAGCTGGAACCACAGGCGTCTGCCACCATGCCCGGCTAATTTTTTGTATTTTCAGTAGAGATGGGGTTTCCCCATGTTAGCCAGGATGGTCTCGATCTCCTGACCTTGTGATCCGCCTACCTTGGCCTCCCAAAGTGCTAGGATTACAGGCGTGAGCCACCACGCCTGGTCATATGTGCTTTTTCTCATTCCATCATTGATTCTACATTTTTCAGATGACTTTCTAATGAAGAGCTTCCCTTTCTCTACCATTTTTCAATTTATGTGTTTATTATATAATTGTCAACACATGCATTCTTATACCAGTCAATAGATTAAATCCTTTACTTTAAATGTTACTTATTTTGATGCTCAAATTATCCCAGATTTGGCCAGTGGGAGCCCTTTAAAGATGGCTTTTGTTCTCTGTCTTCATTGTCCTTTGAACATTTTATCCTTTAGCACAAAATGTTGTACTGTCCCCCTTCTACCCTTGATGTTAGCCATTTCTCCAAAGAGCCTGTGGTAGGCAGCATGGTCCCCAAAGATGTCCACACTCTAATCTCTCTAACCTGCAAATATGTTATGTTACATAGCAGGAGCAATTTTGCAGGTAAAATTAAGTATAACCCTCAAAAGAGATGTTATCCTGAATTATCTGGGTTGGCCCAGCCTAGCCACATGAGCCCTTAAAAGCAGAGGAGTTTGTCTGGCTGAAGTCAGACAGATGTGGGGGAGGAGCAGTTAGATGTGAAAGGAGAGATCTTAACACTCCATTGTTGGCTTGAAGATGAAGAAAGCCACATGTCAAGGAAATAGGGACTTTGGTTTTGTAGGGAACTGAATTCTGCCAACAACCTTAATGAACCACTACAGTCTCCAGATGGTAGCCTAGGCACTCCGATGGCTTGATTTTGGCCTTGTGAAGATTCTAAGCAGAGAACCCAGTGAATTCATGTTATACTCAGTCTTTTGAGTTATAGAACTATGAGATAATAAGTGAGTGTTGTTTTAAGCCACTAAAGTGTTGTTATGGCAGCAAAATAAAACTAATATAGAGCCCGGTTTTTTTTTTTTTTTCTAATTTTATATATTTAAAGTAGAGAAGAGTACATAGAAACCAAGATCTGGGTGCTAGGTGTGCTTATTTATAATATATTATCATTGTTTCTAGATCCTCTCCAAGGACAGTGCTGGGAAAGAAATGTGTGTGCATTTACCTG
The DNA here is from genome assembly GCF_047675955.1 of Chlorocebus sabaeus. Lineage (NCBI taxonomy): Eukaryota > Metazoa > Chordata > Mammalia > Primates > Cercopithecidae > Chlorocebus > Chlorocebus sabaeus. The sequence continues at coordinate 107,611,884 of NC_132914.1, forward strand.
TGAGCACATACATACCCATACATATCTATTTCAATATTTCTACTTAACTCCAAATTCCCATCCAACAAACAGGGTTTATTCTGTGCTTTCCTCTTTCCACATTAATAGGTGACTCCTGTCTCCAAAAGTGTGAGACCTGACTCTCATTAACTACAATATATTATTTGCTTAGTCCTAAGATGTATAAAAAATTAGTTTCTGAAGTGCTAAAAAAAAAAAAAAAAAAAAAAAGCCTACTGTGCCGGGTGCCATGACTCACGCCTGTAATTCCAGCACTTTGGGAGGCTGAGGTGGGTGGATCACAAGGTCAGGAGATTGAGACCATTCTGGCCAACATGATGAAACCCAGTTTCTACTAAAAATACAAAAAATTAGCTGGCCTTGGTGGTGCGTGCCTGTAATCCCAGCTACTTGGGAGACTGAGGCAGGAAAATTACTTGAACCAGGGAGTTGGAGGTTGCAGTGAGCAGAGATCGCGCCACCGCACTCCAGCCTGGTGACAAAGCGAGACTCCATCTAAAAACAACAAAAAAACTAAAACACAAAAAAGAAAACAACAAAAAAAGCCTAGTAATTAATTAGAGATCAGTATTTGCTTAGAGTTGTTTCTGTTTGAGGGCATATAGTCCAAGCAGTATATTCCAAAGTTCTTGGGTTGGTTAACTATTTATTTGTGGTAAAATATACATAATATAAAACTTACCATTTTAATTTTTTTTTTTTTTTTTTTTTGAGATGGAATTTCACTCTTGTTGCCCAGGCTGGAGTGCAATGGCATGATCTCGGCTCACTGCAACTGCCGCCTCCTGAGTTCAAGCGATTCTCCTGCCTCAGCCTCCTGAGTAGCTGGGATTACAGGTGCCCCCCCCCACCACCCACCACACCCGGCTAATTTTTTGTATTTTTAGTAGAGATAGGGTTTCACCATGTAGGCCAGGCTGGTCTCAAACTCCTGGACTCAAGTGATCTGCCCACCTCAGCCTCCCAAAGTTCTGGGATTACAGGCATGAGCCACCGCACCTGGCCCATTTTAATCATTTTTAAGTGTACATTTCAGTGGCATTAAGTATATTCACACTGTTGTGCAACCACTGCCACCATCCATCTCCAGAAAGTTTTCATCTTCCCAAACTAAAACTCCATACCCATAAAACACTAACTCTCAGGTGGGTGCAGTGGCTTGTGCATGTAATCCCAGCACTTTGGGAGGCCAGGGCTGGAGGATCGCTGGAGCCCAGGAGTTTGAGACCAGCCTGGGCAACATAAAATTAACTTTAATTTTTTTTGTCTCTAAAAGAAAATTAAAAAACAAAATAAAAAACCTCTAACTCCCAATATACCTCCTTTCCCCTGGCCTCTTGTAACCGCCATTCTTTCACTCTGTGTATATTTGATTCTAGGTATCTCATAAAAGTTAAATCATACAATATTTGTCCTTTGTGACTGGCTTATTTCACTTAGCATGTCTTTAGGGTTCATCCATATTATACCATGTGTCAGAATTCTCTTGTTTTTTTAAGGCTAAATAATATTCCATTGTTTGTATATACCACATTTTGTTTATATATTCATCTGTTGATGGATACTTGGGTTTCTTTCACTTTTTGACTATTATGAAGTAATGCTGCTATGAGCATGGATAAACAATCTGTTTGAGTCCCGGCTTTCAGTTCTTTTGGAACTGCTGGATCAGAAGTGGAATTATTAGATTATATGGCAATTCTGTGTTTAAATGTTTGAGGCACTGCCGTACTATTTTTCTTTTTCTTTCTTTTTCAAGTCAGAGTCTCAACTCTGTCACCCAGGCTGGAGTGCAGTTGCAGTGACTCAGCTCACTGCAACCTCCGCCTCCTGGGTTCAAGTGATTCTTCTGCCTCAGCCTCCCAAGTAGCTGGGATTACAGGGGTGTGACACTATGCCCAACTAAGTATTTTGTGTGTGTGGTTTTTTGTTTTTGAAGTAGAGACAGGTTTCACTATGTTGCCCAGGCTGGTCTCGACTCCCAACCTCAGGTGATCTGCCTGCCTCAGCCTCCCAAACTGCTGGGGTTACAGGCGTGAGCCACCATGCCCAGCCTATTTATTTTTAAGTGCTTCGTTTTCTGTAAAGAAATGTTATCAAGCTATTGAGAAATTAAGTATTAGTCCAAAATATAATATGCATCTCAGAAATATTGTTTAGTAAGGACACAAGACATATTCTTTTTTTTTTTTTCCCTGAGATGGAGTCTCGCTCTGTTGCCCAGGCTGGAGTGCAGTGGCCGGATCTCAGCTCACTGCAAGCTCCGCCTCCTGGGTTTACGCCGTTCTCCTGCCTCAGCCTCCTGAGTAGCTGGGACTACAGGCGCCCGCCACCTCTCCCAGGTGGTTTTTTGTATTTTTTAGTAGAGACGGGGTTTCACCGTGTTAGCCAGGATGGTCTTGATCTCCTGACCTCGTGATCTGCCCGCCTCGGCCTCCCAAAGTGCTGGGATTACAGGCTTGAGCCACCGCGCCTGGCCCACAAGACATATTCTTATATAAATAGCCCCCATTTACAACTTGAAAAGGATTTCCAAAATAAAAAACTTTAAAAAATCTTAAATTGGCATTCATATTATTACAGATTATAAGTTCCAAGGGTCGTAATACAATTTCCAAATGATTTTCTATTTCTTGGTCAACTAGTTAGTCTTCAGTATGCAAATATAACTCTTACCTGCAGTATCCAATTTGCCAAAATCTTGAATAACTAAATTTAAAGTTTAATACAAAACTGAAATAGCCTGTTATTAATAATATTGAAACAAAAAGTGCTTATTGAATTCAATTTACTAACTACAAACTTTTTTTTTTTTTTGGAGACAGAGTCTCGCTGTGTCACCCAGGCTGGAGTGCAGTGGTGCGATCTCGGCTCACTGCAACCTCTACCTCCTGGGTTCAAGCGATTCTCCTGCCTCAGCCTCCTGAGTAGCTGGGATTATAGGTGTACACTGCCACGCCTGGCTAATTTTTATATATATTTTTAGAAGAGACAGGGTTTTGCCATGTTGGCCAGGCTGGTCTTGAACTCCTTACCTCAGGTGATCTGCCTGCCTCAGCCTCCCAAAGTGCTGGGATTACAGGCATGGGCCACCACACCCGGCCACAGACTTTTAACTTAAAATGTGTCTTTCCAGTTTTATTTGTAATAGACAAAAAGTGGAAACCACCCAAATGTCTATCAATAGGTACATAATCAAATAACAGTGTAAACATATATGCAATAGAAGATAACCCAGTGGGCCGGGCGCAGTGGCTCACGCCTGTAATCCCAACACTTTGGGAGGCTAAGGCGGGTGGATCACAAGCTCAGGAGATCGAGACCATCCTGGCTAACATGGTGAAACCCCGTCCCTACATAAAAAGTTAGCTGGGTGCGGTGGTGGGCGCCTGTAGTCCCAGCTATTCAGGAGGCTGAGGCAGGAGAATGGCATGAACCCAGGAGGCGGAGCTTGCAGTGAGCCGAGATGGCGCCAGTGCACTCCCCAGCCTGGGCAATAGAGTGAGACTCCGTCTCAAAAAAAAAAAAAAGATAACCCAATGATAAAAATAAATGAACTATTTGTTGCATGTGACATGAGTGGATCTCAAAATCATTGAATGAAAGAAACCAGACAAAAAATGAATACTGTGTATTCCCATTTATATCAAACTCAAGAAAATGCAAATGAATCTATAGTAATAGAAATCACATCAGTGGTTGCCTGGAGAAGGGAGTGTGCAGGGAAGAGGGAAGTATTATAAAAAGAGGCATTTCATGATTTGTCAGATACTGTTTTTCCCCAAGCTGCTAATGAAGCTTATACTTTAAATTACTAGTCTCAGTATGTCTGAAACTGAAAACCAGTTCCCATTCTTCTGGGAATATGTTTCAACTTTTATTTTTTACTAAAAGGTTATTCTTTTATGCTGTCCACAACTGTTTTAAAACAATGAAATAGGCGGGGCGTGGTGGCTTATGCCTGTAATCCCAGCACTTATGGGAGGCCAAGGTAGGTGGATCACCTGAGGTCAGGAGTTTGAGACCAGCCTGGCCATCATGGTAAAACCCCATCTCTACTAAAAATACAAAAATTAGCTGGTGGTGCATGCTTGTAATCCCAGCTACTTGGGGGACTGAGGCAGGAGAATCACTTGAACCTGGGAGGTGGAGGTTGCAGTAAGCTGAGATCGTGCCAGCACTCAAGCCTGGGCAATAAAGTGAGACCCCGTCTCAAAAACAAACAAACTAACAAAAATCAACAACAAAAAATGAAATAACTGAAACTATGTAAAAATAAATTTTGATAAATTTCTGCAGTCTTTCATGTTAACACTACATCTCCAAAGGGATAACATTTGTGTTACTCTAGTCTAACACAGAATAGAATTTTAAGGCCGGGTGCAGTGGCTCACACATGTCAGCTACTTGGGAGACAGAGGCGGGAGAATCGCTTGAGCCCAGGAGTTTGAGGCTGCAGTGAGCTGTGATTATGCCACTGCACTTCAGCCTGGGCGTCAGAGCAAGATCCCATCTCTTAAAAAATGATTTTAAAAACTATATACTAAAGTTAGGCCGGGCGCAGTGGCTTACGCCTGTAATCCCAACACTTTGGGAGGCCGAGGTCAGGAGATTGAGACCATCCTGGCTGACATGGTAAAACCCTGTCTCTACTAAAAATACAAAAAATTAGCCAGGCATGCTGGCGGGTGCCTATAGTCCCAGCTACTCGGGAGGCTGAGGCAGAAAAATGGTGTGAACCCAGGAGGCAGAACTTGCAGTGAGCCGAGATCGCGCTACTGCACTCCAGCCTGGGGGACAGAGCGAGACTCTGTCTCAAAAAACAAACAAACAAACAAAAAAAACCAAAAAAACTATATACTAAAGTTAAATAATAATTACTGTAAATTGCTAAAGCACAAATCCTGCATGTATATTTTCTCTTTAGTATGTTTCTGACATGATAAAGTTACTGTCAACACTTTGTATCTCAGCTGAGTTCATAATAATGTATTATATATAAAATATTTACAAGTATTTTTGATGTTTTTTGTGTGCTGTAAAACCAAATGTCATATCATACAGTCTCTTCAAATTTAAGTCTGAGTTAAAATATTCAATACTACTCCAGGATAATAATCACTGACACATGTCAATATCTAGATCTTAATAATTCAATTTGTTGAACTGATCTTTGCCTCTGAAATTCACATGATGTCTTTGCCTACAGAGAGAATCAAAGATGGATACAAAGTGAACTCACACACAGCTAAGCTGCAAGAGTTATGGAAAACTCCCCAAAATCAAACAATCCACCTCCCTAAATCAATGATGGATGCGTCCTTTTTCAAGGTATGCTAACAGGGACATATTTAAATACCAATGCTCTTTGTATTCAGAGCCAAACTTTTTACTGAAGATGAGCTGCTTAGAGGGCGAAGTACTGCAGATGACAAGGCATATGCAGTATAATTGTCTAGGAGTCAATAAATGTCTTTGGGTAAACTCATGAATGAATGTAAGGATTATACATTCTTTATCATAAGAGTTCTTTCAGGGTTTTATGATACTTCATATCTAATGTATCTTTACTGAGGGGAAGCTTAATGCCCTAACCACGGAGATGCTCAAGAAAAGTTCCATCCTAGAAACAGAAACCCAACTTCACACAGATTTCACTCAAGGACTAAAAAATTAAGAAGAAAGCAGGTAAAGAAAATGGCAGTAATTAACTAGTAGGGTTTTAAAAAAAAGAAAAATAAATAAAAGAAAATGGCAATAAGGATTTTACAATGGTTATCTGTATCCCATTAATGAGTGTAACTACTGAAAATATCTCTAAAGCAATGTGAATTAGGGTAAATTTTTCTAACATTTTGATTTTTCTTTGAACTTACCACATATTCAGTAAAGTAAATCGTGTGTGTGTGTGTGTATATAGTGGAATCTTACATCTTTTTTTTTTTTTTTTTTGAGACGGAGTCTTGCTGTGTCTCCCAGACTGGAGTGCAGTGGCGTGATCTCGGCTCACTGCAAGCTCCGCCTCCCCGGTTCACGCCATTCTCCCGCCTCAGCCTCCTGAGTAGCTGGGACTACAGGCGCCCGCCACCACGCCTGGCTAAGTTTTTGTATTTTTAGTAGAGACAGGGTTTCTTTTCTTTTTTTTTTTTTTTTTGAGATGGAGTCTCGCTGTGTCACCCAGGCTCGGCTCACTGCAAGCTCCGCCTCCCGGGTTTACGCCATTTTCCTGCCTCAGCCTCCGAGTAGCTGGGACTACAGGCGCCCGCCACCACGCCCGGCTAGTTTTTTGTATTTTTAGTAGAGACGGGGTTTCACCATGTTAGCCAGCATGGTCTCGATCTCCTGACCTCGTGATCCACCCGCCTCGGCCTCCCAAAGTGCTGGGATTACAGGCGTGAACCACCGTGCCCGGCCATGGAATCTTACATCTTAAGTGAGCATTAACTTCTAAAATCAGCAAGTACACTGAAAATCTCAAGTCAAAATTAGAGACGAACATACTATCCCTCAGAATGTCCAACACAGTCAGTTATTCTTCTGGTGCTGGAAAAGAATGTTTCTTCAGTTGAGACTAAGTAGAGTAATTGGGTTGCTTTTAGGTACCATGTTATACCTCAAAAATCATTTTGAGAAGGCAAGATGCCCACACAGAGGCGCACAGCAAGTAACACTCGACAGAACAGCAGATTCATTCCTTCCTTGTTCATCTAGAGCAGTGGCTTCTCAGACTTCAGAGGGCATCTGAATCACCTGAGTGGAATGGCAAGCAGAGCCACTTGCACTGTTTAAATGCCCATTTGTTTCTCTTTTGTCAAGTTAACGTAGTTGAATTTGCTTAAGTAAAATGCAGTTGGCACAACTCTCCTGAACATTCATCTCTTCAGATAAGGAATATTGCCAACTTCTCTTCTACAATGCAGACTATAAATCCTCTTATTCTGTCTTTTAGCATCCAGACCTCACCACAGGCCAGAAGCGTTACCTGTGCAGCATTGCTAAAATCTATAATGCGAACTATCTGAAGATGTTAATGAAGAGGCAGTACATGCATGTACTTCAGCACGGCTCACAAAAGCCAGGCAGGTGCACCTCCAGTTGGCTTTTCACTAGTTTTTACAATTAGTGAGAGGGTCTTTTAACAGAGGTGATTTATATCACAGGTGTCCTCACTCATCACAGAAGCCGCCTTAGCTCTCGTTACTCACAGAAACAGCATTACCCTTGCACTACGTGGCGACACCAACTGGAGAGAGAGGACTCGGGGCCTTCTGATATTGCAGCTGCATCTGCACCTGAAATGCTCATACAGCATTCCCTTTGGCGGCCAGTGAGAAACAAAGAAGGGTCTGTTTCTTAGTGTGTAAAATGGGGGAAATGCATCTCAGTTTAATTTTAATTTTTTTTTTCTGAGACAGGGTCTTGTTCTCTCACCCAGGCTGGAGTGTAGTGGTGTGATATAGTTTACTGTATCCTCAAACTCCTAGGCTCAAGCAATGCTCCTGCCTCAGACTCCCAAGTAGCTAAGGCGAAAGGCACAAACCACCATCCCCTGCTAATTTTAAAAAAATTTTTGTAGAGAAAGCATCTCAGTATGTTGGCCAGGCTACTCTCATCTCTGCCTCCCAAAGCACTGGGATTACAAGTGTGAGCTACTGTGCCCAGCCTTCTCCATCTCTTTTGAACGGTAGCTAAGTGATTTTAATGCTTGTGTTCCCTAATATGTTCACTTTGCTAAATTCAGAATAGGCTGGACTTTTAAAAAGCAGAGAGAGATACTTTTTTTTTTTTTTGACCGAGTTTCGCTCTTGTTGCCCAGGCTAGAGTGCAGTGGTGTGGTCTCGGCTCACTGCAACCTCCACTGCCCGGGTTCAAGCGATTCTCCTGCCTCAGCCTCCTGAGTAGCTGGGATTACAGGTATGTGCCACCATGCCCAGCTAATTTTGTATTTTTAGTAGAGACGGGGTTTCTCCATGTTGGTCAGGCTGGTCTTGAACTCCCAACCTCAGATGATCCGCCCGCTTCGGCCTCCCAAAGTGCTGGGATTACAGGTGTGAGCCACCATACCCAGTCGAGAGAGATTTTCATACTTATCCTTTACTGCACTGATAAGAATATGCCACTTCTTTTAGAATATATTTTGTGGAATTATAAAAATTTAATCATCAGATAGAGTTATGGATGACTCCCCTTTTCAATGTGATTCCCACTCAACCTCAAAATAATGCAAATACTTTTAAAAGGAGAAGCATATGGTTGGTTTTGCACAGGGGAATACTATATAACAGGGAGAGAAAGAAGATTAAGAAGCATGAGTATTGAAATTGCACTGCAGCAGCTTTACATCTCAGGGTTAAGAAATTACAAGATAATTTGGGTGCTGAAAGGGTCTTTTTTGGTGATGTTGGCAGTTAATAAAATGAATTTGTGTGGTCTTCCACATGCCCTAGGCAGCTGTTCACTTTGCTGGCTTCAACTAAGATACTTCCCTTTCTTATAGGATAAAAACTGGATATGCATCTAAAACAAGATGTAAGTCACTGAAGATTTTTAGAAGACCAAGGAAACTGTTCAAGCAAACAGGTAAATGTGGAAATTTAACAATATGCATTTTTTAAGATCTTATGCTTAAAAATACTATACCAAATACAATTTCATTTCTATTATGAAGATATTAACAAATTTAGAATATGATTTGCTTTTATTGTCACAAATAAAAAACCAAACATAAAATATAGTTTACACTTGCAATTAAAAGAACATACTGGGCTGGGCACCACGGCTCACGCCTGTAATCCCAGCACTTCGGGAGGCCGAGGCAGGCAGATCACCTGAGGTTAGGAGTTCGAGACCCGCCTGGCCTGGCGAAACTCCCATCTCTACTAAAAATACAAAACTTAGCTGGACGCGATGGCAGGTGCCTGTAATCCCAGCTACTCAGGAGACTGAGGCAGGAGAATCGCTTGAACCTGGGAGGCGGAGGTGGGAGTGAGCCAAGATGGTGCCATTGCACTCCAGCCTTGGTGACACAGTGAGACACCATCTCAAAAAAAAGAAAAAAAGAACATACTGCTCAAAGGAGTAAGATTCAAGGTATTTCTAATGCTAAAGATATTTACAATGTCAAGGTCAGAGACTTAGTAGAGAATGAATTTGTCAGAACCCAGAACCACAAACATGACTTTCTCAAGCAATAGCACTTCTTTTATGAGTTAGTGCTATTTTTTGATGAACAGCATATTTTGTATAGCATCTATTAGTTTACAAAGGGCTATATCTCTTATAGTAGGCCCTTCTTATCCATGGGGAATATGTTCCAAGACCCCCAGTGGATGGCTAAAATCTTGGATACTACTGAACCCTATATATACTTTGTTATTTCCTGTAAATACATATCTATGATAAAGTTTTAATAGGCATATAGATTAACAACAATAAATAGAACAATTTTATACCAATATACTGTAATAAAAGTTATGTGAATGTGGTCTCTCTCAAAATATCTTATACTGTACCTTGGAAAGCAAAACTGTGGATAAGGAGGGACTTCTGTATGCCATTTTGTTTGATATTCAACAAAACAGTGGAGGCAAGCCAAGCAGGTGATATTATCAAAATTTTACAGCTGCAACTCAAACAAATCCAGACTTTGGAAGGATCAGCATAAAAGATCCTTCTACCACAAGAACAAAATACTGCAAAAAGGGAAGACAGACTGAATGATCACAAGTGTTTCTGAGAACTAATAATGTTAAATCATGTTAAGTAGTTTCCTAGTTATCAGCACAGTGAAGTAGGGAGGTGGGTAAGAAGTAGGGAAGTTGGCCAGGAACAGTGGCTCACGCCTGTAATCTCAGCACTTGGGAGTCCAAGGCCGGCAGATCACCTGAGGTCAGGAGTTCGACACCAACCTGACCAACATGGAGAAACCCCATCTCTACTAAAAACACAAAATTAGCCGGGCGTGGTAGCACATGCCTGTAATCCCAGCTACTCGGGAGGCTGAGGCAGGAGAATGGCGTGAACCCGGGAGGCGGAGCTTACAGTGAGCTGAGATTGCGCCACTGCACTCCAGTCTCCAAAAAAAAACCCCAAAAAACAACAAAACAGAAGTAGGGAAGTTAGGCCTTCTGAATTGATATCCTATCACTGTATGAGTGTTAGCCAGCTCTGCTGTAAATATCGTACCATGCCTATCCAAGAAATGAGGGAAAGGGCAGGTTCCAAAAGGAACAGTTAGTGGAAACTGTAGGGGGAAAGTCCCTGTGGTCCCCAGCGTAAGAGATGAGAAGGAACTAAAGGAAAATGCGGAGATTCTGAAGATGTAACTGACCACTTTAATTTCCCCCAACCAAAAGATTTTGAAAATCAATGGTAATATAGGACTTAGTAACAAGAGAATTTGCTGTACAGTAACTTGGTTAGAATACAGTACTGTGCATCTTAAAGAGTAAGAAACTTGGGGGAAGGGTGAGGTGACTAAAAGCCTTGAAAATTTCAGTCAATTTGTCTTTACTACAGGCTTATTAATAAGCCACGTCATTTTGAAAGTTGTACTTAGAGCTTTATTTCCAAAACAGACAATTGTAGATTCTTATTTTTCCTTCAGTTTCTTCAAATGATTCTGAATCATACATGAGTGAAGAAAAAAAGGAAGAAGATTTACTAAATAAGTTTATGCAATCAATGTCAATTGAAGAACAGGGAGAACATCTGATGTTAACTTGACAGTCTTGTCTTGTGTATTGAATTCGTACCAAAGGTGAGGGTAAGGGGTTGTGAGTTGTGTCCTGTATGTTTAGGATGGTATTGTTATTCATTAAATCATTAAGTAATTTTGGTTTGTTCAGAAACTTAAAACAATGTAATTGGTCTGATGTAGTTCCATGTACCAATGATATTTATGTAAGAAAATTTACATGTAACATATACTTGTACTTCTAGCTAGATACAATTAAAATTTTTCTTGCATTCAATATTGAATTACTTTTCTTTAAAACTGACAAATGCATCATATTTCTTTCTCTGTTCACAGTAAGTCCTAAAACAGCAATATTAGAATATCCTACAAGGGCCAGGTGCGGTGGCTCATGCCTGTAATCCCAGCACTCTGGGAGGCTGAGGCGGGTGGATCTTGAGGTCAGGAGTTTGAGACCAGTCTGGCCAACATGGTGAAACCCCGTCTCTACTGAAAATACAAAAATTAGCTGGGCATGGTGGTGCGTGTCTATAGTCCCAGCTACTTGGGAGGTTGAGGCAGAAGAATTAGAATTGCTTGAACCCAGAGGCGGAGGCTGCAGTGAACTGATATCACACCACTGCACTCCAGTCTGGCAACAGAGCGAGACTCCGTCTCAAAAAAAAAAAAAAAAGAGAAAAAAGAGAATATCCTACCAGTATTTTCTTGATTGGGCTAAGGAAAGCTCTGAAATATCCAGATACAGAATAGCATTTGACAGAGATAATGCTCTGACTTGCAAAGTAGGTGCTCAATAAATATTTGCTATTTGAATACAACTTTAAAATGTAAATACACATTTTCCCTATCTTATGAAATTGCCACATAAATAACTTGGACTCTCAGACTAGATTAAGTTGGGAGTAGTTACACTAATTTCTTTACATTATATATTACTCTAGTGTGCTTCCTTGCTAAACTTGTATTTTTTTTTTTTTTTTTTTTTTTTTGGAGACGGAGTTACGCTGTTGTTGACCAGGCTGGAGTGCAATGGTGTGATCTCGGCTCACTGCAACCTCCACCTCCAGGATTCAAGTGATTCTTTTTTTTTTTTGAGACGGAGTGTCGCTCTGTCACCCAGGCTGGAGTGCAGTGGCGCGATCTCGGCTCACTGCAAGCTCCGCCTCCCGGGTTCACACCATTCTCCTGCCTCAGCCTCCCGAGTAGCTGGGACTACAGGCGCCCGCCACCTCGCCCGGCTAGTTTTTTGTACTTTTTAGTAGAGACGGAGTTTCACCGGGTTAGCCAGGATGGTCTTGATCTTCTAACCTCGTGATCCACCCGTCTCGGCCTCCCAAAGTGCTGGGATTACAGGCTTGAGCCACCGCGCCTGACCAGGATTCAAGTGATTCTACTGCCTCAGCCTCCCGAGTAGCTGGGATTACAGGTATGTACCACCATGCCTGGCTAATTCTGTATTTTTTGTATAGACAGGATTTCACCATGTTGGCCAGGCTGGTCTTGAGCTCCTGACCTCAGGTGATCCACCTGCCTCAGCCTCCCAAAGTGCTGGGATTAGGGTGTGAACCACTGTGCCCGGCCCCTAAACTTGTATTTTTAAAACTTTTATTAAACCTTGAAAAATGGAAATAGCAACAGTTTGAAGAATCACTGTTAATTTAATGTCAATATGGTATATTATTTAGCAAATAAAATCTGAGTCCAACATTATGACACAATATAAGAGCTCTGAAAGGTCATCTCGTCCACTTCACTTTAATATTTATATGCGTAGTTTCACTTGGTTCCTCATTTTTATGTTTTTTAAAATTAAATACAGGTTATCAAGAAAGTATAAATGAAAGGTAATTGTTTATTACTAGAGAAGAGAAAAATGTATACAAGATAGTCTAGATTCTTTCTCCACATGCACTACTTTTGGAATAAAGTTCCAAATATCAACTTTGAAGATATTTACAAGGATAAATTTTTCTTAACAAGTGACCAATTACTGTGTTGTGGACATTTTTTCACAGAATCCATATACTGTAAACTAAATATATTCTTATAGTTTACAGGAAGCTTAGAGCAATTATGTATTAACAGAGAAGATGGTATTATATTTTACTGCAAAATATTATAAAAGTGATACAATTTTGTGGCTCTTAAATGTTTAACTACTTGATTTCAATAGGACAATGAAAAAAAAAAATCATCAAGACAGGCCTGGCTTTAAGATTTTTTGTATTCAATTCGTTCTACTTTCACATCATCTCCAATTAGCTGATACACATAGGTGACCACTGTAGAAGCCTGGATATCCATCAACACAAATGATGGAATAATGTTTCTAGAAGAAAAAATAAATAATGTCAGTGTTTTGTAGCACAAAGCAGCAGCACTATAAATTTCAATTTAAGATGACTATTTGGATTCAAAGAGAAATCTGTTACAGGTCACATGAACAGTTACCAAAAGATTGCCAAAATGGCTAGATTTATTTAAATGGTCACATGTGGCCGGGCACGGTGGCTCACGTCTGTAACCCCAGCACTTTGGGAGGCTGAGGTGGGCGGATCACCTGAGGTCAGGAGTTCGAGACCAGCCTGGCTAACATGGTGAAACCCCATCTCTACTAAAAATACTAGAATTAGCTAGGCATGGTTGTGGGTACCTATAATCCCAGCTACTTGGGAGACTGAGGCACGAGAATCACTTGAACCCGGGAGACAGAGGTTGCAGTGAGCCAAGATTGTACCACTACACTCCAGCCTAGGTGACAGAGCAAGACTCTGTCTCAAAAAAAAAAAAAAAAAAGGGAGGGGCACATTTTTATGTATGTATGTATGTATGTATGTATGTATGTATGTATGTATGTTTTGAGTCTCGTTCTGTCACCCTGGCTGGAGTACAGAGCCTTAAATGTGGCTCACTGCCGTCTCAACCTCCTGGGCTCAAGGGATCATCTCACCTCAGCCTCCTGTGTAGCTGGGATCACAGGTATGCACCACCACACCCAGCTAATTTTTAAATTTTTTTTGTAGAGACAGGGTCTCAAATTCCTGGGCTCAAGCAACCCGCCCTGGCCTCCCAAAGTGCTGGTATTACAGGCATAAGCCACTGTGCCCAGCCACATTTCTTTTATGAAATGTCACACATGCAATTATTCTACTGAAGTCCCCAAATTCCCAAATTCTGTACTACTCACGTTTCCAAGGCATTATATGCCCCAGTGGCAGAACCTGGATTAATGTAGAATTTATTTTCATGCTCAAATGCTTCAAATTTGTGTGTGTGTCCCGAGATAAGAATGTCCACATCAAACTGCCTCTGCAACAGGGCTAAGCTGGCCATATCTCCCCATGGAATAACTTGATGTCCATGGATCAGACCAATTTTGAACTGTCCAACAGTCACAACTTTCTGTTCTGGATAATTCAGATTCTAATATAAGAAAGAGACATAAGAAAATACGTATTTTAGAGATACTGATGTTTAAAAAAATCAGTTTGCTTAAATATTCAATCTCATGTGGATGTTTTGATGTAGTACCCCACAACACATACATCTATACATTTTTTTTTTTTTGAGACGGAGTCTTGCTATGTTGCCCAGGCTGCAGTGCAGTGGTACCATCTCGGCTCACTAGGTAACCTCCGCCTACCAAGTTCAAGCAATTCTCCTGCCTCCGCCTCCCAAGTGGCTGGGATTATAGGCATCCGCCACCGTGCCCGCCCAATTTTTTTGTATTTTTTAGTAGAGACGGAGTCTCACCATGTTGGCCAGGCTGGTTTCAAACTCCTAACCTCAAGTGATCCACCTGCCTTGGCTTCCCAAAGCGCTAGAATTACAGGCTTGAGCCACTGTGCCCGGCCCACATTTATAAATATTTTATTTCTTCTCAGTTTCTAAGGCTGCAACTATATTTAAAACATAACTTACTCAATATAAACTGGAATTTATCATGCAATCCCTTTGTGTTTATTCCTATAGAATATGGGTTCTTTTGTGCATGTTGTAAATAATTATTCACCCCAAACTTGTGATTTTCCTTTACCTAAGGTATGTAAGTTAGGGTATATTCAAATTATAGCTTAATATAGCCTTAATACTTTCATAGATGGCTTAAAATAATGAGAGCTAACACTTATATAGTACTTAGCATGAGCCAGGCACTACTGTAGAAGTTTTACAAATATCAACTTAATTAATACAAGTGATCCTAGGTTATATTATGATCCCCAGTTTATGGATGATGAAACAGGCACAGAGAGGTTGTTTGTCCTTTCATCTCCCCATCTTTCACCTCCATGCCACCTTTAGTTTCTCCAAACTCTTTTTAAAACACAATAAAAAGACAGTATGCCCTTCAGTTTGGTTTAAGGAACCCCATTAAATAACACAAACCAACATTAATTTATGAAAAGCTTATATTCCCAGAAATACAATATATATGTGTGTGTGTGTATATGTATATACACACACACACACACTCTTTTTTTTTTTTTTGAGATGGAGTCTTGCTCTGTCACCCAGGCTGGAGTGTAGTGGCGCCATCTCAGCTCACTGTAAGCTCCGCCTCCCGGGTTCACGCCATTCTTCTGCCTCAGCCTCCCGAGTAGCTGGGACTGCGGCGCCCGCCACCATGCCTGGCAAATTTTTTTTTGTATTTTTAGTAGAGACAGGGTTTCACCGTGTTAGCCAGGATGGTCTCAATCTCCTGACCTCGTGATCCGCCCACCTCGGCCTCCCAAAGTGCTGGGTTACAGGTGTGAGCCACTGCACTGGCCCAAAATAAAATTTTCAAACTAGAATCAAGTTTATTATGCTACACCATACAATGTTGGCACTGGCAGGGGTCTTAAAAATCATCCATTCCAGTCATATTTACTAAGGATCAGAAGGGGGAAGTAATCTGCCAAAAACCCCATTATTAACTAATGGGAACTCCAGACAGAACTCCTTACTTTTTTTTTTTTTTTTGAGACTGAGTTCCGCTCTGTGGCCCAGGCTGGAGTGCAGTGGCACAATATCGGCTCACTGCTAGCTCCGCCTCCCAGGTTCATGCCATTCTCCTGCCTCAGCCTCCTGAGTAGCTGGGACTACAGGCACCCAGTACCACGCCTGGCTAATTTTTTTGTATTTTTAGTAGAGATGGGGTTTCACCATGTTAGCCAGGATGGTCTCGATCTCCTGACCTCATGATTTGCCCACCTAGGCCTCCCAAAGTGCTGGGATTACAGGCGTGAGCCACCGTACCCGGCCCAGAACTCCTTACTTGTTTTCTTTAAAGTCAGGTTTATTGAGACATGATTTACACAAAGTAAAATCTTACTTTTTCATGTGTAATGATGGGTTTTGACAAATGCACATGGCTGTGTAAGCACTGCTACACTAAAGATACAGAGCAGCTCTATCACTCCTTCAAAACTCCCTCATGCCCTATAAAGTCAACCTTTGAGAAAGGAAGCCACAGGAGGGTTGCTAGCAGAGAAGTAATGTGATCTTACTTCACTTAAAAAGGATCAAGCTGGTTGCTAGTTGGAGAATAAACTTGTTGGAGAAGGAGCAAGAGTAGAATCAGGGCCGGGCGTGGTGGCTCAAGCCTGTAATCCCAGCACTTTGGGAGGCCGAGACGGGCGGATCATGAGGTCAGGAGATCGAGACCATCCTGGCTAACCTGGTGAAACCCCGTCTCTACTAAAAAAATACAAAAAACTAGCCGGGCGAGGTGGTGGGCGCCTGTAGTCCCACCTACTCGGGAGGCTGAGGCAAGAGAATGGCGTAAACCTGGGAGGTGGAGCTTGCAGTGAGCTGAGATCCGGCCACTGCACTCCAGCCTGGGCGACAGAGTGAGACTCCGTCTCAAAAAAAAAAAAGAGTAGAATCAGGAAGTTGGAATACAAGAAAATGATACAGTGGCTTGGAATAAAGTTAGTAGAGGTAGTGGCAGTGAAAAGTTCATAAGAAAAACTTTATAAACTTGGCCAAATGCGGTGGCTCACACCTGTAATCCCAGAACTTTGGGAGGCTGAGGCGGGAGGATCACCTGAGGTCACAAGTTCGAGACCAGCCTTGCCAACATGGCAAAACCCCGTCTCTACTAAAAATAAAAAAAAAAAAGGCCGGGCACGGTGGCTCAAGCCTGTAATCCCAGCACTTTGGGAGGCCGAGATGGGCGGATCACGAGGTCAGGAGATCGAGATGACCATCCTGGCTAACACGGTGAAACCTCGTCTCTACTAAAAAATACAAAAAAAATCGCCGGGCAAGGTGGCGGGCGCCTATAGTCCCAGCTACTTGGGAGGCTGAGGCAGGAGAATGGCATGAACCCGGGAGGCGGAGCTTGCAGTGAGCTGAGATCTGGCCACTGCACTCCAGCCTGGGTAACAGAGCAAGACTCTGTCTCAAAAAAAAAAAAAAAAAAAAAAAAAAAGCTGGGTGTGGTGGTGTGCGCCTGTATTCTCAGCTACTTGGGAGGTTAGGCAGGAGAATTGCTTGAACTTGAGAGGCAGAGGTTGCAGTGAGCCAAGATTATGCCACTGCATTTGAGCCTGGGCGACACAGTAAGACTCCATCTCAAAAAAAACCAAAAACAAAAAAAACTTTATAAACTAAATGACAGCAAAAAACAGTTACAAAGCCACTTTTATTCAGTATCTATTTAGTTAGAATAAGTATTTAATGTTTACTAGGTGATCTAAATCAGTGATTTCAAACAGTAAGGGAGGGGCATGATGTATATGTATAGTAATTTTACATTTGGAAAAGAAAAAGGAAAAAAAAAAAAAAAAAAAGACCTTACCAGTTGAGAAACCCTGGTCTAAAGACAAAGCTTATGTAAGTAAGAATCAAGAAAGGGAGATATTTGAGAAGGGAAAGGGAAATACATCACCTCATCGAAGTCTCCTCTCACAATATGAACATCACCAGCCAGAGTCTTCAGATAGTCATAACTCTCTTTGGTGCAAAGGTTTCCTGTGCAGAGAATGTGCTGAATTTTTCCTGGCACCAGGAGTTTTTTGAATTTAGCTGGCAAACTGTTGCACCGGTGTGGGATGTGCAGATCTCCTAATACCAACACCAACTTTAAAGTGTCAAGGGGAGATAAAGCGTAATGTTAAACATAATGTCAAAACAAAATAGTCTCCTCCTGTAAGCCCCTTTTAAGTCTCATAAGAGATCCCGAATCCCAGAAATTATTCATAGAGTTCCTATCATGACTATTTAATATCAGAAGCTGAATCTGTAGGTATTTTTCTTCAGGTCATCAGCTTTGGGATAGGTTTCATCATTGATATTATAATGACAATTTAAACAGACATACTTATGGTAATATACTTTTTCTAAATCAATCTTATTTTGGTTGTAAACAGTTGTGTATATAAAATGCAGGCAATCATTCTATTTACCAAGAGTGAAATCAGGCATTCTAAAGTGATTTGATTTAGAGACCTATAAATACACTGAATTTTAAAAATTACAAAATATAAAGTATACTACTGGGCCCTACAGAATTTGGCATTTTTAAAGACTGATATGGTAATTCATATTTCTGCAGTTGTAACATGAAATATTAATCCCAGAAACATTAAAATAAATAAATTGTTAATAGAGAAAAATTAATTCTGTAATTTATCTGTACTAGACTGACAACTATTTGCAAGCATAGTAGCCAAAATTTGGCATTTTTGTTACTTCAAACTATTAGGCATACGTTACAGAGATACACAAATAGCCTATGTTTCAGTTTCATTGAGTAAACGTGTGCTTTTGAATTATAATCTTTGATATCTTCACTTTCCTTCATTATTAGAAGTCCTCACTGTCATACTTTTTTGGTCTGGATTAAATTGCATATATACCCTCGGTATAGTTCCCCAACTTAAAAAAAAAATTTTTTTTCCACAATCTTTCATGTATATTACAGCATTAAAACAAAAAAGAGATCAGCTAAACAAGTGATAAATTTAGCATAAGGTGGTTTAGAGCTGCAACACAGATGACAAAAGGAAATTTTGCTTTTAAATATACAAGAATATAAACCCCAATCCTGTAAAATTTTAATTTAAAAATTTCAAGATTTCAGAAACATTAATTTAGTCATTTAACAGAATACTGTTAAAAAGATCATTTAAAAATAGTATCTGTCTGGCTGAGTGTGGTGGCTTACGCCTGTAATCCCAGCACTTTGGGAGGCCGAGGCGGGCAGAATACTTGAGGTCAGGAGGTCGAGACCAGTCTGGCCAACATGGTAAAACCCCGTCTTTACTAAAAAGAAAAATACAAAAGTTAGCCAGGCGTGGTGGCAGGCACCTGTAATCCCAGCTAATTGGGAGGTTGAGGCAGAAGAATTGGTTGAACTCAGAAGGCAGAGGTTGCAGTGAGCTGAGACGGTGCCACTGGCACTCTAGCCTGGGCAACAGCGTGAGACTCTGTCTCAAAACAAACATACAAACAAAAAAATAGTATCTGTCCTCCAAAGGACAACAGAATCAATTTCTTTTTTTTTTTTTTTTTTTTTGAGACAGAATTTTGCTCTTGTTGCCCAGGCTAGAGTGCAATGGTGTGATCTCAGCTCACTGCCACTCTGCTTCCCAGGTTCACGCAATTCTCCTGCTTCAGCCTCCCGCATAGCTAGGATTATAAGCACTTAACACCACGCCCAGCTAATTTTTGTATTTTTAGTAGAAACAGGGTTTCACCACCTGACCTCAGGTGATCCACCCGCCCTAGCCTCCCAAAGTGCTAGGATTATAGGCGTGAGCCATTGCACCCGGCCCAACAGAATCAATTTCTTCACGACGATCAGTATAAGCACCTTCATTCTATACAAAATGTTTTCCTTTACAGATATTCCATGCATAAATGTACATGCCCTTTAACTGCTTTTAAAGGCATGATTATTCTTTAATATTAAGAAAACATTAAATAGCTAATAGGATAAAACAGTTTTGCCACTGCAGACTTTGTAAATGAAAATTAATAAAAAAAAACCCAAAATGTGTGAAATTAAAATGATTACCAAAGAAGCTTGATTCATCTTGCAACAAAAATTAAAATTTTGCAAAGAAAAGGAACTGTTATCAGGACACAGAGTTATCAGGACATAGTTTGTAATCTCAAAGTAACATAAGGTTATGAAATTAGCACACTTTAAATTGTTAAATACGATTCTTCTTTATAAAGACTAGTTTCAGCAGGTATATGACCTATATTAATTATTTCAATGCAGATCTCAGTAGACAAAACATCTGTAAAACTAAAAACCACTGAAGTTTCCACCCTCACTGGTAAGCAACATAAAAGTACCTGGGTATAGAACAATCCTCATTTTAGAGGGGGGATTCCTTCTGATACGGATTGAAGTACATAGTTAGTATGGGAATCTCGCTTTGAGAAAAAGGTAAAAATAATAGATTTCTATATTTAAAAGAAGAACAACCACAACAACCCCAAACTCATAAAAGGGTATATGTCTACAACAGGTTGAAATGTTTGGTACTAATAATGAATGAGCTGTTTAATCTGAATGTACCAGAAAGAACATTAGTAAGACATGGTACTTTATAATGATTGATGATCTAATTCTATAAAGTACTGTGGATTATCCCCAAGACTCAAGACTATTAGCAGTCTAAAGATATAACTGTATGAATGACCACACAATGATTTCAAATTAGTAGGGATCCTTACTAGGACAGAATCCTCTGGTTTCCTGCTGATGACAAAGTTATGGGGAAATAGTGTTACATAACACGTGTCATACTTTGAAACATGTTCCTGCCCAAATTCCACACGTTGACAAATCGGGATAGACATAGATTATACAGTCCTTTAAGAAAGCAAAAGATCCTGGAAATGGCAGTCTTATAACCAACCCAATAAAAGCATGGGAATTTGGTTACTTCCTTTCAACAGACCTTAAAAGGGTGAAAAATCCAGTCAGTAAACAGCCACCCAACCACCATTGTTAGTAGGAGCTAAGTGAAGAAACTTACTCTGTGCCCAGCCTTAGTGGAATGAAGAAGTTGATTGCAGACAGGGGGGATGAAAAAAACAAAAGGGTGAAACATGACCAATGTTAAAAGAAAGCAACAAAAAAATCAAAAAAAGGAGAACAAAAAACCCATACCAAATGAGCAAACAATTGTTAATGATTTCTGAGTGTTATGAAAGAAAATGTTAAAAATCAGCTGTGCTCAAAACAATACCAAAAGAAACATTTGCTTTATTTTTGAACATGACACACACACTTTTTAATAAATTTGTCTTGTCAATTTTTTCTATTTTTCTTAATCTTGTTCTATACATTGACTTCCATCTCTGTTTTCCATTCTGTTTAGATTTTTATAAGGTTTTATAAAATAATGAATTTAGATTTCTACAAGACATTGTGGAAAATTTATCATCAGTAATAGCTTAAAGGCTAACATTTTCTGGATTCTTAGGATCTAATTGTTCAAGTATACGGATTTTAATTATCTTACATTCAAAATTCTAGTAGCTGGAAAATTATGCTGCAGCTAGGTGATCTTTTGTAGCTGATGCAACACAGCACCATGAATACATTATCAAGTGATGAACAAATCAACTAAAGGTGAAGACAAAATAATAAAAACAAACACATTTATCTAGGTAAAACTGGACCTTTCCCACACCTGAATTTGCTGCCCACAGACTCTGGACACTGTACTGAGTGTTGAACGTCTGCATCCTTTGCCAAATAAAATGCTTTTAATCATTAAAGAACTGGCTAATGCTAAATTTTTCCCAGTTCTATTTCATACGAAAAATGATGTTCCAGTACAACTACCCTAAATAAGAGGGCTCACCTTTCAAACAACTTAAGAAACATTAGTATTTTCAAACCATGGCAAGTAATTATGTCTTCTCCCATGGATAGGTGTCTCGAAATTACTGTAAACTGGATTACTTTAAATTGGAGTCTGTTTAGAAGCAAAAATTATAAGCGAGATTAAAGATTTTAAAGACGCATGCACCATAAATCTTTGGCTGCCACGTCTGTAAGTCCCCTCTTGAAAAGGCTGCTTGTCATGCAATAGTAATAATCTTAAAAATGCATGGTTTCTTTGGTTTCCTTGTAAAAATAAAGAAGAATGCAATAAATGTCTATAAGAGGTAGACGTCCCTTTACAGCCAACCTCCATCAACACAAATATGAAGATAATCACAGCTCCATTTCAAACAACTGACCTTTAAGAGTCAAAGGCACCTTTGAAAATACGATTACAGGCCGGGCGCGGTGGCTCACGCCTGTAACCCAGCACTTTGGGAGGCCGAGGCGGGTGGATCACCTGAGGTCGGGAGTTAGAGACCAGCCTGACCAACATGGTGAAACCCCGTCTCTACTAAAAATACAAAAATTTAGCCGGGCATGGTGGTGGGCGCCTGTAATCCCAGTTACTCGGGAGACTGAGGCAGGAGCTGAGGCTTTAACCTGGGCGGCAGAGGTTGCAGTGAGCCGAGATCGCGGCACTGCACTCCAGCCTGGGCGACAGAGCGAGACTCCATCTCAAAAAAAAAAGAAGAAAAATACGATTACAGCTATAAGCCCTCTCTAGTAGAGGCCCCCAATTTTTATGTAGGAAGGTCTGAGGGGCACCAACCTACTGGGGGTGAAGGGGTGATTGCTTGAAGGTGGCTGGAGACTAGGCAAGTCTCCAACACCGGCATTCTCCCCAGAAAAAATGTATATATTCATAAAAATTTCCTAACAATTTCAAGGAGTTCACACATCATTAAGGAATCCTACCCTAAAGGGGCGTAGCAACCCGTGTAAAGAAGTAGTTCCAGCAATTGCAAGCGCCAAATCCCGCCCTCTGAGCGCACACCTGTTCATTTCAATGGCAGCTGGATGTTATTTCAGGGGCGAAGAGGGTCGTTTATTCCCTTTCCCTAGATGGGAAACTTAAACGGGTACGAAATTCTGCTCGCTACTTCCCGTTCTGCATTCGAGAGGCCAGCTTCCACCACTACACCCCAACCAGCGGGAGATGCTTTTTGCGGGAAAGGAGTAGGAAACGTCTGGAAACAGAGGAGGACCGTGCCCCTATCCCCGGAACACTCGAGGTATAGAATCAATGGCCTTCCCTGGCTCGGGAGTGCGGGTCTCGTGACAGGTCGGGCAGCTTAGATGGGCCTTTTTACCCCTTGGATGGCCTCTGGCCCCTTGGGGCCGGGACACGAGACCTAGGCCAGCCGCACCCAGAGGTGGCCGCTCCCTTCCTTCCCTAGCCCTCTTCCTGGGCCTTTCCCAGGCCAGCGCGTGGGCCCTGACGCCGAGGCCTCCGGGATTTCCCAATCCCTCCTCCTGGGACTCCCCACAGCTCCCAACAACGCAGCACCCCAGCCGAGAGCCAGGCCTCTGTCGCCACAGCTGCAGCCCTCACCATCCTGTCACCGGGCTCCGCTCAGTCACCACCACCGCCGCCGCCCTCTTCCTCAAGCTCCTCGGCGACCCGCCTACTTAACCGCAACCAATGAGCACAGAGGGCGACAGAAACTGCCGTACGGAGGCCCGCACGGGCCCTTGCCCGCTGTAAAGCTGTTTGGGAACTTGTGGAGGCGGGGTGGTAGAGTACAGAGACAAGCTCGCGAAGCTTCGAAAAGCGCGCGCAACATCCGGGCACCTGGGCCGTCGAGCGGAGGTGCGCCTTCCGGGCCTGCTTTTAGAGCGTATGGCAGCCATGCTTAAGTGCGTGATGAGCGGCGGTCAGGTGAAAGGTGGAGCGGCCTTTGTTGTCTTCCCATTTAGCAGAGGGAAAAGCAGACGTTAATAGGTCGTCCCTACCGTCGTCTAATTTTTCCTCTTTGCCTTTATGTGCAAGGACTGAGGACGCACGCCCTGGCCACAGCCCCACCCACTTAAGGTCCTGTTAGCTTCTGAGGGGAGCATGAGGACCCATCTCATGTTACTTAAAGGCAGATGTAATATGGGTGGTATCCGGGAAATAGGGTTGTACCATCGGGCCACAAACTCGGGAAGCTGAGGACTGCATGGGGAGGAGTTGAGATAAAAAAAATAATGCTTGGACAGTAAAAGTATTTTTTGTGCCAAGAGAAAAGCATTAACCTGTTTGGTTTTTTTTTTCCCCAGAGTCTACCATTTTTTAAAATGTTTGACCTTGGAAAAGTCACTAAATCTCTTTGAAGCTCGGTCTCTAAAACCGAAACGGGGGTAATGAGCACCTTCGTCAGAGTTTGTTTGGAGTCAGTGAAATGGAAATGCATGTAAAGAGCCCAGTAATAGCTGGAATGTACAAAAACTATTAGTATTGTAAACGGCGCTTTCAAAATGGAAATTAGGCCGGGCGCCTTGGCTCACGCCTGTAATCCCAGCACTTTGGGAGGCCAAAGCGGGTGAATCACCTTAGGTCGGGAGTTCGAGACCATCCTGGCTAAGACGATGAAACCCCGTCTCTACTAAAAATACAAAAATTAGCCGGGTACGGGGTAGGCTCCTGTAATCCCAGCTACTTGGAAGGCTGAGGTGAGAGGATCGATTGAGCCTGGGAGGTCGAGGCTGCCGTGAGTTGAGCTCGCGCCACTGCACTCTAGCCTGGGAGTCAAGAGTGAGACTCTCTCAAAAAAAAAAAAAAAAAAAAAAAAGAACATTAACAGTGTCATACGGGATCAGACTAGTGTGTTTTCCCGCCCTAAATGTGTTTTGTGGTGGGGAAGTCTGGCTACCCTCAAACATCAGAGATGTATGTTGAATACCCCTGATTTCTCACTCATGACTTGTTGTGACTTCGATATCAAGCTATCAAAACCTCTTCAGATTATCTTCTCCATGCACTGTTTTCACAGTTTTTGGGGGAGTCAAATACATTTATCTAAATGAACTTGTAAAATATATTAGTATGGAAATTGGTTCGCCACAGTAGCTCCATGTAACACTGTAAAGATATAGAAGGATGAATTTCGGTCAGTTTTATCATTTCACATACTACAAATTTATTGAGCCCTTTCTATGTGTCTGGCATTTTGCCAAGGGTATACTGTATAAAAGTAATATAGCATTAGTCTATAAGATACTGTTCTTTTTGAATTTCTCCAGTCCTCTGAATGCTGAACTAGTCTTGTGATTTGTTTTCATTGTTAGAGGGAAAGAATATAAGCATCACCTTTCTTTTTCTCCATAGTATTTGGGAAAGCAGTTCAAGCTCTATCACGAATTAGTGACGAGCTCTGGCTAGACCCATCTAAAAAAGGTGTAAGTAAGAAAGTTAATAGATCATGTATTAAGGCAAGAGGAGATGTTTAAAGATCCCAGTCCAGATTGAATGTTAACTGGGAAATCCAGAAGTTTTAATTATCCCTTTCACTGTTTATCTTTATTTTACATATCTGAATATACTTAGAGCATAGTAAAGTTGAAAATATGCGGATAAGCTTGATTGATTTAAACTGGAAGTCACAAGCTGGTCGTCAAGAGACTGGCTACGGTCTGCAGGAATGTTTGTTGGCCTGTACTGTTTTTGTTTTTGTTTTTTTTTTTAATTTGAAATAATTTCCAACATTTAAAAATTGAGGCCGGGTGCAGTGGCTCACGCCTGATATCTCAGCACTTGGGGAGGCCGAGGTGGGTAGATTACCTGAGGTCAGGAGTTCGAGACTAGCCTAGCCCACATGGTGAAACTCCGTCTCTACTAAAAATATAAAAATTAGCCTGGCATGGTGGTGGGCACCTGTAATCCCAGATACTCGGGAGGCTGAGGTGGGAGAATTGCTTGAACCCAGCAGATGGAGGTTGCAGTGAGTGAACTGACATGGTGCCACTGCACTCCAGCCTGGGCAACAGAGTGAGACTCTGTCCCCCCTCTCAAAAAAATGAGAGAGTCCAATTTTTCCTGCTTCTCATGAAAATTCAGAAGACCTAACAGTTTTGGGACTGCATTCATTCCCAAGTGGAAGTAGTTGGCTGAAACTGAATAATGGTTTCCTCCCTTAGACAAGGTGTGAGACCACCAATATGCTGTAACTCCCTTATGTATTGCCTTCTGCCATTTCACACATTAAGGTTAAGGCCCATGACTGGGTGTGGTAGTTCACAAATGTAATTCCAGCACTTTGGGAGGCTGAGATGGGAGGATCACTTGAGCCCAGGAGTTCGAGACCAGCCTGAGCAACAAAGCAAGACCTTACCTGTCTCTACAAAAAATTTTTAAAAATTAGTCCGGTGAGGTCTTGTGTGCCTGTAGTCCCAGCTACTTGGGAGACTGAGAGGAGGGAGGATTGGTTGAGGTCAGGTGTTTGGAGGCTGCAGTGGTACCATTGCACTCAGCCTGGCCAACAGGCTATTTTATTTTATTTTTTTTGAAAAAGTAAATAAAAGGCCATTGTAGGCATTTACTATTTTATGTTTTCAACATGCAAACTTTTAGATTTAACACATATATGTATTCAATATAACATATACATATATGTATACACCTATATATACATATGTAGATATATATACATGTATGTACACCTATATATGTATATATAGGTGTATAATAAATGAACAGACTTGTCCTGAATATCATTTAAACTATCAAGTATATAATATAGGTTATGTCCTGTGTATATATAGGTGTACATGTATGTATATATATGCAAATTCAATACAGACTGTATAGGGCAGTCCATAATTAACATCACATGTTCTTATTTGAACACATTTAACTGTGATGTTAAACATAATGAAATTTTCTGAATCAAGCTATTATTTAAAGAAAGTTTATTTTCTCCTAAATTTTTTTAAAATAAAAAAATAGAGGTGAAGTTTTGCTCTGTTGGCCAGGTTGGTCTCAGACTCCTGGCTTCAAGCCATCCTCCTGCCTTGGCTTCCCCAAGTGCTCAGATTACAGGTTCATGGGAGCCACCATGCCCAACCTTTCCTAAATAGTTTTTATCTTATTTTTCTAGCTTGCTCTACGATGTGTGAATTCTTCTCGGTCAGCATACGGATGTGTCCTGTTCTCTCCTGTGTTTTTTCAACATTATCAATGGTCAGCTTTAGTGAAAATGAATGAAAATGAACTTGACACAACACTGAATTTAAAATGCAAATTAGGAATGAAGGTAAATATAAGTGGCCCTGATTTTCTCTTATTCTGTAGAAATATTCATTATATAGGACATAATCTGTATTCTATACTTAATAGTTTAAATGGCATTCAGGACAAATCTGTTCATTACTACTATTATTTTTGAGACAGAGTCTCACTTTGTTACCTAGGCTGGAGTGCAGTCGTGCAATCTTGGCTCACTGCAACCTCCTCCTCCCAGTTTCAAGTGATTCTCGTGCCTCAGCCTCCCGAGTAGCTGGGATTATAGGCTTGCACCACCATGCTACGCTAATTTTTGTATTTTTAATAGAGATGAGGGTTTCGCCATGTTGGCCAGGCTGGTCTTGAACTCCTGACCTCAAGTGATCTGCCCACCTTGGCCTCCCAAAGTGCTGGGATTACAGGCGTGAGCCACCGCACCTGGCCAAGTCTGTTCATTTATGAATGCGTATACTTTTGTTTTTAAAATGAATCAACGGTGTTAAGTATGTGCTTAATATGTATATTTCTGTTACAGTCAATTTTGCCCATCTTTAGATGTCTGAATTCCCTTGAAAGAAATATAGAGAAGTGCAAAATATTCACCAGATCTGACAAATGCAAAGTAGTTATTCAATTCTTCTACAGACATGGTAGGTATAATTAAAAGTGGTTTAAAATACTGTGTTTTTTTCTCAATAGTTTTCATGTTTAGAACATTGATATTTCATGTCAAGACTTCTCATTACATTATTGCTTAGAGTGTGTGTAGTTAAGTGGTAGGGCAGTTTGAAGTATTATCCTTTTTTTTTTTTTTTTTTTTTTTTTTTGAGATGAGGTCTTGCTCAGTCGCCAAGGCTGGAGTGCAGTGCTACCACCTTAGCTCACTGCAACCTCCACTTCATGGGTTCAAGCAGTTCTCCCGCCTCAGCCTCCCAAGTAGCTGGGATTACAGGCACCTGCCATCATGCCCAGCTAATTTTTGTATTTTTAGTAGAGACGGGGTTTCACCATGTTGGCCAGGGTGATCACGAACTCCTGGCCTCAGGTGATCTGCCCGCCTGCCTCAGCCTCCCAGAGTGCTGGGATTACAGGCGTGAGCCACTGCACCTGGCCTGAAGTATTATCTTCCCTGTCACTGTAGAAGTATTGTAAGATGATTGGTATTTCTTTTTTTGACTTGTCAGTGGCACAAGCTTTGCCTGCATACAGCCTAATTTTTTTAAATATCTATATGAATTCAAACGGTTGTTCTAAAATTTACTAGCTGCTTGATTTTATTTATATATATATATATATATTTTTTTTTTTTTAATTTTGAGATGGAGTTTCGCTCCTGTTGCCCAGGCTAGAGTGCAATGGCACGATCTTGGCTCACTGTAACCTCCATCTCCCAGGTTCAAGCGATTCTTCTGCCTCAGCCTCCTGAGTAGGTAGGATTACAGGCATGCTCTACCACACCTGGCTAATTTTGTATTTTTAGTAGAGACAAGGTTTTTTTTTTTTTTTTTGAGACGGACTCTTGCTCTGTCGCCCAGGCTGGAGTGCAGTGGCGCGATGTCGGCTCACTGCAAGCTCCGCCTTCTGCGTTCATGCCATTCTCCTGCCTCAGCCTCCCGATTAGCTGGGACTACAGGCACCCGCCACCACGCCCGGCTAATTTCTTGTATTTTTTAGTAGAGACAGGGTTTCACTGTGTTAGCCAGGATGGTCTCGATCTCCTGACCTTGTGATCCGCCCGCCTCTGCCTCCCAGAGTGCTGGGATTACAGGCGTGAGCCACCGCGCCCAGCCAGAGACGAGGTTTTACCATGTTGGTAAGGCTGGTCTCAAACTCCTAACCTCAGCTGATCCGCCTGCCTCAACCTCCCAAAGTGCTGGGATTACAGGTGTAAGCCACTGCTCCTGGCCATATTTCTTAATTTAATCTTTTTTTTTTTTTTTTTTGAGACGGAGTCTCGCTCTGCCGCCCAGGCTGGAGTGCAGTGGCCGGGTCTCAGCTCACTGCAAGCTCCGCCTCCCAGGTTCACGCTATTCTCCTGCCTCAGCCTCCCGAGTAGCTGGGGCTACAGGCGCCCGCCACCTCGCCCGGCTAGTTTTTTGTATTTTTTAGTAGAGACGGGGTTTCACCGTGTCAGCCAGGATGGTCTCGATCTCCTGACCTCGTGATCCGCCCGTCTCGGCCTCCCAAAGTGCTGGGATTACAGGCTTGAGCCACCGCGCCCGTCCTCTTAATTTAATCTTACATTTATTATAATACATTTTTATTTCAGCATTTATTTATAGTCTTTAAATTGTTTCCTATAAAATACTAATAATTTAACATTATTTTTTTCTTCTTTGAACTTCAGTTCATTTAATAGCAGAATGATTCAAAGAGCATAATTAAAAGCATAGCAAACCTTGACATCACAAAGATGTGGGTGTAAATTCTTCTCCACTTCTTATTAGCTTTGGGACTGTGCATAAGGTCTCTGAATCTTCATTCCTTACTGTGAAGTGGAGATGATCTTGCCTACCTACAAGTTACAGAGTGATTGTGAGGATGAAGTGAGATCACATATGTAAAGTACATACCGCAGTACCTGCCCCGGAGGAGTACTTGATAGTGACCGCTGTTACTATAATTATCCTCTTCCTGCCGGGCACGGTGGCTCAAGCCTGTAATCCCAGCACTTTGGGAGGCCGAGACGGGCGGATCACGAGGTCAGGAGATCGAGACCATCCTGGCTAACACGGTGAAACCCCGTCTCTACTAAAAAGTACAAAAAACTAGCCGGGCGAGGTGGCGGGCGCCTGTAGTCCCAGCTACTCCGGAGGCTGAGGCAGGAGAATGGCGTAAACCCGGGAGGCGGAGCTTGCAGTGAGCTGAGATCCGGCCACTGCACTCCAGCCTGGGCGACAGAGCGAGACTCCATCTCAAAAAAAAAAAAAAAAAAATTATCCTCTTCCCTTATCTCCAACTAGATTTTAGACAACCAAGTATTCAGTTTCTGGAAGTATCTCTCAAGTAGCTTGAATCATGTCCAATAAGTATTTGTGATTGGTTAATTATTTTATAGTTTTTGTAGGGTAGTTATATGATACTATGCTTTAGATTACAAGTAACAGGAATAAAAACAGATGGTCCAACTCAAACTAGCCTAAAAAATAAGAAGTATTGGCTCATGTAAACAAGAAATTCAAAATTAGGTCACAGGCATTTTTTTTGTATGTTTTTGTTCTTAATTTTTGTAGAGTCAGGGTCTCATCATGTTGCCCAGGCTGGTCTCAAACTCCTGGGCTCAAGCAATTCTCCTGCCTTGGCCTCCCAGAGTGCTGGAATTACAGGCATGAGCCATGGCCATGATTTGATCCAGGGTGCAGCTTCTTTTCTTTTCTTTTTTTTTTTTTCTTTTAAACAAAGTCTCACTCTGTCACCCAGGATGGAGCAGGATGAAGTGTAGTGGTGTGATCTTGGCTTACTACAGCCTTGACTTCCCAGACTCAGGTGATCCTCCTACTTCAGCCTCCTGAGTGACTGGGATCACAGGAGTGTGCCACCATGCCTGGCTAACTTTTTTTTTTGTTTGTTTGTTTTTTTTGGGACGGAGTCTCGCTCTGTTGCCTAGGCTGGAGTGCAGTGGTGCCATCTGGGCTCACTGCAAGCTCTGCCTCCCAGGTTCATGCCATTCTCCTGCCTCAGCCTCCAGAGTAGCTGGTACTACAGGCGCCCGCCACTATGCCCGGCTAATTTTTTGTTGTATTTTTAGTAGAGATGGGGTTTCACTGTGTTAGCCAGGATGGTCATGATCTACTGACCTCGTGATCTGCCCGCCTCGGCCTTCCAAAGTGCTGGAATTACAGGCATAAGTCACCATGCCCAGCTCTAATTTTTTATATTGTTCGTAGAGACACGGTTTCACCATGTTGCCCAGGCTGGTCTTGAACTCCTGGGCTCAAGCGGTCTGCTTGCCTCAGTCTCCCAAATTCTGGGATTACAGGAGTGAGCAAGTGCACCCACCACACCTGGCTAATTTTTTGTTTTCACACCTGGTTAATTTTTTAAAAAATGCTAGTAGATACAAGGTCTCACTGTGTTTCTGAAGCTGGTCTCAAACTCCTGAGCCAGGCAGTCCTCCTGCCTCAGCCTCCTAATGTGCTGGAATTACCAGTGTGATCCACCATGCCCAGCCTGGGAAGGCAGTCTAAGAGGAAGGAACAGTGTGAAAAAATACAGGTTGAGGGTGTCTAGTGTGTGCTTATAAGAAAAAGGGAAGAAAGCAAGAAGCAAGAATGGAGCATTGGGGATGACAAAGAAAAGACACTTCTCAGCTTGTACATCCTCAGCAATACCAATATTCACTTGATTCAAATATTTGTTATACAGGTATAAACACACTTATATATGCATAGGTTATTTCTAAAGAGCACCTAAGAAACTGGTAGCAGTAGTTGCTTCTGTGGAGATTCTGGGGTGGCAGGAGTCAGGGATGGAGGGTGACTCACTTTCACTGTTCTTTTATATCTTTTGCATTTTGTCCTATGTGCATCTATTACCTATTCCACCAAAAGTAACTTGAAAATATTTTTTAAATAGGTAAAATATGTCATCTTTTGAGCTTTGTGTCTTGCCAAAACAGCAGTCACAGCGATCCCTTTAAAATAGGTCATATTATGTCAGTTCAGTGCTCAGAACTCTCCAGTAGCTCCCCATTTTACCCAGGGTAAAAGTCAAAGATCTCAGAATGGCCTGTAAGGTCCTCCATGATTCAGAAGCCCTGGCATGTTTCCTCCTCAGAGTGTATGCCCTGCTGCCTTGCCTATTGTTTTAGTCATTTATTTTCTTGCTGTCTATCTCCCCTCTGTAAAATGTTAGCCCTGTGAAGACAGATTTTTGTCTGATTTGTTCTCTGCTAGTTGCAGCTTCTAAAATAGTTCCTTATATGGTAGATCGCACACAAAAAAAATTGTCACAAATTATCTGCAGCCCCTCCCTTCAATACCTGGAGTATGTTTTCTCATTTTGAATTTCGGCCGGCCTTAGATTTGCTTTGATACCAGTAGAATGCACTGTAAGTGATATGTTTGAATTCCAAGCTGAGTCCTGTCAGCTTCCACTGTTGCCCTAAGAACCTTTCCACCAGCATGAGAACAAGCATGGAATGGCTTTCTGGAGGATGAAAAAAACAGGTGACAGGCCTTAGCCATTTCAGTTGTCCCAGTTGAGGCCCCAGACATGAGAGTGAGGCCATCCTAGCTACCGCATAGGGATACTGTGAGGATCAGAGAGAATGTATGTAATATGTATGTAACAGTTCCTGGCACATAGGTTCATTCTCTCTCCTCTTCCTTTAAAAGGAAAATAATTCAGCCTGGGCGACATGGAGAAACCCTGTCTCTACCAAAAATACAAAAATTAGCTGGGTGTGGTAGAGTGTGCCTGTAGTCCCAGCCACTAGGGAGGCTGAGATGGGAGGATCACTTGAGCCTGGGAGTTGGAGGTTGCGCTGAGTTGAGATCACACCACAACAGTCGAGACCCTGTCAAAAAAAAAAAAAAAAAAAGGAGGAAGGGAGGGAGGAAGGGAGGGAAAAGAAGGGAAGGAAAAGAAAATAGAATTAACAAACCAGATGTTGAAATCTGTCAAAAGTCCTTTTCAGAAATACCAGTCCTGGATGGAAGGTACTAAAAGAGAGTAATAGAGATATGATCTGTAGTCTGTAGTGATCTGCAATCACTATTTTACACACAATTTAAGAAACTACCTGTATTTTGGAGATTTCTCAAAAAACTAAAAATAGAACAACCATACAGTACAGCAATCCCACTACTGAGTATTTATCCAAAGGAAAAATAAATAAATATATCAAAGAAATACCTACATCCCTGTGTTTATTGCAGCACCATTTATAATAGCAAAGCTATGGAATCAACCTAAGTGTCTATTAGTGGACTAATGGATAAAGAAAATGTAGTATATATACACAGTGGAATACTATTTGGCCATAAAAATAATGAAATCTTGCCATTTGCAGCAATGTGGATGGAACTAGAGGTCATTATGTTAAGTGAAATGAGCCAGGCATAGAAAGACAAGTATTGCATGTTCTCACAATGTGGACACTAAAAAGTTATTCTCATGGAGGTAGAGAGTAGAATGGTAGATACCAGAGGCTGGGAATGGTGTGTGGGTGAGTATGAAGAGAGGTTGGTTAGTGGGTACAAACATACAGTCAGGTAGAAGTAATGAGTTCTATGTTGGGTAGCAGAGTAGGGTGACTATAAGTTAGCATCAGTGTATTCTGTGTTTCAACATAGCTAGGACAGAGGACTTAAAATGTTCTTAACACATAGAAATGGTAAATATTTGAGGTGATGCACACCGCAGATATCCTGGCTTGATAATTACACAGTCTATGCATGTAACCAAATATCTGTCACATGTACCCCATACATTTTTTCTTTTTTCTTTTTTTTTGATTTTGAGACAGAGTCTCGCTGTGTTGCCAGGCTGGAGTGCAGTGGTGCGATCTCGGCTCACTGCAACTTCTGCCTCCCGGGTTCAAGTGATTCTCCTGCCTCAGCCTCCTGAATAGCTGGGATTACAGGCACGTGCCA
The DNA here is from genome assembly GCF_047675955.1 of Chlorocebus sabaeus. NCBI lineage: Eukaryota > Metazoa > Chordata > Mammalia > Primates > Cercopithecidae > Chlorocebus > Chlorocebus sabaeus. The sequence continues at coordinate 107,645,237 of NC_132914.1, forward strand.
CCACGCCTGGCTAGTTTTTTGTATTTTAGTAGAGATGGCGTTTCACCATGTTGGCCAGGATAGTCTCTATCTCCTGACCTCATGATCCACCCACCTCAGCCTCCCAAAGTGCTGGGATTACATTCTTGAGCCACTGCGACTGGCCCTTTTTGTTTTGTTTTGTTTTTCTTTTTGAGACAGAGCCGCACTCCACCCAGACTGGAGTGTACAGTGGCATGATCTTGGCCCACGGCAACCTCCACCTCCCAAGTGCAAGCGATTCTTGTGCCTCAGCCTCCCAGGTAGCTGGGATTGCAGGCATGCACCACCATGCCTGACTGATTTTTGTATTTTTAGTAGAGACAGGGTTATGCCATGTTGACCAGGCTGGTTTTGAACTGGCCTCAATTGATCCACCTGCCTTGGTCTCCCAAAGTGCTGGGATTACAGGCATGAACCAACGTGCCTGGCCACATGTACCCCATAAATATTTTAAAATACCATGTATCAATAAAAATATACTAACAACAACAAAAAAAAAGAAGGAGGAGGAGGGAACTGCCTGTATTTCAAAGGAATTTGGGAACTCTCCTGCCTGATTGGTCAGAAGGTATGACATATTGCTAGGTGTCCACTAGGGAGCGATAAACACATTTAATTAAGGAATAGTGCTTCTCCAAGGTATATGTACTTGCCAGATAGTAGATGTTACTTTATTACTTTAATTCGGCTGTGAAACTTAAAGACTTCTTTAATTTGTTAATTTTGTACTTAAAGTTATTAAGAGATGGCTTTATTCTTTTTAAGGTATTAAAAGGACTCATAATATATGTTTTCAAGAAAGTCAGCCTTTGCAAGTTATTTTTGACAAGAATGTTTGTACTAATACACTAATGATTCAACCAAGGTAATGAGTTCTCTGCTGTCAATTTTTTTTCCCCTGAATACAGTATGATCATGGAGTGAAGAATCAGTGCCCTAGAGCTTTTCAGTCAGTAAATTTTTTTTTTTTGGATACGGAGTCTCGCTCTGTCGCCCAGGCTGCAGTTCAGTGGTGTGATCTCGGCTCATTGCAAGCTCCGCCTCCCAGGTTCACGCCAGTCTCCTGCCTCAGCCTCCTGAGTAGCTGGGACTACAGGTGCCCACCACCACGCCCAGCTAATTTTTTTGTATTTTTAGTAGAGACGGGGTTTCACCATGTTAGCCAGGATGGTCTTGATCTCCTGACCTTGTGATCCACCTGCCTCGGCCCCTCAAAGTGCTAGGATTGGAGGCGTGATCCCACCACCACACCCGGCCAGAACATTTTTTTTTTTAAGCTAACGTTTGACTTGGAGAAATCACCATACAGGGACAAGAGGAAACTTTGATAAAGATAATAGTGGATAATAACTAATGGTAGCAATAATAATTTAGCGACCCAAGAAAGTTCTAAAAACACCCCATCAGTGGCTTTCTATATCAAGTTGCATTTATATGATTCCTTTCTGAATCTTAGAACACAGAACTTGAGGAAATTTTAACATTTTTTATGTAAAATGATTTTGGCCCTAAGTATTAACAGTTTTTTCCTCTAGATAGTGTGGCATATTTGTCTTGAAATTTGAAAATTGGAACTTGTTATTTGAAAGTGCATCCAATTTTCAGTTTAGCTGTAGCATTAAACATTAACATTACTTTGTGAGCCAAAATATATTTTATCCATATTGTTTTAAAATTATTATTATTATTATTGAGACAAAGTCTCCCTCTGTCACCCAGGCTGGAGTGCAGTGATGTGATCTTGGCTCACTGTAACCTCCACCTCCTGGGTTTAAACAATTCTTGTGCCTCAGCTTCCCGAGTAGCTGGGACTACAAGTGCGAACCACCATGCCCGGCTAAATTTTGTATTTTTTGTAGAGACAGGGTTTCGCCATGATGCTCAGGCTGATTGAGACAAAATTCTGAGTTCAAGTGATCCACCTGCCTTAGCCTCCCAAAGTACTGGGATTACAGGTGTGAGCTACCCCACCTGGTCCTTCCTTCCTTCATGTTGTCATTTTTTTGTATCAGATTATTTGGTATCTTCTATAACTGCCCCCGCTTAACACTGGAAAAGTTCCCAAATGAATTTTGTAGGTGTTCCTGACATTTTGATATCAAGAAACACTGCGAAACCAATGTCTAACATCAGATTAACACCAAGATTACATAAATTCTAAGAATTTTATTTTTATCTTAATAATACTTCAATGTCAAAAGGAGTGCAGAACTTCTAATACAACAATAAAAAAACCCAGCTATAAAAAATAAGTAAAGAATTTTAATAGTCATTTCTTCAAAGAAAATGGCAATAAGCACTTGAAAAGATGCCCAACATCATTAGTCATTAGGGAAATGCAAATCAAACAGTTTTCAATCTGTGAATTATGTCATATGGGAATTATATCGCAATAAAACTGTTTTGAAAAAAGGAGGCAGAATAAAAGGGCGTTTGGGATGTCAAGAGAAGCTTGAAAGCAATGGGTAACAGTCGAGGAAAGGAACAGAGGGAAAGAATATAGACAGCAGGCTGCCTAGAAACCTCTGCCCCCTCATCTAGGTCTCCAGCATAATTCACCTGAATTGTTTTTGAACAGCTTCACTTTGCAATATCTCCCTTTACAGTATGAACTGGGGCGTAAGTGACTGGGCATATAAAAACATAGAATTAAAGATATTTTATTCTGGAATTTTGTTTGTACTGCAGCATTCATGTGTTTTATTAAGGATATATTTTGCTATTCTCTTGGCCTTCAAATGAAGTTATAATTTTAAAATAAGCTGAAAATATAGTAGCTTATGTATAAGAAAGAAGATAGGAGTTTGGGTAAATTTTTGTAAACCCAGGCCACGTAATTATTTATTTCCAGATTAGAGATTTGAGTCCCAGTTAATAAGTTATGTCTTTCTGTTTGTTTTTCAAAAAATGTTATACTGTTGTTTACATTTTATAGATTGCTTGCTGATGCCATTGTTCTTTTTACATCAAGTCAAGAGGAAGTTACTCTTGCTGTTACTCCACTGAATTTTTGCCTCAAGAGTTCTAATGAGGAATCAATGGGTAAGGATTGTATCTGAAATGGTGTTTTGATGGGTTATTACTTTCTTTCTCTTGATTACTAACCATACTGCAAATATTAATGGCATAATTTTATTCCTGTCTAAAAAGCAGTAAGATGTAGAAAGGTTGGAAAAAGTTTTAAGAGATCCAACAAGTTTAACACAATCAGCAATTAAAATATTTGGCTTTGAAATTCAGGTCGTTTTAAAATTAGGAGAATGGGGCCAGGTGCTGTGGCTCCCGCCTGTAATCCCAGCACTTTGGGAGGCTGAGGCGGGTGGATTACCTGAGGTCAGGAGTTCAAGACCAGCCTGGCCAACGTGGCGAAAACCAATCTCTACTAAAAATAAAAAAATTAGCTGGGTGTGGTGGCTCGGGCCTGTAATCCCAGCTATTCAGGAGGCTGAGGCGGGAGAATTGCTTGAATCTGGGAGGTGGAGGTTGCAATGAACCGAGATTGCACCACTGCACTCCATTGCCTGGGCGACAGAGACTCTGTCTCAAATAAAATGAAAATTTGCTAGGGTCTTTTGGCACAACAAGCTGTTTGAGACTCTCTGACCTTAGATAATATGTTTTTGGTGACAGCAGTAAGGAGAGGATACAAAGGAAAGAACTATTATTTTAAAGTGAAAAACCAGTAGAACCAGGGCTTAAGTTGGGTCACATGACTTTTGTAGTGTTTAGTTTGTGCCAGGTTCTGTTCTAAATAGTTTACATTTATGAAGTCATTTGATCTTCGTAATAACTCTAAGATGTATGTAGGTACTATTATTATCCCCAGTTTACATATGAAGAAATTGAAAGTACATATAAAGCACATACGAAGCAGTTAGACACTTTGGGAGGCTGAGGCAGGAGGATCACTTGAGGGGACTTACCAGCCTTGGCAACATAGTGACACCTCATCTTTATAAAACATAAGAAAAATAGCCAGGCATGGTGGTGCACACCTGTAGTCTCAGCTACTTGGTAGGCTGCAGTGGAAGGATTGCTTGAGCCATGATTGTACCACTGCACTCCAGCCCAGGCAGCACAGCAAGATCCTGTCTCAAAAAAAAAAGAACAAAAACAAAAACAATTTGAAGCACAGAGAAACTGGCTTGCCTGGTGTCACAAATTGCCTAGTGAAAGGGTCTGTTTTATGCACCATCATGCCATCTCTGAATAAAAATGGCCATTTAGTAACCAGGAGAAACTGTCCCTTGTGAGTAGCTTTCTAATGAAGTTATAGTTACAGTTGACTGGCAATCTAGTTGTTTAATCTTATTATTAAACTTCTTCTGTGCTAGTATATTGGGAGTGACGTGAGCCTTCTTGTTGGAGATGAATGTATATTTAAGACATTGTTTGATTCTTTAAAAAATATATCATTTGGCCGGGTGCGGTGGCTCACGCCTGTAATCCCAGCACTTCGGGAGGCTGAGGCAGGTGGATCACAAGGTCAGGAGATTGAGACCATCCTGACGAACATGGTGAAACCCCGTCTCTACTGAAATACAAAAAATTAGCGGGGCATGGTGGTGTGCACCTATAGTCCCAGCTACTTGGGATGCTGAGGCAGGGGAATCACTTGAACCCAGGAGGCAGAGGTTGCAGTGAGCTGAGATCACACCACTGCACTCCAGCCTGGTGACAGAGCAAGACTCTGTCTAAAATAATAATAATAATAATAAATATATATATGTCACTCAATCTTTGTTCTTATTACTTCAACAGTTGATATTCATTGAAGAAAATTAAAAATACAAAAAAAAATTTTTAAGTCACCTGATATCCCGCTATACAGAGATAAGCACTTTTAATAGTTGGGTGTATTTCCTTCTATACTCTAGATCTCACAACAGTAGATTGAGTGAAGATAAATACTATGAAACTATTAAAAGTAACATTGGCCAGGTGCAATGGCTCACCCCTGTAATCCCAGTGCTTTGGGAAGCTGAGGCAGGATTGCCTGAGGCCAGGAGTTCAGACCAGCCTGGGCAACATAGCAAGATCCCATCTCTACAAAAATAAAAAATTAGCCAGGTATGGTGGCATGTACCTGCAGTCCATGCTGTAGCAGCTGAGGCAAGAGGATCACTTGAGCTCAAGATTTCAAGGTTGCAAGTGAGCTATGATCATGCCACTATATTCCAGCCTGGGCAACACAGTGAGACCCTGTCTCAAAAAAAATTAATGGGCCGGGCACAGTGGCTTATGCCTGTAATCCCAGAACTTTGGGAAGCCAAAGAAGGCCGATCACCTGAGGTCAGGGGTTTGAGTCCAGCCTGGCCAACATGGTGAAACTCTTTCTCTACTAAAAATACAAAATTACCTGGACATGGTGGTGTGTGTCTGTAGTCCCAGTTACTCAGGGGACTGAGGCAGGATAATTGCTTGAACCTGGGAGGCGGAGCTTGCAGTGAGTCGAGATCACACCACTGGACTCCAGCTTGGGCAACAGAGTGAGACTCCATCTCAAAAAAAAATAATAATAATAATAAAATTAAAGTAATGTTATATGTGTATGTATAAATACATCCCTCTCTCTCTGAAAGTATATATCAGAGAGGTTTAATGATGCAGTTTTATAGTGGAAAGCACAAAACATTGACACACACACACAAATAATTATAAAAATGTGCTTATTGACATGGAAAAATAGCCAAGATATATTATTGGGTAGATTATAAAATGGTATGTAGGGTAAGATCATACTTTCATTTAAAAATATGCATGTAAGTGGCACATGTTTGTAGTCCTGGCTATTCAGAAGGCTGAGGCAGAGGATCACTAGAGCCCAGGATGTCAAGGCTGCAGTGAGCTGTGATCATGCCACTGCACTACAGTCTGGGCAATACAGCAAGACCCTGTCTCAAAAAGAAGAAAACAAAAAACTAACTTAGATAAGAAATCTGATATTTAAACATAAACAGTTTGATTTATGTGAAATGGATTTATAGACCCTAAATCATTGGGGAGTTTAAGAGAAATGTAAAATATTAGATTTCTGTTTGAACAAAGGCATTTAAAAATAGCATACAGATATCAGGTTGGGGAGTTAGGGTAGGTAGGGTAGGAGGAAATGGGATGGGATTTGGGAGACCAAAAAATTTCATTTTTCCTCTGAATTCATCTCTGGAACTAATTTTATTCTTTATTTTCCCATAATGTTAAACAGATTTGAGCAATGCTGTGTACAGTGAGATGTTTGTTGGTTCAGATGAGTTTGACTTCTTTCAAATTGGAATGGACACTGAGATAACGTTTTGTTTCAAAGAATTGAAGGTAAATAAAGATTTGTATCAAATTAAAATTCAAATTTTCACTGTAAGTTTTTAATAAGGATTTCAAGTTTTTTTCTGCTTTTCTTTTTTCAGGGAATACTGACATTTTCAGAAGCTACACATGCTCCTATATCCATTTATTTTGACTTTCCTGGGAAGTAGGTCCTTGAGAATTTTTCTGAGTTTGTTTCATATCAATAACAAAACCCTTTGGATCACTTTGAAATTAATTAACACCTCAGGAATACCTAAACTTTACTATTAATACTTATCAAACTAAAATTTTGAAAGATGCTGAAACATGGCATTTTTAATTTTCTTTTTTCTTTTCTCAGACGGGAGTTTCGCTCTGTCACCCAGGCTGGAGTACAGTGGCATGATCTTGGCTCACTGCAGTCTCCACCTCCCGGGTTCAAGCAATTCTCCTGCCTCAGCCTCCCAAGTAGCTGGGATTACAGGCATCTACCACGCCTGGCTCATTTTTGTATTTTTGGTAGAGACGGGCTTTCACCATGTTGGCCAGGCTGGCCTCGAACTCCTGACTTCAAGAGATCCACCGGCCTCGGCCTCCCAAAGTGCTGGGATTACAGGCGTGAGCCACCGCACCCAGCCTTACTGTTTCTTTTTTTTTTTTTTTTTTTTGATACTGAGTTTCACTTTTGTTGCTCAGGCTGGAGTGCAATGGTGCAACCTTGGCTCACTGCAACCTCCGCCTCCCAGGTTCAAGTGATTCTCCTGCCTCAGCCTGCCAAGTAGCTGGAATTACAGTCATGTGTCATCATGTCCGGCTAATTTTTTTTTTTTTTTTGTATTTTTAGTAAAGACGGGGTTTCTCCATGTTGGTCAGGCTGTACTCAAACTCGCGACCTCAGGTGATCTGCCTGCCTCGGCCTCCCCTGTTTCTTTTTAGTCCAGAATTAAGTATAATTTCTAATGTGTTTCTAATGTCCATCAGAAAATGAGTATCACTGTTGCTCTGACTTGGCTTTTTTAGACCTCTGGCTTTAAGTATTGATGATATGTTAGTGGAAGCTAACTTTATTTTGGCCACATTAGCTGATGAGTCAAGTAGAGCATCTTCACCACAGTCACTGTGTCTTTCACAGAAACGAAAAAGGTAAGACCGTGTTTTAACTTCTTTATTAATTGGGATAAGCCATCATAATCGTATTCTGAAGTAATTCACTGGCATTCGCTCAGGAAACAATTGAGGAGTGAAATATTAGATAACAAATTTTGGCTGAATACGGAAGAGCTGTAGTGAAGCTTACCTGTAGCATAGAAACATCACCAATCTTGTGTCAGATATTTGCTTTTTCTCTTCTGATCAGAATTGAACAGGACTGTCTGGTTTATCTGTGTTGTGTCCCAGAACTCAATTCCAATTTTTAGGTTTTTATTTTTTTTTGTTGTTGTTGTTGTTATTATTGTTTTAGACAAGGTCTCACTCCCATTGCCCAGGCTTGAGTGCTGTGGTGCAAACTCGAGTCACTGCAGCCTCCATTTCCCTGGCTCAAGTGATCCTCCCACCTCAGCCTTTCAAGTAGCTGGTACCATAGGCATGTGCCACCACACCCAGCTAATTTTTTGTAGTGTTTTTTTTTTTTTTTGTAGAGACAGGTTTCACCATGTTGCCCAGGCTGGTCTCAAACTTCTGGGCTCAAGCCATCCACCTGCTTCAGCCTCCCAAAGTGCTGGGTTTACAGGTGTGAGTCACCACATTGGGCCTTTAGTTGTTTTTTTTTTAATAGTAACATAGTGTTTTCATAGGAAAGTCTATATTCACTTCCTAGAACTTTTGCTCAGATATAGGGATAGCCATTGCTTGCTTGCTTGCTTGCTTGCTTGCTTGCTTGCTTTCTTTCTTTCTTTCTTTCTTTCTTTCTTTCTTTCTTTCTTTCTTTCTTTCTTTCTTTCTTTCTTTCTTTCGTCTTTCTGTCTCTTTCTTTCTTTCTCTCTCTCTTTTCTTTTCTTTTCTTTCTTTCTGTCTTTCTTTCGAGACAGTCTCACTCTGTTGCCCAGGCTAGAGTGCAGTGGCATGATCTCAGCTCACTGAAACCTCCGCCCACTGGCTTCAAGCAATTCTCCTGTCTCAGCCTCCCTAGTAGCTGGGATGACAGGTGTGCACTACCACACCTGGCTAATTTTTGTATTTTTAGTAGAGACGGGGTTTCACTGTGTTGGTCAGGGTGGTCTCGAACTCCTGATCTTGTGATCCACCACCTCAGCCTCCCAAAGCACTGGGATTACAGGTGTGAGCCACTGCACCTGACTTTTTTTTCTTTCTTAATTTCTTTTGGGGGAAGAAGGATGCTTTATTGTAAAAGTTATTTCGGGAAATTTGGGAAATAGAGAAAAGTACAAAGAAGAAAATAAAACTTACTCATAATTGTATCACCCAGAGATAGCCACTGTTAACATTCTGGCTCACTGCATTTTCTTTCAGACTTAATTTTGTGTATACTTGTATTTTCAAATTTTTAAAAAAATTTTTTGAGACAGGGTCTCACTCTGTCACCCAGGCTGGAGTGCAGTAGCATAATCATGGCTCACCTTAGTCTCAACCTCCCAGGCTCAAGCATTCCACCTCAGCCTCCTAAGTAACCAGGACTACAGGCACCTGCCACCATACCCAGCTAATTTTTGTGTTTTTTTTAGAGATTGGGTTTTACCATGTTGCCCAGACTGGTCTCTTAACTCCTGGGCTCAAGCAGTCTTCCTCCTCGGCCTCCCAAAGTGCTAGGATTACAGATGTGAGTGAGCCACTTCCCCCAGTCTATACTTGTATTTAAAACAAGATTAGGATCATAGAGCATATGCGGGTTTGGTATTGCGGGTATGTTTCAATATCACTGATAATAACTTGAAAACATGATTTTTCTTTTTTTTTTTTTTTGAGTCAGAGTCTTACTTTGTCACCCAGGCTGGAGTGCAGTTGCAGCATCTCAGCTCATTGCAACCTCCGCCTCGCCCGGCTAATTTTTTTGCATTTTTAGTAGAGATGAGGTTTCACCATCTTGGCTTTGCGGGTCTTGGACTCCTGGCCTCATGATCCACCCACCTTGGCTTCCCAAAGTGTTGGGATTACAGGCGTGAGCCTCTGTGCCCGGCCGAAAACATGATTCTAAATGACTGTACGCAATTTTATCACATAGATGTATAGTAATTTGCTTGACTTTTCCTCTAACTTGTTCCTGTTACCATATCACAAGATATTCTATGCATAGTGAGTTGCTTTACTAAAAGATTCGTCTGTCAAGAGAACTTACAAATCATCATATATATAAATTTTAACCAGCAACAATTTAGTTCCATGCATTTCAATATATTCCCTAATCCAGTGCTATCATTGTCATCCCACATTGTCCATTAGTTATATAAAAAATATATTTCACAATAAACAGTTCATTCATTTAATGCCTATTAATACCTCAGGTCAGATCTGATTAAGAAAAAGGCTGGCAAAAATATAACCGGCCAGGCCCTAGAATGTATTTCAAGAAAAGCAGCACCAAGAAGGCTTTATCCTAAGGAGACTCTCACAAACATCTCTGCATTGGAAAACTGTGGAAGCCCTGCAATGAAAAGAGCGAATGGAGATGTCAGTGAAGTATCAGAAAACAGTGTCATCAACACAGAGGAAGTGCCAGGGTCTCTGTGTCTCAGAAAGGTAAAATAAAAGCATTGAAATTCAACCACATCTCAGTCAAGAATTCTCATCTGTCTCCCTTTGCAGTCTTCTTCCCCAATCCCCACCCAGCCATGTTCTGAAAATTTATTTTCTTATGTTTTGATAGGGGAAAAGTGAAGCTAGTCTGAATTATAGACTGAAGAAAAGTCTGATAGAGAAAAGTCTGATTTACAGAATATCAATAGAAAATAGTTAAATTGTTCAGTCAGTAATTTCTAATAAAGCATATTCAAGTAGAGATTTGGGTCACTTGTTTCCAATAATAAATTATGATTATTTATGGTATATTCTATCTTGAATAACAATAATATGTTGAGGTCATATAATTTGTTTCCTAAAATGTTTCCTTCTAATTTTACTTTTCAAATTTGTTTGGTAAAGCTTGTATTCATAATAGTACAAATGTAAATTTCATCCCAACAAGTATCACAAATTCCTTCCTAATGGAGTCCCAGTTAATAACATCTTATTCTGTAAGATATGTTAAACCTTATGAAATCTACTGAAGGTAAGCAATGTATAAGAAACTGAAGTATCTCAAATATTGATAATTCTAATTTTACTTGTTTAATGTTTTGTTCAAGATTGTTTTGCTGTTGTTATTGTTGGTTTGGAAATAAGAGTTTCTTAGTTAGAATTAGAAATTTGAAAGCAGAAATAATATTTTTGGAAGTTATCATCACCATCTTGGCTGGGTACAGTGGCTCACGCCTGTAACCCCAGCCCTTTGGAAGGCCAAAGAGGGAAGATCTCTTGAGGCCACGAGTTCAAGAACAGCCTGAGTGACAGAGTGAGACCCCATCTCTACAGAAATTTAACTAGTAGCCAGATGTGGTGGCTGTAAACCTAGCTGCTGAGGAGGCTGAAGTGGGAGGATCTCTTGAGCCCAGTAGTTCAAGGCTTCAGTGAGCTATGATCGTACAATTGCACTCCAGCCCTGGCAACAGAGTGAGACCCTGTCTCTTAAAAAAATAAAAAATTCACCATATTACGCTGTATATGACTTTTAGGGCAGAATTTGATTAGTAAACTGGACTTAGTTTGATACCATAGGTGTTTTACTGAGTACTTGTTATATGCCCAAAACTTAGGGCAATTTTCTCTTCCTGTATGTTACTAAGTTGGCCATAAAGTGAAAACTAAAATCTCTGTTTTCATTGTACAAAATCACTGTCCCCTCGTATTTTTCTAGTCACACATATTGTGCTTACTTTTTCACAGGCAACAACAGAAATCATTTTCCTGCTGCTTCAGGTCCCTGAAATTCACTAAGATTGCCAGTTTCTTTGCTAGAGAAAATGACATTTAGAACTTTAAGCTCCATGAGCACCATTACAGCACTCTTTACTCCAAATTTCCTATTGTGTCACCAAATTCTTGAAAGAAGGCTCTATTTTTAAAGGGAATTATTTGCCTTAATGTGGCAAACTCCTGCAAAGCTGAAATTACATTATGGGTAAATGATGTAGACCCTTGTCATGTTCTGCCTGAACTTCCATGGGCTTCCTGCCGTCCTCTGTGCCTCTGTTCTCCTTCACCCTGCTTCTCTTCGACAGTGTACTCATAGATTTTTGTCCAAACCTGAGGTCTACATTGAGTCCCAGGGATTCAGAGCCCTGGCTGTAGAGTTCACATTCCAAGGTTCAAACCTCTCTTACCACGTATTAACTGTAACTTGGACAAGTTATTTATTTTGCCCTCAGTTTCCTTAGTAAAATGGGGATAATAATAATTATGTCCACTAAATGGAATTGTAAAAATTGAGCTAAAGGTGTAACAGGCACATGGTCAGTGCTTGATAAAATTTAGTTATTGGCTGGGCACAGTGTCTCACACCTGTAATACCAGCACTTTGGGAGGCAGAGACGGGCGGATCACGAGGGCAGGAGTTCAAGACCAGCCTGGCCAAGATGGTAAAACCCCATCTCTACTAAAAATACAAAAATAAGCTGGGCGTGGTGGCGGTCGCCTATAATCCCAGCTACTTGGGAGGCTGAGGCGGGAGAATCACTTGAACCCGGGAGGTGGAGGTTGCAGTGAGCCGAGATCGCGCCATTGCACTCTAGCCTGGGCGACAAAGCAAGACTCTGTGTAAAAAAAAAAAAAAAAAAAAAAAAAAAATTATTGTTACTTATCACTCTCTTGCTTTTAAAACTCTTAGGTTGGCCAGGCGTGGTGGCTGATGTCTGTAATCCCAGCATCTTGGGAGGCCAATGTAGGCAGATCATAAGGTCAAGAGATCAAGACCATCATGGCCAACATGGTGAAACCTCGTCTCTACTGAGAATACAAAAATTAGCCGAATATGGTTGGCCAGGCTGGTCTCAAACTTCTGACCTCAAATGATCTGCCTGCCTTGGCCTCCCAGAGTGCTGGGATTACAGGCATGAGTCACTGCGCCTGGCCTCAACATTTAATATTCAGTATAACGGTACAGTGATCATTTCATTGAACAAAAATCAGAAAATACAAGTAAGAGATAATCACTTCAAATATTTTGATTATTACTCTTCCTTTAAGACTTTCTTCTTCTTCTTTTTTTTTTTTTTTTTTAAGACGGAGTTTCGCTGTTTTGCCCAGGCTGGATTGCAATGATGCAATCTCGGGTTCACTGCAACCTCCACCTCCCAGGTTCAAGCAATTCTCCTGCCTCAGCCTCCTGAATAGCTGGGAATACAGGTACTTGCCACCACGCCCGGCTAATTTTTTTGTTTTTTTTTAGTAGAGATGGGGTTTCACCGTGTTAACTTGGTCTCCCTACCTTGGGTGATCCGCCCGCCTTGACCTCCCAAAGTGCTGGGATTACAGGCATGAGCCACTGTGTCCAGCCAATTTTTGTTTTTTTAGTAGAGACAGGGTTTCACCATGTTGGCCAGGCTGGTCTCAAACTCCTGACCTCAAGTGATCCGCCTTCCTTGGCTTCCCAAAGTGCTGGGCTTACAAGTGTGAGCCACCATGCCCAGCCTGCTTTGTCCTCCTTTACCTTGACATTTTAGTAGAATGTCCTAACTTTGGTTTTTTTCTGTGTTTCCTCATGATTAAATTTTAACTATGTATTTTTGGTAAGAATTCAACAGAGTAATAATGTTCGGTTCTCTTTGTACATCATATCTGGAGGAACAGGTTGTTTTTTCTCCGTATTGGTGGCGGTAATTTCTATCATATGGTCAAGGGTGGTGTCTGCCAGCTCTCTACTATAAAGTTACTGTTTTTCTGTTAGTAACTAGTAAGTATTTTGTGGAGAGATACTTTGATACTATGTAAATATCCTGGTTTTCATCATACTTTTTTTTTTTTGAGAGGAGTCTCACTCTGTTTCCCAGGCTGGAGTGCAGTGGCATGATCTCGGCTCACTGCAACCTCTGCCACCCAGGTTCAAGTGATTCTCCTGCCTCAGCCTCTTGAGTAGCTGGAATTACAGGCACCTGCCACCACGCCTGGCTAACTTTTGTAGTTTTCAGTAGAGATGGGGTTTCACCATCTTGGCCAGGCTGGTCTTGAACTCCTGGCCTTGTGATCCACCCGCCTTGGCCTCCCAAAGTGCTGGGATTACAGGTGTCAGCCACTGCACCTGGCCTGTTTTTTGTTTTTTAAGTATCTATTGATGCTTGTTTGTCAGAAAGTTATTACTGTGATGTTTACAAAATGGTGATTTTTCTATTTTTTTGTGTATTTATTAGATGGAAACCCACTTTAAGAAAGAACTTTGTGGGCCAGGCGCAGTGGCTGATGCCTATGATCCTAGCACTTTAAGAGGCCAAGGCGGGCAGATTACCTGAGGTCAGGAGTTTGAGACCAACCTGACCAACATGGAGAAGCCCCGTCTCTACTAAAAATACAAAATTAGCTGGGCGTGGTGGCACATGCCTGTAATCCCAGCTACTAGGGAGGCCGAGGCAGGAGCATCACTTGAACCTGGGAGGCGGAGGTTGCGGTGAGCCGAGATTGGTCCATTGCACTCCAGCCTGGGCAACAAGAGTGAAACTCTGTCTCAGAAAAAAAAAAAAAAAGAACTTTGTCTTCTCCCCTGTGTGTTACTCAGTGATTTATATCACTGTGTACTCTTGGACCTTCATTTTATTCTATGGGTTGTAATCTACTCATTTTGTTGCTCAAAGTGCACCGTATTTGGCCACTGAGAGCCTCTTCAAGTTGGGCCTGTGTCCCTTTGACATGTCTCCAACATTTATGAGCACTTCCTTACTCTTTTGGAACCTTCAGGTATTCCTGGCTTATTATGTCCTTCCCCTGCCCCAGCTCTGGAATCAGCTGTTTCTCCCAGGAACCCTGGTTCCTTTTGTTGGAGGTGGTATATAGAGACCAATTTCTGGGTGCTAAGTGTGCTCTTTTGTATGAGGGTTTCATTGCTTCTGGGCCCTCTCAGGTGGCAGAGCTAGGAATTATATGTATGCATTAACATGTATACATATATTGAGCTGTTATATCTATTTATATACATTCATTAAAACCTGTGAATTCATATTGATTCCTCCGATTCCATTCCAGCACCATAGGGTTCATGCTATTCTCCCCCTTATTTGAAACTCTTTGACAATGAGAAACTTACCTCTTATCCACTAGATATTAACTTAGTGTAAATCCCAGAATGCATAATTTCAGAAGTTCTAACTCGTACTCCTGTGAAAAATCTACAACTAAAACTACAGTTTTTGTGAACATTCTTGTCTTTAAAGTATTCAAAATATGTTTTTCAAAGTTACTTAGCTTAGTTCTTTTCTTCCCCCACTCAGATTTCAGTATGGTGATGTTAATCATTTGTAATATAGTTAGCTTCATTTGTTTGTTTGTCTTCCATTTTGGTTCTCCCCAAATCCTTGTTGATTGTATTTATTTGCTGCTTTGAGTGCTGAACCATTAACATGGTCCTAAAAGTCAGAACTATACAAAGCAGTGTTACTTCCTCTTTCTTTTCTACTCTGTGCTACAGCCCCTTGTAGAGAATAAATCTCATTAGTTTCTTTTCTTTTCTTTTTTTTTTTTTTTTTAAGATGGAGTCTTGCTGTTTTGCCCAGGCTGGAGTGCAGTGGTGTGATCTGGGCTCACTGCAACATCTGCCTCCCAGGTTCAAACAATTCTCATGCCTCAGCCTCCCGAGTAGCTAGGATTACAATTGTGCACCACCACGCCCAGCTAATTTTTGTAGACACGTGGTTTCATTTTGGCCAGGCTGATCTCGAACTCTTGACCTCAGGGGATCCATCTGCCTCAGCCTCCCAAAGTGCTAGCTAGGATTATAGGCGTGAGCCACCATGCCCGCCCTAGTTTCTCATTTATCATTTCTATGTTTCTTTTACACAAATGTATGTACACAGATACATACACATTCTTCTTTTTTTTTACACTATAAATTCAGTTTCCCACTTTGCTTTTTGTACCTGAGAGCGTATACTAGAAATCACTCCATCCTGGGTTTTTTTTTTCCCCTAACAGCTGCATTGTGTTTCACATGTGAATATACCATAGTTAATTCAACCATTCTCCCATATCTGGGCATTTAGATTCCTTCACCAGTATTTTATTTACATTTACAAACAAAGCCGCAATGAATAACCTTTTACACATATATTTTTATATCGTCAGAAGTGTCTTTTCAAGGTAAATTCCTAAAAGTGGGACCACTGGTTCACAAGGTGAGTGCAGATGTAGTTCTGTGAGGTTCTGCCAGATTCCAGTTATGCCAGTTTGCCTTGCCTGCAGTAGTGGAGTGCCCATTTCCCCACAGCCTGGCAAGCAGCATGTGTTGTCCAACTTTAATTTTTTTTTTTTTTTGCCAAGCTGATAGTTGAGAAATGGTTATCTCAGTATGGTTTTAATTTGCATTTCTCTAATTGTGAGTAAGGTTGAACATCTTTTCATGTGTTTAAAGACCATTTTATAATTTTGTGAATTGTTTATTCATGTCTCTTCCCATTTTTCTGTTGAGTTTTTATAAGCATTCTTTATATAGATAGGAATACTAGTCCTGTATCTGTGATAAATGGTGCATTTATTTTTTCCCTCTTTATCAGTTGTGTTTTAAGGTTTTTTTTGCCATGCAAAAATTTTTCATTTTTTTTCTTTCTTCAAATTTTTCATTTTATGTAGTCCAATTTATACTGTTTAAGGATTGTCAATGGAGTTTTGAGTCAGTAATTAGAAAGTAAGCTTTTCCCTACATGGAGTTAAAAGAGGAATTTACCCATGTTTTCTTCTAGAACTTGTGGGATTTCATTTTTTCATATTTACATCCTGAGCCATTTGGAGTTTCTCTTCTTGTGCATGGCATAAAATACAGATCTAATTCTATCTTTTTCAAAATGGCTTCCCAGCTATCCCAGAACCACTTATTATTAAGTCTGCCTTTGCCCTAGTGATTTGAAGGTCCTGTTTATCATATATTAAATTTCTTTTTCTATTTTGAGTCACTTGTGGACTTTATTTTCTGTTCTTCTGATCCATTTGTCTCTTCATGTGTCTGGACTACACTTTACATAGGCTTCAGAGTATGTTTTAGTGTCTGGTATGGTTTGTCTTTTTTTTTTTTTTTTTTTTTTTTTTTTGAGACGGAGTCTCGCTCTGTCGCCCAGGCTGGAGTGCAGTGGCCGGATCTCAGCTCACTTGCAAGCTCCGCCTCCCGGGTTTACGCCATTCTCCTGCCTCAGCCTCCCGAGTAGCTGGGACTACAGGCACCCGCCACCTCGCCTGGCTAGTTTTTTGTATTTTTTAGTAGAAACGGGGTTTCACTGTGTTAGCCAGGATGGTCTCGATCTCCTGACCTCGTGATCCGCCCGTCTCGGCCTCCCAAAGTGCTGGGATTACAGGCTTGAGCCACCGCGCCCGGCCTGGTATGGTTCGTCTTTGTGGCAGTGCTCTCTTGGCTGTTCTTGAAGGTTTGTTTGTTTGTTTATTTAGAGACAGAGTCTCACTCTGTTGCCTAGGCTGGAGTGCAGTAGTGCAATCTTGGCTCACTGCAACTTCTGCCTCCCGGGTTCAAGTGATTCTCCTGCCTCAGACTCCTGGGTAGCAGGGATTACAGGCGCGTGCCACCACACCCAGTTAATTTTTGTATTTTCAGTAGAGACACAGTTTCACCATGTTGGCCAGGCTGGTCTTGAACTCCTGGCCTCAGGTGATCTGCCTGCCTCGGCCTCCCAAAGTTCTGGGGTTACAGGCGTGAGCCACCGCACCCAGCCAGGTTTATTTTAAATTTGAACTTTAATATCAACTTATCTTTTCTATAAAAAATTTATTCAAATTTTTAGGCCGGGTACTGTGGCTTACGCCTGTAATCCCAGCACTTTGGGAGGCCGAGGCGGGCGGATCACTTGAGTTTGAGACCAGCCTGGCCAACATGGTGAAACCCTGTCTCTATTGAAAATACAAAAATTAGCCAGGCATGGTGGTGTGCGCCTGTAATCCCAGCTACCCAGAAGTCTGAGACAGGAGAATCACTTGAATTCCAGAGGCAGAGGTTGCAGTGAGCCAAGATCGTGCCACTGAATTCTGGCCTGGGTGACAGATCAAGACTCTGTCTCAAAACAAACAAAATTATTCACATTTTCTTAAATTTGTTAACTTGGGGAAAACTGACATTTTCATTCTTTCCAGAAATAGGCAATATGTTTCCATTTGTTTAAGTCTACTTTTGTCTTTCAGGAGTGTTTTAACGTTCCCCTTGTATAGGTTTTGTACATTTACTTTTTTATCTTATTTATTTTTTGAGACAGGGTCTTGCTCTGTCATCCAGGCTGGAGTGCAGTGGTGTGATCTCAGCCCACTGCAGCCTCCACTTTCCAAGCTCAAGTGATCCACCTTATCTTCCCAAGGAGCTGGGACTACAGGCACACACCACACACCCAGCTAATTTTTTTTTTTTTTTTTTTTTTTTTTTTTTTGCAGAGACAGGATTTTGCCATGTTTTCCAGGCTAGTCTCCAACTCCTGGGTACAGGCAATCCTCCTGCCTTGGCCTCCCAAAGTGCTGGAATTACAAGTGTGAGCCACTGTGCCCGGCCTATGTATTTATTACTAAGTTTATTCCTAAATAACCTCTGTTGCTACTATACATGGAGTTTTCTCTACCATTATTTTCTCTGCCTATTATGTATGTGAAGACTATTTTTTTGTGTGTTAATTTTATACCCTGCTACCTTGCTGAATTATGTTATTGTTTCCATTAATCATTGATTGTCTCAGGTTTTCTAGGCATACTATCATTTTATATAGAAATTGTTTTATTCTTTAATGCCTCCAATTTATCTCTTCAGCTGCATTAAGTACGATGCTGCGTAGCAGTGGAATGAGGGAGCTCCTTTTTTAGTTCCTGATCCTAGTGGAAAGGTGTGGCACACACTTTTGTGTTTTACTTTTGCTCCTGCTGTTGTTCCTACACCCTGGGGTGATCATATTTCTTTCTTCTCTACCTTTCAAACTTTTAATTTTATTTTTTACCCACACTACACAGATGTAGCCCTTTTAAACTTTTATCCACCCTTCAAGGCCTGGCTCAAATGACACTTCTCCTTTTGAAGCCTTCTAATTCTAGTCAGAACATTTTGTTCATCCTATTCCTTCGTTATTTTTTAATTTTTAATTTTTTTTTAAATGGAGTTTCACTCTGTCGCCCAGGCTGGAGTGCGGTGGTGCTGTCTTGGCTCACTGCAACCTCTGCCTCCCAGGTTCAAGCAATTCTCTTGCCTCAGCCTCCCAAATAGCTGGGATTGCGGGCACCTGCCACCACACCCAGCTAATTTTTGTATTTTTAGTAGAGACAGGGTTTTACCACGTTGGCCAGGCTGCCCTTGAACTCCTTACCTCAGGTGATCCGCTCTCAGCCTCCCAACGTGCTGGGATTACAGGCGTGAGCCACCGCCTGGCCCTATTAATTCGTTATTATGCCACACGATAATTCTTTATGTGTACTTTTACACCACTAGGCAGAGTAGGAGCTGCCCAAGGGCAGGCCTGAATCTTACCTCTGTGTTCCTAGTGTAGAGCCAGGAATTGGCACAGCTTCTGCTCTGCCTTGGGATATCTTCAGGTGATATCACAGAATTCCAAAATGAAATCAATTTTAATTCAGTTTATTTTAAAAAAGAAGTATATGCGAGGTGTGCTACTTTAGGAAAGAGAATTTTCAAAATTAAATTATGATAGATACCGCCATATTCTAAACAATGACCAGTGGCTTTTTCTGCTGTGGATTTTTTTTTTCTTTTCTATTTGAGTCAGAAGCTTACTCTGTCACCCAGGCTGGAGTGCAGTGGCATAATCTTGGCTCACTGCAACCTCCACCTCCTGAGTTCAAGCGATTCTCCTGCATCAGCCTCCCAAGTAGCTAGGATTACAGGCATATGCCACCACTCCCAGCTAATTTTTTAATTTTTTGGTAGACGTGGAGTTTTACTGTTGCCCAGGCTTGTTTCAAACTCCTGACCTCAAGTGATCTGCCCACCTTGGCCTCCCAAAGTGCTGGGATTATAGGCATGAGCCACCGCACCTGGCCATGCCCAGCTAATTTTTGTATTTTTTGATAGAGCCAGGGTTTCAGTGTGTTGGCCAGGCTGGTCCCGGACTCCTGACCTCAGGTGATCCACCTGTCTTGGCGTCCCAAAGTCTGGGATTATAGACATGAGCCACCGTGCCTGACCTGCTGTGGATTTTTCATTAAGTTTAAACCAGAAGTTATAGACGGCTCTCGGGGGCATCAAAATAGGGACAATATGTATATTAGTAAAAAAAAAAAAAAAAAAAAAAAAAAAAGATTTTATAACTCTCTTCTTACCCAACTCATATTGGATTTGAGGTTAATTTCTGGTTGCATGGGTGTTCTCAAGGTTCCTCCATTAGATTACTAGACATGGAGAAGGGCCCCATTATCCAGCCATATGAGACTCACAGGCTGAAGGTGGGGACAAGGGAGGGTAGCAAATAGTGTTTAAGCCAGTAGCAAATTCAGGGCAGCTCTCAAAGATTAAAGAAAACCTCAGCTTTCAAGTCTCATACAGCACCACAAACATTATCAAGAGCTCTTTGCACGTGATGATGTACATGGGCAGACACAGGTGCTATATTTAGGTCTTTTCTAGCCTTAGGATCTTGACCTTGGTGAAGACTAGACTCTTTAGAGGCAATTGAAACCATGCCTCCAATTGGCCGGACACAGTGGCTCATGCCTGTAATCCCAGCACTTTGGGAGGCCAAGGCAGGCGGATCACAAGGTCAGGCGATCGAGACTATCCTGGCTAACACAGTGAAACCCCATCTCTACTAAAAATACAAAAAATTAGCTGGGTGTGGTGGTGGGCGCCTGTAGTCCCAGCTACTCGAGAGGCTGAGGCAGGAGAATGGCATGAATCCGGGAGGCGGAGCTTGCAGTGAGCTGAGATCACGCCACTGCACTCTAGCCTGGGTGACAGAGCGAGACGACGTCTCAAAAAAAAAAAAAAAAAGAAAAGAAAAACCATGCCTCCCATTATGACCAGATCAGTATGCTAGTTTCCCAATGACCCTCTAACAAATTGCCACAAATTTAGTGGCTTGAAACAACATGACTTGAGTATCTTACAGTTCTGAAGGTCGGAAGTCCTAATTGGGTCTCACTGGGCTAAAATCAAGGTGTCATCAGAGCTGTGTTCCCTTCAGGAGACTCTGGGGGAGAATCTGCTTTCTTGCCCTTTCCAGCTTCTAGAGGCCACTTCCATTCTTTGCTTTGTAGTTCCTTTCCAGCTTCAAAATCAGCAACGGCTGTTTTTTTCCACATAGCCGCACTCTGACCTTAACTCTTCTGTCTCCCTCTTCCATTTCTAAGGATCTCTGTGATTACATTGGGCCCACTTGGCTATTCCACATCAGCAATTAGAAACCTTAATTCCAATTGCTACCTTAATTCCTCTTTGCAGTGTGACATAACATTTTCAGAGGTTCATGGGCTTAGTATATAGACCTCTTTAGGAACCATTATCTTGCCTATCACAGCTGTCTGGGGAGCAGGTTCAACAGCTGCAAGGCAAGCCTTGCAGAGGGCATCTTCACCTTCTGAGACATGAGGATGACCCAAGAACAGGGCTCATTCATTTGTTCTCTTGTGGTACCATGCAGCTCCAAATATTTCTTGAGAGCTGTGTCCTAGACAGCCATGCTAGGGATACTACAGTGAACAAAATAAACAAGCTTCCTCAACTTATTTAGAGACTAGAATGGGTATCAGGTATTGGGACTAGGGTATAGGTATAACATAGTCACATGACTAAATATATAATTTTTAAAAGGCTGTGTTTAGTTCAATAAAGGAGAAGTTCAGGGTGCTTGGAGAAGACTTAATGGTATGTACTGCCTTAATCCAGGTCAGAACGTCTTCCCCTTGAAACTGGTGTTTGAGCGGAGCTGGAAAGGATGAGGGCATGGGGGTGGGAGTAGAGCTCAGGGAGGGTGGCCTGTGCAAAGGCCCTGGCAGGGGAAGGAGCCTGGGGACTTGAAGGAGCTGAGGGATGGCCACTGTGGTTGGAGATCAGAGCCAGAGGGAGACGGTGGCACAAGGGGAGGCTAGAGCGCTTGGTAAGAGCCCAGATCATGTTGGAGAGTCCTGAAAGCTGTGCAAACGGCCAAAGTACCTGGGTATTTAAAATATTTGAATGGCTTTATCTGGGAGGGCTGACAGAGCTGAATGTTGACCAGATGACTTTAGCCGCTAGTGTTATATGAAAAACGGGCTTCAGTGAGGCAATAGTCACCCAATTGTAGCATCTGAGAGACAGTGATTACTTAGATGAGAAGTGGAGAGAGGTGGCTGAAATAGTTCATTTAGGAGCCAAAACTAGCAGGACTTGGTGATGGATTGGTTATGGGAGTTAAGGAAAAAGGTATCCAGGGAGGTCTTAGGTTTGGAGTAGATTCAGGGCTTAGTAGGACCATGAATTCAGTTTTGGATATGTTAAGGGAATGCTACTTGCATGTAAGCAGGTAAAGACCCACAGTGCCGCCCACCATCTTCCTCCCTGCAGGAGAGCTCTACCCCAGACTCATAAGGCCTCAAATGGCAACAGCGCTGAAGTTAAGAAACCCAAGTTCAGAAGCTGCTTAGAAGAGGGCAAGCCAGCTAAGCTAAGAGCAGCCAGGAGAGTGCAGCATGAGAAAGATGTGTCAGAGTGAATATCAAGTGGGGAGGACTGAAAATGGGTCCTGACTTTAAGGATGTGGTAAATTCTAGGGGGGTTTCTGTGATATGGGGGTCAGTGAGGGAGAAGTGTTTTTTTTTTTTTTTTTTTTTTTTTTTTTTTTTGAGATGGAGTCTGGCTCTGTCACCCAGGCTGGAGTGCAGTGGCCGGATCTCTGCTCACCGCAAGCTCCTCCTCCCGGGTTTACGCCATTCTCCTGCCTCAGCCTCCGGAGTAGCTGGGACTACAGGCGCCCGCCACCTCGCCCGGCTAGTTTTTTGTACTTTTTAGTAGAGACGGGGTTTCACCGTGTTAGCCAGGATGGTCTCGATCTCCTGACCTCATGATCCGCCCGTCTCGGCCTCCCAAAGTGCTGGGATTACAGGCTTGAGCCACCGCGCCCGGCCTGTTTTTTTTTTTTTTAAGACAGTCTTGCTCTGTTGCCCAGGCTGGAGTGCAGGGGCGCGATCTCGGCTCACTACAACCTCTACCTCCCGGGTTCAAGTGATTCTTAGGCCTCAGCCTCCTAAGTAGCTGGGATTACAGGCATACATCACCACCCAGCTAATTTTTTTGTATTTTAGTAGACAGGGTTTCCCAGGCTGGTCTCGAACTCCTGAGCTCAGGTGATCCACCCGCCTTGGCCTCCCAAAGTGCTGGGATTACAGGTGTGAGCTACTGTGCCTGACCTAGAGAAGCTTTTTAAAAGTAAAGAGTAGGAGAATGAGAAGATGGAGACAATGGGTGTAGACAGCTCTACAAGTAGAGATAAAGCGGTAACTGAAGGAAATGGGATAAGGTTAGGCTATTTGTTTGTTTGTTTATTTATTTATTTAGAGACAGAGTTTCACTCTTGTTGCCCAGGCTGGCAGTGACTCAATCTCAGCTCACTGCAACCTCCCAGGCTGGCAGTGACTCAATCTCAGCTCACTGCAACCTCCGCCTCCCAGGTTCAAGTGATTCTCCTGCCCCAGCCTCCCTAGTAGCTGGGATTACAGGCACCCGCCACCATGCCCAGCTAATTTTTTGTATTTTTAGTAGAGACAGGGTTTCACTATGTTGACCAGGCTGGTCTCAAACTCCTGAGGTCTCGAGCTCAGGCGATCCACCTGCCTCAGCCTCCTAAAAGTGCTGGGATTACAGGTATGAGTCACTGTGCCTGGCTATTTCTGTATTTTAAAGATAAGAAGACTGGGCCCAGTGGCTCATGCCTGTAATTCTAGCACTTTGGGAGGCCAAGGCAGGAGGATTAATTAAAGCCAGGAGTTTGAGACCAACCTGGGCCACATAGCAAGACCCTGTCTTTATGAGGGGAAAAAAAAACAAAACTGTGCATAGTGGTGCATGCCTGTAGTTACAGCTACTCCAGAGGCTGAGGTGGGAGGATTGCCCAGGAGTTTAAGGCTGTGGTGAGATGTGATCACACAGCTGCACTGCAACCTGGGCAATAGGGCAAGACCTGATCACAAATAAAAAAGTAAAGATGAGAGGCATTTGAGCATTTGAAAATGCTAATATTCTGAGGGGGCTGGGATGCGGAGATAGGGAATGACTGGCTTTAACCTGGAAGGGGGGCTTTTGCTGTAGCAGGAGGGGAAGGAAAGATGGATGAATTCATCCAGTGGCCTACAGAGGCTTCCTTGACCTCTGCCTTTCACAGTTCTGGTGGAAGCTTTGATGGCTCAGGAGGGGAGTCAGCAGCAGACCATTGATCCCAAACTGAAGATTGTCGTGTGCCTTTGAAGTCAGGGAAAGGTATAGTTTTAGGACTTGTTG
The DNA here is from genome assembly GCF_047675955.1 of Chlorocebus sabaeus. Lineage (NCBI taxonomy): Eukaryota > Metazoa > Chordata > Mammalia > Primates > Cercopithecidae > Chlorocebus > Chlorocebus sabaeus. The sequence goes on from NC_132914.1 coordinate 107,669,190, forward strand.
GACCAATAATGAAGGTTCTGGGTGTTCTGTGAACCATCACCAGCAAAGAGGGATATAATACTGGTCAGATTTCTGAAGAGGACTGTCACCTGGAGCATTTAATGAGCAAACTTTCTCTTTGGAATCAACAGTGCAGTTCCTTTTTTCCCTCCAGTTTTCTTGCATGTTCTTTGGAGCAGTTTCTTCTGACCAGCAAGAACACTTCAACCACCCTTTCGACAGTCTGGCAAGAGCAAGTGACAGTGAAGAGGACATGAATAATGGCAGTTTCTCTATATTCTAATGCTTAATGGTGTCTGAGCTGGCCCACAGCCCAGTGACTGGCTCATTTGCCCCTCAAGCACGAGTTTGCATGTTTAGTGTCTAAAAGAGGTTGTCCAGGACTTCCTTGGAATGGAGGATGGGCTTTTAAACCACATCACCTTGTACAACAACCATATCTAGAAATAGCTGTTTGTCAAGTGTATGTAACTTGCTTTAAATCCATTATGCTACTTGGGAGGCAGAAGAGTTTTCTGTGAAGGAAAAAAGCCCATTAGAGTTATTCAGTTCAATGCATGTTCACCCTAGAGCTTTCAACATCTTTGCTAGTTTTATAAAGGTATTTAAACTTTATTCAACAGCCATTTGGAGTGCATCAAGATGGCTTGAAATGGAATTTTGTGATTTGTAGTCAGGTATCTTTTGTATTTGATTGCAAACATTTGGATTTTAGTTTTCTCATGTAATACCATGGCCTTTTTTGTCCATTGTTTTTTATATTTTAAGTAGAATAAACCCTGCAAAAAAGAGCAAGAATAAAAATATATAGTCACCTTCACTTGGTTTTTTTAGACGGAGTCTCACTTTGTCACTCAGGCTTAAGTGCAGTGGTGCCATCTCTGCTCACTGCAATATCTGCCTCCCAGGTCCAAGTGATTCTCCTGCCTCAGCCTCCAACGTTGGCTGGGATTGCAGGTGCGTGCCACTATGGCGGGCTAATTTTTTGTATTTTGTAGAGACAGGGTTTCACCTTGTTGGTCAGGCTGGTCTTGAACTCCTGATCTCAAGTGATCTGCCCACCTCAGCCTCCCAAAGTGCTGGGATTACAGGCTTGAGCCACTGCGCCCAGCCTGGAGTGTTTTTACGTATTATAAAATTTTATTTCTGGCTGGGCGCGGTGGCTCAAGCCTGTAATCCCAGCACTTTGGGAGGCCGAGACGGGCGGATCACGAGGTCAGGAGATTGAAACCATCCTGGCTAAAGCGGTGAAACCCCGTCTCTACTAAAAAAATACAAAGAAACTAGCTGGGCGAGGTGGCGGGTGCCTGTAGTCCCACCTACTTGGGAGGCTGAGGCAGGAGAATGGCCTAAACCCGGGAGGCGGAACTTGCAATGAGCTGAGATCCGGCCACTGCATTCCAGCCTGGGCAACAGAGCGAGACTCTGTCTCAAAAAAAAAAAAAATTTTTATTTCTTAACCTCAAATTGTTCTGATTTTCAGATGTGATTTTTTATTTTGCAGTGTGATGCAGAAAAGAATTTAATGGAAATGATGCCAAATATTTCTGTATTATCTGACATAGAACAGTATCCTCCACTGCCAAGACAGCCTGAGTCTGGAGTGGAATAAGGTGGAAGACAGATGTCTCTGTTCTTTGGCCCTTTAAGAGTTATTAGCTTTTTACCTGTACAAATGGACTAAAAAATCTGGCACAAAACATAGTTATGTAATGTCTTATGATGTGTGCCTCTCCCTCCCCCAAACCTGTTTACAGTCAATTATAACCTGACAAACGAGACTTTTGTAACATCTTATTGTTAAGTCTTTCTGAAATCTTCAAACCTAAGGAAATGTTAACTGGCAAGCAATTGTAGTTTAGACTTTGTGAGAAATTCATAAAGGTGGCGGAGTAGATTAGCATGCTTTAGAACTGTGAATAGAGTTCTAACTGAAACCAGAATGAATTTGGCTCTTGTAGCTTAGTAATGAGTCATAGCTACCCACAATAACCTAATAAAAACTCAAGTTCATCCCAAGATGTTCTTAGTGAATGAAAATGGGCCTTAACCAAGCTTTTTGTGGTAATTGGCAATGCCCACATAATTTCAACTAAGTCCTTTCACATGGTAGGCTGAAGATTTATGTATCTTATGCTTACACTGATGATTAACACTGAATTTCTGATATTTCTAACAAATGCAGATTTGTTAGATACAGGGAGCTTTTATACACAAGAGTAACTCTGTAGGTCTCTGCTGAGGATAACATTTCTGGTTCATTCATTGAAATAGGCAGAGTGGTTTAGGTCTTGAAAGCATCATCATCAGTAATAGCCTGGATGCAGCATTGGACTATTAAAGATAGTTAACACTAGTGGGGCATAGTGGCTCATGCCTGTAATCCCAGCACTTTGGGAGGCCCAGGTGGGAGGATCACTTAAGCCCAGCAGTTCAAGACCAGCGTGGACAACATGGTGAGATCCCATCTCTACAAAAAATACAAAAATTAGCCGGGCACTTTGGATTTTCGAATTTGGATACAAAGTGCTAAGTTGAAATACAGTCATCTGTTGCATAACAAAGTTTTGGTCAATGATGGACCGCACAGACAGTGGTGGTCCCATAAGATAATGGAGTTGCCCTATACAGGTGTACCGTTTTTTGTCTTTCATACCATAGTTTTGGCTGAACCATTTCTATGTTTAGATATTAAAATGCTTACTGTTGTGTTACAACTGCCTACAGTATTCAGTACAGTAACATGCTATACAGGTTTGTCGCCTAGGAGCAATAGGCTATCCATATAGTCCAGATGTGTAGTAGGCTAGATCATCTAGGCTTGTGTCAGTACACAATGATGAAATTGCTAAGGATGCATCTGTCAGAACATCTCTGTTGTTAAACAACACGACTGTACACCAGATTTTTTTTGTAGTTTCCCTCTATACTTCCCTCTATATATGGAAGGTGCAAAGCCTCAGCTGGGAAAAACTTCTATAATTTACCTTCAATTGTCAGTCCATTTTGATGAATTTCTGAGGAAGCTCACCTGATGTAGTGAAGCAGCCAGTTGGAGCCAGTTAAAGTAGTAGCATATATTCAGTGCTAGAATGACTAGGAGGCTTAGAAATGAGGACTTGAGACGAACAAACTCAGTGTCAAGGGCTGGTGTCTCACTTAGTTACTATTCAAACCAAAAGAAGTACACAGATTAGTATAAATACTATGTTTATTAAATATCTTTACAGTTTATTTAAATGTATTTACAGAACTATTCCTGCATAAGTTATAATTCAGACATCCAAATTCAGGTAATTGCCTCTTGGGTAATAAGACAAATAATGATAGTCTCAACAGAAAAAAAGCAGCTCATTAGTATACACACAGATTCTAATTTGCTTCATTATTTAGCCATCTTTGCCACAAACTACCTGCTAACAGTTAAAATTTTGACATGGACACATTTTAGTTGAGAAGTTCAATTTTGCAAAGAATTTAATTTTAAATACATAGAATCCAAATATGTTCTGCTTCATGTTTTGTTTTATAAGCAGATTTTGGTTTTTTGATACTGTAAAATTTTTAAAATGCAAAAATGTGATACAGTTTCCAGAGAAACTGAATGCTGTAGCTTCTACCAAAGACAGCTGGTATAAGGTGACCTAAGGAACCATGAACTTACCCAAGTACAAATGTTTACAGTTCGAGCCAATATCTTGTTTACATTCTCCCAAACACTCAAAGCTGACTCAATAAATTCCCACAATTCCTGCCTAACTTGTTACTTGGTATGGTGGGCTAGTGGTACTGAAGGTGGTTTCCATCTCCGGGCTACTGTCCTATCCAGAACACACGCAGCTGATAGGAGACGATGTTCTCCCATCACGCAAAGCTTGAAACCGAGTTTCTAATCTAGACACAGCCCAACCCCCAGACATGCATACCTGGAATGGATTCTTTTGTGACTTAGTACCCATCAACCATGTCAAGCAAATACAGTAACTCAGGACAAATAACTTGTTCCCCCTGCCTCCCATTTCTTCTTTTAGTTTTCAGAGCCTATAGACTCTATTGCATCTCCATTTGGTAAATTTTTTTTTTTTTTTTTTGTGCGCAGGCAGCTTAAGTTCATAGGAAGAAATAAGGTTCTGATATGTTTAGAGTGCACATTTTAAAACAGAACAAAATAAAAATTTCAAGCATGTGATAAAAATATTGATTTTTATAATACAGTATTGCTTTATAAATATAGATGGAAAAGCTATAAACTTTACTGGTCTTTGGTGCATCCAGAGAGGGATAATTTGCCATTTGTAAATTAGAAATCCAAATTTTTTCTTTTGTTATAAAAGTCCATTACATGAGGCAAGTGTGTGTGTGTGTGTGTGTGGCTTAAAATACAATTAACACACACATCAGGTTCAGAATCAGACCCACCAAGTGGTACAGCACAGTAACAACCCATGGAAGCTTGGGTCTGTGACCTGGAAAATTCTACTATGGGTCCAACACAGCCTCTGACCACTGAGAGTAGGAGAGATACTTGTTAAGCAGCACTCCAACTGACCCCCCCGGCAGTCATAAAATTAAGTGCATAACACAAAAAGAACAGGGGAAAATAGAGAAAATATTTTATGTCACTAATCTATAGGCCAGATCCAAAGTCAATTCCACTGTGAAACTCAATTCTTGCCCCACTACTTTCAGTATCACTGGAACAAACACATTGTCAATTTCTAACAATCATTTCTCAAAAAGGTAAGCTGAGTAAATGAGTTGTGTATAACACCACCAATCTAGCTTTACAAAGATTGTGTTTGACAGGTTAAATGAGAGCAGAGAAAAACGAGAAACTTGACGAGCATTGCTCTTACCAGGAATTAAACATAGGCGTTGGAAAATGAATGCAAAATATATCCAGATCATAAGGCTACATACCTCTTACCAAAAATAATTGAAAACCTAAACAAAAGAGCTGAAGTTGTCAATCCTAATATAAATGTATTCCTTCTAACAAAACCCTTCTGGATGCAACTTTGTTTACTTTTTAAATACACAGAGACTGCAAATAGTTTGTGCAAAATAAATACCCCGCCACTTGCCATTCATGCTTCTGTGTTTTATCATAGCATGATTTCTCCTTAAATAGAGTCTCCCTCCAGACCCCCCACCCCGCCCCCACCTCGTCTACCAAAGAATTCTGTTTTGTCAAGTTAGGGTAGTTAAGGCATTCTGACATGTAATTAAAGGTGATTCAAAATAGATTATCTAACATTATGCCAATTTAGGAATAGTAGATAAATTACTGAACGGCTTACAAATGAATAACTCATTCTTATTATAAATGAAATGCCTGTTACAAGCATGATGCATTGAAATATAGTAATGACATGTACATGGTACATGTTAAACAATTTTAAATAAAAGCTTGACAGATACTCAAATATACAGTACAAATTCACAAAACAAAATCTTTTAAAACAAGTTGAGGTAACCTCAAACATAAATTTTAATGCAATAAACCAGGGAGTCAGTATCTCCTTTAGAGAAAGACTTTCTATATTCTCAAGTAGATTCTCATCAGGTTTAATTGCATTCTCATCTATACACCAATGTTACCTGACTTATATATAAAACATGGCTTTAATTTAAGGATTTCTAAGTATATATTTTTTTCTACCACCAAGTTAATGAAGGAAAACACTGACCCAAAAATATATATCTTTACAGCAGTCCACTTGTACACAAACCTTAAAAATAAGTTTCAGCTTGCAGATAATGGGAAAACTGAATGTGGGGTAGTTTTGTAAGGAAACTATACACTGCAAAATGGCTATTCGGAAACTGTAAACATTAAGCTTTGATTCAGAAACCCCTACATTTCTGTGTGGGGTAACTGTAAATGTCAGATCATCACTGGGAGTTTTCCTCATGGACGTCTGTGCTGCTACCGCTGCACACAGTGCTCTCTCCACATGGACTCACTGGATTTGGTGCATGCTCTATAGAAAGCAAGGCTACTAATAAAAGGTCTGAGAGTACAAGTATGAGTAGGTAGCATGACCACTGAAAGCCAACAAAATTCAAAGTTACAGTCGTTTGTTCTCAACCCTTCAGGCCTTGGGCCCTAGAGTTCCCATTCGGGGGCATCCTATCAGACAACTAGGAGGAATTTCAGCCTAACATTAAATTTCTAGGCTTTGAGAGGTTTTACAATCTTGAATAATATTTCCATAAAAAAATACTGGTAAAGTGTCTCCCCCACCCCTCCTGGTGATCAGACCTTAGCCTGTGATTTGGACTAATCAATAAACTGCCAAAACTTTAACCACAGGAACACAAGCATCTTTTTAAAAGCATGAAATATTTGCACCCATAGAACTAAAATGGATTTTTCTCCCGATTTGTAACAAAAAAGCTTCTGGGATCAAAACTGTATAACCCAGAGCAATGTTTTAGAGCAGAATCATAAGCCCCTGAAAAATAGGAGTTTATAACAAAGACATAAAGCCACACCAATCATCATAACAAAGACTATGCCTGTGGAGTACACATGTAACATTTCTTTTGATGAATAATGTATGTTTCTAGATGTATCATTACGTACAATTTGTGTTAGACTTGTACAATCCCTTTAGCACACTAGGATTTTGAATTCACTTTACCAACATTACTCTTTTCAATACTTTAACTACTTTTGAAAAGAAACAGCCACAGTGGCACTGAACACCTCCATCCCCATCATGGAAAGAACATCGAGAAATGAAGGTCAATCTTCAAATCTTGGATCTCTTCAATTGCTGCCGGCAGATATGAGCTAGTGAATGATAGTAGTGGTTCTCAACAAAGATCTCAATGGGTCTCAAGAAGACAGGCAAAAGACTTACATCACTGGCCATTGAGATCAGTGGCAAAGAAATGTGGTCCTGCCAGCAGGATCAGCACACATGGCAGGGGAAATTTGGGATGATGAAAGGAAAGGCAGGACTCGACACCTCGGCTAGTCTGTATACTCAGCCACTATTGAAAGAAGGACGGTGATGTCATCTGGCTTTCCACCTACAATGCAAATGAGAACCTATCAGTATATTTTAAAAGGAAAAGTCAATAAAAAATGTGTACTTAAATAAGTACTAGGAGACAAATGCTTGCATTCCAGGCAGTTTTGGTTTGTCAGTATACCCTAGTAGAATAAAGAAAAAAATATTTGATAAAGAAAAACAGTTAAACAAAACTCTAAGAAATTATATGAAACTGAAGCTTTAAAAAAAAAAAATCTTCCCTGCTCCTTTACAACAGGAGCTCTATTCAAACAGCCACCACATCCTCTGTTCACATTAATCACAGAGAATCTGACGAGAAAGTTACATGCTTCTATACCCACAATCCTAATTTAGACAAACATATCCAATGTTTTGAAACTAGGAATAGCCTTGTATTCTAATCTGCCAAACAGCTATGGCATGCACTTTTTTTCTATTTTAACATTTTTTGGAGGACTAAGAAATGTTTTACATGTCATAAAATTATATCAACAAGAAACTGACTAATTCTACTAGCTCTGATATGCTAGCACCAACATGTCATCCCAGCCCTGAGACGGAGCCACCAGCCTGCTCCCAAAGTCACACATCATGCAGTAGATAGGACAAGTCTTCAGTCAAGGGCAGTTTCACATTGCTTCCCTCTTCAAACCCTGCTGTGGCAATTTGGCAGGCAAATACTGTTGAGTCCCACAAAGCCAGAGGAAGGGAGAAGCGAAATGTCAGACACGTGAAAGGCAGAATGTTAAACTGTTAGGAATGTCCACGCACTCTGGGCAGAGCTCAGAGGCCTTTTGGGCTCAGGTCCAAGCACTGCGGTGGCAGCAATAAAGGGCTTCAGGTTCCACCTGCCTCTGTGGCCAGTGAGGTTCAGTTCTGAAGGGCATGCTGTGTGGGGAAGACATAACAACATGCACTTGCTCTCATCCTCCTGACCTTGCTGAAAGCCACCATTGCACAGCTTGGGGGCTGGGAGAGGACACCTCCACAGTCTCACCCAGAGCCCAGAATGCTCCACTCTACTGACACCATGTCCCCAGTCCCTATGACCTTCCCAAAGAATGCTTACCTCTCACATTTAATCCATTGTCACATGCAAACTGTGCAAAAGGTGACATATAATTTGGGTCGTAGGCCAGCTCATGAGCTTGCTCAGCAATGCTTCTTGCAGTCTGTTGTATACTCTCATAATTTGAATTCTAAGATAAAGCATGAGGAAGTTATTTTACCATAATGCTCAAGACAGTAACATATTTATCTAACCACCTTTTCCATCATTTAAGTTTTATTCTAGTTAGAAAAGACATTAAAACATTATGCCCTGGCTAATATGAACAAGACACCAGTGCTGCCTGCACAAGGTATCAATCAGAAAATCCTTTGCTATGGTGGCCTTATGCCCTAAAGTTTGGATTTTCATTTTTGCATTTTTCCCATTTGAAATTCTTAAGGTATTCTTGCTAAAATAGGATGAACTGAAAAGGCAGATTCTGATAGCCTTTGAAGGATACTTCAAAAACTTCCCTGCTTAGGAACACACCCTGGCCAACCCCAGTTTGCCTCCAAGAGCTGCCAGTTGCTCTAGTGAAAATACCTTCAGAATTTTGTATCAGGAGGAGATTCCTGTCTAGCTGTGAAATCTTGGGCCATAACTTTATCCTTGCTGCTCCAACTTCCTCATCTGCAAAACGGGGATGGGAACACGAGGTCCACTTCAGCTCTAGTTTCAGTATAATGACAGGTCTCTGCTTCAATGTCACCTCCTCAAAAAGGCCCTCCCTGACCAATCTATCTAAAGTAGTAGCAGTCCCTTCTACTCTCTATTCCCTTATCCAGCTTTGTTTTTCTTCTTATTTAGCACCCATATTACATCATAGATTTACTTCCCTGTATTTATCTATTTTCCTCCACTAGGATGTAAGTTCCATACAGGTAGGGACTGTGTAGATTCTGCTCACCACTGTGTCACCACACAGAACACAGTGCCTGCGACAAGGAAGCACCTCACACTGCACTCCACAGACAAGGCGTGGCACTAAGGAGTTCCTACACAGGGCTGTAGTTAATCCTCACTGCAACCCTATAAAAGAGGATCTTTAGGATGTCCCATTTTATGTGAAGAAAGTACTGCTTAAACAGTTTTAAGAACCCTAGATCTCAGCAACTTCAATAAATAATTAAAAAAGAAAGAAAGAAATGTACCCAAAGGCATACTTGTTAGAGGTAAAGACTCATGAGAAAAAGACTAATTTTCCCCAGAGTGTGTTCACAAAGCCAGGAAAAAGTCGAAAGCCTAGTTTTCACCTCCTTCCTCTCTCTATGGGAGAAACCCCAAACTATTTGGTTACCGGTGGCAGCTCAGGTCACATTGAGGCTTCCAGCGGCCTGCTGCCTTTGGCTGGCTCTGGCATGACTATTTCCTGTCTTTGCCTGATTCAACACCTGCTGGGTGTGTTAGAAGAATAAAAGGAGAAAAAGACAACCAGGACCCAACACCATTAGACACCATTAAAATGCAAATAAAGATACAAACAAGAAATGCCCTCCATCTAGACTTTTCCTACTTTTACCAGCCTATGAAAAACTTGGGTAGGAAGCTTCTTTTTCCAAGTGCTCTAATTATTTGAAAGACCAGAGCTATTATTAGTTTCCTGAAATTCACAAAATAGTTCTTTCCAAAACTGCAAAGAGATAATGCAACTGAATCCATAAAACTCAGCTGTCCAGAGAGGGCCACTGTTCCCAAGAGCTAACCTTTGAGTTAATTACCTTTAACTTTTTTAGCTCCTGAAGGATCATATAATCAGGCATGTTGTCAAAGAGTCCATCTGTTGCCGTCAGGATAATGTCTCCTAACTGGACATCAAAAGACGTGCTATCAGCAGCATCCGGACTGTGGCAAGGACAGGAGAGGGTCAAAGTTAAAAAGGCCCTTTAGAGATGAGTTCAAAATGTCCTACAGGCACTCTTTTACAATGTAATAAGCCTTCTGCAAGAAAAACTAATTTATAATAATGTAATCAATTTTTTTTAAAAAGTCACCCTGAAACTCCCAACCCTGAAAAAAGTTAATTGAAAACTAATATAAAATGTTTCAAAATTTTAACTGAAACTCCTGAGTAAAACCAAGTATGATGATTAGTCACAAGTGGCTGAGAAGGAGGAAGGGTTCTCTTCTGAGTCAGATCTAACACACCTCTAAAATCCAAGTGGAAATGAGTCTTTATTCCTAATACTTTAGAGCCAAATTCCATCCTCCCTCTCTCTCTCCTTTTTTTTGAGATGGAGTCTCGCTCTGTCGCCCAGGCTGGAGTGCAGTGGCATGATCTCTGCTCACTGCAAGCTCCACCCCTCCAGGTTCACGCCATTCTCCTGCCTCAGCCTCCCGGGTAGCTGGGACTATAGGCGCCCGCCACCACGCCCGGCTAATTCTTTTGTACTTTTAGTAAAGACGGGGTTTCACCGTGTTTGCCAGGATGGTCTTGATCTCCCGACCTTGTGATCTGCCTGCCTCGGCCTCCCAAAGTGCTGGGATTACAGGTGTGAGCTGCTGCGCCCAGCCTTTTTTTTTTTTTTTTGCAGACAATTGGAGACAAGTCTCACTCAGTCGTGGAGGCTGGAGTGCAGTGGCACGATATAGGCTCACTGCAACCTCTGCCTTCCAGGTTCAAGCGATTCTCCTGTCTCAGCCTCCCGAGTAGCTGGGACTACAGGTATGTAAAATAGTGCCTGTAGGACCACAGTCATGCACCACCATGCCCGGCTAATTTTTTTTTTTTTTACATTTTTAGTAGAGACAGGCTTTTGCCATGTTGGCCAGGCTGGTCTTGAACTCCTGACCTCAGGTGATCCACCTGCCCCGGCCTCCCAAAGTGCTGGGATTACAGGCGTGAGCCACTGTAATCACCAGTCGCCCAGCCCACCCTCTCTTATTCACATATTTCACTCATCAGTTTCCTTGGATATTCGAATCTGGCTCCTGGGGTGCTGTGAGGGTGGGATGATGAGTACCTGTGGAGAACAGCATGCCAATCCTGTAAGAATTCATTCACTGCTGGGCATGGTGGCTCACACCTGTAGTAATCCCAGCACTTTGGGAGGCCAAGGCAGGTGGATCACCTGAGGTCAGGAGTTCAAGACCAGCCTGACCAACATGGTGAAACTCCATCTCTACTAAAAATTTAAAAATTAGCTGGGCGTGGTGGCACACATTTGTAATCCCAGCTATTCAGGAGGCTGAGGCAGGAAAATTGCTTGAACCCAGGAGATGGAGGTTGCAGTGAGCCAGTGAGCCAAGATTGTGCCACTGCCTTCTAGCCTGGCGACAGAGTGAGACTTGGCCGGATCACTTGAGGTCAGGAGTTCGAGACCAGCCTGGTTACCAAAAATACAAAAAATTAGCCGGGCGTGGTGGCATGCGCCTATAATCCCAGCTACTAGGGAGGCTGCGGCAGAAGAATCGCTTGAACCTGGGAGGCAGAGGTTGCAGTGAGCTAGATCGCGCCATTGCACTCCAGCTAGGGCTACAAGAGCGAAACTCCGTCTCAAAAAAAAGAAGAAAAAAAAAAAAGAATTCATTCACTTGAAATATCTACAGTGTATTGGCACAGTAAGGACTCTGTGTCTCCCCAGCGTCCCAAAGTGCTCATCATACATGGGTATTTATTAGTGTGCCTGGTGTAACACGTCTTCAAGAAATATCTTGGTATCTTGACTGGGCGTGGTGGCTCACGCCTGTAATCCCAGCACTTTGGGAAGCCGAGGCAGGCAGATGACTTGAGGTTAGCAGTTCAAGACCAGCCTGGCCATCATGGTGAAACCCCATCTCTGCTAAAAATATAAACATTAGCCAAGCATGGTGGCATGGTGGCGTGTGCCTATAATCCCAGCTACTTGGAAGGCCGACACAGGAGAATCGCTTGCTTCAACCCCAGAGGTGAAGGTTGCAGTGGGCTGAGATGGCGCCACTGCACTCTAGCCTGGGCGACAGAGCAAGACTCCATCTCAAAACAAAAAAAGAAAAAAGAAGTATCTGTTGCGTAACTAAATGAATGAAGCAGCTAAATATTTGACTCTCCAAATTGGGGGAAAAAACTCTTCAATATACTGTTGAAGAAAAAAGCAAGGTGCAGACGGTGTGTCATATGTGCAACCATTTCCATAAAAAAAAAAAGGGGGCAGAAAGACACACAGATATGGATGCTTCTATATGCAGAGAATAAATCTGGAGAGAATCAAAGAAACTGCTCATAGCAGGCTGTGGGTGGTGGCTCATGCCTGTAATCCCAGCACTTTGGGAGGCCAAGGCGGGCAGATCACTTGAGGTCAGGAGTTCAAGCCCAGCCTAGCCAAAACGGTGAAACCCCATCTCTACTAAAAAAATACAAAAACTTAGATAGTGGTGGTGCACGCCTGTAATTCTAGCTACTCGGGAGGCTGAGGCGGGAGAACTGCTAGAGCCAGGGAGGCAGAGGTAGCAGTAAGCCGAGACTGCACCACTGCACTCCAGCAGCCTGGGCGACAGAGCAAGATCTGTCTCAAAAAAAAAAAAAAAAAAAACTGCTCATAGTGGCTACCTTTGAGGAGAGAGAATGTGGCTGAGGACAGAAACAGGGGCAGCTGTCTCACTAAACTTTTTTGGGTACAACTCTTAAAAAAAAAAAAAAAAAACAGATGCAGACATAAAAATGGGGGAAAACCCTGGGTGGGGAGAAAAGATCTTATATTCAGAGATCATGGCCTCCTGAGGCTGGTTCTTGGGTACTTCCTCTTTTTTTTTTTTTTTTTTTTTGAGACAGAGTCTTGCTCTGTCGCCCAGGCTGGAGCGCAGTGGCGCAATCTCAGTTCACTGCAAGCTCCGCCTCCCGGGTTCACGACATTCTCCTGCCTCAGCTTCCCGAGTAGCTAGGACTACAGGCGCCCGCCACTGTGCCTGGCTAATTTTTTTGTATTTTTAGTGGAGACGGGGTTTCACCGTGGTCTTGATCTCCTGACCTTGAGATCTGCCCACCTCAGCCTCCCAAAGCGCTGGGATTACAGGCGTGAGCCACCGTGCCTGGCCTCTTGGGTACTTCTTAAGGCCAGTTTCACTCCTTCCAGGCCTCCCTGGGGAGGGAAAGGTGAGATCTGATAATCTGCCTTAATCTGTAATTAAGGAACAAGAGCCAGGAAAGCAAATCAGATACTGACCCGGAAGGGAGGCACCAGACACAAAGCACCCTAAGCTCAACAGAAAAACCCCAACACTTGTGTAAGCAACATGTGACAACATTTGTGAAGAGAAAGCATAAAAACTACCAAACAAAAGCACACATGCCTATGAGGATTCACACTAAATGCACTCAGAAAATTTCTGGTTTATCTTCACTTGACTGAGGAAGAAGGTGGCACATGAAGTTCTGCCACGTGCTGCTGCAGGGAACCGACTTTCACTTACACATTTAGATAATCAACATTTTGTAAAAATGTCTACTAAAGGAAAACCTGTAAGTTAAGGTTAAAATAATATTCTGTAGATAAGAGGGGCCATTAACTAAGGAGATACATGCAGCATGAAAAAAAAAAAAAAAAGGAAAAAGACTGTAAAACTGGAGGAAATCAGGTCAATTCTCTCTGTGGAATAAAGAGAAAACCATGCAAGATGCTCTCATCTACTCGGCCTTTGAAAGCTAATCAGATTGTAGAAGTATAGATTAATGACCAGGTTGGCACTGAAGCTGTTTTATGCTGAGGTTTTTCTTTCCCCAGGAGTGTCCTTTGCTATTCTGTCTGTGAGAGTCTTGCTCCCATTGGACAGTTTGTCCTCTCCTAACACTCCCACCCATGAGCTTGGTGTTCCGCCAGCTGCAGTTTTGCCCATTTTGATTGAACATACTGTGCTGCTGGAAACTTTTGACTGCACTGAAACATGAGCTGAAATCACATGCTAGCGAGCTGTCTCTGGGCTCCAGGGGAAGCCACCTCCACCTCGTTGGCACGCCGGCAGAGTACTGCCCCAACCTGTCTGTCCCACAGACAGTGTGAGATATGGCAGGGCTGCTTTGGTGCTTGGCAGCCCAACAAGAAGAATCAAATGAAGAAAAAATTAAAGCACCAGTTTCCAAAAACTGTGATCTGAGCTTGGGCTCTCTATGCAGGCCTTGGGGTTCAGAGTTCTCCCCACTCCAGTGTGGCTAACAATAATGTAGATTACAGCCAACTTAAGAAGGGGCTAGAATCAAATACTCTTCCAATTATGGTCACCCGCCTACTTTTACTTTTTACTTTCGGATTTGGACTGGTGACCATAATTGGAAGAATATTTAGACTTCTAAAAAGTTACTTATACTGCTAAAGTTACTTTTTAGATGGGCAATACTGAATATTTAATCATATAACATGCTCATTCCAGTTTAAAAGATGGCAATAATAATTCATTTTATCTTAGTTTGGACCTAAGAGCTGGTTTAATAAGAGCTATTAAGCAGAGACAAGTACTTGCTAGAATGCTTCTATTTTTACAAAAGGTTCATTGTCCATTAATCAACATTTATGAATTGCCAGTGATGTTTGTGCCAGGTCCTATAAAGCTATAAGATTGTTAAAGACACTGAAATCTGAGGCTTTGCCTTACTCTGGACACTCATCTAAGAAAAGAAAAACTGTAAAAGTCAACTCAAAAAAGCACTGTCTTGGCTGGGCACAGTGGCTCATGCCTGTTAATTTCAGCACTTTGGGAGGCCGAGGCGGGTGGATCACGAGGTCAGGAGTTTCAGACAAGCCTGGCCGACACGGTGAAACCCTAACTCTACTAAAAATACAAAAATTAGCCAGGCATAGTGGTGGGCACCTGTAATCCCAGCTACTCGGGAGGCTGAAGCAGGAGAATCACTTGAACCAGGAGACGGAGGTTGCAGTGAGCCGAGATCATGCCATTGCACTCCAGCCTGGGCAACAAGAGCAAGACTCCGTCTCAGAGAAGTGGGGGAAGAAAAAAGTACCATCTTGGAACGTTCTTGACAATTTAAAAGTGAATTGAGAAAAGACGTGAGAAAGAAAAAGAGAACACCTCAATAACATTATCAAAGAACATATCCAAGACCACTTTTTTTAAGAGACAGGGTGTCGCTATATCGCCCAGGCTGGACTCTATCAATTTTCCAGCCTCAGCCTCTCAAGTACCTGGGACTATGGTTCTACACCACTGTGCCCACCTCAAGACCATTCTGGCTTTAACGTTTTGTTTTTTTTTGAGACGGTGTCTTGCTCTGTCACCCAGGTGAGAGTGTAGTGGCATGATCTCGGCTCACTGCAACCTCTGCTTCCCGGGTTCAAGCGATTCTCCTGCCTCAGCCTCCTGAGTAGCTGGGACTACAGACACCCGCCACCATGCCCAACTAATTTTTGCATTTTTAGTAGAGATGGGGTTTCACCATGTTGGCCAGGCTGGTCTTGAACTCCTGGCCTCAAGTGATCCACCCACCTCAGCCTCCCAAAGTGCTGGGATTATAGGTGTGAGCCACCGTGCCCAGCCACTCAAGACCATTTTGATTCAATTTCCTGCAAGTTCTATTTGATGCATGTAATAAGAGGTCTAGAGAATCAGGAAGTTACTCTGATAAATAACGCAGGTGTCTGTTTGTGCTCTTCCCTAACAATGTATGCAAAATCTTGTATAAGCAATGGCATGCATGAACAATGACTCAATTCTCCAGCACAATTTCATAAAGGTACTGTATGTACCATGTGGTGTTGATATGAAAAAATTGATATTCTGTAAGCCTGAAATAGCATTTTCATGGTCTTGTCAAATTATTGGGTATTTATCAGAATTCCACTGGGCTAGATTGTCTAGTTCCAGCAAAGTATCTTTCAAAGTTAAACTAAAAGGTCCTCTTGATGAGAACATTCTCAGTGTCTTCTTTTCATGGAAATACCTACCTCACTGCATTCAAGGGGGACAGGAGGGGACTATGAATGAACCACATCCTGCTCACACTTAATGGCTGAGAGGGGAGATTACCTGTCACTCAAGACGACTCCCTCAGCTTCGGGGGGAGCGATTGAGAGCTGGAATGGAGTGTTGAAGTAATGCTGCTGCTCATCTGATCGGTGCACAACTTCACCACCCCTGACAACCAGGAAGCCTGAATCGCCCAGGTTTGCCGTGTGTAAGCGGTGGCTGGTTCTGTCCAGCACCACAATGCAGGCGGTGCTGCTACCTAGAAACAAAAATCATCTCCATTTATTTTTTCTTCCTAGGCTGCCTTTGCACACACATTAACACATGACCCCAAAGAGCAACACACCATAATTTGAACCTCCTTTGCCTAAACAGGACCTTTCTTAGTTATGCTCCACATTCTCTATGAATGTCAATAATATCCTGATCAGAGTTAACATGGTGGGGAAAGAAAAAGGATTTGTATTATAAATAGTAATTGGGCCACCGATGATCTGAATTCTTTCATTTGCAGTGATAGAAAGCAATAAAAATGGTATTTAATCACACTATTTCAACAGTAGTGCCATCATCTATGCCAAATGCTCAAAAGCACGTTGTTGAGATATTAAGTTTTAATACTTAAATGACAGAATGAAAATGTTACATTTTCCTGACATTTCTTATTAGTCACTGGCAGGAAGCCTTCTCCACAAAATTCACCAACATTTAAGACAGGGCACATAACTACAATTTTAAACCAGATTTCCATCCGTTGAGGTCATGAAGAACTTTTATTGGAGACTAATGACTCACTCACTATGAGGCAACAAGACCAAATTTCTGCAGGCAGCTTGTGGAATCAACCTGTTCATTCGACAGAGACTCTGGGCAAAGAACTCAGGATAGCTTAGCTGTGCACGGGCCACAGAATCTTCCCTAGACTGAAACGCTAACGGCACAACTAGCAGAGACTGCTCTCAAGTACTAACAGTTAAACCTATACTTACCTCCACCAGAAAAATGGCAACATAGAAAAATAGGCAGTTCACAAAGAAATAAATGTAGATGATCTGTAAATATATGAAAAAATGACCACCTCACTAGTAATGCTTTTCACCTATTAGTTTAACACGAGTCAAAAGATAATGCATGGTGCTGGCAAAGTGTAGGGAACATGCCCACTGCACAGAACATTCTGCGGAAGTGAAAAGTAAAAGTAAACAACTTTCCTGGAGGGCAAGATAGCCCTGAAAAATGTACCTCCTTTCATCTAGCAATTCCATCTGTGAGAATTTATGCTAAGAAAATAATTAGAGGAACAAACAACACTTAAGTACAAAAACATTGCTTAAGATGAGGAAGAACTAGAAACAATCTAAACATCTAAAATAAGGGACTGGTTAAATAAATTACAGTACATCCATACAGTGCAAAGATACACCATCATGTAATACTCAGGAGTACAGGCTCTGGAGTCAGCCTGCCTATGTCTGAATCCTAACTCTGCCACTTCCCAGCTCTGTGACGGAGAGAGCTACTTAACCTCTCTGTGCCCCAATTTCCTCATCCACAAAAACAGGGATAACAGTAAGTACCTCATAGAATTATTTCTAAGGATTAAAATTAGTTAAGTCATGTCAAACCCTTCCAACAGATAGTGTTAGCTATTTTATAGCCATTAAAATTATATAAAATATATCTGAAAGGAAAGATAACTTTAAAATAAGTAGATTACAAACTCATGAAAGTTTCCTTAACAACAAAAGATGATGTCAAAACTTAAAGAACTGTACACCAAAAAGAGTAACGTTTACTAGAAGTAAATTTTTTTAAAAAAGCAATAGGCAAAGTCTAAATTATTTAAATGATGGTTAAAAGGAAAACAAAACAAATGGGCCACGGAACCAGCTGTATTAAATCCCAGTGTGTCATCATTTTCCAGTTATATGACCATGGCAAGTCACTTATTCTCTCCAGACTTGTTTCTTCCTAACAAAACAAGCATGGTGGCTCATGCCTGTAATCCCAGCACTTTGAGAGGCTGAGGCGGGTGGATCATTTAAGGCCAGGAGTTCGAGACTAAGCCTCTAAGCCTGGCCAACATGGTGAAATCCCCTCTACTAAAAATACAAAAAATTAGCTGGACGTGGTGGTGCACGCCTGTAATCCCAGCTACTTGGGAGGCTGAGGCACAAGAATTGTTTGAACCCGGGGGGGCAGAGGTTTCAGTGAGCTTGGATTGCACCACTGTACTCCAGCCTGGGCAACAGTGCAAGACCCTATCTCAAAAAAAAAAAAGGCGGAGGGGAATAACATTAAGTACCTATGTATTTACCTCATGGGGCTGTTGTGAGCACACAGTAGACTCAATTCAAGTTACCAATCTTCTATGCACAAATACACACAGAAAAAAAATCTGAAAGCATAATCACTCAAATATTAATAGTTTTCTTAGTGGGATTATGGGTAATTCTTGTTAATTTTGTCCTAACAGTAATTTAAAAACACTTAAAAATATACATATCTTTCTCATGCTAATGTACAGAAATTCCATTTCCTTGTTATCTACAATATATGCATTAGTACTAAACTCATACTATGCTAGCCATTAAGTGTCAATGAAAAGCAAAGCATGGGTACTATAACTCACTGGTAGTGCTGTCAGATAACCCGCTTCATAGCTTACAGTAGGACAAGGATTGCCCATTACCTTTCCTTCCTAACTCAGTAAACATCAACTCTAACCATTTATCATTAATAGATCACCACCCAAAACATCTTCTGAAAACTCATGGGATTATATTCTGAGAAAGAAAAACAACCCGAGTAGCACATCCTTGAAAATTCTGCTGCAAGAAGGACTCATGTGACTCGTTATTACTCACTGATGAAGCCACGCTATCCTTTGCTACCCTGCAACAGTAACTCGCCGAGTTGGAATCAAAACAGTCTGGTGAGTGAGTGAGCTTCAGTATCCAAAGCAGCACCAACGAGTATAAGCCCAGCCTTACAGAACCATCTGGGCTTGGAGTGTACCCTCCTCCTTTGCCTCCTCAAATTCCTGATGTGTGCACATGGCTCAGGCCCCAGCAGCCTAATATTGGGAGAAAAGCTCATCATTCTCATGTGCTGGGAGAGGAACAAGCAGGCAAAGATGAGTAAGAAAAGCGGTGCTGAGAACCACAGCGTAGGATGTTTAGACAAATGACCCGGATAGATGGGAACCCAGGCGAGTCCCTCATGCTCAAATGGAAATATTTTTATCACCCAGCCCCTTACTTTGTAAACTACTACTAAGCCTTTTGTGTGGCAGAAAAAGGGAAAACCTTATTAGGACCAATCCCTCACGTTCTTAAGATACGCTGGCTGCTTAGGACTTTATCAATCCATTTAAGGGTTTCTGAGGAAATCATATATGTCAGCAATTAGTCTGTAATGCCCTTAGACCCAAACACAGCTAGAAAGTCAAAGAAATAGGCCGGGCGCGGTGGCTCAAGCCTGTAATCCCAGCACTTTGGGAGGCCGAGACGGGCGGATCACGAGGTCAGGAGATCGAGACCATCCTGGCTACCACAGTGAAACCCCGTCTCTACTAAAAAATGCAAAAAACTAGCCGGGCGAGGTGGCGGGCGCCTGTAGTCCCAGCTACTCGGGAGGCTGAGCAGGAGAATGGCGTAAACCCGGGAGGCGGCTGCAGTGAGCTGAGATCCGGCCACTGCACTCCAGCCTGGGCAACAGAGCGAGACTCCGTCTCAAAAAAAAAAAAAAAAAAGAAATAAATGGTTACAGCTACCAGCTTGCCTTTTATATTGGAATTGCTTTGTAGGCTTTTTCGCAATTGCTGGACTAAAAAAAAAAAAATTACCTAACATCTTATAAAGTTGTCATGATTTACAATTATATCTAGCTGAAGTTCAGTAAAACTCAGCAGCCTGTCTTTGTCAAAATATGCTTGAGTTTCATTACCAACAGCCTAGAGATGTGTAGATTTTGTGAAAAAGAGGTATGTCAAACATAGTGATGAAAGATTACTTTTCTGCCTTTTAGGAGAAAAAAGTAATCACAATATTCAATGCAAGAAAATATTATTTTTCTCTAACATTAAATTTAAATATATTTTATTAATATCTCCCAGATACACGAGGGTGAACAGAAAGAAAGGGAAAGTAGGAATAGGAAAAAAGCACAGCAAAAACCAAAGCTTTTAAAATGTAAAATCAGGATAGTTATGTGTTTTGTAACCAGTTATCTCAAGTCAAAGTAAATGATCGGGGGTCAGGGGGTCAGCAGAGCCACTCTTGAGAACATGCAGGAGGCAGGCCCCTGGAATCTGTGTCTAGGGGCTCTCTCTCCATTTAACATGTGAAGCAAGGAGATCAGAGGTTAAGCGGGTTGCCCAAAGTCACACAGCAAGTTGACAGAGAGGTGCTAGAAATAGAATCTAGAATGTTTCACTGTGCCAGGCAAGCTCCAGATTGCATGTCCAAAACAGGGAATTCAGACAAAGCAGCATATACTGCAACTGCAAGACAAGATTCCTCCTCAGTTTGAAGAAAAACAAGTTAGTTAATCACAGCACAAAGACAGAAGACAGCAGACTGATAAAAAGTACTCCTTACAAAGGACTTTAAACTGAAGGCAAATTCTACAACTGTGGTCATCTCCATTAACACTGAACAGGGGCTGAATTTTTTTTTTTTTTTTTTTGAGACAGAGTCTTGCTTTGTTGCCCAGGCTAGAGTGCAATGGTGCGATCTCAGCTCACTGCAACTCCCCCAGGTTCACGCCATTCTCCTGCCTTAGCCTCTCAAGTAGCTGGGACTATAGGCGCCTGCCACCACACGGGCTAATTTTTTGTATTTTTAGTAGAGACAGGGTTTCACTGTGTTAGCCAGGATGGTCTCAATCTCCTGACCTTGTGATCTGCCAACTTCGGCCTCCCAAAGTGCTGGGATTACAGGTGTGAGCCACCGTGCCTGGCCAAACAGAGGCTGATTTTAAATGTCAATGGTGACTGGGAGGGAGGCTTTCTAGTAACTAGAAAGATGCTGGCAATGAGCAGAAATGTAATAATACCCTGAGAGTCTGCTTAGAAGGCTGGGTAAGTTCCCAGGAAACCATTTAACAAACGAATGTAGAGGCCTGGCCAAAGGATGCTCCATTAGCATACCAGAAAAACAACCCCTAGATATTTGGTTTTAAGTTTTCTAATACAAGATTATCAGGGGTCTAAGTTGTGCCAAGTTATTTCACCAACTAATCACCTGTTAGTGTGAGGTGACCACAACTTGAACTCATTACAGGTAATGAACTGAATTTTGCAGGCCAGATCCTTTCTTTTCTTTCCTCTTGTTCTTCTTTCTTCTTTTACCAAGTTTTAGAATCCCTCAACAATACAGTTTTAACCTTTTATGTTTCTAAACTTGAAATATGTGGAATCTGTTAGGTGGAATTCTGCAATGTCCTCTCTTCCCTTCACAACATGTTCCTGAGTAGAGCATGCAACTTTAAGTCATTTCTTTTCACAATGTATTTTTCTACAACAGACAGACTTTTAGGTTGTCCCCAGTTCTCTGCTATTATTGGCAACATTTTGAGAACATTCTCATACCTATCTCTTGGTTCACATATTGTGCAAGAGTTTCTCTAGTCTAGGGTAAACACCTAGAAGTGCAATTGCTGCGGCATACTATGTGTTCATATTTAATACCAAATTGTTTTCCGAAGTGCTGTACCTATCCACATTCCCTCCAAACAGTACTAAGTATTCTGGTTAGTCTATAGTTTCTCTCTTTTTTTTTTTTTTTTTGGAGACAGGGTTTCGCTCTTGTGGTCCAGTTTGGAGTGCAATGGTGCCATCTTGGCTCACCGTAACCTCCACCTCCTGGGTTCAAGTGATTCTCCTGCCTCAGCCTCCCGAGTAGCTGGGATTACAGGCATGCACCACCATGCCCGGTGAATTTTTGTATTTTTAGTAGAGACGGGTTTTCACCGAGTTAGCCAGATGGTCTCAATCTCCTGACCTCATGATTTGCCCTCTTTGGCCTCCCAAAGTGCTGGGATTACAGATGTGAACAACATAGTAGAGAGACAGGGTTTCTCTATGTTCGTTAGGCTGGTCTCGAACTCCCGACCTCAGGTGATCTGCCCGCCTCAGCCTCCCAAAGTGCTGGGATTACAGGCGTGAACCACTGCGCCCAGCGGTTAGCCTATAGTTTCTCTATCACACTCTGCTTAGTAGGAAGAGCCTCAGAAAAAAGCTGGTCTGGTAAGTGATTTTCTTGGTTTTGTTTTTAACTATCTAGGGGGCTTCATTAGAGGAAAACACATAAGATATCCACTTACCGAGCAAAGGTACTTTATTTTGCAGCAACTCACAGTAGCTTGTGGTGAGAATTCCAATGGGATTACTAGGTACGAACCGTCCTTCTTTTACTAAACGTTCACATGTCCGCATTAAAGTCCCTGAGAACTGAGATGGATCAACTCCATAGTCTCTCCAGCCTCCTACACCATCTGCAACCCCTGAAGAAAAAAAAATTACATTAAAAGAACAATCTTACCAACTTCTCAGGAATTCTTACCTCTGTTTTCTCCTAACAGTTAATTTCACTACATGCTACTACATATATTTACTCCAAAATTCATAATAAAAAGCATTCACGTTTAATGTATTCTACACTAACACTCCTAAGCCACATTCTCTACTTAGAATTTGGCCTTTCATATATTGATGAATAAACTTTTGAGCTACCACAGGGTGGCATTGCCTACCAGCCAAGACTTCAATTTCAGCAGGATTAGCACCTGTGTATAGATGTATTTGTCATTAATACTTTGTTGTCTTTTATAAGAATGAAAATTGATTTTTAAACAAAGTGCTGATGCTAGTGATGATACAACTGAGTCAGAGATGGAGATCACAAAGAACATCAAAAGCAGCAAACATTGGTCAATCACTGGGAAATAAAGAACAAAATTGAGAACATATCCCATCCCCTCTCCTTCTACCCTGTAGAGGGCGGTACTGTACAATACAATAGCCATTCCACACGTGGCTACTGAGCATCTGAAACGGGGGTAGCCCAACTTGAGATGTGCCCCTCTAAGTATAAAACACACAGTGGGCCGGGCGCGGTGGCTCACACCTGTAATCCCAGCACTTTGGGAGGCCAAGGAGGGCAAATCATGAGGTCAGGAGATTGAGACCATCCTGGCTAACTCGGTGAAAACCCGTCTCTACTAAAAATACAAAAAATTAGCTGGGCATGGTGGTGGGCGCCTGTAGTCCCAGCTACTCGGGAGGCTGAGGCAGGAAAATGGCGTGAACTTGGGAAGCCAAGCTTGCTGTGAGCCAAGATTGCTCCACTTCACTCCAGCTTGGGCAATGGAGCGAGATTCCGTCTCAAAAACAAAAAACAAACAAACAAAACACAGTGGATTTTGAAAACTTAATATGAAAAAAAGTATAATCTCTTTGGGAGGCCAAGGCAGGTAGATTGCCTGAGGTCAGGAGATCGAGATCAGCCTGACCAACATGGTGAAACCCCGTCTTATACTAAAAATACAAAAAATTAGCCAGGTATGGTGGCAGGCACCTGTAATCCCAGCTACTTGGGAGGCTGAGGCTGGGGAATTGCTTGAACCTGGGAAGCGGAGGTTGCGATGAGCCGAGATCGCGCCATTGCATTCAAGCCTGGGCAACAAGAGTGAAACTCCATCGCTCTGTCGCCAGGCTGGAGTGCAGTGGTGTGATCTCAGCTCAATGCAACCTCTCCGCCTCCCGGGTTCAACGGATTCTCCTGCCTCAACGTCCCGAGTAGCTGGGACTACAGGTGCATGCCACCACACCTGGCTAATTTTTTTGTATTTGTAGTAGAGAAGGGGTTTCACCGTGTTAACCAGGATGGTCTCATCTCCTGACCTCATGATCTGCTGGCCACGGCCTCCCAAAGTACTGGGATTACAAGTATGAGCCACCGCACCCATCCCCCCAAGACCTGCTTGGACAACACGGTGAGTCCCTGACTCTACTAAAAATAAAAAAATTAGCCGGGCATAGTGGTGTGCACCTGTAGTCCCAGCTACTCAGGAGGCTGAGGCGGGAGGATTGCTTGAGCCCACGTGGTTGGGGCTACAGTGAGCCATGATTACACCACTGCACTCCAGCATGGGTGGACCAGCAAGACCTGGCCTCAAAAAATGAAACAGAAAAAGAAAGAATATTTTGGATATAAAGCACCAAAGAGAACGCATTATCAAGACTGAGCTCACCTTTCTTTATTTACCTATTTTTTTTTTTGAGACAGAGTCTCGCTCTGTCACCCAGGCTGAAGGACAGTGGCATGATCTCAGCTCACGGCAACCTCTGCCTCCCAGGTTTAAGTGATTCTCCTGCTTCAGCCTCCCTAGCTGGGACTACGGGTGCTCGACACTACACCTAGCTTTTATTTTTAGCAGAGACAGGGTTTTGCCATGTTGGCCAGGCTGGTCTCAAACTCCTGACTTCAAGTGATCTGCCCACCTCGGCTTCCCAAGGTGCTGGGATTTACAGGCATCAGCCACTGCATCCGGCCAAATTTCACCTTTTAAAAAATTAATTATTGGCCGGGCGCGGTGGCTCAAGCCTGTAATCCCAGCACTTTGGGAGGCCGAGACGGGCGGATCACGAGGTCAGGAGATCGAGACCATCCTGGCTAACCCGGTGAAACCCCGTCTCTACTAAAAAATACAAAAATCTAGCCGGGCGAGGTGGCGGGCGCCTGTAGTCCCAGCTACTCGGGAGGCTGAGGCAGGAGAATGGCGTGAACCCGGGAGGCGGAGCTTGCAGTGAGCTGAGATCCGGCCACTGCACTCCAGCCTGGGCGACAGAGCGAAACTCCGCCTCAAAAAAAATAAATAAATAAATAAATAAAATAAAAAAATAAAAAAAATAAAAAATAAATAAAAAATTAATTATTATTATTTTTAGAGACAGTGGCTTGCTCTGTTGTCCAGGTTGGAGTGTAGTGTTAGGATCACAGCTCATTGCAGTCTTGAACTCACAGGCTTAAATGATCCTCCTACCTCAGCCTCCTGAGTAGCAAGGATTACAGGGTCGTGCCACCACACCTCGCTAGTTTTTGTTTGTCTGGCAATACAGAGACAGGATCTCACTATATTGCCCAGGCTGGTTCTGAACTCCTGGGCTCAACTGATCCTCCTGCCTCAGCCTCCCAAAGAGCTGGGATTACAGGCATAAGCCACCATGCCTGGCCTCTTTTTATTTTAATATGAATACTAAGAAATTTAAAATTACATATGTGGCTCACATTATATTTCTACTGGATAGTACTAGTATAGAGCTTTTGATAGGCCCAAAGAGTTGCTGATGAGTTTAGAGTCTGCTTAAAGCTCCTTTATCAAGAGGAAATTAGTGTTTAAGAAAGTCAATAAAATATCAAAGCCATCATACAATCTTCTACTCAAACTCTTGCAAAACACCAAGCTATTCTTTCAAACACTAAAACTAATTTCTATCTACTAAATTCAAAGACACTGAGAGAAAATGTCAAAAATATACATTATTAAGGCTTTAAATGGTCTTTCTGGAAGGATCCATAAGAAATATTAGCAATGGTTGCTTTAGAAATAAGGAACTGAAAATGATCCATGAACAAAATGGGAATTTTTGCCTTTTACTTCATACTATTCTGTATTGTTTTAATTTTATTTTTATCATGAGCATGTATCACGATTTTTTAAAACAGAGATTTTATAATTTTTAAAACTTTCTGAGCATGAAACATCCTTCCCATATACACATTTATTTGTACATTCAACTTTAAGAATGTATTTGGTACAAAAGTAGCAGAGTGCCTATATACACATCCCTGAAAAAAGGGCTTAACATGAATTGGACACATGAAACTATTTCTCTGGGGATGGCAGTTATCAAAAAGAAAGGCAACACACTGTGAAAAAGTAAGAGGAAACAGAATTGGAAGACATAAAGAAGGCGACAAATAGTTTATCACCATTGGGACAGCAACTTTCCCCACCTATGTGACCAACTAATAAGCCAAATTTCACGATGGGGCAATTCCAAACTAGCTAATTAAAGTAATAAAAAGTCTGGGATTGGTTTCAAAATATTTAAGGGGTTGAAGCAGGAGTGACAGAAGCACAGATGAAACAAGACTGGCCATGAATAGAAGCTGAATAAGAAGTACACCAATCTCTCTACTTTGATATATATTTGAAATTTTCCATAACACAACATTTAAATAATAACGATAACAAGTTTATAAAGAAAAAAGACCCTTTTGCCTGCTGTGTGGAGAGCAAGAGTGGAAGGAGGAGATTAAGTAAGAGATCCATTTCATAGTCCACTTTCACAGTCCACTGACAATCTGCTGGCAGTGTAGTTAGAGGTGTGCAGACATTTGGGATCCATGAAACAGAACACGTGGATTGAGGGGTGAGGGTGAGGGAAAGAGAAGCAGCTGGGCTAACTAGGAATCTATCTTACAAGGAACAGCACATTTCACTGTTTTTCAAGGAGTTGTGAGGAGATTTGGGAAACTTTTTATATTAAGAGAATTTAAGATCATTTAAATAGGAACTTCTTTGGAGAAATTCTTATTTTACTAGGAGTAAGATTTCACCACAATTTAAAACACAACAATTTATGTTAAAATATAGAATATAACTATAAGCCTTGCAACACTATCTGATGAATCATTCATTCTTTTCAAACTACTGCCTGCTTCAGGGAAGAATTTCTTCTTAACTAGTCTCTGATACAACTTCAATTAACTTTAACTACAAATTGGTTTCATCTGCAAATGCCCTTCACAAGAAAACCATTAAAATCTAAAATAACATTTAGAGTTGATCCTCGATCCTCACACTCACTAAATAATCTGTCAGCAGGTTGAGTCTGACCTGACACAGCCCTTCAACATTAATCAGATTTCTCCCAGAATAGAGCGCAACCTTTTGGGCACCTGTTTGCTTTGTCACACAGGCAAAGGATGCCGAGCAAAACACCACTGACCAAATCTCTTTAGGGGAGACAGAAATTCAAAAAGCATATAAACTCTTCAATAAAGCTGTAGGGAAAAAAACCTTAATACAGTACATATATATATAACTAAGTTATATGAGGGGAAGAGTTGTATTTGGGATAAGAATCAGACTAAAACTAGAATGACCTACATGTATATACGAAACCTAATTTTATTCATACTAGGTGGTTGTTTCTACACAGAAATTGGTATGTCCTCTATTGCAAAAGCTTCAGACTGCAAAGAGCAAGAACACACTTTAAACAGTGGAACTAATCCAGACATAAAGGGAAATTTCATTCAGAATACATTTCAAAGGTAAAGAAAACTAATTGTTAATTAAGATCCCAAAGATGTCAGGAATACAACTATCAAATAGCAAAGGATAAGAATAAGAATACCCTAAGAGCAAATAGAGGCCACACGTGGACCACCACATTGTGCACACTGCGCTAGGAAATAAGGGGGCTGAGAGAAAGCCGGTCTCTGAGAAGCTCCCCTGCTAGTGGGGAGCTAGACTTTTCACAGATAAATCACACAAACGGCTCCCATAAACGCTGCTGCGGGAGGGTCAACAGCCAGTGGTTAGTGCTTACGGACGCGACGAGAATGGAGCACCTCATTAGTGCTTACGGACATGACAAGAATGGAGCACCTCAAGAACAGTGTCAGCCTGCTCTGAAAGTGGCATTCGGATAGTCCCTGGCGGGGGTCAGCCAGATTTCCGTGGCAGAGAAGGATAACAAGAAGAAAAGAAAGGCAGACAACTAGACGCTGGGGCTTGGGTGAGCAGGGAGAAGCTGAAAAATGCAGAGCAGTAGCAAAAGTTGTAGAAAATCAAGAATGCCAGTCCAAGATTTCTTGAAGTTCTTTATGCTACTGACCTATGCTGCCTAACATGGGAGCCACTAGCCACGTGTGGCTATTGAGTCTAAAATGTCACTTGTTTGGATTGAGAAGTGCTTGCTATTAAGTGTAAAATACATTCTGGATTCCAAAAACTTAGTACCAACAAAAGAAAAACTAAAATCACTTAGTAATAGTTTTGTTTTCTTTTAAGAGATGGGGGTCTCACTCTAGCCCAGGCTGGAGTGGTGGCCTGATCATAGCTTACTGCAGTCTTGAACTCCTGGGCTCAAGTGTTCCTCCCATCTCAGCCTCCTTAGTAGCTGGGATTACAGACACACTCTGACACATATAGCATTTTTTTTTTTTAAGTTTTTGTAGAAACAGGGTCTCACTATATTGCCCAGGCTGGTCTCAAACTTCTGGGCTCAAGCAATCTCACACCTTGGCCTCTCAAAGTGCTGAGATTATGGGCATGAGCCACTGGATCTGGCCAAGTTAAATATATATATATATATATATAAGGCATAGTTAAGAGGTTAACAACGATAATAAAATAGAACAATTATAACAATATACTATAATAAATGTTGTGTAAATGTGGTCTCTGTCTATATTATTGTTATGTAATGTGGGTGTATTAGTCCATTCTCATGCTGCTATGAAGAAATACCTGAGACTAGGCAATTTATAAAGGAAAGAGGTTTAATTGATTCATAGTTCTGCATGGCTAGAGAGGCCTCAGGAAACTTACAATCATGGCAGAAGGGGAAGCAAACACATCCTTCTTCACATGGCAGCAGGAGAGAGAAGTGCTGAGCAAAAGGGGAAAAGCCCCTTATAAAACCATCAGATCTTATGAGAACTCACTATCACAACAGTAGCATGGGGGTTTACGGGGATTATGGGAATTACAATTCAAGATGAAATCTGAGTGAGGACAATGCCAAAACACATCAATGGGTAACTGAAACCTCAAATAAGGGGGAACTACTGTTTCTGGATTTGGGGAATGAGAAAGTATCGATTAGATTATTCTACAGTTGGCAAGGGTGTGTAAATGCCTTTAAAAGACATTTAATTCTGTCTTGGGTATGTCGAACTTCAGGTGCCAGCCGGGCATCTTTGTGGAAGTGTTGTGTATAAAGTGAGGAACTATGAGTTTGCGGCTGGGAAGGCAAGTTGGGGCCAGAAAATCTGAGAATTGACGCCTTAGTGGTAAATGAGACACTCAGGTAAGGGATCCAGTTTGTCAGAATGATATAATCTCTACGGAGGTAGAGAGAAGTGAAACTAAGAAGTAGGCTGAATTAATAACTAGAAAGGCCTTGAATGCCAAGATAAAGAGGTTGCACCAAATATAGAAGCTATTTCCTTTAATTCACTGTAATCATCTTATGTCTCCATTAATAACATTCCTTGAGCACACATCTAGCTTAAGTGTTTCCTTTGACCCAAAATCCAATTAAAATCACTATTAGATTATGATAATGGTTACATATCAGAAATAGCTGAGCAAAAGACTGAGAAGAGACACAGAAAAATCCTTTAGTGCATTTTTTTGTTTCTTTGTTTATGTTTTTTCAGACGGAGTCTCGCTCTGTCGCCCAGGCTGGAGTGCAGTGGTGTGATCTTGGCTCACTGTAACCTCTGCCTCCCGGGTTCAAGTGATTCTCCTGCCTCAGCCTCCCCAGTAGCTGGGACTACAGGCACGCACCACCACGCTCGGCTAATTTTTTGTATTTTTAGTAGAGACGGGGTTTCACCATGTTGGCCAGGATGTTCTTGAACTCCTGACCTCGTGATCCGCCCACCTCGGCCTCCCAAAGTGCTGGGATTACAGTCGTGAACCACCGTGCCCAGCCTAGTTTTATCTTTTCAATGGAAATGTCAGTTTTATGAAGCAAAATGAGCAATTAGAAAATAGTTACAGTATTTATGTTTCTACAAAGTATTTTATTAGGTTTTCCATAGACTGATTTTTTTTCCCTTTTTCTTTTTTTAACAGCATCCTGCTCTGTCTCCCAGGCTGGAATGCAGTGGTGCAAACACAGCTCACTGTAACTTCAAACTCCTGGGCTCAAGGGATCCTCCCACTTCAGCCTCCAGAGTAGCTATGACTACAGGAATGCACCACCACAGATAACTCATTTTTTTTTTTAAATTTTTTGTAGAGATGCGGTCTCATTATGTTGCCCAGGCTGGTCTCAAACTCCTGGGCTCAAGTGATCCTCCTGCCTCAGTCTCCCAAAGTGCTGGGATTACAAGCACAAATCATCATGCCTGGTCTCACAGACTGATTTTCTATGGTTAAGAGTTAAAAAGGGAAGCAAAAAGAGTAATTCTGGGTGTCTGCCATCATTAAGTGTTTATAAGAATAAAAAAAATTTTTTTTTTTTTAAAGAAATGGGGTCTCGGGCCCAGCATGGTGTTTCACGCCTGTAATCACAGCACTTTGGGAGGCCGAGGTGGGCAGATCACTTGAGGTCACGAGTTCAAGACCAGCCTGTCCAACAAGGTGAAACCCCGTCTCTACTAAAAATACAACAATTAGCGGGGCGTGGTGGTGCGTGCCTGTAATCTCAGCTTTTTGGGATGCTGAGGCAGGAGAATCACTTGAAGGAGGTGGAGGTTGCAGTGAGCCAAGATTGCATCACTGTACTCCAGCCTAGGCGACAGAGCAAGCTGCTGCCTCAGGGAAAAAAAAAAAGAAATGAGGTCTCACTCTGTCACCCAGACTGGAATGCAGTGGCCAGTAATAGCTCACTGCAGCCTCGAACTCCTGAACTCAAGAGATTCTCCCATTTCAGCCTCCCGAATATCTGAGACTACAGGCATGTGCCACCATACCCAGCTATTTATTTTTTGTAGGGATGGGTCCTCGCCATGTTGCCCAGGGTAGTCTTGAACTCCTAGGCTCAAGTGATCCTCCTGCTTCGGCCTCCCAAAATGCTAGAATTACAGGAATGGGCTACTGAGCCCAGCCAAGAAGAAAATTCTTAAGCAATTTTCATTTTTCTAATTAACATGTTTTTGTCTTTGCCAAAATTGTATAACCATGCAAAATGGTAGTTATGACCAGGAGTGGTAGCTCATACCTGTAATCCCAGCATATTGGGAGGCTGAGGTAGGAGGATTGTTTGAGCTAAGGAGTTCGAGACCAGCCTGGGCAACATAGCAAAATCTGTCTCTACAAAAACATTTAAAAATCAGCCAGGGATGGTGGCACACACCTGTAGTTCCAGCTAAACAGGAGGCTGAGGGTGGGAGGATTGCTCGAGTCCAGGAGGTCAATGCTGCAATGAGCTGTGATCACTGCGATCACACTACCTGCACTTCA
The DNA here is from genome assembly GCF_047675955.1 of Chlorocebus sabaeus. Classification (NCBI taxonomy): domain Eukaryota; kingdom Metazoa; phylum Chordata; class Mammalia; order Primates; family Cercopithecidae; genus Chlorocebus; species Chlorocebus sabaeus. Next base: position 107,700,372 of record NC_132914.1, read on the forward strand.
GCCTGAGCGACAGAGCAAGACCCTGTCTCCAAAAAACAACAAAAAAAAAGGTAGTTATAACCAAATGATAGCTATCTTAAAAATCCTATCTTCCCAATTACACAGTCGCCTAACTGTGTATTGCAAAAGGCTCACTATAAGAAAGACTTCTGAACGTCAAAATCAGCAAGAGCCTCTCAAATACTGTCCTCCATTATCAGCCATCAGCATGATGTTGCAATTATTTTAAACCCTTCCTACTGCACTCATCTTCAGACTGACATGCATTTACCTACAAAGTAAACGTTTTAAGAATAAATGCTAAATTTCAATTTTAACAAAAGCATCAATGAAGAACAACAATTTGATTTTGTTCACAAATGTATTTAATGTACACTCTGGCAGAATTTCAAATATTAAGTAGTACCCAAAGTTAACAGCTTTATTCCTTGCATCTTTCATGATCTCAAGCCATCTTACATCAAGCCTCGCATTCCAAAGCAGCATACTGGCTCTACATGGGTTGTCTTTCCATCAGTGAAACACATCTCCTGCCTACTAGGATGGGTACTTGATAGTGAACTGAAACTCTAGAGGAGAAACTGAGTAAGAATCTGGCAGGATCACAAGAGTTGAATAATAGAAGTATCAGGAGACCCTCTGTACTCTGAGGAATAAGGGTATCTGCTTTTACACTTTCTGCAGTAAGGGGCCATCTAATGAGAAAGGGGGCTAAGCAATATTTATTGCAGTATGACAGCCATCTTATTTTCAGATGCTGAGACTTTTCAAAGACTATAGTGTTCTCAGAGGCAACCTCATTTGTCTAAAGACATCACAGCATGAAGCACTATAACTGGAAAAAAAAAAATGAGATCAGAGTAGAAACTCAATTTCCTATCCAATGGAACAGATAACATTTATATCAACATTTCTTTTTCTTTTTTCTTTCTTTCTTTTTTGAGATGGAGTCTCACTCTGTGGCCCAGGCTGGAGGGCAGTGGTGCAATCTCAGCTCACTGCAACCTCCGCCTCCCAGGTTCAAGCAACTCTCCTGCCTCAGCCTCCCCAGTAGCTGGTATTACAGGCACCCACCACCTTGCTTGGCCAATTTTTGTATTTGTATACAGACATGGGGTTTTGCCATGTTGGCCAGGCTGGTCTCAAACTCCTGACCTCAAGTGATTCCCTCCAACACAGCCTTGGGCTCCCAAAGTGCTAGGATTACAGGCATGAACCACCACATCCAGCCTATATCAACATTTCTTAAACCTCAACTATTTGGGCACTTAAGAACGTTCCCAACAGGAAGCAGTGGCTCATGCCTGTAATCCCAGCACTGTGGGAGGCTGAGGCGGGCGGATCATTTGAGTTCAGGAGTTGGAGAGCAACCTAAGCAACACGGTAAAACCTCTGTCTCTACTAAAAAGACAAAAACTTAGCCAGGTATGGTGGCACACGCCTGTGGTCCCAGCTGCTTGGGGGACAGGGGCAGAAGGATCACTTGAGTCTGGGAGCTGTGATTGTGCCACCGTACTCGGGCCTGGGTAACACAGCAAGACCTGCCTCAAAAAAACCCCCAAGAAAACAAAAAACAAAAAACACTCCCCTGTGATTCAGGACTGTGAAATGTATCTGCAAATAATTATCCCAAAGGGAGAGTCGCTTGAGTCCAGGAGGTTGAAGCTGCAGTGAGGTATCACTATGCCACCGCAATCCAGCCTGGGTGAAAGAATGAGACACTGTCTCTATTTTAAAAATTAAAAAAAATTGGCCAGGTGTGGTGGCTCACACCTGTAATCCCAGCACTTTGGGAGGCCGAGGCAGGCGAATCATCTAACATCGGGAGTTCGAGACCAGCCTGACAAACATAGTGAAACCCTGTCTCTACCAAAAATACAAAAATTAGCTGGGCGTGGTAGTGCATGCCTGTAATCCCAGCTACTCGGGAGGCTGAGGCAGGAGAATCACTAGAACCCAGGAGGCGGAGGTTCTGGTGAGCCAAGATTGCACCATTGCACTCCAGCCTGGGCAACAAGAGCAAAACTCCATCTCAAAAATTTAAAAAAAAAAAAAAAAAAAAAATTAGCCTGGCCTGGTGGCACATGCCTGTAGTCCCAGCTACTAGAAGGCTGAGGCAGGAGAATCGTTTGAACCCAGGAGGCGGAGGTTGCACAGGGAGCTGAGATCGCACCACAACACTCCAGCCTGGGCAACAGATTGAGACTCCGTCTCAAAAAAAAAAAAAAAAAAAAAAAAAAAAAAATCCAAAATGAATGAAAAGCAGGATTACTGAAAAACTATATTCAACAAATATATTCTATCAAGTTATACATAAAAATGCCATTTGCTTTTTGACTAACAACAGTCCTTTCAGTTCTATGGAAGTAAAATTATATAGATTATGCTGCACTTCCTGTTTTAACAAGTGAAATACTCCCTTTGCAAGAAGTTTCTGGCCCAGTGCAGTGGCTCACACCTATAATCCCAGCACTTTGGGAGGCTGAGGTGAGCAGATCACTTGAGGTCAGGAGTTTGAGACCAGCCTGGCCAACATGGTGAAACTTCATCTTTACTAAAATTATAAAAATGAACCAGGCATGGTGGCGCACGCCTATAATACCAGCTAGTTGGGTAACTAAGGCAGGAGAATCGCTTGAACCCAGGAAGCAGAGGTTGCAGTGAGCTGTGATCGAGCCACTGCACTCCAGCCTGGGTGACAGAGCAAGACTCTGTCTCAAAAAAAGAAAAAAGAAAAGAAAAAAAAAAGAAGAAAGATGTTTCTGGCCAGGTGCAGTGGCTCATGCCTATAATCCCAGCACTTTGGGAGGTCGAGGTGGGTGGATCACCTGAGGTCAGGAGTTCGAGACCAGCCTGGTCAAAGTGGCAAAATCCTGTCTCTACTAAAAATACAAAAATTAGCTGGGCTTGGTAGTGGGCACCTGCAGTCTCAGCTACTTAGGAAGCTGAGACAGAACTGCCTGAACCCGGGAGGCAGAGACTGCAGTGAGCAAAGATTGTGCCATTGCACTCCAGCCTGGGCAACAGGGTGAGTGAGACTACATCTCAAAAAAAAAAAAAAAAAAAAAAAGAAGAAGAAAAAAGAAGTTTCCGCCGGGCACGGTGGCTCAAGCCTGTAATCCCAGCACTTTGGGAGGCCGAGACGGGCGGATCACGAGGTCAGGAGATCGAGACCATCCTGGATAACACGGTGAAACCCCGTCTCTACTGAAAATACAAAAACTAGCCGGGCGAGGTGGCGGGCGCCTGTAGTCCCAGCTACTTGGGAGGCTGAGGCAGGAGAATGGCGTAAACCCGGGAGGCGGAGCTTGCAGTGAGCTGAGATCCGGCCAATGCAGTCCAGCCCAGGCTACAGAGCAAGACTCCGTCTCAAAAAAAAAAAAAAAAAAAAAAAAAAAAAGAAGTTTCCATTCCACATTAATCACAATGAAATCTGTGTCTTTTGATTCTCCAGAGATCAATACTACGTCAAGAACAAGATCTCTAAGCAGAAGTTAATTCAGAAGTGAAGGTAATGAAGCTCAAACGATGGAAAGAAAGGTTCAACTCTGTAATAAAATGTGTGAAAATGGCCACATGAGGTGGCTTACGCCTGTAATCCCAGCTCTTTGGGAGGCTGAGGCAGGTGGATCAACCTGAGGTCAGGAGTTCAAGACCAGCCTGGCCAACATGGTGAAACCCCATTTCTACTAAAAATCAAAATTAGCCATGCATGGTAGCACATGTCTGTAATCCCAGGTACTCAGGAGACTGAGGCAGTAGAATCGCTTGAACCTGGGAGGCAGAAGTTGTGGTGAGCCAAGATTGTGCCATTGCACTCCAGTCTAGGCAGCAAGAGCAAAATTCCATCTCAAAAAAAAAAAAAGTGTGAAAATGGAAACTATAGGCAAAACTCAAATAACAAAATCAAAGCTGGAATAAGTGGTTCATTTTGTGTTTGAGAATTCCAAACAAAATAGTTAGCTATTCCTTGCTAGCTTAGTAAATATGAGACTATTTAAGAATTAATCAAATTAATGAGCCTCCACATACACTTACACCTATGTCTAGAATACTTCATTAACTAGAGAAGATAATTTCCAGACTATTCTGGGCAGTTGCCTTGTCTTAAAAAGCAGTGAAAGGCACTGACATGAGGATTAGGAAACGATTGTGTGAAGGCAAAGAAACTTAAGGTCAACCTTTTAAAAATAAAAATGTTTTTCCTTTAACTTCAATAATTCTGTATAAATACCAAACACTGAATGTGGAATTACCTATTCCGGTTCAACTGTGGCTTGGGGAACTTGTGCAACTTACAGACTTGGTATGAATCACTGGCCTGCCTTCCATAAGCTGCAGAGTTGAAGGTTAAGTCACTGAAAAGGTCACTTCACTTTTTCTGGCCTGCCACAGTATCTTCCTCAAATGCCAAGTGCTGTTAGCAATGCTTTCTGGACAGGAGAAAGCAACAAACAAATCATCTGGGAGGTCATACTTATTGTAAGTTATGAACAGCAGAGGCAGGGCACTAAGTATGTTACAGAATTAAGAGCCTCTATTAAAGCTGTGGCTTCAGTTTGTTTTCAGGTGTTAGAAAATGTCACATAATACCAAATAATTCAAAACTTAAGTAAGGAAGTAACAAGCAATTAAAGGTGAGCTATCTGTTATGTGCCTACTTATACTGGCCCTTTAGGCCGGGGAGAAGGTTTTCCTTCTGTTTATAATTTACAAGATTAGATCTAGAATTCTTGTCAACCTGTTATTTCTGACAAGCCATATATCCTTGACCTAACCCCAAAGAAGATACTATTTACCCACCGCTTTCTTCACCTTCTATAAAAATAAGGGCTGGCCTTGACTAAAATAGGCACCCTCTGGGAGAGGTCTATAGTCACATGCGGCATGGCACAAATGTAACTTTTTTTTCCCCTTTAAATGAGAACATCATTCCTTTGAATAGCCTGCCAAGTGGAGAGCTGTCTCTTAACTTCTGAACACTAATTTTGTATACACACACACACACACACACACACATATTTTTTTTTGAGACAGAGTTTCGCTTTTGTCGTCCAGGATGGAGTGCAATGGCGCAATCTCAGCTCACTGCAACCTCCACCTCCCGGGTTTAGGAGATTCTCCTGCCTCAGCCTCCTGAGTAGCTGGGATTATAGGCACCCATAACCATGCCCGGCTAATTTTTTGTATTTTTAGCAGAGATGGGGTTTCACCATCTTGGCCAGGCTGGTCTTGAACTCCTGACCTCAAGTGATCAGCCTTGGCCTCTCAAAGTGCTGGGATTACAGGCATGAGCCACCGCGCCTGGCCCATACTTTCCAATTTTTTAGCAATGAGTAATGTTAGCTTTATGGGAAGGATGACAAGAACTATTTATGTAAATCAGGTAAAAACTACATTCTATACTTACATTTAATATTAAAACTATCCAACACATTTTATTGGACATTTACTGTATGCAAGACACTACCATGAAAGGGGGCTAAAGGGATTTATATGTAATAAAATATTTCCTGCATATAGGAACTGAAAATGAAGTGATTTTGTCTGAGGAGGACAGTTCAGGGAGATTCAAGATATATGACTACAATAAAGCAAAATATGCACCAATAAAAACAAAAGCAAAGAAGGTCAGATTATGCATAGCTGAAGGAATCAAACGGATTCATGAAGAAGTGTCTGAAATGAGCCTTGAAGGATAAAAGAAAACATGAGTTGTAGGAGAGGTTGACGAGACAGGCATTTTGAGCAACTCCCTAGGATTCTGACTTACAGGAATAAAGTACAAGTCATAGCAGGTGAGAGTTCTAAGAGCAGGGAAACTTGACCTCCAGGTCTATTACACTCATGCCAGGAACCTCTCACCATTAATCAGCGCAAACAATGCAGTGTAGAGCTTATGGCATTTAGGAGGTCCAAGGAAAGGCTGGCCTGAGGCTACCAAACTCAACAAGGCTTGTGAAGCTTTTGTTTTAACTAATAGTTAACAGTTGAGCAAAACCCCTTAATTAAAACAAAAGTAATAGCTAATAACTAAGTAGAATTCACAATCAGCCAAAATTACCTCCCTAAAAGAAAGTCTAAAATGATAATTTCTAACTGGAAAGGCAATGTGGGATACTGAGCAAGGACACAGGCTCTGGAGGCAGATCTGGGTTCAAACTCCAGCCCCAGAACAAGATGTGCTAAGCGTGGCCTTGAGCAGCTCTCTGAGCTTCAGTAGTTTCACCTGTGAATGGAGTCGTAGCCTCAATTTCACAGGGCTGGTGTGAGGAACGAGGATAACCTGTTCAGAACACCTGCCAGTGCTCCGCTCACAGCCAACATTCGGCAAGTGAGAGTTATGCCTATCTTTAAGAAAGGCCAGTGAGCAGCAAACAGACCAGCCTAGACTGCAGCAATCAGAAAACAGTCTTTGGCCCATGTTTGTAGGCTGCCAGCTCTACAAATACTAGTCTGTGGCCACAACCAAAAGACAATGCCCACTCAGAGATAATGCATAAAAGATGAGTAGTCCATTCAGCTCTTTCAGTCATACATCTACCACCATTCAATATTCCATTAAACATTCAACAGTAACATTTTCAAGTACTAAGAAATAAACGTATATTTGTCTCCAAAAATAACAAGGAAAAAAGGATTTACCTGCACTTTGAAAAGAATATTTTCCCCAGAAGGACTCTGAAGTAACCTTATTTAGCAAATATTTATTCAGAGCCTGCCGCCTCCTCTGTGTCAGGATTCCAACTCAAAAATTTCTCATTTTACATGGGAAATCCTAAAACTATGAGGAATACATACATGGGCCTAACCATTTTCTTTGTCACTACAATAATACCAGTGTCTTTATAGCGATCTTCCCTTCTCTTTTCTTCCTCTGTATATTGTGAGCCCCCAGAGGGCTGAGTCTCACACTGCTAACCGTCGTTTCATCCTCATTGGCTGGCCTAGTACCTGGCCCAATGATTCCCCACCCTTGCCGCATACTGAGATTACCTATGGAACCCCAGCCCTACTCCCTGAGTTGGTGTGGCCAGGGTGGGCCTAGGCCTCTCAGCACAGGTTATTCTAGTGAGAATTAGCAGTCCAGCTGGATAGAAGCATTCCACAAGCCTGATGGTTCTGCTTGTAAATTGCCTCTTGTACCAAACAATGCCATTTTCTGTTCCCAAACTTGATCCTTCCTTTTTGCATTTCCCACCCTAATTAACGGCAGCCCAGCTACCCATACTTCTAGGCTTAGAAGCCTGGGTGACAGAGCAAGACTCTGTCTCGAAAAAAAAAAGAAAAAAAAAAGAAACCCTAAGGCATCTTCCAAGTGCAAAACCTCTAAATCAATTTCCACTCCTCTTTCTTTCATCCGCTGACCAATTATCACCAAGTCTACAATGAGTCTGAAGCTCTACTACTTCTCACTGCCCTAGGTAAAGCCCTTTCTAGCTCAGACTATTTCAGTAGCTTCGTAACTGGTCTTTTGCCTTCAGTTCTCCCATTACACCCTCTGTATCGATTTGTTTTTTTACAACATCGCAATGTCCATGTTACTTCCCTAGTCAAATACCTTCCATGTATATATATATTTATTTGCTTGTATATGTAAAATATTCTTTTTTTTTTTTTTTTTTTGAGATGGAGTCTGGCTCTGTCGCCCAGGCTGGGGTGCAGTGGCCGGATCTCAGCTCACTGCAAGCTCCGCCTCCCGGGTTTACGCCATTCTCCTGCCGCAGCCTCCGGAGTAGCTGGGACTACAGGCGCCCGCCACCTCGCCCGGCTAGTTTTTTGTATTTTTTAATAGAGACGGGGTTTCACCGTGTTAGCCAGGATGGTCTCGATCTCCTGACCTAGTGATCCGCCCGTCTCGGCCTCCCAAAGTGCTGGGATTACAGGCTTGAGCCACCGAGCCCGGCTAAAATATTCTTTAGGAGGATACACAGAAACTAGTAACTCTGGTTGCCTCTTGAGAGGACTTTGTAGCTTGGAGACAAGGGTGGTGAGACTTCACTGTGCACTCTTTTGAATTCTGAATACCTTTTAAATTCTCTACCATTTGAATGTGCTGCCTCTTCAAAAGCAAAGACCTCTTCTATAGCTTCCTCCCCACCTACCCCCCCCAAAAAACAAACAAAACCAAACAAAAAAACCACCCAATTCCTTAACATGACAATTTAGTCTCAGTCTATTTTCTAACATCAATTCTCAACACTGCCCCCTATGCCGACCCTACCAGCCATGAAACAGCTACAGTTTTGGGGATCTACTTTGCCTTTGCTGAGCCCTCAATCTGGAGCATCCCCATTCTTCTCATTTGCCTCAGCTTACTGAAAAACCTGTCTCTTAAGTCCTGACGCTGTGCCCCTACAACCTCATGCGTATTTTTTTTTATTTTTATTTTTTGAGATGGAGTCTCACTCTGTAGCCCAGGCTGGAGTACAGTGCCGCAATCTCGGTCACTGCAAGCTCCGCCTCCCGGGTTCACGCCATTCTCCTGCCTCAGCCTCCCGAGTAGCTGGGACTACGGGCGCCTGCCACCACGTCCGGCTAATTTTTTTGTATTTTTAGTAAAGACGGGGTTTCACCGTGTTAGCCAGGATGGTCTGGATCTCCTGACCTGGTGATCCACCCGCCTCGGCCTCCCAAAGTGCTGGGATTATAGGCACGAGCCACCGTGCCCGGCCCTCATGCGTATTCTTTCACACCAGTCCTGTGCATGTTTGCCTTCCCCACAGGACTATGAAACATCAGGGTTGAAGTCTGTTTTGTTCATTAGTCTTTAAAACACCTGTCAGGAACTAATAGGAAGCAACCAATAAACAATGAATTCAGCTGACCACACATGAAAAGTTAGAACACCAATCATCTGGTATACAAACTTTTAGCCAAAAACTCCAAAGGGATTGAACCTGGTAATGGATCCTAGCGTTTCACAAGGTGTCATTCCCTGGGTCAGAACTCGCTACAAGATGTTCCTCTAACAGGCCATTCAAAGAGAAGGCTGCCAGGCAAGGTGGCTCAAGCCTGTAGTCTCAACTACTTGGGAGGCTGAGGCAGAAGGATGGCTTCAGTTCAGGTCGAGGCTGCAGTGCACTACAACTGCACCTGTGTAGAGAAAAGCTAATGTACTCCAGCCTGGACAATACAGCAAGACCCTATACTCCCCCCACCGTCCCCCCCCCACCCAAAAAAAAGCCAGGCATGGTGGCTCACACCTGTAATCCCAGCACTTTGGGTGGCCAAGGTGGACAGATCACTTGAGGTCAGGAGATCAAGACCAGCCTGGCCAACATGGTGAAACCCCATCTCTACTAAAAATACAAAAAATAGCCGGGCATGGTGGCGGGTGCCTGTAATCCCAGCTACATGGGAGGCTGAGGCAGGAGAACTGCTTGAACCCAGGAGGTGGAGGTTGCAGTGAGCGGAGATCACACCACTGTACTCCAGCCTGGGTGACAGAGTGAGACTCCGTCTCAAAAAATAAAAATAAAAAAAGACAAAGAGAGGACTGAGCTGATGGAAAGAGCATTAAAGAAAAGTCTGGAGATAACACAGCTCCCAACTTTCTTTGCCACTAACTGGACCTAAGATACTGGTCAAATCGTTTCGCTAAGATTTAGTTTCCTCATCTGTGAAATGAGGGGCAGGAAGACGCAGTCTCTCTAGAGTCCTTTTCTTGGATCCAAGACTGTGGGACTTTTAAGTCACACTGCAGGAAAAAAGAGCCAGTTTAACAAACTCTTTATAAACAAAGGTTAACAAATAGGGCTATCCTGTCTTCATTCAGTTAGGAAAAGAAAACAAAACAAATAGGGCTATACTTTGCATTTCACATACAATATTACATTTACTGCATGGACTAGTCTTGAAACAAAGGCTCCATTTCAGGCTTCCCAATTTATCATCTCTTGTCCTTATTGCACTGCCACATGTATATTTCCAGTGAAGTTTCAAAAATGATTTAGAGAGTGGAAACACTGCCCCTTGTCCTTTCACTTTAGTTTTAAACACCTAACTAAAATGTTGGCAAAGTTTCTCTTTTTTAAGCCACTAACAAACACCTCAACCACTTTTCAATTTGAAATTCCAATAAAAGAATAAAAGATGATGGTCAAGCATAAGATCCTGGAACAACAACAACAACAAACAAGATGGTTATAAATTAGTATTAATTGACTTCACTGAAGTCAAATGATCTATAAATATGCATGTATAGAATTGTGCAGTAATTATTGCTGCTCACCTCTAACTGTGCCTAATTTATAAATTAAACTTTATCACAGGTATGTATGTATGTATGTAGGTATGTATGTATAGGAAAAAACATAGCCTATATAGGGTTTGATACTAAACAGTTTCAGGCATCCAGAAAACACACTAACCCTGTTATTCAAAGATCATTGAGGGTTTGGTGAATTGTGTATTTTAATAAGAAAAAAATGACAGGATCAAAATGGCCTCTCAAAACCAAGAGAAATGGATTTCTAACAACAATGCATACATAAGGCATCCTTATTTAGACTTTCTCATTTCATTGAAACACTAATGATTTCATTGAAACACTAATGATTTCAATTAGTGGTCAACCTAGAGGCCATAGACAGTTTTCTAGCTCTTATGGAAATAGCTTAAATCTTATTTTCTTGCCCCAAACTGCTACTATTCAAACATAGCAGATGTGAAAACGGAAGGACTTTTTGTTTGCCTCATTTGTTGCCCAGCCAACCTTTTGCATTTACCTCAAATGACAGCATAGACTAATTTTGATAGTTCAAAAAACTTGCTAGGTAGCAGCATCCTTGAAAGATAACGTGGCTGGGTGCAGTGGCTCACCTCACACCTGTAATCTCAGAACTTTGGGAGGCCAAGGCGGGCAGATCATGAGATCATGAGTTCAAGACCAGCCTAGCCAACATAGTGAAACCCCATCTCTACTAAGAATACAAAAATTAGCCGGATGTGGTGGCATGTGCCTGTAGTCCCAGCTACTAGGGAGGCTGAGGCGGGAGAATCGCTTGAACTGGGAGGCGGAGGTTGCAGTGAGCTGAGACCACGTCACTGCACTCCTGCCTGGGTGACAGAGTGAGTCTCCTTCTCAAAAAAAAAAAAAAAAAAAAAGACAAAGATAACAATGTACAGAGTAGTCCAAAAAGAAACAAATTCCCTTTCTTTTCAAAATACTTTGTTAATGAGTACCAGAACAGTACAAAAATGTGTTGGAATTCACCAAGTAAAAATAGTACTGGGCCCTTCAGCAGAAAGCACTCCTTACAGTAAGTCACTTTCGTAGTCTCTGGCAAAGTTTTTGCAGTAATTTTGTAGTCCTTAGGATTCACACCAACAATTCAATCCATTCTAGAACAGTTCATCAACTCTAAACTTATTCATCTCGAAAACCACTATTTGGGAACCTAGTAAATTCATAAATTCTTAAGTGAGACAGACTCAAGATCCACAATAAGCTTGCTGATGAGAGCAATTTCACAGCAGTTGGGAAAGTAATATATAACCTTTCTGGGGGACCTATGGTAATCTTTTTATTTATTTATTGGGACCAGTCTCGCTCTGTCGCCCACGCTGGAGCACAGTGGCGTGATCTCAGCTCACGGCAACCTCCACCTCCTGGGTTCAAGCAATTCTCCTGCCTCAACCTCCTGAGTAGTTGGGATTACAGGCGACTGCCACTACGCCCAGCTAATTTTTGTATTTTCAGTAGAGATGGGTTTTTACCATGTTGGCCAGGCTGCTCTCAAACTCCCGACCTCCAGGGATCTGCGTGCTTTGGCCTCCTGAAGTGTTGGGATTATAGGCATAAACCACCATGCCTGGCCCTATGGTCATCTTTATCAAAGGCCTTGCAAATGCTCATAGGCTTTGACCCCCTCTTCAAGGAATTTACCCTGAGGAAATATTCGGATGTAAAGAGATACTCATTCTAGTGTTATTTATAACAGAAAATTGGAAACAACCTAAATAACCACAAATAGAGGACTGGTTTAGTAACTGATAGGCTATAAATGCAGGAGAATATGATGCAGTTATGCTTACCAGTATGGAAACATGCACTCCAACATGCTTTTGGAGTCATACACTATTACAAACTCCATTTGCATACTCTTGCAACTTTTTAAGCTTTACAGAGTAGAATGCATATTAATCTAATGTGTATTCTATGTTATTTAATAACATGTATACAATTATATACACAAAGGCTAGAGGGAACCACAATGACTATAGCTTACTATAGCTGAGTTATGAATTATAGGTGTTTTATGTGGTACTTCTCTAAAGACCTGTTACTTTTATAAGCACTAAACAGCCATTAATTAAAAAGCACTACACAGGCCGGGCACAGTGGCTCACACCTGTAATCCCAGCACTTTGGGAGGCCCAGGCGGGCAGATTACTTGAGATTAGGAGTTCAAGACCAGCCTGACCAACACAGAGAAACCCTGTCTCTACTAAAAATGCAAAATTAGCCGGGTGTGGTGGCACATGCCTGTAATCCCAGCTACTCAGGAGGCTGAGGCAGGAGAATTGCTTGAACCCGGGAGGCGGAGATTGCGCCACTGCATTCCAGCCTGGGCAACAAGAGCAAAACTCTGTCTCTAAATAAATAAATAAATAAAGGCACTACACAGGCTGGCACATGGTTCATGCCTTAAATCCCAGCACTCTGAGAAGCTGAGGTGGGAGGATTGCTGGAGCCCAGGAATTTGAGACCAGACTGGGCAACACAGAGAGACTCTGTCTCTACAATAATTAAAAAATAAATAAATAAATAAATAAAAATAAAAGCATTAGATATGCAAGCAAGAGACCTAGGTTCAAGTCCCAATATAATACTAACTATACTACCATTATTTGATGTGTCAAAATTTTATAGATGAGGAAACAGATTCAGATTAAGTGGAGATAAGAGCAGCAGCTTTGTAGTTACAAAGATTAAATAAGGTAAAATATAAACGCTTTTGCAACTTCTAAGGCACTATATAAAGCACTAGAAGGATGGGAGAATCATGTTTTGTGTTAGATATCAAACAACTGGCTTAGAAGAAAAAAGAATGAAGCATTTTTACGCCTTAAAGAAAAGCTTCTTCTATCCTTCCCCATTCCCCAATCCTCAATCCCCAATCCTGTTGGGGATTTTTCCTGTTGGAGATTTTATTCAAAAATATTTAGCACATCTTTTCTTCTTTAAAAACTTTAAATTGAAAGAGCTGTGCCAGTTGTCAATTCAAGTTGCAATGAATGATAAGTCGTGTGTTAGCCTAATGGCCTCTGCAATAGGTCAGCTTTTACAAAAAGTCTTGATTTATGACATGCAATTTTGTGAACTGTTAGGAAACAAATTATTTTAGTTCTCAGGGAAATAGAAAACTCCCTATCAGATTATTATTATTATTATTATTATTCTTGAGACAGAGACTGGCTCTGTCATCCACGTTGGAGTGCAGTGGCACGATCTCGGCCCACTGCAACCTCTGCTTTCAGCGTTCAAGTGATTCTCATGTCTCAGCCTCCCTAGTAGCTGGGATTACAGGTGCATGCCACCATGTCGGTTTTTTGTTTTTAACTTTTAGTGGAGACGGGGTTTCGCCATGTTGGCCAGGCTGGTCTTGAACTTCTGACCTCAAATGATCCACCTGCCTTGGCCTCCCAAAGTTCTGGGATTATAGGTCGTGACCCACCGCACCTGGCCCCTATCAGATTTTTAAAATATATGACAACTCCCAAACAAGACAGACTCATAAATTTTGTTGCTAACAACAAAAATTAGGATCCAGGACATCACTTCTTAAAAAGAGACCAAAAGTTAACATCTAATTTTGAAAGGCAAGCTCACATTATTTTTAATAAACTAAAACTTCCAGTTTGAAAAGTCAAATTTCTTTAGAAATAAAATACTGCTAACTTACTTTTGCAAAGCATTTTCCTAAAACTTCTGAACCTAAAGCCCCAGGCAAGACCTCTCTCTAAAAGGCATGGGAACATAAAATGAATTTGACATTTAGTTTGAACTTAACTTTAGCATTTGAGCTACTCAAAGGACATGGTTGTAGGTCACATTCTAACCTAGTGTAGTGCTTCTGGTGTCATACACTAGTACAAACTCCATTTGGATACTGTTGCAACCATTCAGGTTATGTATTGCCCAGTTTCATAAAGCAGTGCTAAAGTTCAGGGTACAGCCTCCTCCCATCCAGGAACCCCACCTCAAAAAAAAAAAAAAGAAACCTCCACAACAGCTTCCATCTGTAATCTACCTTCTGCTACAATTTAAAACCTCCTTTAAAAATGCACTTATAAAAAGTAAACAGTTATGCTTCTAAAATTCAATTACTTGCACTACAGAAGGATTCAACCAGAATCCTTTGAAGAGATTAAGAAATTGAGAGATAAACTGTAAGTTAGGAAAATTTTAAACTAAGCTAGAAAAATCTCAAAACAGTTGTGAAGAAAGGAAAAGTAGCTCTGAAGCTATAACAAATGAGGAAATGACTTCAAAAATAAAGGTACCTTATAAGTACCTTATAAAAACTGCAATACACCTATATAGCAAAATGAGAAAAATATCAAGGAACAGAAGTTTAAAAAGCAAACAGCAGGCCGGGCGCGGTGGCTCAAGCCTGTAATCCCAGCACTTTGGGAGGCCGAGGTGGGTGGATCACGAGGTCAGGAGATCGAGACCATCCTGGCTAACACGGTGAAACCCCATCTCTACTAAAAATACAAAAAAAAAAAAAAAAATTAGCCGGGCGTGGTGGCAGGCGCCTGTAGTCCCAGCTACTCGGGAGGCTGAGGCAGGAGAATGGCGTGAACCCAGGAGGTGGAGCTTGCAGTGAGCTGAGATAGTGCCACTGCACTCCAGCCTGGGCGACAGAGCAAGACACCGCCTCAAAAAAAAAAAAAAAAAAGCAAACAGCAAACCTCTATCCATCAACCCTGTAATCTTACGTATTACAGAATGAAAGAACACTCAGAATAGTCAGAAAGCCACTAGTCAGTGGCTTCCTAAACCCTGCTATTTCATTAGTCCTAGATGGCTCTTTTACTAAACCCAGTCACACTTCCTTATTAATATTCCACAATTCTCTTGGAAGCACACAGCTCATTATGAAATCAGGCATATTTAAAACACCGATTGATCTCAGAATTTATATATTTGATTACTGCAATTTTAAAAATATTTTCGCTTATATAAAGTAATTATATGTATATTAATACCATATAACTACATAAAAAAAGAGCTATATTTCTCACAAAGTTAAACAAGGTTACAATATGACCCAGTAATTCTACTCCTACGTATATATCCCCTCAAAATAAAAACATATGTCCATACAAAAGCTTGTACACAAATGTGCTTAGTACTATTCACCGCAGCCCAAAGTGGAAACAATTCAGTGGCCCCATCAACAGATGAATGGATCAACAAAATGTGGTATATTCATACAATGGAACATTATTCAGTCATAAAAAGGGAGGAAGTACTGAAACATGCTCCAACATGGATCAACTCTGAAAACATGCTAAGGGAAAACATGCTAAGGGAAAGGCCACATATTACATGATCCATTTGTATGAAATGTCTCAAACACAAATCCACAGAAAGAATCTAGTTTCTGTTGCCAGGGACTGGGGGATGGGGAGTGACTGCTAATGGATAGGGGGTTTCTTGGGGGGTGATGAAAAACATTCTGGAACTAGATAGTGGCAGCGGCTGTACAACTCTGTGAATGTAAAAACTACTGAACTGTACACTTTAAAAGGATACATGCTATGGAATGTGAATTATACATATCAGTTTTTAAAAATTCACTCAAGGGGCTGGGCGCGCGGCTCACGCCTGTAATTCCAGCACTGTGGGAGGCAAAGGCAGGTGGATTGCCTGAGGTCAGGAGTTTGAGACTAGCCTGGCCAACATGGTGAAACTCCACCTCTACTAAAAATACAAAAATTAGCCAGGTATAATGGTGGGCGCCTGTAATCCCAGCTACTTGGGAGGCGGAGGTTGCAGTGAGCCAAAATCGCACCACGGAGGTTGTAGTGAGCCAAAATCGTGCCACTGCTCTCCAGCCTGGGCACAAGAGCGTGACTCTGTCTCCAAAAAAAAAAAAAAAAAAAAAAAAATTCACTCAAGGTCATATTTGCTATCAACAGGTAGATGAAGCTGGAATCTGACTTTAAGAAAATTATGGGCGGGGCGCAGTGGCTCAAGCCTGTAATCCCAGCACTTTGGGAGGCCGGGACGGGTGGATCACGAGGTCAGCAGATCGAGACCATCCTGGCTAACACGGTGAAACCCTGTCTCTACTAAAAAATACAAAAAACTAGCTGGGCAAGGTGGCGGGCGCCTGTAGTCCCAGCTACTCGGGAGGCTAAGGCAGGAGAATGGCGTGAACCTGGGAGGCGGAGCTTGCAGTGAGCTGAGATCCGACCTCTGCACTCCAGCCTGAGCGACAGAGCAAGACTCCGTCTCAAAAAAAAAAAAAAAAAGAAAAGAAAATTATGGCACATCCTGCACATGTATCCTGGAACTTAAAATAAAATTAAAAAAAAAAAAAGAAAAGAAAGAAAATTATGGTAATATAATGAGACTGGTGTCCTGACATGGCTTGAAATCTAGCTGAGGAAAATTCCAACGAGGACTTCTTGAAAGACTGATGTTAGTGGGCACACACACACTCTCAAGGTGACTACTTTTTTAAATGGACAACTCACTTTCAGAATAGAGGTTCTATAAGTATATTAAAATGATCATGACTGTTTGAGAACACCAAATTCTACCTCATCCATTCACTTCCTAAATAGAACTTAGATCTTAATTTTGTTCACACGATCTTTATACCTTAAGACAACCACTTTTAAGACAGACATTACTCACAAAAACACTTCAAAATCCTGACCACAATCAAAATCAGATCCAAAGGCTGGGATATGAAATTATTTTAATTTCATTTTTAGGCTTCAAGTTTAACCAAGCTTAAATAAACATCCCACAGTTTCATAATAAATACTTTACAACTCAATATTCAGAGGTCAAAATTTATATGGCACAGACCAGGCTGCCATTTTTAAAATAAGTGGTTTCTGTAAACTGTGGTTTAGCATGCAGAGGAGTTTTTGTTGCACTTCAGTTATGAGTCAGAGTGAATAAAGAAGTTATAAACACACACACACATACACACCCAGGAAAAGCATTCGAAGGACAAAAGTATCAGGAGACTGACTGGTTTTTAATTCACATATATCATCAAGAAAACCTGAGCAGTAGTCTAACGGGGAGAGGGCTGGGAAAGACAGTCTCAGTTAAGAGACTGAGATAGGTGTCAACCTCAGTTCCCGTAACTAGTAGAGTAACCTTGGGGAAGTCATCTGACTCTCTGGAGGCCTGTTTTCTCATCAGTGAGGTGAACAAAACTAGACTCCAAGGTTTCTAAGTGTTACAATTCTCAACAGTCTTTGATTCTATTGTTAAGTAGCATAAGACTGTGGGAAGCCCAGCTATTACACCATGCAGTTCTCATATTTTTGTGCACCTAGGAAGCCATGCCATATAGAGTAATAAGAGAACTTGGAATTTGCCACAGGGAAGAAGGAACAAGAAAAGTGTACATAGCTCCCGCTAGTACTGGTTTACTCCTGTTGGACCTAGTAAAGAGAAAGCACCTTTGTCAATTTTCCAGAGAATGATAGGAGTGGTTCCTATGTCTCACCACACCCACCATAGTTGGTTCTTCCAAAAAGAAATCCAGTGGGGACTATACAAAATGTTGTGAAGCACCAAGTACTATTAGTCACTGCATGACTAATAGGACAGATAATTTTAAGTTAAAGAAACAAAGCTTTCTCTTTCTCATATAAAAAGAAAGAAACAGTTTTCATTCCAGTCAAGGAGTCCTAGATGACCACAGTAAATAATCTGTTACACAGATACTCAGTAATAAATATGGTGTCAATTCAAAGAAAATTAATTATCTACAGAACCAAAAGGTTCAAAAAGCACTTAAGTTCAACGTAACGTTATTACTCAACACAGCCTTTTAATGTAATTCAGTTTGTAACTCCAAACTCTAGACAGCAGTATTAAAGAGTCATTGAAAGTCACCACCTTAGCCGGACACCGTGGCTCACACCTGTAATCCTAGCACTTTGGAAGGCTGAGGCAGGTGGATGACATGAGGTCAGGAGTTCGACACCAGCCTGGGCAACGTGGCAAAACCTCGTCTCTACTAAAAAAATACAAACAATTAGCCAGGTGTGGTGGCACATGCCTGTAGTCCCAGCTATTTGGAAGGCTGAGGAACGAGAATCGTTTGAACTGGGAGGCAGAGGTTGCAGTGAGCCAAAATCGCACCACTGCACTCCAGCCTGGGCAGCAGAGCAAGACTCTGTCTCAAAAAAAAAAAAGTCATCACCTTTTACAGTATCAATAAAATAGAAGTCACCATCATATGAACTGGTTCAGGACAGCCAAGGATCAAATGAGGCCAACTCATGAAGTTATTTCAGGTGGCTCCCAAGACTGCCGTCCGGAAGAGCTCCTCCATAACAGGACAGTCCTGGAGAACCTGTCCTTCACTTCCCCTATCCCCTACCATTTGCATATGTGCACGCTTGATCTTTGTCAAACATGGCTAACAACCACCCTTTGGTTACATCAGCAACCACTATCTGACTGTGTCTACTGGCATTCCCTTCAAGAAGGGTACAGAGCTGGGGTTCTTGATCTGATTCCTATGCATGGACCTCTAGGTGGTATTAGAGGAGTCACAGAGTCAGCAAAGTTCCTAAGAGCCTATGCAAAATTTTATCTCTGTGCACAGGGTCCTGAGGAGAAATCTCTTGGACAAAGATCCTCAGGGGTTGTGAACCAAGGAAAGCTAAAAACCACTGGTTTAGTGCTACACACAAAACAGGCATCTACCAAAGGTGCCCATGACACCTGTCATTTAAGGTGCAGAACAACAAAGGGTGCCATCTATTCAAAGCAAAAGGAAAATATGGGCCGGGCGTAGTGGTTCACGCCTGTAATCCCAGCACTTTGAGAGGCCAAGGCAGGTGGATCACCTGAGGTCAGGAGTTCGAGTTCAGCCTGGCCAACAAGATGAAACCCTGTTTCTACTAAAAATACAAAAATTAGCCAGGCGCGGTGGTGCACGCCTGTAATCCCAGCTACTCAGGTGGCTGAGGCAGGGGAATCGCTTAAACCCGGGAGGTGGAGGTTGCAGTGAGCTGAGATGGTGCCATTGTACTCCAGCCTGGGCAACAAGAGCAGAACTCTGTACCACCCCCCCACCACCAAAAAAAAGAAAATAACAAAAGGAAATATGAGATGATGGTCGGAAGCTGTAGTCACTAAGGGTCAGGTCGTCCATTCCCTTCATCCCCTAGTCTAGATAAAGAAAAGGAGACTCAAGAGAGGCTCTGCCCAAGACCACATATCACATAGCTACTAAGTGGCAAAGCTGAGCATCAAAGTTCGCTGGATTTCCATCAGGATGTCTAGGGCATGAAATTACGTTTATACTTTTTTAGAATGGGTTTGACCAAAATCCCCCCAACTCTTGTAAATATCCCACTCCATTGAGAAGGTAGCCTTCCAAAATTTTGTTGTATCATATTGCTTTTTTTTTTTTTTTTTTTTTGAGACCAAGTCTTGCTCTTGCTCTGTTACCCAGGCTGGAGTGCAGTGGTGCGATCTCGGCTCACTACAACCTCCATCTCCCAAGTTCAAGCAATTCTCCTGCCTCAGCCTCCCTAGTAGCTAGGATTACAGGCGTGTGCCACCACTCCTGGCTAATTTTTGTACTTTTAGTAGAGATAGGTTTCGCCATGTTGGCCAGGCTAGTCTGGAACTCCTGACCTCAGGTGATCCGCCCACCTCGGCCTCCCAAAGTGCTGGGATTACAGGCGTGAGCCACCATGCCTGGCCTAACCTTCTAAAATTTTAAAATCAAGCTTCAATATAGGATTTGACACATTTAAATACTCCACAGATCATCAATCAAGTCACAGATCTTCCACAAAAGCTGCGTACAGATTTTTTTTTTTTTTTTTTTTTTTTTGAGAGGGAGTCTCGCTGTCGCCTAGGCTGGAGTGCAGTGGCACAATCTTGGCTCACTGCAACCTCTGCCTCCCTGGTTCAAGTGATTCTCCCGCCTCAGCCTGTTGAGAAGTTGAGACTACAGGCGCGCACCACCACGCCTGGCTAATTTTTGTATTTTTAGTAAAGACAGGGTTTCACCATATTGGTGTGTCTGATCTTGAACTCCTGACCTCGTGATCCACCCACCTCAGCCTCCCAAAGTGCTGGGATGACAGGCATGAGCCACCGCGCCTAGCCCAGCATACAGATTTATAAGGTGAACCTTGGAGGCTCTTTATCCCCTATCTTATGTTATGAACGAAACTTTAAAAAGCAACACAGGGGCCGGGCTCACACTTGTAATCCCAGCACTTTGGGAGGCCAAGGCGAACACAAGGCCAATCACAAGTTCAGGAGTTCGAGACCGGCCTGGCCAACACAGTGAAACCCCATCTCTACTAAAAATACAAAACTGAGCTGGACATGGTGGTGGGCGCCTATAATCCAAGCTACTCGGGAGGCTGAAGCAGGAGAAGCGCTTGAACCCAGGAGGCAGAGGTTGCAGTGAGCCGAGACTGCACCACTGTACTCCAGCCTGCCGTCTAAAACAAAACAAAACTAAACAAAAGCAGCACAGGTCACAAGCTCACTGAGTGAGGCACTTCTAAATGTATCAGGGAAAAGATAGCTATTGACAGCTGACTTCGGGGTGGATTTGTACAATTTCAATCTGCAAGCTGCAGGACCTTTCTAAGTCTCTCTCACGTGAATATCAATAGCATTGCCTAAATATTAAATGCTTTTTCTTCAACCCAGATAATGGGGTCATTCATAAATTAAACTGAGAACAACCTTTCCATTCCCATGTTCACAAACACTACATGTGGTAGAACCAAAGATACTAGGCAATTATTCTGAGATCAGATTAAAAAATAATTACTGTCATAAAAAAGTTACAGAACCATTTGTTCCAATGCCAAACTCTGCCTCAGCATATGAAATTTAAAGTAACCAAAAACTTAGTCTCACCTGGGAAGGGAAATCAAAGTGACATTTGAACCCAAGTTCAATGACAACACGTCCTTCAACTTAAAAGCGAGTGCTTTATTCATTCAGAGTTTTAACGGCACAGGATCCCATAGCATACACAAAATCTCCTAAGGCGTACATTATGATAAAGTTCCTGACTGCTTGTGAATTATATTTAGCCCTTTCTGCCAGCTCTCTCCCTAGTCTCCCACCCCGCAAAGGTATAACCGGAATAGGCCTCAGGGAGCACCTGTGGCCTGAAAAGGCTGTGACCAATCTCAAAGCTTTCCCGGCTGCAGTCTACAAGTAGGTTCGACCATTCTATTTTGGATTAAGGAGACTCTGCCAACCCCCAAGTGACCGCAAGTGGACAAGATCAATTTAGGAGAACACGCTATGAGGGTTTCTTCGCCAAGCCAGCAGCCCCCACCGCCAGACTGCGAAAAGGGTGAAGATTTGGTCACCATCCAGGCGGCGAAATAATACGGCCGGGCTGTCTGGGGGTTCACGACTGCCCGATCCCACAGCCTGGGCCGGTCTGTGGTGTCGGGAGCACGCGAAGAGGCAAGGATCCCCGGGGCACGCAAGAGGGAACCAGAGCGAGGTTAGGAGCCTGCAGGTGTCGCCCAGGAAGGGGACGAGGTCGCCCAGGACTGGCACGGCCGAGTGAGACCGAGAGTGTGGTTCTGGACTCGGACAGACCGGTCACACTCTCGGGTTGTGACCTTGAGCACACGACTTGACCGCTGTGGGCCTCAGTTTCCTCCTCTCTAAAATGGGGGTCGTTCAAGCGGAAAACGCGCCTCGGAGCGCTTGGCACGGCGCCTGGCGCATAGTAAGCGCTCCCTCCATGTGAGCGCTCTGGCTCCCTTCGCCGCCGGGAGGAACTGGGGAAGCCCCGCGCGGGGAGTCCCCGGGAGGCGGATCCGAGGCTGGGGCGAGGGAACCGGGTCGGGGACTCACCCAGCACGTCCGCGGAACGGTGTCGGGCCACGAAGCACGCGTCGTCCCCGTAGCACGCGCCCTTCTTGAGAAGGCCCTTACGGAAGTCCTTGCCGAAGCCGCAGCCGGCAGTCACCAGCCCGTAGTCGCCGCCGCCGCCGCCGCCGGCCCTAGGGTCGGTCTGCGAGAGGCCGCCGAGCACGGCGCGAGCCACCAGGCGCCCGTACGAGAGGACCGAGAACATCGCCGCCGCCGCCCCCCCGAGGAGGCGGGGGGCCGGGGGAGCAGGAGGACGCGGAGGCCCGGAGCCGGCTCTCTCCTCAGCCGCAGTCGCGCCGCCGATGGGGCGCTCCTCAGGGCGGCGCGCAGTGGCCGCCGCCGCCCCTGCCCGACGCGCGGGGCCTCGCACACGCTCAGCCGCGCGCACCGGAGCCAGAGCGAGGTCAGAGCCGGCGGCTTCTCCGCCTCAGCCCAACTGAGGTCCCGGCTGCAGCCGCAGCTGCCGCCGCCATCTTCCGCTCCACTAGCGTGTTCCGGGCGGCGCCGGCAGCACCGCCCCCTCCCTGGCCCTGCCCCTAGCCCCGCCCCGATTCGACGCTCAGCCCCCCAAGCCCCGCCCCTCGGGCTTTCAGCCTTATGTAGTCACCAAGGTTGAGCATGCGCAGAGAGTGCGAACGCAGTGTCTCCTGGGAATTATAGTCCCAGAGTCGTAGTCACTTTTGACTTGGCTGCCAAAGATTTAGGACCTAGGAGGATTCCCCAAACCCGGGACCTGTGTTAAGTTAGTAGGAATTGTAGGTGGGCCACGTGAGGGTTTTCTCCCCTGTTTTAACCGTATCTTTTAAAGCCTGTTTCAAATAAATAACGCCACCATTCCTTTAAACAAAAACCTGCAAGAAACCAGAATGGAGTCACATAATGAGAAACAGAGGTACACAGATCTAGTGACACCTTCCCAAGTAATATACTGGAAGGATTTAGGCCAGCAAACTGTTTGGAAAGAAGAGACTTTTTGTACAGTCTTTTAGGAAAAATTGAGAAAATGTTATGTGTCCCTATCAGAGTGGGAGGGGACACAAGTGGTGTCATGTCCCTTTTGCTAACTGGCCTCTAGCCATGCTCACAGGGCCTCAAGACCTTTGCCCTTGCTTTCCCTTCTGCCCTCTAGAATGTACTTCGTTTATCTGAGGGTCCTGTGTTTTCTGTTGCTATATCCCCAGAAGACGTAAGCACACAGTAAATATGTGAATGAATGAAAGAATTAATGAATATTTCACTAGATTCTAAGTTTCCCAAGGACAAGGATCATTTGCTGCTGAATTATTAGAATCTAAAGCAATGCCTAGCACACAGTAGGAGAATGTGTAAATGTCTGTGGAATAAAAGAAGGAATAATAGGCTGGGTGTGGTGGCTCACACCTGTAATCCCAGCACTCTGGAAGGCCGAGGTGGGCAGATCACTTGAGGTTAGGAGTTCGACACCACCCTGGCCAACGTGGTCTCTACTGAAAATACAAAAAAAAAAAAATTACCTGGACTTGGTGACAAACGCTTGTAATCCCAGCTACTCAGGAGGCTGAGACAGGAGAATCGCTTGAACCTGGGAGGCAGAGGTTGCAGTGAGCCGAGATAGCGCCACTGCATTCCAGTCTGGGAGACAGAGCTAGACTCCGTCCCAAAAAAAAAAAAAAAAAAAAAAAGAAGGAATAATGGAATAAGAACCACAAATGATAAAAGAAAGTAATGTTTGCTGAATACAGGAATGATTGAGTGAGTGGGGTTCACAACAGAAAATGAGCTTTGGGGCAAGTAATCCAATTTAGAGTAATTTTTAGTTTGATTGAAACATGTATTTCTCAGAAACAGCAGTCTTTTTCCAGTTCACTTTTGACAAGACCATTGTTACTTTGGGGATTCCCACCTTATTTTTAAATGGTCCTTTTTTTTTTTTTTTTTGAGACGGAGTCTTGCTCTGTAGCCCGGGCTGGAGTGCAGTGGCCGGATCTCAGCTCACTGCAAGCTCCGCCTCCCGGGTTCACGCCATTCTCCTGCCTCAGCCTCCGGAGTAGCTGGGACTACAGGCGCCCGCCACCTCGCCCGGCTAGTTTTTTGTATTTTTAGTAGAGACGGGGTTTCACCATGTTAGCCAGGATGGTCTCGATCTCCTGACCTCGTGATCCGCCCGTCTCGGCCTCCCTAAGTGCTGGGATTACAGGCTTGAGCCACCGCGCCCGGCCTAAATGGTCCTTTTTTATGCTTTCTTAATATATTTTAAATGCTGCCAACTATCAACTCAACACACATTATTCTGTTATCCTAATTACTGTCATCATTAAACACTTTTGCAGTTCACAGTGTGCCAAGTACTCTCTATATGTTTCTGTCTTTAAGGGCTTTCATCAAAATTGGACTGAAGAAATGACTTCACCTAGTGGCATTTTGTCAAATATACAGAACCCAGAAAATGTTCATTTACTGGATAAATGGCATAGTAATGACAATAATGCATTCACACCTTGCTTTTTTTTAAGGGCGCAAGAATTGGAGAGTTCCCAGAAGAGGGGGTAGTGTCTCTCGGAATCCTCTACTTGGCATTTATATTTCTGCCAGCTGTGCTAAAGGTAGCTCTTTCAAGTATACACACCACTACCAGATCCCAGTCAGCCTGGCAGGTAATTCTACCCCAAGGACAAACTTTTTAAAATAGCATGTCAACCCTATTTCTTGCCTCGTCAAACTCCTTCAGACTGCTCCTACTTTTCCTTTTCAGGGCATATATTACCTAATTTCCATGTCAGTCACAAGAACTGGTTTGATGGGATGAGTAGGAACCTAAGATGTGACTCTAAAGCCAGTAACTTCTGCTCCGATGGGGCCGCTGTTTTTATGATTGATACCAGTGCCTTGAGTTCCGGCAAATGAATTTCCTGCAAGTGAGTTTCCTGCAAATGAGTTGCCCACAGAAGCATGTGGCGAACAGAATCCTTCTCAAAACTCCTTTGCAAGTTTTAAAAGAACAGGAGATAGGGCCTCGGGTTCCCTTGAATCATTTATTCCAGAGCCAGCTCTGAAGTTTCATCACCATGGGGGAAGCCAGGAGAGGGTACTGTATAAAACACCTCCCTTCCCCTTCCCTCTGCCAGGAACACAATTCACATTTGACATTTTGCTGGACTTAAAAAGGCCTGAGTTTTCTTCCTTAACAGAGTTACATTCCTAGCACTTCAAGGATTCCTGAGAGGTCAGTTGCCACTCTTAAAGGTGAACAAGTGTGGTGAAAATACATCTGGGCTCCCAGGGCACCTCTATGACATTAGGAAAGAGCTTTGCACCAAAGTCACCCTCTGCTCCTCAAACAAACAAACAAACAAAAAAGAAGGCATGACATTTCCTAGTGAGATTTTCTGCCAGACTAGTACATTGACCTCTTTGGGTTTCTTTTTACTAACCTATTCACAATGAGCACTAATTAGCTTATGGCAAGGTTTCTCAAGCTTGACACTATTGACATTTTAGGCAGGATGATTCTTTGCTGTGAGGGCTGTCCTGTGCATGCATTGGAGGGGGCTTAGCAGCATCCCTGGCCTCTACCCACTAGATGCCAGAAGAATGCCACCTCCACGCCCCCAGGACAACCAAAACTGTCTCCAGATATTGCCAGATGTCCCCTAGGGGACAAAATTGTCCCCAACTTGGAGCCACTGTGTTACAGCAATGCCATGCAAATGAGCAAATATTTGTTGAGCACTTATTATGCTAAAGGCTGTAGGCTAAGGATTTTTTAAAATGGTGATTTTGTGCCAGTCACAGTGCAGCAGGAAGGTTAAAATTAAGTAAATGTATTAAAATAATAATAATAGACTGAGTGTGGTGGTTAATGCCTGTAATCCCAGCACTTCGGGAGGCCAAGGGGGGTGGGGTGGATCACTTGAGGTCAGAAATTTGAGACCAGCCTGGCCAACATGGTCAAACCCGGGGTCTACTAAAAATACAAAAATTAGCTGGGAATGGTGGTACACGCCTGTGATCCCAGCTAGGTGGGAGGCTAAGGCAGGAGAATCGCTTGAACCTGGGAAGTAGAGGTTCCAATAGGCCGAGATCACGCCACTGCACTCCAGCTGGGGCAACACAGCCAGACTTTGGCTCAAAGTAACTAAATAAAATAATAATAAGCACCACCAGCTGAAATAAAGGAGGGGTCTGGGAAGGGGAAATGAGACCCTCTGGGGTTAGAGAACACCTATCACACTTCACAAAGACATGACAGTTGTGAGAGGCCTGAACGGACAGACAAGTCTGTCTGTCATGCGGCATAACCAGCTCAAGAGGAGGAAAAGGATATGCAATGAATGCAGAATGCGATTGGAGAAGAGCAATACAACCTTAGGATTTGAAAAATGAATAATAAATGGCGGGGCTGGGCCAGGTGCAGTGGCTCACGCCTGTAATCTGAGCACTTAGGGAGGCCAAGGCGGATCACTTGAGGTCTGGGGTTCAAGACCAGCATGTCCAACATGGTGAAACCCCATCTTTACTAAAAATACAAAAATTAGCTGGGCAGTAGTGGCGTGCACCTGTAATCCCAGCTACTCGGGAGGCTGAGGCAAGAGAATCACTTGAGCCTGGGAGGTGGAGGTTGCGGTGAGCCAAGATCATGCCACTGCATTCCGGGCGACAGAGTGAGAGCCTGTCTCAAAAAAACAAACAAACAAAAAAAAGGTGGGGCTAAAGGCAGGGTTAAGAGCTGGGCAAGGTGGCAAGTGCCTGTAGTCCTAGCTACTTGGGAGGCTAAGGCTATAGAGTGTGACGATGAAGCTTGTGAATTGCTACTGCACTCTACCCTGGACAACGTAGTGAAACCCCATTTCCAAAACAAACAAAATCAGTATTTTAAGAAGTCAGACACGAAATACCACATATTGTATGATTCCATTTATATGAAATGTCCAGAATAGGCAAATCCATAGAGACAGAAAGTAGATTAGTGGTTGCCAGGGACTTGGGGGAGGGAAAATGGGGAGTGACTGCTCATGGGTACAGGGTTTCTATTTGGAGTGATGAAAATATTCCGGAATTAGATAGTGGCAATGGTTGCACAAGTTTATAAATATATGAATAACCGCTGAACTGTACACTTTAAAAGGGTGAATATGGTCAAGCATGGTGGCTCATGCCTGTAATCCCAGCACTTGTGGGAGGCCGAGGCAGGAGGATTGCTCGAGTCCAGGAGTTCAAGACCAACCTGGGCACCACAGTGAGACCTCTTCTTAACAAAAAATCAAAAAATTCCTGTAATCCCAGCACTTTGGGAGGCTGAGGCGGGCAGATCACGAGGTCAAGAAATCGAGACCATCCTGGCCAACATGGTGAAACCCTGTCTCTGCTAAAAAATACAGAAAAAATTAGCTAAGCATGGTGACCCGTGCCTGTAATCCCAGTTAATAGGGAGGCTGAGGCAGGAGAATCGCTTGAACCCAGGAGGCAGAGGTTGCAGTGAGCTGAGTTCGCACCACTGCATTCCAGCCTGGGCAATAGAGTGAGACTGTCTCAAAAAAATAAAAATAATAATTTAGGACCTGATGCAGGGGGTCTTATATGCTGAACCGAGGCTACTTAATGCTGGAGACAGCAAAGGGTCACCAAATGCCTTTAATATGCCAAATAATAATAGTGGTAATGATAGTAACAAGAATAAGAGCGATGGAGTCCATGGGTTAAGCACGTACCATGTGTTTTGACTGCATCCGCATCCTCTTCTCTTTTTGTGTTTTTTTTTTTTTTTTTGAGACAGAGTCTCACAGTGTTGCCCAGGCTGGAGTGCAGCAGTGCGATCTCAGCTCACTGCAACCTCTACCTCCTGGATTCAAGTGATTCTCCTGCCTCAGCCCCCTAGCTGAGACTACAGGCGTGCGCCACCACGCCTGGCTAATTTTTGTATTTTTAGTAGAGACAGGGTTTTATCATGTTGGCCAGGCTGGTCTCAAACTCCTGGCCTCAAGTGATCTGCCCACCTCAGCCTCCCAAAGTGCTGGGATTACAGGCATGAGCCACCACACACCTGGCCTGCATCCTCTTGTCTGATCACCTGTTTTCTTTTTTTGTTGTTGTTTGTTTTGTTTTTTTGAGACAGAGTCTCGCTCTGTGGCCAGGCTAGAGTGCAGTGGCGCGATCTTGGTTCACTGCAACCTCCACCTCCTGCGTTCAGGTGATTCCCCTGCCTCAGCCTCCCGAGTAGCTGGGACTACAGGTGCGTCACCATGCCTGGCTAATTTTTTGTGTGTGTTTTAGTAGAGACGGGGTTTCACCATGTTGGCCAGGATGGTCTTGATTTCCTGACCTCGTGATCTATCTGCCTCGGCCTCCCAAAGTGCTGGATTTTACAGGCGTGAGCCACCACGCCTGGCCTGATCACCTATTTAAATCACCCAACAGTGCCATCTGCATTTTTCTTCATAACACATAGTACTTACTTATTTTGTTAAATGTTTGTCTCCTCCCTGACTAAATGATAAATGCCATGAAAGCAGGAAATTTTGTCTATTTTATTCATGACTTTAGGCCAGGTGCAGTGGCTCACACCTGTAATTCCAGTATTTTGGGAGACCGAGACAGGAGGATCACTTGAAGCCAGGAGTTCAAGACCAGCCTGGACAATATAATGAGACCCTGTCTGTACAAAGAAAAAAAAGAAAAACCCAAAAACTGGCCAGGTGTGGTGGCATACACCTGTAGTTCTACTCAAGAGGCTGAGATGGGAGAATCACCTGAGCCAGGGGAGGTGGAGGTTGCCATGAGCTGTGATCATACCACTGTACTCCAGGCTGGGCAACAGTGAGGGCTTGTCCAAAAAAGAAAAAAAAAAAAAAAGACTTTATATGGTGTCCAAAATAGTGCCTGGCATATAATAGGTGCTAAATAAATAACCTAACAAGTGAATGCTATTCAATACAAGAACCTGAGAGATCACATGTAACAAGCTGAAGAAAGGGCTGAGTAATATATTCATCTCACTAGGCAGAGCTGGGCTGAACAGGAGAAGTGTCCCTGCGACACTTAATGCCTTCACTGAAAGTCACTAACCATTGGCTTCGAAGTCACTAATCATTGGCTGTTCTTTCCATTTAACTTATCTTGCTTTGTGTCTTGTGTGATGGTCATGTTTTTCCCCCCTAGAATCAATTCTCCTGCTTCTCTGATTATTGTATTTTGATTTTCCTTGGAGGAATAATCCAACACCCCCTAGGTTCATGCAATTTATGTGGAACTGGACCAGGACTCCAAGGATGGACACATGGCCTAGGTCTGGCCAATCACAGCATTATATTCTGTTGCTAGCAGTGGTTGGTCCAGAGAGAAGGCACATGACCCAAGCCAGACCAAGGAAACTTCATTATGGGATTTTGCTGAAAGTGTTAGGAGGGAGAAATTATCACCAAGGTTTGTTTCTAAACTGGTAGAATGCAAGCTTGGAGCTGCTGATGGCCATTTTTTTCTTTTCTTTTGTTGTTGTTGTTATTGTTGAGATGGAGTCTTGCTCTGTTGCCCAGACTGGAGTGCATTAGTGCAATCTTGGCTCACTGCAACCTCTGCCTCTCGGGTTCAAACTGTTCTCCTGCCTCAGTCTCCCAAGTAGCTGGGATTACAGGCAGCTGCCACCATGCCTGGCTGATTTTTGTATTTTTAGTAAAGATGGGGTTTTACCATGTTGGCCAGGCTGGTCTTGAACTCCTGAACTCAAGTGATCTGCCCAACTCAGCCTCCCGAGGTTCTGGGATTACAGGTGTGAGCCACTGTGCCTGGCCTGGTGGCCATTTTTGCTGCTACTTGGAAAGAACCAGCCTGAGAATGAAGTCAATACAGAGAGAAGCAGAGCCTAGAGATGGTAAGAAACAGAGGCCTGGTAAATGTCAATCAAACCCTGAATCCAGCTTTGCCTGAGGGAGGATCAGTCTCTGAACTAATATTAGTTCCCTATGTTGCTTTAGCCACTTTGATTTTGCCTTGTAATGCAGTGAATTCTAACAAACACATCATGTGATCTAAGTACCATGACTACAGTTACCGAATCAAAAACAAATCCTGAAACCAAAAGCAACTGTTCGAAGGGAACTTATCCTCCACTTATTTATGTAAGCGGAGAGGGAACTTCCACTTTTCAACAGAGAAGCTACTGAAGGAAAACTTCTCATCCCTTTCTCTGGTACCTCCATGAGATGAGGAGTGATTTGCCTAATGGTGGGTTTGGGAGAAGATGCTGAGTTTGTTGCCTGGTCCCTTTCTCTTTTTTTCTTTTTGCTATGCCTGACCTTTAGACACTGCTGTTTTCCTCCTTCACCATGAGGAGCCTGTCCCTGTGGAAGACGTTTGCAGTAACCCAGCCTATGGCTGGGTAAATTAGTTTAATCCAGAGGGAAATTGCATGCACCACTAAAGCCACATTCTCCAATCAGCCTTATCCAGAAAAAAAACTCTAGAGCTCTAGTTTCCTGATTCATATACCTTTTTCTCAGTGGGTTTGGAATTTGGAAAGGCTAAGAAGGGTGCAATTAATTATCAGCCCCATGAAACCCCAACATGTTAATTTACATTTTTTCTTTAGAAAACTTTGAGAGGCAGTCCTGTGGAGATCAAATTTCCGGTGTTGTCAGGGCTCCAGGCTTAAAGGTAATTATGGGTCAAGTGTGTTCTTGACCCAGGCAGTCTGTGACAGCTACAGTGGTTTCACAGGATTTTAACTGGCTGGAGCCTGAGTACAAGGGCCTCTGGGGCAGGCCTTGACCTAACTCGTGTGAGTAAAGCCTTGACCTCAGCAGGCAGGTGGGACAGGGATTCGATTATTGCAGAAAAAGTCTTTCTGTCCCAGAGAAGGCTTACCTTAAAAAGGGCAGAACTTTAGTTTACCAACCTGTAGACTCCGGTGGGTAGATTTTTGCTTTCTGTAATACCTCTTTCTTTTTTTTTTTTTTTTTTGAGACGGAGTTTCACTCTTGTTGCCCAGGCTGGAGTGCAATGGCACGATCTCAGCTCACCGCAACCTCCGCCTCCCAGGTTCAAGCAATTCTCCTGCCTCAGCCTCCCTAGTAGCTGGGATTATAGGCATGTGCCACCACGCCCAGCTAATTTTGTATTTTTAGTAGAGAAGGGGTTTCTCCATGTTGGTCAGGCTGGTCTTGAACTCCCGACCTCAGGTGATCCACCCGCCTCGGTCTCCCAAAATGCTGGGATTACAGGCGTGAGCCACCGCGCCCGGCTTGTAATACCTCTTTCAGCAACACTCGTGGTTGGGCAAGTTGACTCTGCTTTGTGAATTGCATGAACTTTGATCACGGTTTAACATTTGGAGAGCTCAGACTCTGGCTTTACCCGTAGAATGGAGGTATATTTTATTAGTGAAAACAAATGAAAAGAACAGGGCCCTTATTGTATAGGAGATATGCTTCTTTGCAGGTGGAGGTAGATAAACTGAATGAAGACCCATAAGATAAGAAAACAGTCAGGCTTATGCCTTGAAACTTTTGTCTGTGAGAAACAGGTTTGCTTGAGAAATCAAGGAGGACCTGGACCTGGGTTGTTTGGTTTTGTATTTTTGTGGGGTTTTTTTTTTTTTGCACCAGGGTTTCACTCTTGTTGCCCAGGCTGGAGCACATGGAGTGCATGGCGTGATCTTGGCTCATTGCAACTTCCACCTCCCAGGTTCAAGCAATCCTCCTGCCTCAACTTGGTGAGTAGCTGGGACTACAGGCATGAGCCACCAACACCTGGATTTTTTTTTTTTTTTAATTTTTTGTAGAGACAGGGTTTTACCGTGTTGGCCAGGCTGGTCTTGAACTCCTGAGCTCAAGTGATCTGCCCACCTCAGCCTCCCAAAGGGATTACAGGTGTGAGCCACCATGGCCGGCCTGGTTTTGCTTTTTTTAATTTTTTATTTTATTATTATTATTTTTTTTGAGATGGAGTCTCACTCTGTCACCCAGGCTGAAGTGCAGTGGTGCAATCTTGGCTCACTGCAACCTCTACCTCCTGGACTCAAGCGATTCTCATGCCTCCACCTCCCCAGTAGCTGGGATTACAGGTGTGTGCCACCACATCCAGCCAATTTTTTTTTAATTTTTCTTTTTTAATTTTTAGTAGAGACAGGGTTTCACCATGCTTCTGCTGCCCAAAGTGCTGGGATTACAGGTGTGAGCCACCGCACCTGGCCTGCGTTGTGTTTTAAAATATGCTTCTGGGCCGGGTGCGGTGGCTCACGCCTGTAATCCCAGCACTTTGGGAGGCCAAGGTGGGTGGATCATCTGAGATCGGGTGTTTGAGACCAGCCTGGCCAACATGGTGAAACCCCATCTCCACTAAAAATACAAACATTAGCTGGGCATGGTGGTGGTGCATGCCTGTAATCTCAGCTACTCGGGAGGGTGAGGCAGGAGAATCCCTTGAATCCGGGAGGTGGAGGTTGCAGTGAGCTGAGATTGAGCCAGCCTGGTCTGGGCAACAAAGTGAGACTCCGTCTCTAAATAAATAAATAAATAAAAATAAAAATAAAATATGCTTCTACTGTGCTACCAAGACAGAACCAGCAGAAGAGTGAAAGACAAATAAAGGAAGATCTGCTGACTAAACTGGAGGAAGGCAGGGATTTTTTTTTAAAACATGATCTTGCTCTGTCACCCAGGCTGGACTGCAGTGGCACGATCATAGCTCACTGCAGCCTCAAACTCCTGGGTTCAAGTGATCCTCCCACCTCAGTCTCCCAAAGTGCTGGGATTACAGGGATCTTTTATAAAGAGCTAGAACTGTGATTTTAGTAGACAAGCCAAACAGATGTGGAAGGGAAGTGAAATTTTGAAGGCTTAACTAGGTGTGTGTATATATATATATACACACACACACATACACACACATACATATAAAATTTATTTTTTATTTTTGAGACGGAGTTTCACTCTTGTTGCCCAGGCTGGAGTGCAATGGCACCATCTCGGCTCACCTCAATTTCCGCCTCCTGAGTTCAAGCGATTCTCCTGCCTCAGCCTCCCGAGTAGCTGGGATTACAGGCAGGCACCACCACGCCCGGCTAATTTTGGATTTTTAGTAGAGACGGGGTTTCTCCATGTTGGTCAGGCTGGTCTCACGTGATCCACCTGCTTCAGCTTCCCAAAGTGTCTGGGATTACAGGTGTGAACCACTGCACCCAGCCCGCTAGGTAGATAGTAAGAGAAGAAGACACCCACAAATATACAAAAACTTAAAAGGAAGTTGCAGTAATATTATAAATTACTGGAAAAAAATAATATACATGTATTTTGAAACTGTTTTACTCTGTTACCCAGGCTGGAGTGCGGTGGTGCAATCTCAGCTCACTGCAGCCTCCACCTCTCAAGCTCAAGCGATCCTGTCACCTCAGCCTTCTGAGTAGAGGAACTACAGGTGCGTGCCACCACACCTAGCTAACCTTTTTTTTTTTTTTTTTTGAGACGGAGTCTCGCTCTATCACCCAGGCTGGAGTGCAGTGGTGCGATCTCGGCTGTCTGCAAGCTCTGCGTCCCAGGTTCACGCCATTCTCCTGCCTCAGCCTCCCGAGTAGCTGGGACTACAGGCACCTGCCACCACGCCCGGCTAATTTTTTATATTTTTAGCAGAGATGGGGTTTCACCATGTTACACACCTGGGTAAATTTTTTTTTTTTCAGACGAGGTTTCACCGTGTTCCCTAGGTTGACCTCAAAATCCTGAGCTCAGGCAATCCACCTGTCTTGGCCTCCCAAAGTTCTGGGATTACAGGTGTGAGCCACCATGGCTGGCCAAAAAATAAATTATTTTTTAAATTGTGTGAGAACATTGGTTATCTCTCTAAAAAATTAAATTGTGGGCTGGGCATGGCGGCTCATGCCTATAATCTCAGCACTTTGGGAAGCCGAGGTGGGTAAATCACTTGAGGCCAGGAGTTTGAGACTAGCCTGATCAACATAGTGAAATCCAATCTCTACTAAAAATACAAAAATTAACTGGTGTGGTGGCTCATGCCTGTAGTCCCAACTACTTAGGAGGCTGAGGCAGGAGAATCGCTTAAGCCCAGGAGGCAGAGGTTGCAGTGAGCCAACGTCGTACCACTGCACTCCAGCCTGGCAACAAAGTGAGACTCTGTCTTTTTAAAAAAAAAAAAAAAAAAAAACAGTTAAATTGGATCCCAAACTCACATTATATACAAGAGTAAATTCCAAGAGTAAAAAGAAATATTGACAAGTCTTAGAATATAGAATATTGGGATAAGAAACGGCAGCTTCAATAATATATAAAAGTACACAAGCTGTTAAAGAAAATTTAGATCAACTTGACCACATTAAAAGATAACAGTTTAGTTGGGTGCAGTGGTTCACACCTGTAATCCCTGCACTTTGGGAGGCTGAGGTGGGCGGATTGCTTGAGCCCAGGAGTTTGAGACCAGCCAGGCCAACACGGTAAAATCCCATCTCTACTAAAATACAAAAATTAGCCGGGCGTGGTGGCTCATGCCTGTAGTCCTAACTACTCAAGAGGCTGAGGTGAGAGGATCACTTGAGCCTGGGAGATCAAGGCTCCAGCCTGGGTGACACAGTGAGACCTTGTTTCAAAAAAAAAAAAAAAAAAAAGGTAATAAAAGTTCCTCAAAATTGATCAAAGATCTGTGTGTCAGAGCCAAAACTATACAATTCTTAGAAAAAAAAACAGAGGGAGAAAGCTTCATGACATTGGATTTGGCCATGATTTTTTGGATATGACACTAAAAGCACAGGCAACAAAAGAACAAATATATCAGTTGGATTGCATCAAAATTTAAAGCTTCCGTGCATGAGACACAATCAACAGAGTGAAAAGGCAACTAACAGAACGAGGGAAAATTTTTGCAAGTCGTATATTTGATAAAGGATTAATATCCAGATAATATGGCTCACACCTGTAACCGTAGCACTTTGGGAGGCTGAGCAGGGAGGATCACTTGAGCTCAGGAGTTCAAGACTAGCCTGGGCGACTTAGCGAGACCTCATCTCTACTAAAAATTAAAAAAAAAGATCCAGGAGTCGTGGCACACACCTGTAGTCCCAGCTACTTGGGAGGCTGAGGTGAAAGGATTGTTTGAGCCCAGGAGGATGAGGCTGCATTGAGCCGTGATCATGCCTCAGCATTCTAGCCTGGGAGACAGAGGGAAACTTTGTCTCTACAAAACAAAAACAAAAACAAAAACAAAAACAAACAAACAAAAAACCAGAATACAGGCCGGGTGCAGTGGCTCACGCCTGTAATCCCAGCACTTTGGGAGACTGAGGTGGGCGGATCACCTGAGGTTAGGAGTTGGAGACCAGCCTGACCAACATAGTGAAACCCCATCTCTACTAAAAATATAAAAAATTAGCCAGGTGTGGTGGTGGGCACCTGTAATCCCAGCTACTCTGGAGGCTTAGGCAGAAGAATCGCTTGAACCCAGGAGGCAGAGGTTGCAGTGAATCGAGATCATGCCATTGCACTCCAGCCCAGCCTGGGCGACAGTGAGAGACTCTGTCTCAAAACAAACCAAAAAACCCACAAAAACCAGAATATATAAGGAACTCTTACATCTCAACAACAAAAAAACCAACTAAAAAACAGGCAAGCCTGGGTGCGGTGGCTCACGCCTGTAATCTCAGCACTTTGGGAGGCAGAGGTGGGAGGATCGCGAGGTCAGGAGTTTGAGACCAGCCTGACCAACACTGTGAAACCCCGTCTCTACTAAAAAACATACAAAAATTAGCCAGGCGTGGTGACGCGCACACCTATAATCCCAGCTATTCAGGAGGCTGAGGCAGGAGAATCGCTTGAACCCAGGAAATGGAGGTTGCAGTGAGCCAAGATCACACCACTGCACTCCAGCCTGAGAGACAGAGCGAGACTCTATTTGAAAAAAAAAAAAAACAGCCAAATAACTTAGACATTTCTTTAAGGAAGATATATAAATGGCCAATGAGCACATGAAAAGATGATCAACATCACTAGTCATTAAGAAAATGCAAATCAAGGCCGGGTACGGTGGCTCAAGCCTGTAATCCCAGCACTTTGGGAGGCCGAGAGGGGCGGATCACGAGGTCAGGAGATCAAGACCATCCTGGTTAACACAGTGAAACCCCATCTCTACTAAAAAATACAAAAATCTAGCTGGGCGAGGTGGCGGGTGCCTGTAGTCCCAGCTACTCGGGAGGCTGAGGCAGGAGAATGGTGTAAACCCGGGAGGCAGAGCTTGCAGTGAGCTGAGATCCGGCCACTGCACTCTAGCCTGGGCAACAGAGCGAGACTCCATCTCAAAAAAAAAAAAAAAAAAAAAAAAAGGAAAATGCAAATCAAAATCACAATGAGATACTCCCTTATACCCATTACAAAACAGAAAATAGGTTGGGCTCACGCCTGTAATCCCAGCACTTTGGGAGGCCAAGGTGGGTGGATCCCCTGAGGTCAGGAGTTCAAGTTGCCTGACCAACATGGAGAAACCCCATCTCTACTAAAAATACAAAATTAGCCAGGCCTGGTGGCACATGCCTGTAATCCCAGCTGCTCGGGAGGCTGAGGCAGGAGAATCGATTGAACCTGGGAGCGGAGGTTGTGGTGAGCTGAGATGGCGCCATTGCACTCCAGCCTGGGCAATAAGAGCGAAACTCGGTCTCAAACAAAACAAAACAAAACAGCAAATAAGAGTGTTGGTGAGGATGTGGAAACATTGGAACCCTTGTGCTCTGTTGGTGGAAATGTAAAATGGTAGTCATTATGGAAGAGAGTATGGTGGCTCCTCAAAAATTAAAAATTGAATTACCATATAATTTAGCAATTCCACTTCTGAGTGTATACCCAAAGGAACTGAAAGTGAGGACTTGGCTGGGCACAGTGGTTCATGCCTTTAATCCCAGCACTTTGGGAGGCCAAGGTGGGCAGATCACTTGAGGTCAGGAGTTTGAGACCAGCCTGGCCACCATGGCAAAACCCCATCTCTACTAAAAATACAAAAATTGGCTGGATGTGGTGGCACACGCCTGTAATCTCAGCACTTTGGGAGGCTGAGGCTGGAGGATGGCTTGAACCTTGGAGGCGGAGACTGCAGTAAGGTGGGACATAGCATTGCACTCCTGTCTGGGCAACAGAGCAACATTGTCTCATACACACACACGTGGGGATTCAAACAGATATTTGTTCATCCATGTTTGTAGCGGCATTATTCACAATAGCCAAGGCATGGAAGCAATCTGAGTGTCCTTTGACAGATGAATGGATGAGGAAAATATGGTCCATCCATACAGTGTTTTTTTTTTTGTTTTGTTTTGTTTTTTGTTTTTTTTTTTGAGATGGAGTCTCGCTCTGTCACCCAGGCTGGAGCGCAGTGGTGTGATCTTGGCTCACTGCAAGCTCTGCCTCCTGGGTTCATGCCATTCTCCTGCCTCAGCCTCCTGAGTAGCTGGGACTATAGGCGCATACCAACACACCCAGCTAATTTTTGTATTTTTAGTAGAGATGGTTTCACCATGTTGGCCAGGATGGTCTTGATCTCTTGACGTCGTGATCTGCCTGCCTCAGCCTCCCAAAGTACTGGGATTACAGGCATGAGCCACTGCACCCAGTTATTTAGTCTTAAAAAGGAAGGAAGTTCTGGTTGGGTGCTATTGCTCATGCTTGTAATCCCAGCACTTTGGGAGGGTGAGGCAGGAAGATCATTGGAGCCTAGGAGTTTGAGACTAGCCTGGACAACATAGCAAGACCCTATCTCTCAAAAGAAGAAGTTTTTTAGGCCGGGCGCGGTGGCTCACGCCTGTAATCCCAGCACTTTGGGAGGCCGAGACGGGCGGATCACGAGGTCAGGAGATCGAGACCATCCTGGCTAACACGGTGAAACCCTGTCTCTACTAAAAAAAAATACAAAAAACTAGCCGGGCGAGGTGGCGGGCGCCTGTAGTCCCTGCTACTTGGGAGGCTGAGGCAGGAGAATGGCGTAAACCCGGGAGGCGGAGCTTGCAGTGAGCTGAGATCCGGCCACTGCACTCCAGCCTGGGCTACAGAGCGAGACTCCGTCTCAAAAAAAAAAAAAAAAAAAAGAAGAAGTTTTTTAACTTGGCATGGTGGTGTGAACCTATAGTTTTAGCTACTCAGGAAGCTGTGGTGGGAGGATCACTTGAATCCAGGAGTTCAAGATTACAGTGAGCTATGAGTGTGCCACTGCCCTCCAAAATGGGTGACAGAGTGACACCTTGTCTCTAAAAAGAAAAGAGAAAAAAAGAGGGAGCTGGGCATAGGGGCTCACATCTATAATTCTAGTACTTTGAGAGGCCGAGGTGAGTCACTTGAAGTCAGGAGTTCAAGACCAGCCTGGCCAACATGGTGAAACCCCACCTCTACAAAAAATACTAAAATTAGCTGGGCATGGTGGTACATGCCTATAATCCCAGCTATTTGGGAGGCTGAGGCAGGAGAATTGCTTGAACTTGGGAGAAAGAGGTTGCAGTGAGCTGAGATCACGCCACTGCACACCAGCCAGGGCCACAGAGCCAAAAAAAAAAAAGAAAAGAAAAAAATTTAAATTTTAACACAGGCTACAACATGGATGTAATTCTTAAAGGACATTATGCTAAGTGAAATAAGCCAGTCACAAGCAGACAAATACTTTATGATTCCACTTATAGGAGATACCTAGGGTAGTCAAATTCATAGAGACAGAAAGCAGAATGGTGGTTGCTAGGGGTTGGGGGGCGGAGGAACGGGGAATTATTGTTTTATGGGTACAGAGTTTCAGTTCGGCAAGATGAAAAAGAATTCTGGAGATGGACTGTGTTGGTGGCTGCACAACAGTGTGAGTTGTACTTATTACCACTGAACTGTACACCTAAAGATGGTTTCTGAAATTTTATGTTATGAATATTTTACCACAATTAAATCTTGTTTTTTAATTTTGTTTTGTTTTGTAGATGGAGTCTCTCTCTGTCACCAGGCTGGAGTGCAGTGGCACAATCTCGGATCACTGCAACCTCCACCTCCCCAGTTCAAGCGATTCTCCTGCCTCAGCCTCCCAAGCAGCTGGGACTACAGGTGCACGCCCCTACGCCCAGTTAATTTTTTTTTTTTTTTTTTGTATTTTAGTAGAGACAGGGTTTCTCCATGTTGCCCAGGCTGGTCTCGAACTCCTGAGCTCAGGCAATCCACTCGCCTCAGTCTCCCAAAGTGCTAGGATTACAGGCGTGAGCCACTGTGCCCAGCCAAAGTTTTTCTTTAAAGTTTGAGTTGTTAGAGGAGTAGGAAAAGGGTCTGTGTGGCCAAAGTGTGTAGCGAATGATGGGGAGGTAGAAAATGAAATTAAGAAGGTGGGGAGAGGGCCAGATGCAGTGACTCACACCTGTAATCCCAGCACTTTGGGAGAAAGAGGCGGGCAGATTACCTAAGGTCAGGAGTTTGAGACAAGCTTAGCCAACATGGTGAAACCCTGTCTCTACTAAAAATACAAAAATTAGCTGGGCATGGTGGCATGTGCCTGTACTCCCAGCTGCTTGGGGGACTGAAGCACGAGAATTGCTTGAACCCAGGAGGTGAAGGTTGCAGTGAGCTGAGATGGCGCCATTACACTCCAGCCTGGGCGACAAGAGCGAAACTCCGTCTCAAAAAATAAAAATAAAAATAAAAATAAAACATGACTCATTCAAATATAGAATGGAGAGCTGGGCATGGTGGCTCATACCTGTAATCCCAGCACTTTGGGAGGCTGAGGCAGGCAGATGATTTGAGCCCCAGAGTTCGAGACCAGCCTGGGCAATAAGTTGAAACCCTGTCTCTACAAAAAATACAAAAATTAGCAGGGCATGGTGGTGTGCACCTATAGTCCCAGCTACTTGAGGGGCTGAGGTGGGCAGATGGCATGAGCCCGGAGGTGGAGGTTGCAGCGAGTCAAGATTGCACCATTGTACTCCAGCCTGGGTGACAGAGTGAGACCCCATCTCACACAAAACAAAAAACAAAACAAACAAATATAGAATTGACACATGTCAGAAATGTATTCTACTTGTCAAAGAGGAAACTGTCGGATGGTGAATTTGGTTCAGAGAATGTTTTCAGGAAGTAGGTACTTGAGGAAGTGGGAAACTTAGATACAAAACTGGTTAATCTTCCGCAGGGTAGTAAGAACTATAAGCTATGGGATTCTCTTTTGTACTGGAGAGAAATAATTCAAAACTCT
This sequence comes from Chlorocebus sabaeus, assembly GCF_047675955.1. Classification (NCBI taxonomy): domain Eukaryota; kingdom Metazoa; phylum Chordata; class Mammalia; order Primates; family Cercopithecidae; genus Chlorocebus; species Chlorocebus sabaeus. The sequence continues at coordinate 107,740,633 of NC_132914.1, forward strand.
ACTGCACAAGGCCAGGAACAGTGGCTCATGCCTGTAATCCCAGCATTTTGGGAGGCCGAGGCAGGCAGATTACTTGAGGTCAGGAGCTTGAGACCAGCAGTCTAGCTAACACGGTAAAATCCCATCTCTACTAAAAAAAAAAAAAAAAAAAAAAAGCTGGTGGAGCACACCTGTAGTCCCAGCTACTCGGGAGGCTGAGGCAGAAGAATTGCTTTGACCCAGGAGGTGGAGGTTGCAGTTAGCTGAGATTATGCCACTGCACTCCAGCCTAGGCAACAGAGTGAGACTCTGTCTCAAAAACAAAAACAAGCAAAAAACAACCAAAAACTCTACTGGACAAAAATCTGGGCCTTTAATCAATCAATACCTATGCAAAGAAAGGAGCATTCACTGGCCTATATAAGTAGTTGGTGGGCCACATCTGGCCTGGCTGCTTGTGTTTGTAATAAGATTTTAATTTTATTATTTTTAAAAATAAGAGATGGGGTCACACTATGTTGGTCTTGAGCTCTTGGCCTCAAGCAATCCTCCTGCCTCGGCCTCCCAAAGTGCTGGGATTACAGGTGTGAGCCACCATGACCAGCCTAAAATATAGTTTTATTGGAACACAGCCATACCCAATTATTTCTGTAGCTCCTGAGGCTGCTTTTGCTGTACAGAAACTGTGGACCATGATGACCGATAGAGTTGAGTGGTCGACAGATAGGAAACAGCCCACAAAGCCTAAAATATTTACTACCTGGACCTTTACAGGAAGAGTTTGCTGATCCCTGCTAGAGAATTAAGTAATCTTTGGGTGAGCTTGTGAAACAAAGTCCTAGATGACATTGAAAGAACTACACTGCCCTCTCTTGGTCTTATTTCCAAAATTTGGATAATTTTTCTTAAAAAGGAGATGTTTGGTTTAAAAATTGGTGGGGCATTTTGAATTGTTATCCCTGGTCTGTATTTTCTAAATCTTCCCGTTTACTCACCCCATAACCCCGCCACCCTCTTTCTGCATTAGTGACAATGCCTCTTAGTATCTGTCAAACTTGCATAACGAGATTTAGAAAATATGATTAAGTACAGAGTTTATTCAAGTGCAAGGCTTGAGGATGATCACCTGGGAAACACAGACTCCGAAGGAATGGGGTCAGTGTTGGAAAGAGGAGAAGCTAAGGTTTCACTTATATAGATAGAAACAGTTTCAGCTGAGTTGCAACATTTTCCATACAAGGCCCATATGTATGTTACAGTCATTTGATTAAAGCAGCTTACGACATTTCAAGGAAGATGCTTTAGCATTCTATGAAGAGGAGTAATGTCCTGAGAGGGTCTTATCTCTGGTGCTAGTGGGTCATTTCTTTCTTTTTTTTTTCTTGAGATGGAGTCTCCCTCTGTCGTCCAGGCTGGAGTGCAGTAGTGTGATCTTGGCTAACTGCAACCTCCTCCTCCCAGGTTCAAGTGATTCTCCTGCCTCAGCCTCCTGAGTAGCTGGGATTACAGGTTTGTGCCACCACGCCCGGCTATGTTTTTTTTTTTTTTTTTTTTTTTTTGGTAGAGATGGGGTTTCACCATGTTGGTCAGGTTGGTCTCAAACTCCTGACCTTGTGATCTGTCTGCCTTAGCCTCCCAAAATGCTGGGATTACAGGCGTGAGCCACCGTGTATTGCTCAGGCTGGAGTGCAGTGGCACAATCTCGGCTCACTGTAACCTCCACCTCCTGAGTTCAAACAAGTCTGCCTCAGCCTCCCAAGTAGCTGGGATTACAGGTGCCCACCACCACGCCCAATTTTTATATTTTTAGTAGAAACGGGGTTTCACCATATTGGCCAGGCTTGTCCCCAGCTCCTGATCTCAGGTGATTCACCTGTCTTGGCCTCCCAAAGCGCTGGGATTACAGGCATGAGCCACCGCGCCCGGCCTACTGGGTCATTTCTAATCATTTACAGGACAAAGCAGAAATTGCAACTGCATACTACATGGCCACATTCCTCCCAAGGCTCAGAAGAAAGTTCCAGCAGCTTTAAGTTTGAATTATTTAATTTAAAATATTCCAACTCTTGGCTGGGCACGGTGGCTCACACCTGTAGTCCCAGCACCTTGGGAGGCTGAGGCAGGCAGATCACCCGAGCTCAGGAGTTCGAGACCAGCCTGCCAATATGGCAAAACCCTGTCTCTACTAAAAATACAAAAATTAGCCAGGCATGGTGGTGAGCACCTGTAGTCCCAGCTACTCAGGAGGTTGAGGCACGAGAATCATTTAAACTTGGGAGGCAGAGGTTGCAGTGAGCCTATCCTGGGCCACTGCACTGCAGCCAGGGCAACAGAGTAAGACTCTGTCTCAAAATAAATAAATAAATAATAAAATAAAATAAAATATCCCCGCTCTTTCCTCTGAGGGTGGAACTTATGAAAGGCTCTTTTTAAGTGCAGGTAAGCCTGGAAAGCAATTGGTGGTGAGTAATGTCCTTTGCAACATAGTTTTTGCTCGAGAAGGCATTCTGTTTCTGACTCCTGCTAAGGCTTCTGTAATTGAAGGCCCATTCTCATGGAAGCTTTCCTTGGGAGGGCCCCTCAGCTCCTTGGAATGAAGTTCTAGAACTGTTGGAAGTTCTGAGAGAGCAATGCTGGTGCCTGCCTGACCACTGCTGTTTCTGGGTCCTGGCACATAGTAGGTGCTCAGTAAATATTTGTTGAGTGAACTAGAGCCAATGAAAGAGTAGCATTTTCTCCTCTGCTCGGGGTCAACCCTGTGAGAGGAACCAAGTTTTGGTGACAAAGGCTGCCATCTGCAGGGAATAGGTGAAATGGCATTATTCAAAATTGCTAAATCCTGAGGGCAATACAGTCTATTTCAAGGCAAGATTAATATATATTTTCTCCTTTTGCTTTCTGGAGATTTAATCAACATCATCTTGTCTTTTCCAATTAAGGAAACCTGCACCCTGCACCCTTTCTCAAATAACATGTTTAAGCTTTTGCTTATTTATTTATTTTTTATGTTTTAAGACGGAGTCTTGCTCTGTCACCCAGGCTGGAGCGCAGTGGCGTGATCTCGGCTCGCTGCAACCTCCACCTCCTGGGTTCAAGCAATTCTCCTGCCTCAGCCTCCTGAGTAGCTGGGACTACGTGTGCACCACCACACCCAGCTAATTTATTGTATTTTTAGTAGATACAGGGTTTCACTGTGTTAGCCAGGATGGTCTCGATCTCCTGACCTCATGATCCGCCCGCCTCGGCCTCCCAAAGTGCTGGTATTACAGGCGTGAGCTACCAAGCCCGGACAGCTTTTATTTTCTTTCAAATGGAGACAGGGTTTTGCTGTGTCACCCAGACTGAAGTGCAGTAGCATGATCATAGCTCACTGCAGCTTCCAAGTCTAGGGCTCAAGTGATCCTCCCATTTCAGCCTCCTGAGTAGCTAGGACTGGTGTGTGGCACTACATCTGGCCAATTTGTTTTTGTTTTTTGTAGAGTCTTGCCATATTGTCCAGGTTGCATTTTAAAGCTTTTTGAGGGCTTAGCTAGCCATGCTGCATACTGCATACACCATGTTGTATGCACAAAACTGGTACCTAGGTACCACTATTTTTCTGTTTTATAGATGAAGAATCTGAACACAGAAACCATGCCCAAAGTTATACTGCTAGCAAGTGGCAGAACTAGGGATTTGAACCCAAACACTGTGGCTTCAGAAAGTGTGCTTGTTTTCTCTTTTCTTTCCCTCCCTCCCTCCCTCCCTCCCTCCCTCCCTCCCTCCCTCCCTCCCTCCCTTCCTTCCTTCCTTCCTTCCTTCCTTCCTTCCTTCCTTCCTTCCTTCCTTCCTTCCTTCCTTCCTTCCTTCCTTCCTTCCTTCCTTCCTTCCTTCCTTCCTTCCTTCCTTCCTTCCTTCCTTCCTTCCTTCCTGGCTTCAGAAAGTGTGCTCGTTTTCTCTTTTCTTTCCCTCCCCCTCCCCTCCCCTCCCCTCCCCTCCCCTCCCCTCCCCTCCCTCCCTTCCTCCCTTCCTTCCTTCCTTCCTTCCTTCCTTCCTTCCTTCCTTCCTTCCGACAGAGTCTCACTCTGTTGCCCAGGCTGGAGTGCAGAGGCAATCTCGGCTCACTGCAACCTCCACCTCCCAGGTTCAAGGGATTCTCGTGCCTCAGCCTTCCAAGTAGCTGTGACTACAGGCGCCCACCACCAGGCCCCAGTAATTTTTGTATTTTTAAAAAATTTTTCAGTAGGGATGGGGTTTTACCATGTTGGCCCGGCTGGCCTGGAACTCCTGACCTCAAGTGATCTGCTCACCTCAGCATCCCAAAATGCTGGGATTACAGGCGTGAGCCACTACGCCCGGCCCAGTAGACCACTTTTTTTTTTTTTTTTTGAGACAGAATCACACTTTGTGGCCCAAGCTGGAGTGCAGTGGCGCAATCTTGGCTCACTGCAACCTCCGCCTCCCAGGTTCAAGCAATTCTCCTGCCTTAGCCTCCCAAGTAGCTGGGATTACAGGCGCACGCCACCATGCCCAGCTAATGTTTTTGCATCTTTAGTAGAGATGGGGTTTCACCATGTTGGTCAGGCTAGTTTTGAACTGACCTCAAGTGATCTGCCCGTCTTGGCCTCTCTAAGTTCTAGGATTACAGGTGTGAGCCACCGCGCCTGGCCTAGACCTTATTTTTTTTTTTATTTTTTTTTTTTTGAGACGGAGTCTGGCTCTGTCGCCCAGGCTGGAGTGCAGCGGCCGGATCTCAGCTCACTGCAAGCTCCGCCTCCCGGGTTTACGCCATTCTCCTGCCTCAGCCTCCCGAGTAGCTGGGACTACAGGCGCCCGCCACCACGCCTGGCTAGTTTTTTGTATTTTTTAGTAGAGATGGGGTTTCACCGTGTTAGCCAGGATGGTCTCGATCTCCTGACCTCGTGATCCGCCCGTCTCGGCCTCCCAAAGTGCTGGGATTACAGGCTTGAGCCACCGCGCCCGGCCCAGACCTTATTTTTAAGAGCAGTTTTAGGTTCACAGCAAAATTAAGCAGAAAGTACAGAGATATATCCCCTGCCCCACATAGGCCTATCCTCCCCTATTATAGAATGTGTGCTTCTAATCATTTCACTATATTACCTCTCCGTGCCTGATAGGAAAATGTTTACATAAAACATATAGAAACACAGCAGATTGAGCCCATGCAGTTATCTCTGCTCTCTCCTGAAATACTCCTAAAATACTAGTAAAGGAATCAAAGAGGTATAAACCCACAAAGAATGGGAGAAGACTGCTCATGAGGAATCTCAAATCCTTTTTAGAAGATAGAATGTAGATGGGTGGTTTACCTGGGAGGAGAAACCCTAGTTCTTGCAGGAGTTGCTAATGAATAGCAAGGTAGTTAGAGCTGATAAACCCCAGAAAGGCTCGGGAATTGGTCGAAGGCCCCTGTGCTGAGAGGTGGGACCGAAAACCAATAATTAATTGAATATAAATACCATCTGGGGAGGCGAGGCAATATCCTAAAAACAGAGGGATTAAATGAAAGTGTGCAGGCTGGGCACGGTGGCTCACACCTGTAATCCCAGCACTTTGGGAGGCTGAGGTGGGTGGATCACCTGAGGTCAGGAGTTTGAGACCAGCCTGGCCAACATGGTGAAACCCCACCTCTATGAAAAATACAAAAATTAGCTGGATGTGGTGGCAGGTGTCTGCAGTTCCAGCTACTCAGGAGGCTGAGGCAGGAGAATCTCTTGAACCCAGGAGGTGGAGGTCACAGTGAGCCGAGATCACGCCACTACACTCCAGCCTGGGTGACAGAATGAGACTGTGCCAAAAAGAAAGTGTGCAGCTAAAAACATTCTTAACATATTTTAACTAATCCTGTGGTTGGGTGGTAGTATTGGTATCATTATTCTGTATTAAGAATTAGTATTGTTATTGGTATTGTTTTTCTCTTTTTTTTTGGTGAGGGGGGAGGGAGACAGAGTCTTAATTGGAAGCATCAGTATAATGGATTTTATCTTGAAGAATACATATTTCTGAGCAGGCACAGTGGCTCATGCCTATAATTCCAGCACTTTGGGAGGCCGAGGTGGGTGGATCACTTGAGGTCAGGAGTTTGAGGCCAGCCTGGCCAACATTGTGAAACCCCATCTCTACTGAAAATACAAAAATTATCTGGGGTTGTGGCATGTGCCTGTAATCCCAGCTACTTGGGAGGCTGAAGCAGGAGAATCGCTTGAACCCGGGAGGTGGAGGTTACAGTGAGCAGTGAGCTGAGATGGTGCCACTGCACTTCAGCCTGGGTGACAGAGCAAGACTCCATCTCAAATAAATAAATAAATAAAAGAAAACAAACACACAAACAAACAAACACACACTGGGCATGGTGGCTCACGCCTGTAATCCCAGCACTTTGGGAGGCCAAAGTGGGTGGATTACCTGAGGTCAGGAGTTTGAGACCAGCCTGACCAACATGGTAAAACCCTGTCTCTACTAAAAATACAAAATTAGCCGGGTGAGGTGGTGTGTGCCTGTAATCCCAGCTACTTGGGAGGCTGAGGCAGGAGAATCACTTGAACCCGGGAGGCAGGGTTGCAGTGAGCCATGATCACACCATTGCACTCCAGACTGGGCAACAAGGGTGAAACTCTGTCTCAAGAGAAAAAAAAAAGAAGAAGAGGAATTCACTAACAGGCTGCCAGTAGCCAGTAAAAGGTAAGTGAAAGAGGAACTATCTGCAGGTCCCGAGGAAAGACTGAAAACATATTTACAACACAGAAACAGAAATAGCGGTGGAGGAGGAGAGAGCAGGGTTGCTCAGTGGGACCAGGAAGCCAGCTGACTTTCATTTTTTGAAGCTCCTTGTATACAGAAAAATGAGTTTATTTTTTCATTTCACATTTGACAAATACTTTCAGCACCCCAAGATTAAAATGTAATGTAGATGTGCTGTCACCAGGTGAATGGATTTCTTTCTTTCTTTCTTTCTTTTTTTTTTTTGAGACGGAGTCTTACTCTGTCACCAGGCTGGAGTGCAGTGGTGCGATCTCAGCTCACTGCAACCTCCATCTCCCAGGTTCAAGTGATTCTCCTTGCCTCAGCCTCCCAAGTAGCTGGGATTACAGGCGCCCACCACCATGCCTGGCTAAATTTTTTGTATTTTTAGTAGAGACAGGTTTTCACTATGTTGGCCAGGTTGCTCTCGAACTCCTGACCTCATGATCTGCCTGCCTCGGCCTCCCAAAGTGCTGGGATTATAGGCATGAGCCACCGTGCCCGGCCATGATTGGATTTCTTAAAAGCCAGTTAATGAAACTGCAAAGAGAAACCACCATACACCTATCAGAATAACTAAAAACAAAAATGAAAACAATGGTGGCCATCCTAAGTGCCCATGAGCATGGGAAACTGGGACTTTCATACGTTGTTATTGGGAAAGCAAATGGGCCAGTCACTTTGGAAAAAAGTTAGGCAGTTTCTTATACATTTAAACACATACTGACCACACAGCCCAGAAATCTCACCCCTAGGTAGGTATATAAGATAAATGAAACATATATTTTATTTTTAACCACCAAAACCTAGAAAAATCCAAATTCCTTCAACTGATGAATGGATGGATAAATTGCAAAAGAGCCATTTTTGGAATACTTGTCACCAAGAAAAAGAATGAACTGGGGCACCCGGCCTGTAATCCAGGCCTAGTGGCTCATGGCTGTAATCCTAGCACTTTGGGAGGCCGAGGCGGGTGGATGACCTGAGGTTGGGAGTTCAAGACCAGCCTGACCAACATGGAGAAACCTCATCTCTACTAAAAATACAAAATTAGCCTGGCATAGTGGCGCATGCCTGTAATCCCAGCTACTTGGGAGGCTGAGGCAGGAGAATCATTTGAACCCAGGAGGTGGGGGTTGTGCTGAGCCAAGATCATGCCTTTGCACTCCAGCCTGGGCAACAAGAGCGAAACTCCATCTCAAAAAAACAAAACAAAACAAAATGGACTGGGTCAAGCATGGTGGCTCATGCCTGTAATTCCAGCACTTTGGGAGGCTGAGGCAGGAGGATCTTTTGAGGCAGGAGTTTGAGATCAGCCTGGGCAATGTAGTGAAACTCCATTTCCACAAAAAATTGTAACAAATAAAAAAATAATGAACTGAAAGAAATTTTTGCATATATGGTTAGAGGAGTTTCAACAAGCATGCCAAGACTACACAATGCAGAAAGAAGAGTCCCTTCAACAAATGATGCTGGAAAAACTGGAAATCATATGCAGAAGAATGAAGCTGGATCCTTACTTTATACTATATACAGAAATGAACTCAAAATGGATTAATGACCTCAAAATGTTAAGACCTCAAAACTCCTAGAAGAAAACATATGGGAAAAGCTTCAGGATATTAGATTTGGCAATGATTTCTTGGATAAGACACCAAAAGCACAGACAACAAAAAAGAAAAAATAGACAAATGGGACCATATCAGAGTAAAAACATGTGGACATCAAAGGCAAAAATCAACAGAGTGAAAGGCAATCCAATGGAATAGGAGAAAATATCTGTAAATCACCTATCTGAAAAGAGGATAATTTCCAGAATATATAAGGAACTCCTACAACTGAACAATGACAATAAACAACCCAATTATAAAATGGGCCTCTGACTTGATAGACATTTCTGCAAAGAAGATATACCAATGGCCAACAAGCACACAAAGAGATTCACAACATCACTAATCATTAGGGAAATCAAAACCATGAAATATCAACTTGTACCCATTAGGATGATAACTATCAAAATAACAGAAAACCATAAGTGTTGACAAGGATTTAGAGAAGTTGGGATGCTTATGCACTGTTTTTGGGAACATAAAATGGTACAGCCATTATGGAAAACAGCTAATTTTTTCACTTCCATAGAGATGGGGTCTTGCCAATGGCCCAAGCTTGTCTATGAACTCCTGGCCTCAAGTGATTCTCCTAGCTTGGTCTCTCAAAGTGCTGGGATTATAAGCGTGAGCCACCTTGCCCACATGTTCTACATCTTGATTGTGGTTGTGGTTAACATGATTGTATGTGTTTGTTAAAACTCGTAAAACTAGGCCAGGCATGGTGGCTCATGCCTCTAATCCCAGCACTTTGGGAGGCCGAGGTGGGTGGATCAATTGAGGTCGGGGGTTCAAGACCAGCTTGACCAACATGGTGAAACCCCACCTCTACTAAGAATACAAAAAAAAGTTAGCTGTGCATGGTGGTGTATGCCTGTAATTTCAGCTACTTGGGAGGCTGAGGTAGGAGAATCGCTTGAACTCAGGAGGCAGAGGTTGCAGGGAGCTGAGATTGTGTCATTGCACTCCAGCCTGGGCAACAAGAGCAAAATTCCATCACAAAAAAACAAAAACATAAACAAAAAAACTCATAAAATTGAGCCAGGCGTGTGGCACGCGCCTGTAGTCCTAGCTACTCTAGAGGCTGAGGTGGGAGGATCCCTTAAGCCCAGGGGTTCAAGGCTGCAGCGAGCTATGATTGCACCACCTTACTCCAGCCTGGGCAACAGAGTGAGACTCTGTGTCTACCCAAAAATAAAAATAAAAAAGGAAATAAGAAATATTCATAGAATTTCCCACCAAAGAAACCTGTACCCTGATGTGTAAGAAAAACCTTACATCAAAACTATTATACAAAAAATGTATACTGCATATAAATTATCCCTCTATAAACCTAAGAAAAAAGAAATGTGGAGCAAGTATGGCAAAATGTCAATTTATGAATAATCTTGGAGGAGTACACAGTGGCTTTCTTTTCTGTGCCTTTCATCCTGTTTGGAAAATTTCTTTTTTTTTTCTCAGAGAAGTCTTGCTCTTGTCCCCCAGGTTTGAGTGCAATGGCTTTATCTCGGCTCACTGCAACCTCAGCCTCCCGGGTTCAAACAATTCTCCTGCCTCTGCCTCTCAAGTAGCTGGGATTACAGGTGCCTGCCACCACTCCTGGCTAATTTTTGTATTTTTTAGTAGAGACAGGGTTTCACCACGTTGGCCAGGCTGGTCTCGAACTCCTGACCTCGGCCTCCCAAAGTGCTGGGATTACAGGTGTGAGCCACCGTGCTCGGTCCCTGTGTGGAAAATTTCAATCTGAAAAGAATAAAAACAAAAATGATTTTTTAGAAAGTCGAGTTTATTCAAACTGCAGTCTGGTTCAATAATAGGATGCAAGGTTAAAACTGTATGGTAAGCTGGGTATGGTGACTCGTGCCTATAATCCCAGCACTTTGGGAAGCTGAGGTGGGTGGATCACTTGAGGTCAGGAGTTTGAGACCAGCCTGGTCAATGTGGTGAAACCCTGTCTCTACTAAAAATACAAAAATTAGCCAGGCGAGGTGGCGGGCACGTGTAATCCCAGCTACTTGGGAGGCTGAGGCAGGAGAATCACTTGAACCCAGAAGGTGGAGGTTGCAGTGAGCTGAGATTGGGCAATTGCACACCAGCCTGGGCAAAAGAATGAGACACTGTTTCAACGAAAAAAAAAAAAGAAACCCAAAAAGAAAAAAAAAACCAACTGTATGGTAAACAAGGAATTCTTATTTCATTCCTGTTGGTGAATGTCTGTGACTGTATGTATGACTTTGTTTTAGAAAAGGTCAAATGCAAATGTGAGACCTTTCAAGAATGTGAAGTCTGCTCAGATAGTCCTTCTGTGCCCATAACATTTCAGAAAACACTTAAAGAACAAGAATAGGCTGGGCGCAGTGGCTCATGCCTATAATCCCAGCACTTTGGGAGGCCGAGGCGGGTGGATCACTAGGTCAGGAGTTCGAGTATCTGGCCAAGATAGTGAAACCCTGTCTTACTAAAAATACAAAAATTAGTTGGGCACGGTGGCGGGCGCCTGTAGTCCCAGCTACTTGGGAGGCTGAGGCAGGAGAATCCCTTGAACCTGGGAGGCAGAGGTTGCAGTGAGCCGAAACTGCTCCACTGCACTCTAGCCTGAGTGACAGAGCAAGACTCAATTTCAAAAAAAAAAAAAAAAAAGGAGCAAGAATAGTACTCGGTGGTTGATGAGGTGTGTGGGGACTGAGAGAATGAGAGCAGTTGAGGATTATTTTCTTCTGGGTGTTGATCTGGAAATCAATTACCCGACTAGTTACTTCAGTCAAAATGGTACAGCCAAACCTCTGTCTTCACACAGTCTTGATCCCTTTGTAGCTCTAAAGCAACCCCTTTAGAAAGCTTGATGACTCTGCCACCTCATTTGTGAAATGTTTGGGTAAGATAAATAAAAATAGATATACTAATCGCCAGAAAAAAAATTTATGCTTTTTTTTTTTTTTTTGAGACAGGGTCTCACTCTGTTGCCCAGGCCAGACTGCAGTAGTGTGACCATGGCTCCCTGCGGCCCTTGACCTCCCGGCATCATGAAATCCTCCCACCTCAGCCTCCAGAGTAACTGGGTTTACAGGAACGTGCCATCATGCCCAGCTAATTTATTAATTTTAAGCAGGTTGGAGCCATGACTTCAGCAATAACAACAACAATAACCAATTCACCTCAAACCACACCAAAGAGCAAGACAGAGTGGTTGACACTACCTTGTGAAGTTAGCCTTAGTTTTTTTTTCCCTACCTACATACTCCTCCTATCTTTGATTTTTTTTTTTTCTTTCAGGCTCCTCATATATGGCAGCTTCTCAGCACAGAATTCTAAAAAGCTGAATTGTCTTGATCCTCCCAATGTCAGCATACACTATAAGGAATTGTGAATGCCAATAATCCTGGAGAAACAGATGGATATTTGAAATCACAAACATTTTTGCACAAACCAAATGTTGAGGTTTTGGGCACAATATGGAACTCAATCTTAGCCACTTTTGTGTCCTTCCATCCTAATGAGGGAACCTGCTAAGGCCAGGGACAAAAGGAAGGGAGAACGTGTGTTCTGGGTTGAAAGATGAAAACAGGCTGGCAGAAATGGGTCACCTGTGAAATGAAAAGTTCCAGTGTTCCTAAGGTTTGCAAAATGTATCTGGGTAGGTGCAATCCTCATTCAGAGTCAAATGTCATAAAATTACTTTGGGGCCATCTACCAAGTGTTTATTTGAGATTGGACAAAAGAGGCAGTGAAATTGGCAAATCATATCATAGCAGGTCCTTGTTGGAAAAATGGGATATCAGACCTGAAGAGGATCTCAGAGGTCCTATAACCATAACAAAAATTATAAAACTGGATGGGAATGGTGGCTCACGCCTGTAATCCCAGCACTTTAGGAGGCCAAGGTGGGCGGATCACTTGAGATCAGGAGTTTAAGAACAGCCTGGCCAATATGGTGAAATCCCGGCTCTACTGAAAATACAAAAATTAGCTGGGCTGGTGGCGGGTGCCTGTAATCCCAGCTACTTGGGAGGCCAAGGCAGGAGAATCACTTGAACCTGGGAGGCAAAGGTTGCACTGAGCCAAGATCCTGCTACTGCACTCTAGCCTGGGCGATAGAGCGAAACTCCATCTCAAAAAAAAAAAAAAAAAAAAAAAAAAAAAAAAAAAAAAATTATAAAGCTAAAGGACGAGTTATCAAAATTTAATCCAGCAGTCTGAAATTTCAAAACAGAAAGTAGAACAAAATGGTTCACAGGTATTAAGAAATAGGAAAGAAAGTGGAGGGCTGGAAGTAAAGAGGTTTAAAAGGAAAACAAATATGCCCTGGTTTTAGAAGTTATGAGATGAAGGTTTGGAAAATATACTTTTGGTGTTTTTTTTTGTTTTGGAGACGGAGTCTTGCTCTGTCACCAGGCTGGAGTGCAGTGGTGTGATCTTGACTCACTGCAACCTCCACCTCCCAGATTCAAGCAGTTCTCCCACCTCAGCCTCCTGAGTAGCTGGGACTACAGGTGCCCATCACCACGCCCGGCTAATTTTTGTATTTTTAGTAAAGACGGGGTTTCACCATGTTGGCCAGGATGGTCTCGATCTCTTGACCTCATGATCTGCCCGCCTCAGCCTCCCAAAGTGCTGGGATTACAGGCGTGAGCCACCATGCCCAGTCTACTTTTGGTTATTTTTTTAAAAGGGGAAGCATTTAATCAGTTATTAAAAGCAGCCCAGAATTTCAGTCAGATGCTAAAGCAATCCTTCGCAGAAAAAAGAGAAATATCTGTCTTACACATTTGAGTGATTCAATTATATTTTTATACACTGTCTCTGGAATGCCACAGGAAGGTGCTAAAGATATCACTTTGATGATTTAATTTTGCTAAATACATTTAATAAACTAGATATATATATACTGTTTGGCATTCTTTTGAATTGGTATATACATTTCTTTAATAAATACTGCATTATGTTTAAGGTTTTTTTGTTTTGGAGTGCAGTGGCCCGATCATGGCTCACTGTAGCCTCGAGCTCTCCGGGCTGAGGTGATCCTTCCACCTCAGCCTCCTGAGTAGCTGGGACTACAGACACCTGCCACCACACCTGGCTAATTTTTGTATTTTTTGTAGAGATATGGTTTCACCATGTTGCCCAGACTGGTCTCAACTCCTGGACTCAAGCGATCCTCCCAAAGGGCTAGGAGTACAGGTGTGAGCCACTGCGCCTGGCCATGTCTAAGTACTTTGATATCTACTTCTGAATTGTACAGAGATTAAGTGTCAAAGGTGCAGCCAACATCCCTGGGCTTGGGTACCTCCTAAAGAAGCCCATTCAGAATGGACAGGCTTTCCTAAATCTTAGGGTCTCCAGGTCATTTTGTAGCATTACAGTGGATTTGCTTTGTTTTCCCCTTTAAGATGTCTAAATTATTTTACTTAATTTTTGTGAAAGATTTTTGTCTTTAAAAAAGTTCTTAGGCCTGGCGTGGTGGCTCATGCCTGTAATCCCAGCTCTTTGGGAGGCTGAGGTGGGAGGATCACTTGAGGTCAGGAGTTTGTGACTAGCCTGATCAGCATAGTGAGACCCCCTCGCTACAAAAAATAATGATAATGAAAGTTATTAAGTGTTCATTTGTCCCCTTTATCACAATACAGCAGACAGAAGTTATGTGGCAACCTTGTGAGAAGCAGCTAAAACAAAAAAGGTGAAGCCAGTGTTGACAGAGTCTGGGATAGAGAGAATTCAGGGACAGTGATCTCACAGATCCCTATGCTTCTTTGAAACACCCACATTAGTGGTGTTGAGACCGCGCTTCCCAAATTTCCGTCCAACTCATCTGCTTGTGTCGGGACATTTGTTAAAAATATTTATTCCTGGCTGGGAGTGGTGGCTCATGCCTGTAATCCCAACTACTCAGGACTCAAGAGGCTGAAGCAGGTGGATCACTTGAACCCAGGAGTTTGAGACCAGTCTGGGCGACGCCTGGGAGGGAGACCCGGGCGACGGAGGGAGACCTCGTCTCTACAAAAAAATACAAAAATTAGCTGGGTATGGTGGCGCGCGCCTGAGTTCCCAGCTACTCAGGAGGTTGAAGTGGGAGGATTGCTTGAGCCCCAGAGGTCGAGGCTGCAATGAGCCGAGATCGAACCACTGCACTCCAGCCTGGGCGGCATGTCGAGTGAGACCCTGTCTCAAAAAAATCCCCCAAAAACTGATTCCTGGGTCCTGTCCTAGACTTACTGACTCAGGATCTCCTGAGGTGGTACCTGGAAATCCGTCTTTTTTTTTTGGTTGAGACAGAGTCTCGCACTGTCGCCCAGGCTGGAGTGCAGTGGCACGCTCACGGCTAACTGTAGCCTCCACCTCCTGGGTTCAAGCGATTCTCCTGCCTCAGTCTCCCGAGTAGCTGGAACTACAAAAAATCCACATTTTTTAAGTAAGCGCCGCAGACCGGTTGGGAACCACAGCTGGGATTTACACGCCTCTCGTTTATGCCAGCTTCACAGCCGCTCACTAGTGCTCGCCCTAGTGCCTGCCACCGCTGCCTCACCCAGGCTCCGCCCTCCGGCCTCATCCAGGCTCCGCCCCCTGCCTCATCCAGGCTTCGCCCCCGTCAGTCTCCGGCAGCTTCTCGCGGCTTAGCAAGCCGCTTCCCGTGATGCCCCGCGCCTGGGTGTAGCGGTTGCCGGGCAACGCGCGGTCCCTGGCGCGGGCGTAGCTGGGACCAGCTGGAAGATGAGGCCGCGAGGCCTCCCGCCGCTCTTGGTGGTACTCCTGAGCTGCTGGGCCTCCGTGAGCGCCCAGACCGAGGCCACCCCGGCGGTGACGACAGAGGGCCTCAACTCCACCGAGGCAGCCCTGGCGACTTTCGGACCCTTCCCGTCGACCAGGCCCCACGGTACTCCTAGAGCACCGGGGTCCTCCTCCGGCCCCCGGCCTACCCCGGTCACGGACGGTGGGTACTATGTGCCAGCTCCTGTGGTCCACAGGGATCCAACCTCAAGGGGGCAGCCCGGGTGAGGACGTAATAATGATAGCTAACGCTTATTGAGCACTTACTGTGTGCAGACACTAAGTGTTCCATAAACGTCCGTTCTTTAAACAATAACCCTGAGAAGTAGCTCTTACTATCACTGTCATGTAAATGAGAAAACCGGGTCTCAGAGAGTTTAAGTGGTACGGTATCAGACCTTTGAAAATACTTGAAGTGATCCCAGACAACAGTAATGCAAAGAGCAGTAATGAATGAATCCTTGCAGCCCAAGACGAAATTAAGTCGAGACAATGGTGGAAATTAGTGCCTAGGCTGCATGGAACTTTCACTTAAAGAGAGGCCAAAGGTCTATCTTACTAAATGTGACTAGGTTAAGACGCTTGTCTGTTGACCTGAATTCTAAAAACCCAGGATTTCTCCTGTGTTGAATTGGAGGTGGGAAGCCATGGAGGGAGGGGTTATGCTCACTTCTTAGGAGTCATATTTAAGGATAATTAACTTTTTTTTTCAGAAAATGATTGTCTAATTCTAGAATTACACATTTAGTGGAAATATTTTATAATCTAATTTGACGTTTGGCTGGCGCCGTGGCTCACGCCTGTAATCCCAGCACTTTGGGACGCCAAGTCGGGTGGATTGCTTGAGGTAGGAGTTCAAGATCCGCCTGGTCAACATGGCGAAACCCAGTCTCTACTAAAAATAGAAAAATTAGCCGGGCATGGTGGTGCATGCCTGTAATCCCAGTTACTCGGGAGGCTAAGGCAGGAGAATAGCTTGAACCCAGGAGCTAGAGGTTGCCGTAATTACCACTGCACTCCAGACTGGGCGACAGAGCAAGACTGTCTCAAAAAAAAAAAAAAAAAAAAAAAAAAAAAAAAATTGACGTGGATGACTTCAGAGAATGACTGTGACCCTCTAAGATTGAGTGCAAAACTTTGTGAATATGCCTTTTCCTGAGATGAGAGTTCATAGCAGCCGATTCTTAAAGTGGTTCATGATCTCAAAGTTTTTAAAATTTTCCACTTGTGTGGATTGAGAGTAATACCCAATAGGTATGCAGTACTTTAAATCTTTTTTTCAGTCTTTTTTTTTTTTTTTTTTTTGAGGCGAGGTCTCACTCTGTTACCTAGGCTGGAGTGCAGTGGCATGATTATATCTCACTTAAGTCTCAATCTACTGGGCTCAAGGGATCCTTTTGCCTCAGCCTCCAGAGTAGCTGGAACCACAGGTGTGCTTCCCCAGCCTGCTTTTTAAATTTTTTAATTTTTAGTAGAGGTGAGATCTCGCTATGTTGTTCAGACTGATCTCAAACTCCTGGGCTCAAGTGATCCACCTTGGCCTTCCAAAGTGCTGGGATTACAGGTGTAAACAACTGTGCCCGGCCTATTCCTTCTTAAGAAGATCTTTTCTCAGATTGATTAAGACTCAGTATTAGTAGGTAAAAAAGTCATCAGCTGATATCTTGAACTCTAGAACTTAACTTCAGTTACTGAACCTTGATTTCTCCAAAAAGCTCTTTCTGAATTATGAGTAATCTGAAAGAAAAACTACAGAGAAATATATTTGCTATTTTAATATATAAACAGAGCTCTGTTTTATATTTAAATTGTTGATTTGATGAATTAGTAGGGAAGTTAAATCAGTGACAAACTGGGGCAGAATGAAGCCAAGTATTCAATGTCTGAAACTCTAAGTAGTTTTTGGACTGGATTGTCTTTTATTCATGTAAGTACTCCATCTGTTAATGCATTTTCTCTCCAAAATAAAGCTATGCTTGAAACATCATTATTATAGCATGTGTTCAAGGCTGTTTTTCCATTATAGGGGATGAATTTGTACTTGTCCCCACATTTTATTTTTTTTTTGGATACAGGGTCTCACTCTGTCACTCAGGCTGGAGTGTAGTGGCAGGATCACAGCTCACTGCAGCCTCGACCTCCTAGGCTCAGGTGATCTTCCCACCTCAGACTCCTGGGTAGCTGGAACTACAGGTGCATGCCACCACGCCTGGCTAATTTTTTGTAGAGATGGGGTTTTGCCATGTTGCCCAGGCTGGTCTCGAACTCCTGGCCTCAAGTGATTGCCCACCTAGGCCTCCCATAGTGTTAGGATTACAGGCATGAGCCACCACACTCTGCCTGTCGCCTGTCTTCACTTTTTTAAAGGACCTCTCAAGACTTGTGACAGTAATAACTCATTTGTTAACTGTTCACTTAGCACTGTGCTAAGCATTTCACCTATGATGTATCTCATTTAATCCTTACAACCTCACGAGGGTACTGTTATCCCCATTTTTCAGGTGGGTAAATTATTTGCCTAATTTTAGAACACACAACTTATAGATATTAGAGCAGGAGGCTGACTCTGAGTGGAGAACTGGATGGAACATTGCAGGTGGCTTGCAGGCAGTGTTGGTGGAGAAGAGTGATAACCCTTCATCTTGAATCTGGGCTCTGTTCATTAGTACCCTGCTCTATAAGCCAGGTGTGCAGATGCTATAGGAGGCAAGAGCAGCTGAGTGCTTCTTGGACCTGATGGGGCTCAACAGCTACTTGTTGGATGATTAAGTGCACTCGCATCCTGGGTAGAAACCTTTTTCCTATGGAGTTATTAAACACTATTGCTTCGTCCTTAGTAGTCTTATAGCTACCTACAAGGGCTTTAAGTTTTGAAAACAAAGCAAGATTGTAATTTTAAACATACAGGGAACCTAAAGCACTTTTTATTTTTTACATTAGCATGCATAAGTTGTGTCATTTTACTAAGCACATAGAAGAGTTCTCAATTAGAAGCACTCTAAACTTTAGGGGGAAAGCTTTTGTGTCTTAGACTAAGAAATTATCGTGTATTAACAAAACCTTCCCCTTCACCTCACACGTTTTTTTCCAGAGTGCATTATACCTTTTATGGGGTACTTTTTCTTTTCTTTTTTTTATCACCCAGGCTGGAGTGCAGTGGCGCAGTCTCAGCTCACTGCAACCTCCACCTCCCAGGTTCAAGCAATTCTCCTGTCTCAGCCTCCCAAGTAGTTGGGATTACAGCTGTGCGCCACCATGCCTAATTTTTTTGGTATTTTTAGTAGAGATGGGGTTTTACCATGTTGGCCAGGCTGGTCTCGAACTCCTAACCTCAGGGGATCCACCCTTCTCAGCCTTCCAGAATGCTAGGATTATAGGTGTGAGCTATGGGATACATTTTTCTTTTCTTTTCTTTTTTTCTTTCTTTCTTTTTTTTTTCGGGGGGGATGGAGTCTTGCTCTGTCGCCCAGGCTGGAGTGCAGTGGTACGATCTCGGCTCACTGCAACCTCTGCCTCCTGGGTTCAGGTGATTCTTCTGCCTCAGCCTCCTGAGTAGCTGGGACTACAGGTGTATGCCACCACGCCCGGCTAATTTTTGTATTTTCAGTAGAGATGGGGTTTTACCGTATTGGCCAGGCTGGTCTCAACCTCCTGAGGTTGAGACTGTGTCTGGCCACTCTGGGGTACATTTTTCTAAAGCTCCTTTTTATCGTGAAATAATTCATACGTACAAAAAAGAATGTTGGGTGGACACCAGCAGTATTTGCTTCAGATTCCTTTTTCGTTATTTTTGTTTTTTGGCTTGAGTTTTTTTTTTTTTTTTTGAGATGGAGTCTTACTCTGTCATCCAGGCTGGAGTGCAGTGGTGTGATCTCAGTTTACTGTAACCTCTGCCTTTTGGGTTCAAGTGATTCTCCTGCCTCAGCCTCCCTGAGTAGCTGGGATTACAGGCGCCCACCACCATGCCTGGCTAATTTTTGTATTTTTAAGACAGACAGGGTTTAACCATGTTGGCCAGGGTAGTCTCAAACTCCTGACCTCAAGTGATCTGCCCGCCTCCCAAAGTGCTGGAATTACAGGTGTAAGCCACCATGCCTGGCCTTGAAATCTTCTTTTGAAAAAGAAAACATTACAGATATGATTGAAGGTTGATCTTACTTCTTCCCTTCCAGCAATAATTGCAACCATAAATTCATTCTCTATTTTTTTTAAAAGGGTTTTCTCTTCCTTATTTGACAGAATAAAATAGAGAATTGAAAATCCAGATAATCATTTTTGTTACAAAGCGGCAAAGAAAAATCATCCTTATTAATAATTAAAAGTTGGCCAGGAGCGGTGGCTCACGCCTGTAATCCCAGCACTTTGGGCGGCTGAGGCCAGTGGATCACTTGAGGTCAGGAGTTTAAGACCAGCCTGGCCAACATGGTGAAACCCCATCTTTACTAAAAATACCAAAAAAAAAAAAAAAAAAAAAAAAAAAAAGGCCGGGCATGGTAGTGCATGCCTATAATCCCAGCTACTCAGGAGGCTGAGGCAGGAGAATAGCTTGAACCCAGGAGGCGGAGGTTGTAGTGAGCCAAGACTGCACCATTGCACTCCAGCCTGGGCAACAGGAGCTGAAACTCCTTTAAAAATAAAATAAAATAGAAGTTGTGACGTGGGGGAGATTCCTACCCTGCCCTCAAACCTTATTGTCTGAATCACCAAAGACATTTTGAGCACCTGAGCCGTTATGATTCTTGGCCAAGAATCTGTGAATATGAGTTCAGCTTTAAAGCAGCAGGTTATACATGAAGAGAGGGGCAAGGTTGAAAAACCTCTTTCCTGAAGGTTTAAGTGGGCCCTTCCTCTGACTCATAATCTCCAGAGAAGGAGCTTAAGGACTTTGGAGTTTTAAACTGGTGGTTCTATGGTCAGGCAAATGGTTTAGGCGTGCTGGTTCTTAAACTTGTCTAATTATAAGTATCACCTGGAAAGTTTCTGAAAGCTGCAAATGCCTGGGTTTCGTATTCAGCTTACCAAATCAGCATCTCTGTAGGCAAAGCACTAACAGAACTTTCCAAGCGAGTCAGATCATTAGCAACTTTGGGGAAACCTCTAATTGTGGAATGCTCAAACTGACTCATTTCCACTTCACAAATTTCCCCCAAAGTGCAATAGGAAAAATAAAATGGACCCTTTGTATGAAATTGACTTATGGTACACTGTGGTGGCAGGGGGCAGTCACCACCTGCTGATGGTGATGCTCTGGATCCTACCCCTCTTTTTTCTGCAGTTGCTGCTCTGTGTGTCTGTGACTTGTCCCCAGCACAGTGTGACGTCAACTGCTGCTGTGATCCTGACTGCAGCTCTGTGGATTTCAGTGTCTTTTCTGCCTGCTCAGTTCCATTTGTCATGTAAGTTTACGTATGACATATGCAATTTTGATAAAATTTGACCAGGATAATACAATTTGGGGAAAGGGAAAACTTTCCCAGGCTTAAAAACCCAAACCTGATTTCCGGTGTTTTGCATCGTTCTGAAGCCATACTATCCAAACAAATATGTAAAAAAGTAGCTGTCCCTGGCCAGGTGCGGTGGCTCACACCGTAATCCCAGCACTTTTGGGAGGCTGAGGTGGGTGGATTACCAGATCAGGAGATTGAGACCATTCTGGCTATCACGGTGAAACCCCGTCTCTACTAAAAATCCAAACAAATTAGCCAGGCGTGGTGGCGGGCACCTGTCCCAGCTACTGGGGAGGCTGAGGCAGGAGAATGGTGTGAACCCGGGAGGCGGAGCTTGCAGTGAGCGGAGATCTCGCCACTGCACTCCAGCCTGGGCGACAGAGTGAGACTCGTCTCAAAAAAAAAAAAAAAAAAAGTAGCTGTCCCTTATCTGTATTCAACCAGGTGACTGTGCGGGCAAAAGAGAAGAGATAATGTACATTAAAAGAATGTAATGAAACCTCTTTGTTTAGAGATTGAATCACATTTCAATTTGAGTTGTAAACAGACAGTGGTCACATTTTTTGTATCAGTGAATTAGTACAGCCTAGGGTGAAAAGTGCAGTTTAATTTCACAGCTTTTGTTGTGAACATAGTACTTGTAACAAAAAATTAGATAAGAAATCTTTGTGCTTTTCTGATATGTAAATCTACCAGGAATTCTCACAGTTCGCATTGTATAGAACAATGAAAAATGACATTCCCAGCTGATTATAAGGTAAAGAAATAATCTGTTCTGAATGATCTCTTATAATTGAGATTTCAAGCCTTTTTTTTTTTTTTTTTTTTTAAATGAGATGGAGTCTCGCTCTGTCACCCAGAGTGGAGTGCAGTGGTGCGATAGTGGCTCACTGCAACCTCTGCCTCCTGGCTTCAAGTAGTTCTCCTTTCTCAGCCTCCCGAGCAGCTGGGACCATAGGTGCACGCCACAATACCTGGCATATTTTTAGTAGAGCCGGGGTTTCACCATATTGGTCAGGCTGGTCTCAAACTGCTGACCTCAGGTGATCCACCCGCCTTGGCCTCCCGAAGTGCTGGGATTTCAGGCGTAAGCCAACGCGCCTAGCTTCAAGGCTTTTTGAAAAACTAGCAGCACTTAGAAGAGGCTCATTAATTCAGGATGGGACCAACTTAGTATTCAGAGATAGCTAATTTAAATTTAGCCTTATAGCAAGTTTTAGCAATTGATATTTGATAGGTGAACCTTTTAAGAGGTACAATGGGTTTTTCCTGTGGGAAACTATTTTATTGACTAATGGGATTTTGAGCCTATTTCTAGTATTGTAAAAATGCTCAGAGAACAGGGCAATATAGTCAGATTAATTTTCTGGCTACCTGGCCTGTAGCATGTTTCAGTATTTATTGAAAATCATTCTGTTTTCCTCCCTTAGTAAATACAGGAGCCTGAAAGTGAGATTTTTGCTCCAACTTGGGGCTATTTTTTTTTTTTTTTTTTTTGAGACAGTCTTGCTTTGTTGCCCAGGCTGGAGGGCAGGGGCTCCATCTTGGCTCACTGCAACCTCTACCTCCCGGGTTCAAGCAATTTTCCTGTCTCAGCCTCCTGAGGAGCTGGGACTACAGGCGTGTACCACCACGCCCAGCTAATGTTTTATATTTTTAGTTGAGACAGGATTTCACCGTGTTAGGATGGTCTTGAACTCCTGACCTCGTGATCCGCCCACCTCGGCCTCCCAAAGTGCTGGGATTACAGGTGTGAGCCACTGCGTCCCGCCTGGAGGATCTCTTTACTTCTGAACCATTAGTGCCTAGTAGAGCTCCTACCTCGTAGTGGGCCCTCATTAAGAATGAGTTGAATTGGCTGGGCACGGTGTTTCATGCCTGTAATCCCAGCTCTTTGGGAGATGGAGGTGTGTGGATCACTTGAGGTCAGGAGTTCGAGACCAGCCTGTCCAAGGCGGTGAAACCCCGTCTTTACTAAAAATACAAAAATTAGCTGGGCGTGGTGGTGGGTGCCTGTAATCCCAGCTACTCAGAGGCTGAGGTGGGAGAATCGCTTGAACCTGGGAGGCAGAGGTTGCAGGAGCCAAGATTGCGCCATTGCACTCTAGCCTGGGCAACAAGAACGAAACTCTGTCAAAATAATAATAATAATAATAATAATAATGAGTTGAATGGATGAATGAATTTCTCCTCTCCATCTCTAACTGATTTCCTAGTGTCCCTTTTTGACTTCCTCTACCATTAGTCTTTTAGGCAGACACCAGGCCAGAAACCTGGAGGCTCCCCTGACCCCTGCCTCTTCCTTTCACTTTTCCTGTCTCAGCAGTCTTTCCTTTCTCCCAACCTTTCTTGAGCACCTCCTGATGCCAGCACCAGGGACATAAAGATGAGTTAGGCACTCTCCTACCTTCAAAGAACTTACTATTGAGTAAGGGAGACAGAAGAGTGGATGGCAGTTTCTACATCAAGCACGATGAGAAGGCAGAGGAATGGCATCTAACTCAGCCTCACTAAGAAATGCTCCCCAGAAGACAGGAGCTGAGCTGGGTCCTGAAGGACACGTGGAAGATGGTCAGCATGGACCGAGGGGAAGGGCATTCCAGGCAGAGGGAGCTGCATGGGCAGAGATGGGGGATGCAGGATGGCCTGCTTAACTGCAGGTAACTCAGTGTGGCCAGAGAGGGGTGGGGTGAGAGGAGTATAGCAAAGAGATCAGGGGTCAGGTCCCCAGGGGCCTTGTGTGTATGCTGAGGGGTTTGGACTCTGTCCTGAAGTCCACAGGGCCTGGGTTGTTAAGAGGATCAGATTCACATCTTCTGTAATTCTGCAGCAGCATGTGCAGTGGATCACAAGGCCAAGCCTGGTGGCAGAGAACCAAGTTAAAAGCTATTGCAGATGTGGATTAACGGTTTCCCTCCCCACCTTCCCCAAAAGCTGTGACAGTGGGGCTAGAGAGAAGTATCTAGATCTGATGATGATACTGAAATACTGCGCAGGATTGGGGAGGTGGTTGACTGGAGGGGAGTAAGGAGTCCCATTCTGTGGAGCCTTTCATCACTCTAGCCCTTATGGTCATCCATCCCTGCTCCTGCTTTATGAGCTCACACCTCATCCTGTCAGGCGCTCACTAAAAGACCTTCAGAAGTTATCATTATCTATAGGCTTCTTAGCCTGGATTCAGATTGATTCCCACCTTCTTTCAGAGCCTGTTGCCTGCTACCAGCCGTCTTGAATCCACTCCAGTCCAACCTCGGTACTCAGAGTTTCCCAAAGACCATGAGTTGTTACCCAGCCTTGGCCATTGCTGTTCTTGCACTTGGATTTGCTTCCCATTCCTACTGTCTATCTGATTTCTACTTACCCTTTAAGGCCCAGTAAAAACCGAATGATAATATCCAGTCTTGGCAAGAGTACAGGGAAATAGGCACTCTTACTACAGTGTTCGTGAGAATGTATATTGTGCCCTTCTAGAGGGCAATCTGGGAGTGTGTCTCAGAAGCCTTAAATAATGTTACCTGCCTTTTGGCTTAGCAGTTCCACTTCAGGAAACATATCCTAAGGAAACACCTGGAGACACTCATAAAGATGTATGTATAAGGATGTCATTATAGCATTACATATAATTGGGGAAAATTAGAAACCTAAACCAACAGTAGAGAATTGGTTGAACAAATTGGGGTATTAATAGGCTGGTATACAATGAAACCACTTAGTATAATATTGCAAGTGCATATTAGGCATTATATATTAAGTGAGAAAAGCCTTAAAACAGTATGTAGAATATGGTCCCATTTTTATTATGACTTTATCTCTATACCATTATCTATCCAGCTAACTTTTTTTTTTTTTTTTTTTTTTTCATAGAGACAAGGTCTCACTTTGTTGCCCAGGCTGGTCTTGAACTCCTGGCTTCAAGTGATCCTTCTGCCATGGCCTTCCCAAAGTACCGGCATGGTAGGCATGAGTCACTGTGCCCAGCCTCTATATTTTTTTGAGACAGGTCTTGCTCTGTCACCCAGGCTGGAGTGCAGTGACACGATCATAGTTCACTGTAACCTAGCTCCTGGGCTCAAGTCCTCCTACCTCAGGCTCCCAAGTAGTTAGAACTATGGGCATCTGCCAGCATGCTGGGCTAATTTTTTCCTTGTTTTTTGTAGAGATAGGGGTCTGTGTTGCCCAGGCTGGTCTTGAATTCCTGGCCTCAAATGATCCTCCTCAGCCTCTCAAAATGCTGGGATTAGAGGCATGAACCATGGTGCTTGGCCTGTACCATATCCATATCTATAGCAAATTGATTGGGGTTTGTCAAATCTGGGATTGGTTGAAGACTTGCAACTTCCTTTTTTTTTTTTTTTTTTGAGACAGAGTCTCACTGTGTCGCCCAGGCTGGAGTGTAGTGGCATGATCTTGGCTCACTGCAACCTCCCAGGCTCAAGCAATACTCCTGCCTCAGTCTCCGCATGCCACCACGCCTGGCTAATTTTTGTATTTTTAGTAGAGACAGAGTTTCGCCATGTTGGCCAGGCCTGACCTGAGGTGATCCGCTGGCCTCAGCCTCCCAAAGTTCCGGGATTATAGGCATGATCCACTGTGCCTGGCCCTGTACCATAACTTGTAAGCATTAAACCTTCCAGATGACTGATCTCAGGTGATGCACCCGCCTCAGCCTCCCGAAGTGCTGGGATTACAGGCATGAGCCACACTGTGCCTGCCCCTGTACCATAACTTCTAAGCATTAAACCTTCCAGATGACTCCACATTTTCTTATTCTCACAGTCCTTTGAAGACAGCTTTATTCTAAAGACAAGGAATTTGGATCTGTTCTGGGTACTTTTAAACAATCTGAAGGTCTGCAAAATTTTATCTAATTGATTCTATCAGAGTTTATAAGGTTCATTGACATAAAAATTATACCCTGATCTACATTTCTTGACAAGATTTCCTTAAAAGCTATTCTACTTGTCTCAATTTTTTTTTTTTTCTGTTAGAGGAAAAAGTTTTAAATGCCAAACTTTTTTTTTTTTTTTTTTTTTTTTTTAAAGAGATCAGGGTCTCACTGTGTTACCAGACTGGCCTCGAACTCCTGACCTCAAGTGATCCTCCCATCTTAATCTCCTGAGTAGTTGGTAATATAGGTGCATGCCACTGTGCTTGGCCCAAATGCAAATTTTTTTTTTTTTTTTTTGAGATGGAGTCTTGCTCTGTCACCCAGGCTAGAGTACAGTGGCACGATCTCGGCTCACTGCAAGCTCCACCTCCCGGGTTCATGCCATTCTCCTGCCTCAGCCTCCCGAGTAGCTGGGACTACAGGCGCCCACCACCATGCCCGGCTAATGTTTTGTATTTTTAATGGAGACGGGGTTTCACTGTGTTTGCCAGGCTGGTCTCAATCCCCTGACCTCATGATCCGCCTGCTTCGGCCTCCCAAAGTGCTGGGATTACAGGTGTGAGCCACCGTGCCCGGCCAGTGCAAAATATTTTAACACAGAATAAACTAAATAAAAATGGATTCAGCTGGGTGTGGTGACTCATCCCTGTAATCCCAGCACTTTGGGAGGCCGAGGCGGGTGGATCATCTGAGGTAAGGAGTTTGAGACCAGCCTGGCCAACATGGTGAAACCCTGTCTCTAATGAAAATACAAAAATCAGCCAGGCGTGGCAGTGCACACCTGTAGTCCCAACTACTTGGGAGGCTGAGGCAGGAGAATCACTTGAACCTGGGATGCAGAGTTTGCAGTGAGCTGAGATCGTGCCACTGCACTCCAGCCTGGGAGAGTAAGACTACCTCTCAAAAAAAGATCCAATTTTTTTTTTTTGAGATGAAGTATCACTGTATTGCCAGGCTGGAGTGCAGTGGCACGATCTCGGCTCACTGCAACCTCTGCCCTTTTGGTTCAAACGATGTTCATGCCTCAGCCTCCGTAGTAGCTGGGATTACAGGCACACGCCACCATGCCCGGCTAATTTTTGTATTTTTAGTAGAGATGGGGTTTTACCATCTTGGCCAGGCTCGTCTCAATCTCCTGATCTTGTGATCTGCCCACCTCGGCCCCCCAAAGTGCTGGAATTACAGGTGTGAGCCACCGTGCCCTGCCGGATTCAATTCTAATGTCATGCTTTCATAAATATCCTCCACATAACTGTTAACATAGTATAGTACAAGCATCTGACAGTTTTTAAATAATCTTGCTAAGATTGTGTGCTTATGTCTTGTAACTTCGTATTATTATTTTTTTAATTTTCAGGGGTGACAGCCAGTTTTGTAGTCAAAAAGCAGTCATCTATTCATTGAATTTTACAGCAAACCCACCTCAAAGAGTATTTAAACTTGTTGAACAGATTAGTCCATCTATTTTCTGCATTCATATTACAAACTGTAAGTATTTGACGTTGATATGTTTTGTGAAACTCTGAAAATTTTTTCTCAAAGTTATGGAAAAATGTCTCAGATTTATTGTATGATTATGATTATTATTTTTTTGAGACAGAGTCTTGCTCTGTCATCTAGGCTAGAGTGCAGTAGCACAATCTGAGCTCACTGCAACCTCTACCTCCCAGATTCAAGTGATTCTCCTGCCTCAGCCTACTGAGTAGCTGGGATTACAGGTGCCTGCCACCACGCCTGGCTAATTTTTGTGTTTTTTTTTTTGTTTGTTTGTTTGTTTGTTTTGAGACAGAGTTTCACTCTTGTTGCCTAGGCTAGAGTGCAATGGCTCGATCTCAGCTCACCACAACCTCAGCCTCTTGGGTTCAAGCAAGTCTCTTGCCTCAGCCTCCCAAGTAGCTGGGATTACAGGCATGGACCACCATGCCCAGCCAGTTTTGTATTTTTAGTAGAGTTGGAGTTTCTCCATGTTGGTCAGGCTGGTCTTGAACTCCCGACCTCAGGTGATCTGCCCACCTCGGCCTCCCAAAGTGCTGGGATTACAGGCGTGAGCCACCGCGTCCAGCCTTTTTTTTTTTTTTTTTTGGAGACAGAGTCTTACTCTGTCACTCAGGCTGGAATGCAGTGGCACAATCTCGGCTCACTGCAACCTCTGCCTCCCAGGTTCAAGTGATTCTCCTGCCTCAGCCTCCTGAGTAGCTGAGATTACAGGCACCTGCCACCACACCCAGCTAATTTTTTATTTTCAGTAGAGATAGGGTTTCACCATGTTGGCCAGGCTAGTCTCAAACTCCTGTCGTTAAATGATTCTCCTGCCTCGACCTCTCAAAATGCTGAGATTACAGGTGTGAACTGCCTCGTCCAACCCTCAGTTAGATTTAAAGCAATTATTCTATATATTGCTATATGTATAGTGTATCTCTTTAGAGACCATTTCACAGGTAATAGGAAGTAACTTTATAGACCTGTGGGCATGCACATTTTCTTTAAAAGTAATTATGCTTGTGTAGTTGTCTTTTGAAACCTTATACTTATCTCAAAGGTGTTTATAATATGCAGACATACATAGGAATCTAGGTTTCTATATATACGTGTGTTTTTTAAACTTTATTTCCTCCTGGTTTAATGGTTGAAAATCAGGCTCAGCTTTGAACATTACCTGTGGTTTCTATTTCCTTTTTTTCTTTTATTTTTACTAAGAATATTTGCATGAAAACAGGATCTTTATTTTTATCTGAGCATTTAGCTCAAATATATTTCTAGATCCAAAGTACAAGTGCATGTAAAATGTTATCAGGATATCAAAGATCAGAGACACATTTATGCTTTTATTTGTCAATTAAACTCTGTCATATTTTCAGAATATCTTTACAGATTTTGGTTTTATTCTCTTGTGATTGAACAGACAGATGCTCTGTGTGGTTTGTAGTCTGAAGTGATAACTGGCCAGTGAGTCAGGTTCTCTGTCGTAACACCAGCCCAGTGAACATGCCAGCCTGCTCCCTTCTCTCTCTTCTGTACACAGCACATTTTTCTCCAGGACTTTCACAGTGGCTGTGTGAGAGTAGAAATCGGATTCTTTCATTCCCATAGCCATCCGGAGAGAGCTTCTCCTTACAGGTTGATACAGCAGACTCATCAGTCCATGGGCTAGAGAAATAGACAGATTATTATTGGCTTCTGTTGTGCTGTTCACTTGTAGATGCTATAAACTATTACTTCCCCATTATTAGAAGAAGCAGGCTGAGTCCGGAGGTCCTATTTATTGAATAAGCTTTAAAAATTCCTGGGAGAAGTGAATATGGAAAAATACACTTTTTTTTTTTTTTTTGAGATGGAGTCTTGCTCTGTTGCCCAGGCTGGAGTACAGTGGCGCCATCTCAGCTCACTGCAGCCTCTGCCTCCTGGGTTTCAGCGATTCTCCTGCCTCAGCCTCCTGAGCAGCTGGGATTACAGTTGTGCACCACCATGCCTGGCTAATCTTTGTATTTTTAGTAGAGACAAGGTTTCACCATTTGGCCAGGCTGGTCTCAAACTCCTGACCTCAGGCGATCCGCCCACCTTGGCCTCCCAAAGTGCTGAGATTACAGGTGTGAGCCAATGTGCCCAGCCAAGACACTATTTGTTTTTTACATCAGCCTTAATGCTATTAAAAACTGTTTCCAAAACCTTTATATATATCATACGTACTATACATATATTTTATACTGATTTAAAATACTGTTTTTTTTTTTTTAAAAAACAGATAAGCCTGCATTATCCTTTATTAATCCAGAAGTACCTGATGAAAATAATTTTGATACATTGATGAAAACATCTGATGGTTTTACATTGAATGCTGAATCAGATATTTCCTTCACAACCAAACTGGATATTCCTACTACTGCTAAATATAAGGTGAGCCTGAACTTGGTTGATTCTTTTCATCCCATCACAAATGTCTTGTCCTTGTAAGTTAATTTTCAGGTTACCAGCAAAACTGTCTTCCCTGAGACAGAGTTGATATTATAGACTAAATAACTTAATGTTCATGCCTACAAATCAAAGATCATGAAAATTAAAACTGAATATTTGAAGATGGATTAAAGACTTAAATGTAAGACCTAAAATCATACAAACCCTAGAAGAAAACCCAGGCAATACCATTCAGGACATAGGCATGGGCAAAGACTTCATGAGTAAAACCACCAAAAGCAATGGCAACAAAAGCCAAAATTGACAAATGGGATCTAATTAAACTGAAGAGCTTCTGCACAGCAAAAGAAACTATCATCAGAGTGAACAGGTGACCTACAGAATGGGAAAAAATTTTTGCAATCTACCCATATGACAAAGGACTAATATCCAGAATCTACAAGGAACTTAAATAAATTTACAAGGAAAAAACAACCCAATCAAAAAGTGGGTGAAGGATATGAACAGACACTTTTCAAAAGAAGACATTTATGCGGCCAACAAACCTATGGAAAAAAGCTCATCACTGGTCATTAAAGAAATGCAAATCAAAACCACAATGAAATACCATCTCACGCCAGTTAGAATGACGATTGTTAAAAAGTCAGGAAGCAATAGGTGCTGGAGAGGATGTGGAGAAATAGGAACACTTTTACAGTTGGTGGGAGTGTAAATTAGTTCAACCATTGTGGAAGACAGTGTGGCGATTCCTCAAGGATCTCGAACCAGAAATACCATTTGACCGAGCAATTCCGTTACTGAGTATGTACTGAAAGGATTAAAAATCATTCTGTAAAGACACATGCCCTTGTATGTTTATTGCAGCACTATTCACAATAGCAAAGACTTGGAACCAACCCAAATGCCCATCAATGATAGACTGGATGTAGAAAATGTGGCACATATACAACATGTAATACTAAATAGCCATAAAAAAGGATGAGTTCATGTCCTTTGCAGGGACATGGATGAAGCTGGAAACCATCATTCTCAGCAGACTAACACAGGAACAGAAAACAAAACACCACATATTCTCACTCATAAGTGGGAGTTGAACAATGAGAACACATGGACACAGGGAGGGGAACATCACACACCGGGGTCTGTTGGGGGGTGGGGGGCTTGGGGAGGGGATAGCATTAGGAGAAATACCTAATGTAGATGATGGGTTGATGGGTGCAGAAAACCACCATGGCATGTGTATATCTATGTAACAAACCTGCACGTTCTGCACATGTATCCCAGAACTTAAAGTATAATAATAAAAATAAAACTGAATATTTGAATTCTGAATAGAGGATTTAAGGTTGTTTATTCTGTGATAAACTTGTATTTTGTGTCTTCAGAGTTCTTTGTTCTCCTCAACCTTAAAAGATGTAGCAAAATGCTTGAGGCACGTTGCTGAGACCATGGAGTAGATTAGTTGGATACCTGGTCATCTTCTCAAAATTGTATTTAGTTTTACGGATTTTGGAAGATGTGTGCTGTTTTATGTCTATTCAGTAGTACATCTTTAAATGCGACACATATTAACTTTGAATGAACCTTAACTTTTTTGGAACCTTAACTTTTTTTAAAAGGAAAGTATGAAAGCAACATGTACTAGTTCTAAAAGTTCAAAGTATAGAGGCATATAAGTAAAAGTTGAAAGATCCCTGTATCCATTAAAATTCATACTGCAAATCACTTTGAAAAGATTGGTGTGTATTCTTGCTGATTTTTAAATACGTCTATTATAATGTATATATGGTGTTGTATAGAAGTGGGATTTATAGCTATCCATGTTGTTCTAGAAAATTCCTTTTTCAGTGGTAAGTCATGTGCATCTTCCCATGTCAATATAAAATTTACCATTGAGCATTTTCCATGTTCTGGCACTGTGAAGAGCTTTTCAGGCATTACTTCATGCACCCCTCTGGGAGGGATACACCATTGTCTCCATTTACCTGATGAGAAAAACTTAGGCACGGGAAAGTAACTTGTCAGAACTAGTGATAGAGCTGCTGCTGCTTCTTTTTTTTTTTTTTTTTTTTTGAGACAGAGTCTTGCTCTGTTGCCCAGGCTGGAGTACAGTGGTATGATCTCGGCTCACTGCAACCTCCGCCTCTCAGGTTCAAGCGATTCTCCCACCTCAGCCTCCCAAGTAGCTGGGATTGCAGGCATCCACCATCATGATCAGCTAATTTTTGTATTTTTGTAGAGACGGGGTTTCACCATGTTGGCCAGGCTGGTCTTCAGCTAACTTTTGTGTTTTTGTAGAGATGGGGTTTCACCATGTTGGCCAGGCTGGTCTTGAACTCCTGACCTCAGGTGATCTGCTCACCTCGGCCTCCCAAAATGTTGGGATTACAGGCGTGAGCCACCGCACCCAGCCAAGAGCTGCAGTTTACAAAGTATTCTTGGCGCGGTGGCTCACGCCTATAATCCCAGCACTTTGGGAGGCTGAGGCGGGCAAATCACTTGAGGTCAGGAGTTCCACACCAGCCTGGACGATATAGTGAAACCCCATGTCTACTAAAATACAAAAATTAGCAGAGCATGGTGGCGCATTCCTGTAGTTCCAGCGACTTGGAAGGCTGAGGCACGAGGATCACTTGAACCCAGGAAGCGGAGGTTGCAGTGAGCTGAGATCATGCCACTGCACTCCAGCCTGGGCAACAGAGCGAGACTCTATCTCAGGAAAAACAAAAACCAAAATATTCTTTTCTGTGTATGTATCTGAGCTGTTCCACTCTTAACAGACATATTTCCAGTTTTTGCTTTTATCCACAATGAACAGTCTCATATATACATACATTTTTGTACACTTCACTGATGAAATCCTTAGGATACATTCCTATAAATGAGTTAGTTTGGTAAAATGAATGGAAAATTTAAATATTGATACCAGATTGCTCTCCAGAAAAATTGCAGTGCTTTACACTCCCAGCTCCAGTGAGTGGAAGGACTTGTTTCCCATACTCCTGCTGGCACTAAAGCATTTGGATAAACTTGCAAGTTCGAGAAAATTGGCTATAAACCTAATAGCTATTAATCTGAGTTTTGAAGATTGGGAAATAATTTTGTGGGGTTTGGTTTTGGGAAAGAAGGCATTCTTTCATAAAATTGATTCATTAAAAATTGATTTTTATTTTAATGTATACTGTATATGTTATTTAAATAATTAATGCTAGTGAAAAATAATTCTCTCACCCCTGTGTCCAGCCACCTAGTTCCTGTCTGCAGAGGCACACTGTTATGTCAGTGTCTCATGTACCCTTCCAGAGGAATTCCATGACTAAGAAGCCTACAAATACAGTAACATGCACACACAAACACACATCCTTTAAAAAATGGCGACACAATTAAATGTGAGCTTCTTGAGGGCAAGGACCACATCTATTTTTTGCTCATCACTGTGTCCCTGATGCCTGCAGTGCTGCTTGGCACGTTGTAGGTGCCCAGTAAAGTGTTGAATGAATACCTTAATTACACCATAATTACTGTTGGTTGTTGTGTTTGCAGTATGGGGTTCCTCTGCAGACTTCAGATTCGTTTCTGAGATTTCCTTCATCCCTGACATCATCTCTGTGTACTGATAATAACCCTGCAGGTAAGAAAGTGGCCATTCTTCTTTCCTTAGACATTTGCTGTTATTATTAGGTTAGTGGAAAAGTAGTTGTGGTTTTTGCCATTAAAAGTAATGACCAAAATCGCAATTATTTTTGCACCAACTTAATACCTTACATTTGTAGTAGTCATAATTAAACAGGCCTTGTGACTAGAAACAGAATCTTCGGGTTAAAGAGGCCTCAAAGGTCATGTAGTTCAATTTCCCACTCAGGGCCAGTCTTTTCTACCACGTGCAGCCACTGCTTGAGCACTTGTAGTGATGGGGAACTGACTACCTGAAAACAGCTCACTCAATTGTTTACTTCCAGTTATTGGAAAGTTCTAAAGCATATCAACAGCTAACAATTATTAAGCACTTATTTGTACTGGGTATTATGTTAAGTGCTTGCATGTGTTTTCCCTTTAATTCTCTCTGTAATCCCTTGAGGTTAGTATCTCCGGTTTTTTTGGTTTGTTTTTCTTTGTTTTTTTTTTTTTTTTTTTTTTGAGACAGTCTCGCTCTCGCCCAGGCTGGAGTGCAGTGACACCATCTCGGTTCACTGCAAACTCCGCCTCCCGGGTTCATGCCATTCTCCTGCCTCAGCCTCCCGAGTACCTGGGACTACAGGTGCCCGCCATCACGCCCGGCTAATTTTTTGTATTTTTGGTAGAGACAGTGTTTCACCATGTTAGCCGGGATGGTCTCGATCTCCTGACCTTGTGATCTGCCCACCTCAGCCTCCCAAAGTGCTGGGATTACAGGTGTGAGCCACCGCACCTGGCCAGTATCTCCATTTTTTAGAGCAGGAAACGGAGATGTGCAGTTTCTTATTCAGGCTCACTCAGGTGGTGGTGGAGCAGGGATGCAGTTGGCCTGCAGCCTGTGCTCCCCTATGCTCCTCTCCATTCGGGGGCCTCTAGGAGTTTGCAGAGTGGCCCCCTAGGCAGTGGAAGGCAGAGGCTTGGCTCTGCCATCCCCAAGGGACCTCACAATGAAGAAGCTAAGTAATGGACGATAGGAAAATGTATTCTGCTGAAAAGACAATCTTGCACACACCAAGAACAGTGTAAATTAAAACCAAACCAAAGGCTGGGTGCAGCTGTTAATGCCTCTAATCGCAGCACTTTGGGAGGCTGAGGTGGGCAGATTGCTTGAGATTAGAAGTTTGAGCCTGGGCAACATAGCGAAACCCTGTCTTTATAAAAATTACAAAAATCAGGCCAGACATAGTGATGCACATCTGTAGTTCCAGCTACTCAGGAGGCTGAGGTAGGAAGATTGCTTGAGCCAGGGAGGTGGAGGTTGCAGTGAGCTGAAATTGCACCACTGCACTCCATCCTGGGTGACAGAACGAGACCCTGTCTCAAAGAAAAAGAAAAAGAAAACAAAAAAACAACTCCCCCACTGCGACAAAACCTAAAAACCAAACTGAGATACCATTTTCCCCTGTCACATTGGCAAAACTCAAAAAAACTGAAGCTGTGGGGAAATAGGCACTCGCCTACATAGCTGATAAGACTAAATTGGTACAACCTTGGTGAAGGGCAACTTAGCAATTTGTATCCAGATTACCAATAAATGTGCTTTTCAACCCAGCTGTTCTACTTCCAGGAGTTGATCCTACAGAAATGCTGGCCAACATGCAAAATAATAGATTGCAGCATTGTTGGTGATAGCAAAGATGGAGACAACTTAAATGTTCATTAATAGGGAACTGGTACAATAATTATGCCACATCTATAATATAATACTAATTATCCCCAAGAAAGGAAGAGCTGCTTCATGTAAAGACAGGCCAATCTCTTAAGATATATTGTTCAGTGAACAAAATGAGGGGCAGAATAGTATATATATTGTACATTTGTTTCCAAAAGGGGAAAGAATAATAACAATATATATATATGTTTTTTACACACATACTTGCTTTTTTTCCATAGAATATTTCTCGAAAGATACACAAGAAGCCTCTTGCCAGTTGCCTCTGGAGAAGGGGACTGGTGGTAGGTGGGGGGCAAGACAGGAATGGGAGGGGGCTTTACTTATTATCTTTTTGTGCTTTTTGAATTTTGAATACAATCTCATGAATGTATTACCTATTTGAAAAATAATTTAAAACCCTGTTTAAAATATTGTAGGCCAGGCGCACTGGTTCACACCTGTAATCCCAGCACTCTGGGAGGCCGAGGCGAGAGGATCACTTGAGGTCAGGAGTTTGAGACTAGCCTGGGCAACATGGTGAAACCCTGTCTCTACTAAAAAAATAAAACTAAAAAAAATTGTATATCTGTGTTGTAACTTATTTTACAGTTTTACCTAGATTGCAATTTTTTAGTTGCCATTGGGAAATTGAAAATTTTCTTCTCTTTTGTATTTTTTTCCCTTGGTAATGTTAATGATTTCCAGCGTTTCTGGTGAACCAGGCTGTTAGGTGTACCAGAAAAATAAATTTAGAACAGTGTGAAGAAATTGAAGCCCTCAGCATGGCTTTTTACAGCAGCCCGGAAATTCTGAGGGTAAGAATTGTTTTGAAGTGGAACTTACTCATTAGGTATGTTTCTGTTCTTTCTGCCCTTTTAAAATATGACAAGTATAGAATAATTTCAGTACATGATTGACACTCAAGTTTAAATTTCTCCAGTACTTTTGTATCAGTGATTATTGAAATAATCCTTTAAATAATTTATTTTTATATAATTAGCTCATATTTTGCTTTTGTTGATTTTTTTCTTTCATTCATTTTGATGGTAACCAATACCTGTCTCCTGAATAAAAACAAATCTTTAGTAGTAACTAAAAACTTTAGAAATCATAAAAACATCTTCATGTCTGTGACAGAAATAATCTTTTTTTTTTTTTTTTTTGAGACGGAGTCTTGCTCTGTCGCCCAGGCTGGAGTGCAGTGGCCAGATCTCAGCTCACCGCAAGCTCTGCCTCCCGGGTTCACGCCATTCTCCTGCCTCAGCCTCCCGAGTAGCTGGGACTATAGGCGCTCGCCACCTCGCCCGGCTAGTTTTTTTGTATTTCTTAGTAGAGACGGGGTTTCACCATGTTAGCCAGGATGGTCTCGATCTCCTGACCTCGTGATCCACCCATCTCGGCCTCCCAAAGTGCTGGGATTACAGGCTTGAGCCATCGCGCCCGGCCCCAGAAATAATCTTTTTTTTTTTTTTGGGGGGTTTTAAAATTTTATTTCAAAAGCTTGGATAGCTTCAATATCCAGGTTGTGGCAAAATCAGGACACGTGTAAAATACCTTACAATACATTAGATTCCCAAAAGGTACCAAAAAGTACAGTAAAATTAACACTTCCATTACAGGAAATGTATGACACAAATAATATAAAATTAAAAGGTGAAAAAAAGGTGACACTGGTTTCTTAAGATACAATTTACTCTTTACAACCAGGGTCCACAGGTCCAGGCTGCAGAGCGGCAGCAGGAAGGCAGAGCCTCCCACCTGGTTCTGGGGGACCTGGTAATAAAAATCAGCCCATAATGGCGCTCTGGCCTCAGACACCACACGCTGCCTAAACAACTAGAGCTCTGGAAATAGTAAACAGGAGAGTGATTTCCATGGGGGAAATTTTAAATAAGATGCACATGGGACAGGCCATAGAAAGTTTGCCAAGTTAAATTTGGTACATAATTGTGTTCACTCCATATCCAAACAAAGCATGTGTGCGGTCAGTTGGTCGCTCCTGCTGCCGCCTCAGTATGGCTTGTAGTTATTCTGATGGCCACCACGTCGCTGGCTCTTGCCGTAGTTTGTACTACCCTGACTGTAGTCGTAGCCGGGGCCGTAGCTGTAATAGCCATAGGGCGAGTAGTCGTAGCCGCCATAGCCAGGCCCGTAGCCCTGCTGGTAGCCGTAGCCCTGATTCCAACTCTGACTCTGACCTCCACCTCCACCGCCACCTCCGCTGCCTCGGTTCCCTCGGTTGCGGTTTCCACGGCCCCCAGAGCCATACTGCTGCTGCTGATAGACTTCTTTGGGCTGGGCCACCTTGATCTCACACTTGCTTCCACTGATAGTATGGAACTTTTTCTCCAGAACCTTCTTCACAGGTTCTTCTTCTTTAAAGGTGATAAACACAAAACCTCGTCTTTTGTTCAACTTTGGATCCATTGGAAGTTCAATGGCCTCAATCTCCCCAAACTCGCCAAAGTACTCCCTGATCTTTTCCTCAGTTGCTTCAGGATTCAGACCCCCAACGAAGATTTTCTTCACCGGGTCCTTCTTCATAGCCATGGCCTTTTTAGGGTCAATGACACGGCCATCCAGCCTGTGCTCCATCTGGTCTAGGACCTTCTCCACACTGGCTGCATCTTTGAACAGGATAAACCCAAACCCTCTTGACCGTCCAGTGTTGGGATCCATTTTTATTGTACAGTCAACGACCTCTCCAAATTTAGTAAAATAGTCTTTTAAATCTTTTTTGCTAGTATCCCAGCTCAGGCCACCAACGAACATTTTTCCCGCGTCCTCCTCGTTCTTGCGGGCGTTGATCTGGTCGCCCTCGGCGCCGTTCTGATTCCCGCTCGGGGGCGCCGCGGTCGCGCCTCCAGCCCCCGCCGTGGCGCCCGTGGCGCCCGTGCCAGCCCCGGCCGGGGACTCGCCTTCAGGGGCTGCCTCATGTCCGTTCTCGGTGGCGCCCGTCGTCTCCATGGGCTGCTCCTCGCCCGCTTCCGACATGCTAGGCCGAGGCGCGGCGGCTCCTCGCCGCCGATGACGCCGCGGGGCCCGCTCGTCCCCACCAGCCGGGGAAGGCGCCGCGGGCTCGGCCGCACTCAAGCTCGCGCTGCTGAGGCCTCGCCCCAGTCAGCCCACGGAGCTGCTCCAACTGTGTCTCCTCCTCCTTGGCCGCCGCCGCACGGGAACCCACCGACACAACCAAGCTCCCTCCCGCGCGGTGCCGCCGCCTCGAAATAATCTTATTAGCCCCGAAAAGGGCTCTCTCTCAGAAACAGGCCAGAAAATAAGAGGAAATCCACTTTTTGGTTGGCAGATGACACAGGCAGTCAGGAAAGAACAGGAAATGGGAGAAGAGGGCACGGTGGTGAAGGGGCCCCTTCTCTCTGGTTGCAGTGTCTGAACCCTAAACTGAAGAAATGAGTGAGGCCACTGGCCCACATGACAGATGAGATGGAGGGTGGCAAGGCAAGAAGACTTTTTTCAGTGATTAAAAAACCATATGATAGGCTGAGGCAGGAGGATCACTTGAGGCTAAGAGTTCAAGAACCAGCCTGGGCAACATAGTGAGACCCTGCCTTACAAAGAATAAAAAAACTAGTGTGGCATGGTTGTGCACACCTGTCGTCCCAGCTACTCAAGAGGCTAAGACAGGAGGATCACTTGAGCCCAAGAGGCTGAGGTTGCAGTGAGCTAAGGTTGCAGTGAGCTATGATCACACTCCAGCCTGGGTGACAGAGTGAGACCTGGTCTCTTAACAAAACAAAATAACCCCCCCGCCAGAAACATGATTATTGTCAAAGGGGTCCCTTCCCAATTTCCTTTTTATGAGGGGTACAGGGGTAGGGTGGTTCATGGCACCATTATTTGTCTGGACTTCAGTTTTTAGGATCAAGTTTAACCTTTCCCTCTCCTCTCATTTTCTCTCTCCCTCTCTTGTGTAAGTCAGCCATCCAGGCTTGTGAATTCTTCTAGTTAGCTTGAGCTCACAGTTGTCTTGAAGTAATTCCTTGGGCATCCAGGTACAGTTCTCTTTCAGCACAGTCTCTCCAAACAGGTGTATTTGTCTCCCTCCCCACATTTCCCAGTGGGCCTTTCAGAAACAGAGCTCCAGCTCTACTGGGGAGGCAAGGGCTTGTCATTGAGGAGGCTTGGGCCAGAGGCAGGAAGACCAGTTAGGATGTGGAAATCGCCTGGGCAAGGAATGGTGGCCTTCCAGCAAGGACAGGTGCAGTGAGAGTGACCAGGAGTGCAAGAACTGTGCTTCTCACAGTGCTTACAGCTGTGAGACCATGTGGAAATACACAATAATGACCCTGGAGCATGGAACCTTCCTGAGACTAGATCAGTGAGCTTCCACCTGGAGAAAATGAAGATAGAAGGAAAATGCAACGTGACCTCTTTGATTAGGACGTAGATTCAAACAGATGGAGATGGGAAGTCTTGATCAAGGAAATTCTGTTTTCATCTTTGTGAAACCTTTAATAAGATGAATATACTCTTCAACTCAAGATCTGAAAAAGCAATGAAAATGCTTCTTTTTGTTGTACTTAACACAATTTTTTGTGGTTTCTTTTTATCTAGGCACCTGATTCAAGAACAAAGGTAAGAATATATTTTTTTTTTGTAAGGGAAAGTAGAATAGTTTATAATACTGTCTTATTTCTGAGCCCTTTTAAATGAATACAGTTACAGTTAGAAGGAGACCTTATTGTCAATAGCAAATACATTTGCCAAAAAGCAAGCAGAAGTGCAATAGGGAAACTCCTTAGTGGGAGTAACACTTCTGGGCTTTCCAGCTGCCTCCGTTGTTGTGGTTTTGTACTCTTCTACGGTTCAGTGACACCACTGTCGTGACCAGCAGTGGGTGTGATGGACAGATTCTGGACATTCAGGCTGTCCCTTGTTCTCTTCTTGGTCTCTTGTTGAGAAAGCTGTCCAGCTCCCAGGATGCTGCCTGTCCAGGACAGAAGCTGTAAGCACTTTGGCCAGTAGGTGTCCACACCATGTGGGAGGCATGCCCCATGGTGTACCTTCAGGGCTTTATTTGAGGGTGGGTTCTTTTCAAAACCTTATCGCCCCAGCCCAGGGTTCTGCTTGGTTGTGGTCAGGATGCCAGGGTCTCTTCATGGCTATGTCAAAGGAATGTGGATCCCTCACCCCTTATTCTAGGGTCTGTAGCCTAGGCCTGCCTGTGAACACAGTCCCCATGGAGGCCTGAGTTGGTGGCTTTGTCCTAGTTTCCCAGCCTATGGAACTGGCCAGCCTAGGTTCAAACCTCAGCTTTGCCATTATTTTCTTGTCTTAGTGACACTGAGTTCTCCCGTTGTTGAGTGGATGGTAAGCATCCATGCAGAGGCGTGATGCAGGGTCAAGTGGGAGAAGCACATGAGGTGCTGGTGTGGCATCTGCGCATGGGACGCACTTGGGATGGGGATGCACTGGCTGTGATTGACTTCACTGATGCTCTGCACACAAACGTGTTTGAAGAAGATGTTTGAAAGGAAATAGCCACGTGACTTTGGGTCTCACACAATGGTGTGTGGGGCTGGATCCCGTCTTCTGTGAAGGATGGAAAGACCTATTATGAGGAATGATGGATGTTACTGGATGTTACTTGTGTTTTCAAACTTGTTTTAGTTATAGATATCCTTTCTTAAATGCAGTCTGAAGCGGAACCCTCCCTAGAGTATAACACAGACTGAATGTGGAGCTGTGCTGGTTGGAGCAGGGATGGGGCCTGAAGCCCTCCACCTGCCCAGTCTCCTTCTCTTTCCTCTTTGGTCCCAGTAAAGAACACTAGGGCTCCCGGGAATGCAGTGTGAAAGTGAAAGTCATGCAATGGGCTAGCTCTCACCTCCCTCCAATCCCTAGAGAGTGCTTGGATTCTACCACTTAGAACTGGAACCGTCTGTGGGGGCAGCAGCCCTATCAGCCTTGTTCATAATATATCCGTATTTCTAATGCAGCATCCGGTATGTTCTGGGCACTCAATGAGTTATGTTTTTAGTGATGAATGACTAGGAAGGAGGTGGGTCCAGTCAGTGTGGAAAGACCTATTATGAGGAATGTGATGGATGTTACTGGGAGGCTTGGAGCAGATGCCAGGCACCATTCTAAGTGCTGTACGTGTCCACCATCTTTGAATCCTCTTGGCTGTCCTAGGAGGTAGGTTCCGTTACTGTCACTCTCTGGCAGATGAGTTACAGGGAGATGAATGAGCTTGCCCATGGCTGCACAGCTGGGAAGTGGCAGAGCTGGGACAGGGATCTAGGCAGTCTGGCCCCAGGGACCTTATACTTTACCACCACACTGGGCCAGCTCTCTCTGTGAGCCCACGTGACAGGCTACACACACCCAGCGGACTGGGACTTCCAGCTTAGGTCTGTGTGATACCAAAGGTTGTGCTCTAAAGGACGAGCATGTAAACTAATAGCAGGAATTTGTTTAAAATTTTCTTAAGCAGATTTTAAGGTTAGAGGATCAGGAGTATAGAAATTGGGTCTAATCTCCTCACTAAGTGAAGACTGTTATGATTGCCTGGAATCATTGACAGTATCTGTGGAGCCATCAGTAAATGATTCCAGGGTAGCCCTGTAGTTTCATTGAGTATGCTGGAGTTCTTTACCAGTGTGTGGTTTGGGAATGGTATGTGGTGGAAGAGGAATCAAAGAAATCAGCACAGCCCTACCATTTCCTTCTTGTGACTGTTGAGTGAGCTGCTGAGATGAGGGCAGCTCCTGCCATTGACACCAGGACTCTCCAAAGCTCATTGATATTGAATCCTTTGGTTTTTGCCAATTCCACGGACACAGCATGGAAGTGGCTTCAGCAGAGGCTGGTATGGTAGGCTATGCTCTTTCTTGGAACCCGGTGTCATTGCTGAATCAGGGGCCACTGTGCTCAGAGTAAGGAACCCGGGTTGTCCTTATGTTAAACAAGAGCTAATTGAATCGCAGCCTAGGATCCCCTCCATGCTGAAACCCTTTGGTGCGGTGTGTTATGCAGAGGGCTTCGCAGTGACTGGCGTTGCCCTTCTGCCATTCTCGTCACATGACAGCTCACATCTTTGTTACTGAGTCATGTTTGTTACTGAGTCATGTCACTTTCTTCTGTGAGAGGTTTTGACTCGCAGGTCTTCTTGGTCATGGGGGCAGACACATAAGGACTGCTTATTTATCTCTAAAATGACTGCTTAAATACTTGGTCATTTTGAATTATAAACAGCATGGTGCATGATTAAGTTCAAAGTGGTATAAACAACTATTAATAGATACATGAGGCTCCTTCCTCAACAGTGGTTTCCAAGAATTGAAGTTTAGAGCAAATGACAGATTCATCCTATAGTGTGAGGAGGCCCAGCTACCTTTAGAGGATGGGTTGATGCCTTACTAGTCTGCTGGCGGTGGCCATGAATGCAAAATGTCCTTTAATAGCACTGGGATAAGCAGGGCTTCCTGGTGTTGCTGAAAACGTTTGTCTGTGTCTGTTTTCTATTGCTCATAATCCTACCACCCAGAGAAACCACTGTGTGTGTGTGTGTGTTTATGTGTGTGTGCACTTGCATTTGTGTAGAAGTTGTGTATAAACTGGGTCAAATGAATATTTGGGGGTGTGTAGGGGCTTAAGGATATGTATCCTGGGACTGTGTGTGCATGTGCATGTGTGGGTATGGAGTGTGTAGGAGTTGTGTTTTGGAGGTGAGGATATGTATGTGCGCTTGACAGTGTGATGGAGTTTTGTGTGTATATATTTGAGATATAATTCACATACCATAAAACTCACCATTTTAAAGTATACAATTCTGTGGCTTTTAGTATAGTCACAGGTTGTGCAACCATTACCACTAATTCCAGAACATTTCCATCACCCCAAAAAGGAGCCCTGTGTTAGCAGTCACTCCTCATTCTTCCCCAGCTCTGTCCCCCAGCCTCTGGCAACCACTGATCTAGTTTTCATCTCTATGGGTTTGCCAATTGGACATTCCGTATAAATGGAATTAGAAGTGTGGCCTTTCGTGTCTGGCTTTTATGACTTAGCATGTTTTCAAGATTCATCTGTACTGTGGCATGTATTAGTACTATTTTTAAGGATAAGTCATATTCCTTTGTAAGGCTAGACTTTGTATTTATCCATTCATCAGCTGATGGACATTTAGGTGGTTTTTGGTTTTAGCTATTATGATAGTGCAGCTGTGAACATTTGTGTACAAGTTTTTGTGTAAACTTTGTTATTAGAGGTAATAACTACTTTTAAAGTTTTGGTTATATCCTCTCAAGTATTTTCTTTGTGAATGTATATATGTTTATTACTTTTGCAAATGTGGATCATAGTATACACATTGTGTAGCATGCTTCCCCCT
The DNA here is from genome assembly GCF_047675955.1 of Chlorocebus sabaeus. Taxonomy (NCBI): domain Eukaryota; kingdom Metazoa; phylum Chordata; class Mammalia; order Primates; family Cercopithecidae; genus Chlorocebus; species Chlorocebus sabaeus. The sequence continues at coordinate 107,783,651 of NC_132914.1, forward strand.
ACTTGGCCATATATCAGGGGAGGTTTCTTTCCAGTTGGTTGTTATTTTAGCCCATCCTCCCTGGGTAGAGCATCTTCAACACTCCAAGTCTTCACTCTGCAGGTCCCTATCACTGTTCAGTCCGTCCTCATTCAGTCTCTAAATAAAACGCTCACCCGACGGGAAGACACTGATGTGCTACAGCCGGCTCTCGTCAATGCTGGACACTTTCACCTTTGCATGAATGTTGTTCTTGAGGTAGGTGCCGAATTTGGCTTTGAGAGCTTGTCTGTGGCAGACTTAAGCCTCCTGTCGCGCTGGGGTAACTGGATGCTGTCCGAGGACACTCTGTCCTAGCCTGTGGTGTGGCTTTACCTGGCTTGGCTGCCTGCTTGCCTTTCTGCTGTCTCATCAAAGGACACCTCTTGTCTCCACAAACCTAGTGACTTGCCGGAATACATCAAAATATTTTTGTTGTTGCTGTTTTTGTTTTAACATGTTTCCTCTGCAGAGATAGGCTTATTACATTCTGCTTGGACCAGCTTATGTGGAACTTCTGTAATTGGGCAGAGTGGCTCAGATGACCTTGTCTGCTAGGGGTGGTGCTGAGGGAACACCTCTCGTAATCCAACTGGACAGCAGAGCAAGGCTTTAACACATAGAGAAATGGGGAAAGATTTGCTATCTGTGGGTATTTTCAGTTATTCATACAGCTTCTGAAATGTAATGGAACAGGTATATTAGGAGTATCATTTTTTTTTAGGTAAAGTACAGCCTCACATACACAGATAGAGGTGAAGTCACCAAAGCTGATCTGTCATTCCTTCTGGGGACAGTTAGCAGTGTAGTGGTCCCACTGCAGCAAAAGTTTGAAATTCATTTTCTTCAGGTAAGGTTGATCAATTTGGCATAAGTATTTAATTGCCAAGTTAAAAAGAAAAAATGACTTCTTAGTGGATAAAACTGAATTTCTAAGTATTACATCCAAGCCTTTGTAGTGAACAGAGGGCTTTGTGTAGCCTGTGGCATCTGTAATGAAACCAAGCATTCTCCTTGTATTTTTTTTCCTTTTGGGAAAAGATTCCCTTCCACGTTAGCTTGTTCTTTTACAGTATGATGTACTCCTACACCTGGCAGATGTATTTATAGTTCTGAGTAGGGAGGGATAAATTATTTTGTTGGTTGTTAATTCCAGATTTTATTATGAAAGAAGCATTTTTCTCCCTGCCATTTCCTTATTAAAATGAGAATTATTTGGGGGCATTTCTACACTGTCTTTCAGGAAAATACCAAGCCAGTCCCTCTCAGTGGAAACCCTGGTTATGTCGTGGGGCTCCCGTTGGCTGCTGGATTCCAGCCTCATAAGGGATATCCTTTTTGGTTCTGTAGAGGGTGGATTTATTCCTGTCTCCGTGTGCGTGGGCTGCACTGCTTTTTATCGCCGAGGCTCCCCTGGGCTGCTTGTGGGAAGGAGAGAGCAGTCCAGGCCGAGCTTCCTGCAGGCGGCTCTGGTGGGCGGCCAGTCTGGCTACACAGCAGGTGGGCTGGGGGGAGACTGGCAGTTGGGGGTGAGACAGCACATCCTGGGAAAATGTCAGGTTTTTTTTTTTTAAATCTCCTTTTTTTTTTTTTTTCCCAGCCTGCCATTAAGCCACAAAATATGTCAGTGTTTTACAACGAAAATCTTAAGAGAGAAAAGTTGACATTTAAACGTTTTTAATTTTACATTTAAACAATTTTGAAGGGCCAGTTTCTGATAATTTTTCTTAGAATCCACTTACTAAGGAAAATAGAACTACTTTTTTGTCCACTCCTGGGAAATAGCTGTCAAAATCACAGAGGCCCAGAAAAAGTGTATTTGGGTCTCCCTCATGTCACACAGTGACACTGTCTTCTTACCTGAGAATCAGGCTGCTCTACCACTAGGCAGTTGTCCCTTAACTATCTGTGAATGTCTGGGATTATTCAGACCACGAACAGATACAGACAGTTTACTATTCTTCATAGCACAGCTGAGCAAGACTGCTTAGCACTGGAGGGGGTCCGGACCCCAGTATTATTTGGTTACACTATGCAATCTGGCTGTAAACTAAGGTAAAAGAGTCACTTGTTTCTATTTGAACTTGTGTTGATCAGAAAACAAAGCATTCTCACTTTTCCCCATTTTAATCAAATCTCTGCATCAACTGATGAGCTCATATGAAAGCCACATATATATCATCATGTATGAATAGTAGCAAAACTGTTACAATCATTTTTGTTATTAAATATGGCAAAGCAAAAATTTCAAGGCTTTGTGTGTTTCTTTTTTTAAGAGATGGGGTCTTGCTCTGTCTCCTAGGCTGGAGTACAGTGGCGCCATTATAGCTCACTGCAGCCCTGACCTCCTGGGCTCAAGGGATCCCACCTCAGTCTCCCAAGTAGTTGGGACTACAGGCATGCACCACCACACCTGGCTTTTTTTTTTTTGAGACGGAGTCTCACTCTGTCACCCAGTGGTGCAATCTCAACTCACTGCAACCTCTGCCTCCAGGTTCAAGCAATTCTCCTGCCTCAGCCTCCTGAGTAGCTGGGACTATAGGTACGTGCCAACATGCCCAGCTAAATTTTGTATTTTTAGTAGAGATAGGGTTTCACCATGTTGGCCAGGCTGGTGGTAGAACTCCTGACCTCAGGTGATCTGCCTGCCTTGGCCTCCCAAAGTGCTGGGATTACAGGTGTGAGCCACTGTGCCTGGCCTGTATGTTTCATTTTTAAGGTTGTTTAGAATTTGAGTTCACAGTAAAAATATTTCCCCTGAAAATATTTCCTATGTTTC